>NC_140583.1:1015607245-1016276101 GCF_964204655.1 Triturus cristatus | reverse complement strand
CATGTGCTATTACCTTTTTTTGTGTTTACTGGTGATCACAGTTAACTTTTCTCACCTGCCCGCAGGGTTAGAGAACAGCTCACTGTGCACTCTTATATCGGGCTTTTAAACACTAACCCAGAATACTATGGGGATTACGTTGAAATGTTTATATCACACAACAGAGAACGAATGATGTGTGTTTTAGGAGGTCCCTGGGTGTCAATGTATGCCTCTATACGCTTCTAAGGTGAGTGTGTACTCTTTTGGTTTCTTTGTGCTACACTCTATTTTGGATGTGTTCATTTCCTGTGATCCTTAAATGTACAAGAAGGTCAGACTGGGACAGAAAATAGCCCCGGACACTAAAATAATAGTAGGCCTCCATTAGTGAATTAAATAGGTAAACAAGTGGCCAATGTTTGCAAATTGAGGCCATTTTGAACCTGCAAAGACACGCTATGTAAGTGTTTTGCATGGAATGGAAGACTGCGTGGATTTGAGCTTGTTGCTGGCAAGGTTTGTTTACTTGAAACTTCCCGGTTTCGGCGGAGCGGGGTAGGTTTGCAAACCACCCTTGGGCAGCAGAACCACACAAATTTAAGCAGGCTACTACGCCATCCCAAGAGGCTCGCCACGCACCGATTGGAGCGGCACTAGCTCAAACCTTAGGCCATTCCCATGCGGAAGTGTTAAGTTTTTTCCACACTTCCATAGGGTAGTTTTATCCAGGCACTAACACAATACTTCATTATCCTGTCTTACACCCTCACGTTTTGTAGATAGTTCACATTTCATTGGTCCTGATGAATTGCCGCTGGATCCCCCTGACCATGAGGCGAGAAACATGTTGACCATCTGAGTAGAGCGGAGTAGTCCTTGACTCATTGTGTCCAGACTACCGCCACTCATATTGTTTTTAATAGGGTGGTTTACTGACCTAATAAACTTTTTATTCAGACTAACCGACCCTGTTTTAAAATACACTCACTAACGTCTACACTTACCAGGCCCTCACTTGCACTCAACCTTCGGCGAGGAACAAAAGATCTCCGTTAAAGAGCCCCATCTTTGGGTGCCCGTTGGGAATTACAGCGCCGACCCGACGAGGAGCAAAACCCAGATGATGAAGCATGACACCTAGCTTGCTGGGTGTGTGAGGGTTTTAGTTCCACCAGTGTGGGTTCCCCTACCCATCACATGCTTTAAGTCCCTAGGCTGTCCAGACATTATCCCTCACTTAGTCTCTATCTTGGGGGTAGAGTGTACATTTCACACTAACTCCCCTGACCAGGAGGAACGGCATACCCTTCTTTCCTAATTACCTCAGGGCTTGTATGCTGGACCTCGTTAAATATAGCCCACCCGATTTTATTTCCTTCTCTTGATTGTGAAGGTTTGTTTACTATCAGGGAAATAAACAGAAAAAGCAGCCCAACAGACATAAAACAGGCACACAAAGAGCCAAAAAGGTCCCACACACTGACATGTCAGACCAACCCTTCAGGCACTGCCTGAATTCCTTATAGGAGAGTTCGACCATGTGTACAAGTCTGTGTTTATCTGCATTGCAGTGAATATGAATACCTTTTTATTTGTTAATCTGTGCATGTTTTAATGTTGGCATGTGTGAGAAGTTGGCCTAGTATATGCTGTCCACCAGTTATAATGGGCACCCTGCACCAGTCCAAACAACCCCTTATTGATGATAGGTTAAATACAACCTTTATTGAAAGCTCTCCTAGTGGTAGCTATGGAGAGCAGCTTTCAGGCTAAGTCTTGAAGGAATGTAAAGCACCTTGTTTTACCAGTCTATAATCTCTTGAATGGCTAAATGAAAGGCAACTACACCAGGTATATATATAAAATATATGTAATTATTTCTAAACACACCCCGCTGGTCTTTTTATGAGGCTAGAGGTCAAAACACATAAGTTACACTTTAAAAATTACAGTAAAATAGCACAAATACATGTTAGGCCCTAGGGGCGAACCAAACCATATACTAAAATAGTGGTATAAGAACCACGACTTAACTAGACACATGGCCTAGAGCCTGTAAAATCTCTGGGACCCCAAGGAACCACCCAAGGTAGTGACACAGGGGACCCACGGGGGCCGTGTGCAGTGTGAGAACACAACCGCGAGCTCCCGTTAGCTTCTATGGGGAAAGTCGCGGTTAGATTTTTAAAGATTAGGGACACTTAGAAAAGAACTAAGACCAAACACTTTTGGACTTAGGAAGATCTAGGGTCAACACCCTCGGGAGCACCGGAGTACTCGAGTTATCTCACCCAGGGAAGCCGGGTGAATAGGTGTCAAATGGTGACGGGTCATGTCGTCGTTTTCAATGGAAGCTGGTGAAGAAGTACTGCTGCCGGGAAGATGCGAAGTGTCCGAAGAGATCCAAGCCTGGATCAAAGATGTGAAGAACCTGAAAGCAGAGGGGACAGAGTCTGGGTCACTTGCCAGTGACCAGGGGCATGATAGACGAATGCCCACCGATGCCGGGTTTTACAGGTGAAAGAGGTGAAGCTTGACTCTTCAGCCAGGAGGCGTCAAGGACGACCAGAAGCTGGATTCAAGCTGTCCACGAAGGATGTCGGGTGCTGCAGCATCGGTGCCCAGATTGGACCCAACATGCCGTGGAAACAGCAACCCACGCAGAAAGGAGAAAGATGCTTCGGTGCAAACCAGCAAGGTCTGAGGGACTCACCACTTGGTGGGAGTCAGGGCACGTCTGGAGCAACCAGGGAAGCCCAAGGAAAATCAGAGTTACCTTCACAGGGACCCACCAGTAGACGGACCAGGGATCGCGAAGGGACCTCAAGAGGAATCACAAAATGGCAGTCCACGGGTCATTCGGGGTGACTAGGCTGACAATCTTCGGTGGATTCTCTGCTCAGGGTGTGGGCTACAATTAACCCAAAGCACAACTTCAAGAGACATCGAGAAGTCAATGCACTTGCAAATGTGCACGGTGACCAGGAGTTACAGTTCCACGTTACTCACGAGTGGTGCAGGTCTCAGCTTTGCTGGGGACTCGGGTCGGCCTCTGAGAAGTCTGGAAATCCTCTTCCTGGGTTGCAGATACTTCGGAGTCCGGCTGGAATTTCGGAGATGCAGACCGGCAACTGCTTCATTGGTGCCTGCCAAGCTGGGGAGTCACTCCTTGACCCCAAGGGAGATTTCTTCAGTCTACTAATCTTGAGTAGAGCATCGAAGTTCCAGGATTCAGTTGCAGAGATTTGTCGAGGGATATCTAAAGTCCTGTTGCCAGGGGTTCCTTACTTATACCTAAGAAAGGGGTTGGACTAACTCTGGGGACCCACCTATGGGAGGGTTTGGAAAGAGGGGTGGCTACATCCATTTCCTTTGTCCAGTTTCGCTCCAGAGCAGGGTCTGGAAGCCCCTGCAACTGGTTTGAGCTGGACTATGCACAGGTACACCAAATGTACCCCCAGTGCAGACTTCAAAACACCCTAATCCACTAAGGCCGGTCTGGGAGGGGGTTACACCTCCCTGTGACAGGAAACCTATTGTCCCGGCCTTCCCTGCCAGAGTTTCGGTCAGCACAGGAGGCCAGACTCGTGTCTGGGGCTGCAGCATCCATTTTGTGATGCCAGGGCTCCGTTAAACTTGTACTGGTTATACCGGTGCTGTCATGTCTCTCCGTCTAGAAGGGTGGGATCATATTCCCACACCAAGCATTAATGTGGGGGTATGATTCCAAGGTGTTTGACACCAAACATGACATGTTTCCGTGCAGTCAGTCCAAAATTAGCATTAACCGTTTTAGATCTAATGCACTTAAGAGTATATGGTCCGGCTGCTCTAATAGCAACCCCGGTGGATAGATTCCGAAGGCTGCAGAGGGGCTCGCTCATGCCTGGGCACTCTCTCACATATAACCAAGCACCCTGCCTTCAGGATTGATAAGGCCTGCCACGGGCGTGACTGTTAGGTTCCTATATGCAGTGATAGGTGAGATACAGTGAACCTATATCTCTGTAAGGGATGCATGCACCACGTTACCCAGGCTGCAGTAGCAGACCTCTGGTGTCATTTTGGAGGGTTTTCCAGGGGTGGCATAATACATGTTTCAGCCCCTGGTAGGCCTCTGGGGTACCTATGCCCTGGGTACATAGTATACCATATACTAGGGACTTATAAGGACACCTCAGAATCCAATCTGTGGTGTACCTAAGGTACATTGAATCAATTTAGAGAGAAAGAAGATAGGCTGGGGACCTGAATAGCCGGTTCCCAGCCAAACTAAGCCAAAAAACAACACCAGAAAAAAAGTGAGGGCAACCATGTAGTCAGATTCCGCCTTCCTACATAACCCCCCGCCCCCCCCAAACGAAAGGAGATAAAGCTAAACTTGGCCAGTTGAGCCTTTATTGACTAGGTGGCCATATAAGGAAATACCTGCACTGGCATGGTTACCCCCTGTCTTATGGTCCACTAAGCTATCCCTCACCCTAAGGGTATGAGAGGGTCTCCACCATGGGAAAGTACTACCTGTGGTGTGTTTTGGTAAAGACAAAGGCTGGTGAGGGGTCTGAGTAGGGAAGTGAGGCCCTAATAAAGTTGGTCTGAATAGCAGGTTCCCAGCCAAACTAAGCCAAAAACCATCAAAACACCAGAAAAAAAGTGGGGGCAACCATGTAGTCAGATTCCACCTTCCTACAGCATGTATTCTGTGTATTTGATTTTAATTCTGTGTTCCTGTGTACAATTTTTAGTGTATGCATTTTTTTGGTGTTTCTGTTTGTATGTGCATCTGCGTATTCCAAGTGGCCATTTGTCAAGTGTGTTTTCATCTTTGTGTTTGAATATATGTGTATATTACAGTTTGTTCGGATGTTTAGATGTCACCATGTGCTTTTGTCTCAGTTTGTGTTTGTACATATGTGTGTGCATATGTGTATGTGATTCTGTCTATGTGTTTCTGAAATTCAATATATTTTTATGTTTAGATGTATGTTCCTATGTGTGTGCGGGCGAGTGGGTGTGCGTGTAATGTGCATCTGATTCTGTTGCTTTGTGTTTTCATGCTTTGATATGTGCTTGGATGTTTTTATATGTTTCTGGCTGTATGTGAGAGTGTGGGTTTTTTTTATGTACCATTATATATGTATTTAGAATATATGTGTTGGTATAATCCTCTTTCTAGCCCATATTTTATTCTGCGCATCTCTGTGTATTTTATGTAGATGGCCATTGTAAGTTTGTTTGTATGGGCTGTGTGTGTATCTGTGTGTTTGTGTGTGTGTGAGAGATCAGGTTTTGATATGGTGTCACAAGGGGTGTAGTCCAGTTTCTAGACGCCTAAAAATATCCCTACCGAAAAGCCAGGCACGAAACTTGAGATTGTACATGATTTACAGTGCAATAGAATGGTTTCACTGTGTCGACTCTTTTCACTAATAAATGTAAAGATCCAATGCAAAATATTGGGCTGTGTTAGTCCCAAAGGAGGAGGGCTCCTGTGCAAATAAAGACATTGCCGGACAAAATCGAAACCATATAGGTTTATTCAAAACTAAAGAATCATTACAAAATGCAAAACGTAGTCAGTTAGAATTGAATCATTCCCAATAATACATTAAAATAAAGCTAATTGGGGAAGGTCATACGTAAGGGAATTAGCCAGCCCCAAATTGTAGTTTAGCAAAGACCTAGCATAAATCTACTAAGGGGCATATTATCAAGAAACGGCGTTAAAATTATCGCCGCTTTAGCGGCAGAAAACTGCCGCTAAAGCAGCGATAATGGGCTTGATAATATGCCCTTGGGAATTCCCATAGAAGCCCATGTTCTGGTGTCAACATGGGCTTCTATTGGAATTCTCGACGGCATATTATCAAGCCCATTATCGCCGCTTTAGGAGCAGTTTTCTGCCGCTAAAGCGGCGATAATTTTAACGCCATGCTTGATAATATGCCCCTAAGTTCCTAAATCAAGGGAGAGTCAAAATATAAATCAGCCGATAGTCTAACGTGGAGACTGCCTTCAAGAACGTAAACAGAAATTATGAGCACTTGGGGGCATATTATCAAGGACGGCGTTAAAATTATCGCCGGTTTAGCGGCAGAAAACTGCTGCTAAAGCGGCGATAATGGGCTTGATAATATGCCCTGGAGAATTCCAATAGAAGTCCATGTTCACCCCAGAACATAGACTTCTATTGGAATTCTCAAGGGCATATTATCAAGCCCATTATCGCCGCTTTAGCGTCAGTTTTCTGCCGCTAAACCGGCGATAATTTTTAACGCTGTCCTTGATAATATGCCCCAAAGTAAGATAACAGTCTAACATAGAGACCTCTCGGTGCGAAAGGCAGGGAAAGTCGGTAAGTATAAAATCGCAAACATACTAACAAGGAGTCTGCCTTCAAGAAAGCAAGTAGAAAATGTGTCTGACATCCCTGACAGGGCACATTTTTATAGGTTTCATACAATGAAAAAACACATACTCAACAGGAAGGGAAATGAAGCAATAGTGACAACAACTAAATACTTTTTGTAACAACATGATACACACTTAATAGTGCCATTGCGAAGTAAATAAAGCATTGAACAGGCCAAGGCAAAAGGCATTGAATACTGCAACATTGAAGAACACCCTGGCAAAACTTCCATTTAAGACACACAACTAAATACATTGGGGCAGATTTATGAGCCCCTTGCGCCACTTTTGCGTCACTTTTAACATGGGAAAAGTGACGCAAAAGTGGCGCAAGGGGCTCATAAATCTGCCCCATTATATTCAGTACAAAAACACAACACAGCAAAACCAAATCTCATTAAGTCTGTTTTATAAAAAGGAGATACAAAGAAGGGAAAAGTGCTTGTAGGAAACAACTTCATGCATTTGACAAGCCACGTTTTCTTCAATAACTTTAAAATGGATGTCAGTGCAAGCAGGCTGAGGCCTAGTAATTTAAAACTATGAGCTAGTTATGTTAACCTGAACACATGTTAATAAACATAAATTTATAATTAATAAAAGCACTCACACAACTGCACAACCCAGGTGTACAAGAAGGCACATGATGAATACACCAGTGCCTCCTTTTCAGTGGACGTTCCTTGAAGCCATGTAAAAGAAACATAGGCATAATGGGATTTGATCAAACCTGCCTACAGGTACTCGAGGGCTGAGAGGGAGCTGAAAGGTAATGCAAAGTTGCACTTTGTGCTACTTTACGTCCAGGGGGCATTCCATGGGTGGTACATGGGCATTGTAGTTGAGAAATTATTAACTATTGGGCTTGGCCTCCTTCAATTTTCTTCTCTGGTGGGGATAAAGCATGGGCAGAATTTCCCAAACATTGCAGCACTTAGTCTCACCTAAGAAGTTGCAGTGTCCAACCATAAGGATTGCCACATGCTGGACTTAGTAATATTTGCCCCGGAGTTCCTGGTATCCTGTACGAGAATTTTTCCTCAAGTTTGTTTATTCATTTTAAGATTATGGGGCAAAGTAAGGCTTGCATTTCGAAGGTAACTACTCTTTTGTTTGTCCTTGGGATAACACTGCACTAGTATGGTTCTATCGCTTAAGGAATCTCATAACAATTGTGCTTGTCCTTCTGCCTCGTGGTATACCATCTCCCTGTAAGAAGCCAGAATTGACAGTAAAATGCTTGAAAAGATTTGGAGCACACATTACACCTTGGTGTCCAAACTTGAGCTGAAGTCAGCCCTTAAAGCTTATAAAAAACTGGTTTTATCCGGATGTATGACGTTACAACGCACACTTTTACAACGCATGCACTTACAACGCATTTTTTACAACGCATAATCCATTACAACGCATGACATTACAACGCATGACACTACAACGCATTTAAAAAAAATACCTTTACAACGCATTTCCATTACAACGCATACTACCTTTACAACGCATACCATTACAACGCATAATATTAAATTACATTTAAGGTAAGTATTAGATAGTATAGGGGTAAAAGTTACTTTTCTAACTCCAGGGGGTGCAACAGTAGGGTAAGTGTTGGATAGTATAGGGGTAAAAATTACTATTCTAACTCCAGGGGGTGCAACAGTGGGGTAAGTGTTGGATAGTATAGGGGTAAAAATTACTATTCTAACTCCAGGGGGTGCAACAGTAGGGTAAGTGTTGGATAGTATAGGGGTAAAAATTACTATTCTAACTCCAGGGGGTGCAACAGTAGGGTAAGTGTTGGATAGTATAGGGGTAAAAATTACTATTCTAACTCCAGGGGGTGCAACAGTAGGGTAAGTGTTGGATAGTATAGGGGTAAAAATTACTATTCTAACTCCAGGGGGTGCAACAGTAGGGTAAGTGTTGGATAGTATAGGGGTAAAAATTACTATTCTAACTCCAGGGGGTGCAACAGTAAGGTAAGTGTTGGATAGCATAGGGGTAAAAATTACTATTCTAACTCCAGGGGGTGCAACAGTAGGGTAAGTGTTGGATAGTATAGGGGTAAAAATTACTATTCTAACTCCAGGGGGTGCAACAGTAGGGTAAGTGTTGGATAGTATAGGGGTAAAAATTACTATTCTAACTCCAGGGGGTGCAACAGTAGGGTAAGTGTTGGATAGTGTAGTGTAATATTATGCGTTGTAATGGTATGCGTTGTAATGGTAGTATGCGTTGTAATGGAATGCGTTGTAAAGGTAGTTTTTAAAAATGCGTTGTAGTGTCATGCGTTGTAATGTCATGTGTTGTAATGGATTATGCGTTGTAAAAAATGCGTTGTAAAGGTAGTGCGTTGTAAAAGTTGCGTTGTAAAGGTTGTTCCCCGTTTTATCCACTAAGGCAGACTTTCTTTCCAACAAAATCCTGTTATGTAATCCTTCAAAGGAGATTATTTCTATATTTCACTCTCTGTCCTCTCCCCCTTGCACAAGGGAGTAATTTGAACACACACAGCAACTCTATGATGAAATTTCCAACATTTTGATGAGAAAAATTCCACAAACTGAAAGTTTTGCACACATATAAATATCTTTAGTAGCTACGGATATGTTGTGAAGTCTTGGGACTGAAGCTGGCACTAC
This sequence comes from Triturus cristatus, assembly GCF_964204655.1. Taxonomy (NCBI): domain Eukaryota; kingdom Metazoa; phylum Chordata; class Amphibia; order Caudata; family Salamandridae; genus Triturus; species Triturus cristatus. The sequence continues at coordinate 1,016,267,066 of NC_140583.1, read as the reverse complement.
TGAATCCCCTATACTTTCGCACTTTGATCTACTAGCCTCTGAAGCTTTCATGGAATTAGCCTGTTCGATCACCTCAGGACTTGTTTTGGATCCAATTGTGCCCAGCAATTGGAAAGGTGTACCTTCCTCCTTGGCCAAGCCACTGTTTGAAATTTGCAATGGACGTTGATCCAGTGCTTTAGTACTAGATGAGTGGAACATGGCCCTGCCTGCACCTTTATTAAAAAAACAATGCCAATCCATCCAACCTAATCAGCTTTCATTCAATATCTTTCTTGCCTTTTCCAGCAAAATCCTATTAAAATATGTAGATAGGCAGATATCAGGATTTGTTGATCAGCATCAAATATTAGACCCCGCTCAATCAGGATTTAGTCCTACCGATGAAACAGAAACTGCCCGAGATTCCATCTATGATGACAGATGAGAGCCAATTGATAGCTCTATTGTTACTCAAGCTGTTTGCAGAGTTTGATACAGTATCTCATACCATATTGTAGTCAACACTGCATTGTGTCAAGGTGTTCCTCAATGCTTTACACTTAATCCCACCCCCTTTTCACCTCTACATTCATCTTCTGGTGCAGCTGACTAGATTTTATGAGGTGAATTTTATGAACTATACACATGACATACAACTGCTTATTTCCATAGACAATACTGTGCCTTGCCTCCTTGATATGTTCCACGAATACATGATGGCAGTTACATCTTGATTGACTTGTCATGCTTTGAAATTCAATGCAGACAAAACTGAAGAGTTGCGCTACTTTAATAATGGTCTTCGTACACCCTACCTGGAAATATTTTGGCGGGCCTCCTTGGAAACTGCTTCCTGCCCAGTTGAAGTGGTTCTAAACTGGGAAGTCTAAATGGATGATTCACATTCCCTCACTAAACAGTTTAATTAGTTATCTGCAACTTGTTTCTCATTGTTGTGAGTTTTGTGAAAAATCTTGCCACTTCTCCCTGCATCTGCTCATCAACTGGTGGTCCACTTGACTGTTTTGAGTCAATTGGCTTACTGTAACTCTCTATTTTTGGGCTTTCCAGCTGGTCTCTTGAATAGGTTACAGCACATTCAAAATGCCGCTGCAAGACCTGTGTAACAATGGCCTCGATAGTCTTCCACTTTGACCACCCTAAATTCACACCATTTTCTGCATTCATCAAAGACCATCAACTTTAAGTCTTAATGTTGTGTACATAGGACCTCCTTCAGAACAGATACCTTTTACTTTCAGCAGATGTTTGTTCATTCCATGCCTGTGTCCAACTGTGCTCATTTGATGCACACCAGGTGATTATTCCAAAATGTAGATGTCAATGGCTGGGAGGCAGTTCCTTTTCTGGATTAGTGGCATGAGCTTACATTGCATAAAACATGAGACCATGAATCGTTACAGAAAGCTTTAAAAAATTGCCTCTACACTCGGTTATTTCTGTCTCTGTTACAGTCACTATTCTCCTTTTCGGTATTACATCAGCACCAGAACACCTATGTAAGTAATACTACACTGTATGAAACTAATAACAACATGTCATTTCCATTCAAAATGGTTCATGAGTAGAACTGAACCTCAATCCGTCTATGCACAGCTTTTTCACCTTGCCTCCTCTGTTGCATCAACTAAGGTAAAAACATCGCAGAGGCTCCCGTCATGCTCTGCTTGTGAAGGCGAGGCAGGCTGGGCGGCTGACGGCAACTTTGCTCTTGGTAACGCGGAGAGGAAGAGCTGGTTCGACTCTCTACCCGCGGTGTCCCGATTACTGAAGGTGGTGCACGGCAGGTTTACAGCTGGTACACAAGTGCTGTAGCACACCAACTGTGGCCAAAGAGAAAAAGGCAGGTCTGATTCCTTTCTTCCCGCGGCGCTGGATTTCACGCTGTGGCGCTTTAATTACAGACTGAAGCTTACCACTGATTCACGGCTGGTGATACATTGTTTTTTCACGCCCTCTCCTCTCATTAACTTTACGCTGCTGGACGGAGAGAGAGCAGAGAGCTGCCAATGATTTTTGTGAGTCTTGCCTGTTAGTGCTGGGCTCGGAGTGCCCCAGGGAAGTGGTTGGCAGCATGGCATTTTTTCCCCCGTTCAGGGGTGGGGGAGGCGGGGGGCAGCGAGGATTGAAGTCTTGGCTTTGGATGTGCCATTTTATAGAGATATTAAAGAGAACCCTGTGGACAGAGCGGCAGGAGGTAGAGCCGGACAACTGACCAGTAAATAGCTGCCTCCTTCATCGTAGCTCTGTTCTACCAGTCTTACCTGTTTCTTCTGGAGCAGCTGGCAGCTCCTCTCTCACGGCAACATTTTCACCTCAAGTTAGGAGATTCTGGAGGATTCTTCAGTCTCCCCAGGTATGTGAGCCCACTACTTATTTATCATCAGGCGAGACATTTTTTTTTTTTCTTTTTTTTTTCTTTGCCCAGCTCTGATCATATTTCCTGGTTTCTGGTTCTCTCTTCTCTTTTTCAAAGACTTCCAAGACTTTTAAGACCAGGCCAGACCACCACCACCGAGAGAGTACGGAGTGGATAGCTGGATAAGGGAGTGGACGCGTAGGCAGCCTAGCTAGGCTTAGGTGCTCTTGCGACCCTCCTTTTAGGCTGTCCTTGGCCAGGTTTTTCTTTTTTTCGTAAAAAGTCATGAAAAGAATCTCCCGGGACAGCACTGTTAAACCCTGATTAGTAGCCAATTCCAAACGGGCTGTAAAAAATCGTAATAGGATTTCATCTAGAAAAGAGATGGGTTCCAGGCTGCCAAGTGGGAGATCTAAAGGTGCTTCTCCTAAAGAGGATTTGTTCTTTAAGAAATACACTGAGCAGGAGGCTCACAAACCAGCCGCGCCTTGGAGTTTCACAGCCGCTAAAGGCTCCCTCAATTATACAGGTAACACTCCACGTGCAGCAAACCAGGTCTCCCTCTCGAAACTAGAAGCTAATAGTGCATTGGTACCGAATGTAACTCCTTCAAGGAAATTGCTCCCAGAAGAGTTGCAACAGGGAACCTATTCATTATTAGCAGGTATTGGCACTAAAATCCATCCAAAAGCAGCCATCCCTAGAGTATCCAAGCAAGGCCTTAATCGTGTCAACCATGAAATAGGCTCCTCAGGGGAAGAGTCGACAGTCGAGCCACCCGGTACTTCCCCATTCACTACTGCTATCGAAGTTCCAGGTGAAACCCCATCTGTGGAGACTCCCTCGAGTCCAGTGTTTGTTCAATCGAAGACTATGGAAACTCCAAGAGCATCGGAGGCAATGTCACATGCTATACTACAGCAGATATTGACAGAACTTCAAAATATGCAACTTTCACAGGTGGAAGCACAAAAGAAAATGGAATCTCAGCTGGGTTCAATACACTCCGATATTCAGCAACTTGCATCACGTATTACGGACTCAGAACAACGGGTGTCAGATATTGAAGACAAAATGCCTGAACAGACAAGTTAAATCTCAAAATTGCAATCTGAACTCATCAGCCTACAAAATAAAGTGGACGATGCAGAAAATCGATCACGAAGATGTAATCTTCGCTTTTTAGGATTTCCAGAGGGCAGCGATAATGGCCGAACTGTAGTGGAGTTGTTTCTGACCTTATTTCTAAATATATTTGTCCTGAAATTGCATCTCAGGGAACTAATCTCACTATCACTAGAGCCCATCGTGTTCCAGCTGTCCAGTATCCCAACGCCAAATATCCAAGAACTATTATAGCTAACTTTGGTGACTTTAGAATTAAGGATAAGATTCTGGTGCATACCATCCAAGACAAAGGATTTCAGACCTCTGATAACTTTTCATTTAAAGTCTTTTCAGATATGTCTGCCTTCTCAGCACGGAGGAGGGGAGGAAGAAAGAGTTCAGAGACATGATTAATTCCTTTCAGCAGCTAGGGGCCCCGGAGGGTATAATTCAGCAATCTAACCTGAAAGTTCTACATAAAGGGCGTGTCAGGTTTTTCCACTCTGTTTTCTTTTCTAAGCTATGGATGGCTATCGACAGTAGTGGATTCAGTTATGTAGTTTGTCTTTTTTTTTTTCTTTTGCTTTCTTTCTTTTCCTTTCCTTTTTTTCTTCTCTTCTCTTTCTCTTCATTCTTTCAGTGAATATCGTTAGCTGCCTGCTCATCACCTTGGGTGCAATGACATTGCACCCCAACACAGGGAGAAGGTGGGAAGGGTAGGGTCACGAAGAGGGTGGGAGGAGGGTCACTCATGAAGGGGGGGCACCCAGGGATCCCTAGACTGGTAGGGGTTCCAAGGTCAAGGGGGCCTGTGGGTTTGTTGGGTTGGGGGTCACACGAGTGGGTTGGGAGGGAAGGGTGTCAGGGTCACGGGTGGGGAAATAAAATGTAGCATATGTGTAAAAGCTCAAAAACCCATGAACAATTCTCTGTTTTTGCGTGTTCCGCTATCAGGCAGTGTTTATTGTGGGGGAAAAAAAGAGGAAAAAATGTTCACTAAAATGCTGCAGGTAGTGTCCTATAAAGTGAATGGCTTTAATAACAAAGTCAAAAGACTATCTATGATGGCTTGGTTTACATCTCTACAAGTCGATATAATGCTCATACAGGAGACACATTATAAGGAGGGCTTCCCCTTAGATAAACCCCCTGGTTACATTCAACATTAATTCTATGCCTTCTCCAACGCAGCTGTTAGAGGGGTTGCTATATGTAAACTCCAATGCGACATCCTGATGGTTCATAAAGATCATAGTACAAGGTGGCTCTGGGTGCAGATGAAGATTTCAGACCAGCGTTTTAACTTTATGAGCTACTATGGCCCTATTGAGGACTCCCCAACACCTCTGCAGTCCCTGTATGATTTTACAGCCAATCAGTCTGGGTATCTTGTGCTAGGGGTTGATTTATATCTATTGATAAATCTAGCCATTGATTGCTCTCGGGCCAACAAAACACAAACTAAACCTAAGTCCAGAAAGCTGTACCAAGATTTTATAAGGGACTTTGCACTAGTAGATTGTTGGAGGGACCAATACCCAGATAAAAGACAATATACTTGCCATTCAGGAAGATTTCACCCCTCCTCTGGGATTGACTTTTTTTTGATTTCACATACTCTTTTAAAGACTGAGTCTGAGATTTGTGAAAATCCTTTCTCAGATCATACACTTATTACTGTGAAGTTTGAAATTAAAACTCATTCAAAAATGAGACCCAGATGGGTATTTGATAAATCTATCTTTGTGGATGAACAATGGGTCTCACATATGCGTTTGGCATTGGAGGAGTTTTTAAATGTAAATATTAACACCGCTTCTACATTTCTTGTCTGGAACGCCTTAAAAGATTTCTTTCGAGGCAAGGTGATTGCATACTTGGCCTTTAAGAGGAAGAAAGAGAATACTCAAAGACTCCAGCTTGAGAAAGAGCTAAGTAGTACAACAGCGGAATATCTTGCTACACCATCTCCAGAAGGGAAAGCTAAACTCGCTGGTGCCAAGTCCAACTTACAAGAATACTTTGTAGCTAAAGAAATTTTACATCATGACTCGGTATTACAGAAAAGATACGAGGAGAGCGATCACATAGACAGATTTCTAGCCTGGTCTACTAAAAAGAGATCAAATACCAATAACATTAAAAAGTAGTAGACACCACTACTCTGTGTTCTTCGTCTCTTCCCTCGGAAATCTCGGAGGTGTTTCTTAATCACTACAAAGACCTCTAGACCGAAACGCACAACACTAGTTCAGAGGTTGCTTTAGCTTGGCTTGACAGGATAAACATCCCTATATTACCACCTGAGTCACAAGAGCTCTTGAGCTCAGTTATTTCTCTTGAGGAAGTTACACAGGCGATAAATTCATCTCCGGCAGCCAAGGCCTGTGGACCAGATGGAATCTCTTCCGAGATCTATAAGATTTTTTCTCCCTAACTCTCTGTTTTCATGAATACGTTATTTAATGGGATCCTTGAAGGGGACCCCGTTCCGGAAAACTTTACTCAAGCTGCAGTAATAAGCATTATCAACAAAGGAAAACCAGAAAATGAGGTTAATTCATATAGGCCTATTAGTCTATTAAACTCTGACTACAAAATCTTTACTAAAATTCTTTCTAATAGACTCGCGCAGGTTGCCCCTCTACCTATCCATCACGATCAGAATGGCTTTCTTAAAAACAGACATTTGGCTTCCAACACTCATTATTTGGTGCAGGCGATCGCTTACTTCCATACTTATAAAACCAAGGCGGCTGTAATAATGATTGATGCTGAAATAAGCCTTTAACAGAGTACAATGGCATGTTTTATTCACAATCTTAAACAAATTTGTGATCCCAAGTGTATTCTGCCAGGTGGTGAAAAATCTGTACCACAATGCAAAAGCGTCTATAATTATTAATGGGGATATCGCAGGCACAATTTCTATCAGTCGGGGGGCACACCAAGGCTGCCCCCTTTTTCCTGTGCTATTTTCCCTGTTTATTGAACCTCTGGCATGTGCTGTTCGGCAGGATTATGCTATTGCCGCTCCCCTACCAGGTCCGGCAAAGCAACTTATTTGCTGATGATTTGGCACTTTATTTAGCAGCTGAAAGGGATAATCTAACGAGAGCCCTGGATAAAATTAGGGAGTTTACTAACATTGGAGGATATAAAATAAATCATGCCAAATCAGAGTTGCTTCTTTTTAATAGCACCATCGATATCTTGCCCCTCACTATGCGGGAACATTATATAGCAACCAAGCCAATAAGATAACTTAGGGATCTTTGTGGCCACCAGATTGGAGGACTTATATCCATTACATTTTATATCCACTTTAAATAAAACATGCACCCTGCTTAAACAATGGGAAAATCACCCTATCTCGATTATGGGGCGGGTTGCCCTCATTAAATTGAACATTCTTCCGTTATTTTTTATTTCTTTTTTCCAATAATAATGATCAAAATTCCCAAATCCTTTTTCGATTCTGTACAGTCAGAATTTAGACGTTTCATCTGGTCTTCACAAAAACAAGAATAAAACTACAAATTCCTCAATTAGAAGCAGAGAATGGAGGTCTAGCATTGCCGGATGTACGGCTATATTAGTATGGCTCAATTCTCAACTAAACTATAATAATCTGCAGGATTTGATTGATGCCAATTTTTTCCTTACAACTATGCTGAAGCAATCAGAGATCAACCTTGCGCCCTTTTTACGTTACCCAAACTCCCCAAAAAACACGCTATAAAACCCCAAGGGCGATCACTTCGTTCTTTAAAAAAATATGGGAAATATATAATGTTCCATGGCTCCATCCCCAGTTAAAGTTAAATGAATGCATTACCTCCTCGTCCAGTCTTCCTCGCCACAGTAATATATATATGAGCCTCCGGCTCCACACAGAACTCCAAGTAAATAAAAGAGCAGCGCTCTAGTCTCCCCTCCCTCCTCCAATATGGCCCCCAGTGGCTTCAGCCAATCCTATAAAAGGATACAAACAAACCAGCTCGATCTGTTCTTTTTTTCTGCACTTCTCCGAGTGCTGTGTACCTGCTGCTCAGGTGAGTGGGGCTGGGGTCCTGCTTGAGCAGCCCCGTTTTTGTCCTAGGGTATCAAGTTTGGGGGAAGTAGTTTGTTTGTATTGTTTTTCATAAATTTTGTCTTTCCCCCTTCTTCTGCCTTCACGCCTCTGGTCCTGCTTGAGCGGACTTTCGTGGCATTTGTTTCTGATATGGTCGCTTTTTGGACTCGTTATTGGAATCCTGCTATGCCTGTGGCTGAAGCTTCCTCCCTGTTGCCGGTTATTTGTTTCATCTCCCGACCGCGCGTCCTGCTGAGCGGACGTAGCGCAACCGGGCACGTTTGCTCTGGGGGCCGGAGGCTCCCGGTCGCATTCCTACATGCTGCCGGGGCCGAGTGAGATTGCTGTGGGGGCAGGTAGCTCCCGATCGCATTCCTTTTCTGCTGCGGTTCTGGGCATGTTCTTTAGCTGCGGTGGGGCGGCTTTCGGATCTGACTCCGACCTCACGCGACGGTCTATGACTGTCTATGCGCATGCGCACGGCTATTCTTCCGGCATTTATGTTGTTTTTAGGCATGCATGGGCTGGCTTGTATGGTTGCCTGGCAACCCCGGGGCCTTTTATACCAGGCGTGTTGTCTTCTTCTTGCCTGTGTTTGAATCACTCGTCCACTTGTGTTTAGCTATGATGGAGCGTGGTTCTGTGGAGGTCGCCTCAGTTTCTTCCTGGATTCTTGGAGAATGACTGTATCGGACAAATGGGTGCTGCAGGTGGTTTCAGAGGGCTTGCGTATTGGATTTATCCAGACTCCCCCAGACTGTTTCAGGGCCACTCCTTGTCCCAGAGACCCTGTAAGGAGATTGGCGCTTTTGGAAGGCATCGAATCCCTGGTGGTCAAAAGTGCGGTGATTCCTGTTCCCGTAGATCAATTGGGGTTGGGTGTGTATTCCATCCTGTTCCTGGTGTCCAAGCGCACTGGGGATCTTCGGCCAGTGATGGACCTAAAGTGGTTGAATGCTTACATCCCTCGCCAGAAGTTCAAAATGGTTTCGCTTCCATTGATCCTTCCTCTGATTTCTCATGGCGACTTCCTTGCATCAATAGACTTGAGAGATGCTTATCTGCATATCCCTGTTCATCCAGACTCTCGGAGATTTCTCCGGTTTTGCATGCTGGGTCGTCATTACCAGTTCCAGGTACTGCCCTTTGGGCTCTGCTCTGCTCCCAGGGTCTTTACTAAGGTTCTGGCTCCTCTTATTGGCTCATTGCATGGGGAGGGCATTAGTGTTTTTCCTTATCTGGACGACATTTTAATTTCTGCTTCTTCTCTTTCTAAGGCGGAGTTGCATGTCCAGAGAGTGTGCCATGTCCTGGAGCATCATGGGTTCCTCGTGAATGTACCGAAGTCCTCCCTGGTTCCTGCGCAAGAATTGACTTTCATTGGGGCTCTGTTCAGGACTCAGTTGGGGATGGTGTTCCTGCCCCCTCCCAGGATTCTGTCCCTGGTGTCTGCTGTTCGTGCCCTGTTGTTAGGGATTTCTCCTCCTGTGAGCCTATGGTTGAGGGTTCAGGGTCTAATGTCGGCGTCATTGTTGACGGTGCCGTGGGCTCGCCTCCACATGTACCCGGTGGTGTCCCACGTTTTGTCGCACTGGGACCCCTGTTCCCTAGATATGGGTGTTTTGGTTCTTATGTCGGAAGATGTTCGGGTGGTCCTGAGTTGGTGGTTGGACGAAGGTCATCTGTCCAGGGGCCGCCCATTTCTGTTTGTTCCCACCCGCGTGGTCACTACCGATGCCAGCCTGCTGGGGTGGGGTGCTGCTCTGGGGGATTCGACGACTCAGGAGGTTTGGCCTCAGTCGGTATTGTCATGTTCCTCCAACTACCAGGAGCTGAAGGCCGTCCTTCTGGGTCTCTTGGATTTCTCGGATCTTGTTCGGGGTCACCATGTGCAGATCCGAACGGACAATCAGGTTGTGATGTCTTATGTGAACCATCAAGGGGGGTGCAAGGTTCGATCCCTCAGTTGCCTCAGCCGTCGGCTATGTTGTTGGGCGGAGGTGCATCTGGAGTCTCTCTTTGCCATTTACCTACCGGGCGCGGAGGACACTGTGGCGGATTGTCTGAGCCGGGTGTTTCCTTCCATGGGGTCTTTGTCACTGACGCATGTGATGTTCAGGAGGTTGCGGAGGATGTTTGGCTAACCGATTGTGGACCTGTTTGCTTCCCAGGAAGATGCCAAGATCCGTTGCTTTTGCACGCTTATGCCTTTGCGGGATGCCTGGAGAGTGGATGCCCTGTCGTTCCCTTGGCCGAGGGGTCTGTTGTATGCCTTTCCACCTGTTCCCCTGATTCCGGCGATCTTGCAGAAGATCAAGAGGGAGGGATCCTTTGTGCTTCTAATTGCTCTGGGTTGGATGCGTCGCCCTTGGTATCCCCTGCTGTTGGAATTGGCTGTGTCTCCGGGGTGGGCCTTGCCATTCATTCCTTATCCTCTAATGGGTCCTCTTCTTCCTCTGCCTGTGTTCCGTTCCTTGGGTCTGGGGGCCTGGCTCTTGAGAGGGATTCGTTGATGCGAAATGGTTGTTCGATGACTGTGGCTGGGGTCATTCAACAATCCCGGAGGCCTTCTACTCTTAAATCCTACGCGAGGCACTGGGATAATTTTGTTTCTTGGTGTATGAGTCGCGAACTGTCGGTGGCTTCTTTGGACCCGGCTCGCATTCTGGATTTTTTAAATGATGGTTTTGTGTTGGGCTTGGCCATTTCGACTCTTCGGGCTCAGTGGGCTGCGATTCGGGCATTCCATGTCCTCCCTTTGGTTTCTGTTTCGCCATTGGTTACTAGACTTTTTAAGTCTCTCTCTTTCAAACGCCCCCGTCCTATCATGTGTCCTCCTCCTTGGGACCTGCCTTTGGTTTTGCGTTCCTTACAGTTGGCTCCCTTCGAGCCATTGGAGTCAGTGGGCTTGAAGTTTTTAACAATCAAGGTGGTGTTTCTTGTGGCGATTGCTTCTGCCAGACGTATGGGTGAGTTGGGTGCCTTCCTTCGTTCTGCCCCATTCTTCTTGGTTTTGTCGGACCGTGTGGTCTTGCGCCCTCATTCTACATTTATTCCTAAGGTGGATTCTTATTTTCACAGGTCTGCTGAAGTGGTTCTTCCGATTCTTTGTCCTGATCCTTCCTCGGCTGAGGAATCCCTTTTGCACCTCTTGGATGTTTGTCGTGCCTTATTGATCTATTTCCTTTTGCAAAGTGGACAACTTATTTGTGAATTATGGTTTATCGCGTCAGGGCCTGAAACCATCCCTCTCGACGATCAGTCGCTGGATTAAGGAGGCCATTATGTTGGCGTATGCTTCGGTTTCTGAGGTTCCCTCACTTCCTGTTCAGGGGCGTTCCACCCGATCTGTTGCTGTGTCTTGGGCTTCCTTCAAAGGGGTGTCCATGGAGGATGTTTGCAGGGCTGCTACTTGGTCTTCCCCTCATACATTCATGTCCCATTACCGCCTCCAGCTTGGGGGTGGGGGTTCTGTTTCATTTGCCTCTTCTGTTCTGTCTGCGGGGGTGACTTGAGAGGTTTTTCTTTTGATTGCGGTGCCTCTGTATATTAAATTATGTTTTTTATTGCACTGTTGGTGTGGTCTATTTTCCTTACATGAAGCTGATTGCTTTGGTATCGGCTCATATATATTACTGTGGCGAGGAAGACTGGACGAGGAGGTAATGCCCCGGTTACTTACCGGTAATCTTCATTACTCCGAGTCCTAGTCTTCCTCGCCACAGTATAGTTTCCCTTCCCTCCCGGCCCTAGTAGTGGCTTCATGTCTGCGGCTTGGTTATCAGATCGAGCTGGTTTGTTTGTATCCTTTTATAGGATTGGCTGAAGCCACTAGGGGCCATATTGGAGGAGGGAGGGGAGACTAGAGCGCTGCTCTTTTATTTACTTGGAGTTCTGTGTGGAGCCGGAGGCTCATATATATATTACTGTGGCGAGGAAGACTAGGACTCGGAGTAATGATGATTACAGGTAAGTAACCGGGGCATTCCTTTGGGGCTGCAATGGTCACGTCAAAATTGCTGTCAGTGGGAAAAATTAGGATTTGTTACTCTTCAAGATTTTTATAGAAACGAAAGGTTTCTTTCCTGGCAGCAAGTACTAGACTGTAAGAGTAATATAAGTAGTCTCATGATGTTCAGCTATGCACAGGTTAAGCAGTTCTGTGCAGGCCTAACCTTCAAAAAAGATTGTCCAGGCGCTCTCCTTGGGAAGGCACATTTTATTTCCAAAACGTAGGGGATAGGCAACTGGTACAAACTGCTTAAATCAGTGGAGAGTAAACAGGTGATCCTCGACCACCTGGAGAAGGTTAGCTCGACTACTGGTTGCACTTTCAACTTGCAACAATGGCAGAATTACAACAAAATGAGCTACAAAACAGGCAGGGCTGCCAACCTTAGAAGGATGGCATGGTTTAACACATGGATGATCTATTATACTCCTGATCGGCTCCACAAAATGTTCCCCACTGTTGATCCTAGGTGCTTTAGATGTGGTCTTACAACGGGGGATTGGCTTCACTTTGGGTTTATATACTGCCTCCTAAAAACTTTTTGGCAAGATGTCTTTTCTGAAATTAGTAAAAAATTGGAAATCAATCTTTCTCCTAACCCTTTAAGTGCCCTCTTTGGCGGAGTGAAAATGAGCGAAGACTTGACCTTAGGTCAACTTCAATTTAGTTTTATTGCAGCATTAATTGCAAGATCTCTTATTCTAGCAAACTGAAAATCCAAGGGGGTTCTGATGATCCATCAATGGCTTAAAAAAATGCAAAGAGTTCTCAAACGAGAAACATTATATGCTAAAAGGGTAGGCCCTTCTGCCAAACTTGATAGAATCTGGCAATTTATGCATTGAATTGTTTTGTAACCCACTTTTAATTATGCGTTATTTAATTTTAAATTTCACCATAATCTATGAGTTTTTTAAGTACAATTACTCATATTGAACTAGACTTGACCTTTTTAGTATGTCATGAGCAAATATTTCTGTATATTGTACTTGCAGCTTTAAATCATAATTGATCTTGTTTTTTCTTTCTAATTGTTTCTAAGTTTTCTTTGCTGAATTGTGTATTATAAATGTATGTAACGATTTAAATGACAGTTTCAGAGACTTAAAATGAATTATGAATATTGTATATTGTATTTACATAACAGGATCAATGCAGGTTGCTTTGGCACTTTGCAAAAATAAAATAATACTTTTTGTTATACAAAAAAAAAACTAAGGTAAAAACGTCATACAGCAAAAGAGCAGCTGGCTACTTTGCTTACCACAATTTATCAAAACTATCTGAGTTAGTTCACTATTCATTGATCACTGGTGCATTATGGGAAGCCACTTTTTATATTACATTTGTTGCATAGTCTCTATGCCCATATGTAGATGGAAAGTTAATAACAGTACTTTAAGAACCCCTCGGCACCACCTTTCAAATAAATATTCTGCTCACTATGCACTGCAAACCTCAGACTGATGTCGACAAGGAAGTGGCGAGTGAGTGAGAGAATGAACCAGTCATCAAGTTACAGCCTGCATGTTTTGCTTAGTACGGAAGTGCAGAAATTATGTGCAGCTTGCTCTGGGTGTCTCTGGTTCAACACTACAGCTCTTATATACCATGGAGTTAACAAAGTTTAGCAATTTAGAATGATGGCAAACATTTGGATTATCCAATGACAAACTGAGCTCAAGAAAGTCATGTAAGAGTGTTAGATATTCCAAAATAAATGGATGCATAAGGGTCATGTATCTGCCATCACTGCTAGCAGAATCTGTCACCCAATGCATCTGTTGCAGTGCACTGATTTTTTTCTGCTTCCTTGGTGGTATCCATCTTAAAGATAGGCAGATGTCATTATTTCAGGAATGTTGTATGAGCTGAAGGGAGGCGGGGCTCTACCTGCCACTACCCTCTTTATTCAATTCATCTGAATGATTTCCACTTACATTTAAAAGACCACCACTAGGGTTATGTCATTTTCCAGTACTTGCCAGCTGCGAGTAATGTATCATTTCCAAATGGGAGTCCATGTCACCATTTATTGTTGAATGCCATATTACTTGTACAAGTAAGTAAGTAAGTAATCTTTAGTCTATAGTTAATTAAAACCGTTACAATATTCATTGAGGATAACAACAGCTCAATTTTGTAAAATCAGTCAATATACTAAGTCATGAGTAAAAACAAGCTTTTAAATAAATAAAAATGAATATACAAAAAGTGGGAAATCCTGGCGGCAGCAGTCTCAATCTATTTCATTTTGGTTTGTGTGCTCCTTCATTCAAGGACAATGGAAAGGCTGGGTCTATGCAAGTTCTTTGCAGTTTATTTTCTACCAAAGTTAAAAATGTTACTAGCTTGCAATTTAGCTGCGAGTCATCTAGTTTAAAGCATGCTATTACGGCTTGTCTCGGATCCCAACCAGATTAAACTGTGTTTTAAGCAAACAAGATATTTAATCTTTCAAGTTAATGTAGGTACAGATTAAATGTGCCATATCCTTGGTTCCGTAGCTACACAGATGGCAGCTAGTTGAGGTTTCCCCCTGAGCCATAGTGGGAGATGCAGGATAGCTGGAAGTCTCCCCAGCCAATGTTTTAGGAATTTTTCCTTTTTGTTTCTTGGATATCCCAGGCTGAAATAGGCCTGTGGATTAAGTGATTTATGGCCATTGATTGTCACCCAAGTGTGACTCCTTCATGCAAAAGCAACTTTGTCTTCTACTAGGGAAAGACTCCTTATAGCCCTTTGCACGAATTTTTGAAGACTGCATGTGTGGTTGGAGTGTCCCAGAGCTGGGAGGCAGCAGTAGTTGGCAGGCTAGATTTTAAGAAATATCTGGCCGTTGAAGTTGTTCTGTGCTGGAGCTGTTGCCAATGTAGGTAATTTAAGGTATTTGGGGGGGGGGGGCATTTCTGATTTTGTGCCAACCGTTTATATAAGCTCCCTGTCTTGCTAGGTATTGTTTGGTGAGACCAAACTCCACTCGGATTTGTGCTGCAGAGTTGTAAATCTGTTTGTTGAACATAATTTTGTAGGTTCTGATTACTGTGCTGCCCAGGGTTTGGGAGTCTCTTCCTCTCAGGGCTTCACTTTCATATGAGATGTTAGATAGGATTTTGGATTGTGCGACCTGGAGGAGAGGGGAGAGTGTGAGGCCTGTCACTTTAGATTTGAGCTGCCTCAGAGCTGTTGCTAAGGCCAACCCTTTACTTCTAATCATCTCAAGCTGACCAGCAAATTGACCACCACTATCAATAATTATGTCCAAGTATTTGTAGTTGGTTGCAATGTGGATTTTGATGTTGCCCAGCTGCAAGATGTGTTTTTTTCTTGCCTCTTTTTATAGTCATATTTTTGATTTTCTCAAAGTTTACTTCTAGAGAGTTGTCTGCTGCGTAACCCTGTAGTGTGTTGAGGAGTTGTTGCATACCTAGTTGTGTGTGGCTGACTAGAATCACATCATTACCATATAAGATACTAGATAAGGCCTTGCCACCTATTCTTGGGGCATGCACATTACATGAGTTTAGGGTCTGTGTCATGTCCGCCATATAAAGATTGAACAGGGTTGGGGCAGGTTCGCATCCTTGTTTCAGCTTTTAAGTAGTGGGGCTGCATCCTGAAAGATGTGTGCGGTCGCTAGTTTTGCCTTCTCCCAGGTATCTGTATGGAGATATATTAGCAGGTCAAAGAGAGCTTGCGGGATTTTCCAGTTTGCTAATTTCATCCAGTGCCTTGCTCGATCTATGTTATTAAACGCTGCCCTGAAGTCTATGAAGCAGATATGGAGTGCCTGTTTTGTTGACTGTGCCATGTCCATAAACAGTGACATGGTTAAGATGTTGGTTTTTGTAATGGATTTCCAAAATCCTGTTTAAGTGAATGGTATAATGTCATGCTCCATAGCTCAATCCTGAATCTGAGCTAATAGAGTGCTAGCAAAGTATTTTGCCTCGATGTCAAGCAGGGCACTGAGGCTGTAGTTTTTCGGAGAGGTTTTCTCATCTTTTTGTGAATTGGAGAAATGACAGAGTACTTAGAGGAGGTCAGGAGCTGCCCCGGCTGCTTGATTTCACACAAAAGAGAAGCTAAAGTGCCTGCCAAAGAGTCTGCGCCTTGCTTGAAGAAGGCTCACACAATTCCTTTTAGTCCTAGTGCTCCATCTCTCCTGCCTTTGGAGATTTGATGTTTAATTGTGGCTATGCGAGAAGGCCTGTATACTTCTGATATTTTACTTTGGTTTCGGGAGTGTGATTTCTCTGGAGTTCTTCGACTGTGTTTGAACCTATTGTTGCACTTCACCGGGCCCTCCTGATCTGCTGGTGAAAGTTGGACTTCAGGGAAATGGATCCGGATCTACTCAGAGATGTGCGATGTCACTCCTCCATGCATTAGGGGCATTATTTTATTCACCGTTTTCCCAAAAGTTTAATATCCTACAGTTAATATGCTCTCGGTTCTCCGGTAGGCGCCTGGACATGTTGCTAACTCTGCCGTGCAGGCTTCTTTTTTTTTGTATTTGGGAATGTTCCAAAGCAAAGCAAAGACTGAGCCAACACCTCTTCGTCGGTTGAGGATCCCAAGAGATGTAAATGTAGGTCTTGTGAGAGAATAGGGTTAGGGGTGTCTTGTTTGCATATAGTTGACAAGAGATGGTCCACGAGGTGCCTTTTCTTTTAGGTTTAGGCTTTCATAGGCATTAAAAGTGATCACCTTCACATGTTTCCCTCTAATATTATGGGAGGTCTTGATTGTATTAACAGTCATTGAAGGAAAGGAAATTACCTTCACAATAGATATGCTTGTTATTGACTGGAGCGCTTCTGCAGTCTGTTGCATAGTATTTAGCCGGGAAACCCACACATTGGTGGTTTGGGGTGAGGCTTGACTACTAGGGGGAGCCCTGCAGCCGGGGGCCGTAACTGCGATCTCTTTGTTGTGTTGGGCTGCGTTGGTGATCTATGTGGGGGCCCACGTGGGGAGTCCAGTGTATAAGATGTGACCAGGCTGGCCCACTTCTGAATGGTCAGATAAGGAAGTACTTCCTGGCCATCCTCCAACGTCTCAAATGCCTCTTCCCCTCTTAGAATTTTGATATGTTTTCCATGGCCCAATGGCGTCGACTGCAGCTTGGATGATTTAGCGTGGCCCTGGGGTGGACTTAAGGATGATATAGTTGTATCTTGTGTGATTGATTCACCCTGTGATTCCTTCTTGCTTTGAGCCTGTGTTTAAATGGAGTGGGATTCTGGGTTTGGCACTGGATGAGATTATTGGGCTGTTCAGGTCCAGTTCGGTTTGATGGGGCTGGCTGGCTTGAGTTGGTATCTGCTTCTGGTTGGATCCTGCAGGAGAGGATGCATGCAGATTAATACCTGGCTGGAAGGGAGGAAGTATAGGAGAAGATAAAGGGAAGGTTGAAGCAAGTGGGTCCCTCCCTTCTGTAGGTTCCCCCTGTGCTTTGTAAGTAATTAAATGCTTGACAATCTCATCTGTCCTTCCACTGCTTGGGGTAATTGCACGGACAGCATAGGTATGGGTAGTGTATGAGTAATTATAATGGGATTCTGCGGACCATTTACCCCATTGCTGGAACAAAATATAGTGGAGTCTGGATCCTTAAGGAAGAATAATTTTGAGCACATTTTAGGTTGTTAGAGGTGAGTAGGGAGGCTCTTCCCTTGGGCGTTCTTAGCGCCGGTACTCCCTTGGAAAGGGGGGGGGGTGCCCTGTGTCACTGAGTTTTCAAAAAACTAGCGTAGTTGATGGCTGTGTTTGGTCGCATTTGTTCGCTTGGGCCTTCCTGC
The DNA here is from genome assembly GCF_964204655.1 of Triturus cristatus. Classification (NCBI taxonomy): domain Eukaryota; kingdom Metazoa; phylum Chordata; class Amphibia; order Caudata; family Salamandridae; genus Triturus; species Triturus cristatus. Next base: position 1,016,249,706 of record NC_140583.1, on the reverse strand, counting down.
TGCATTTGGTGCCACTTGGATTGGAAGGAAGTGGCTCCGTTGTCCTCTCCAACCTCATTGTGCCCCCAATTAGATCCTTTATTGTTTTTTAGGCCTTGTCAAGTGCCTTATCGATGCCCATTGGCTTGCTTGGATTAGGCACTATTGGGGCAGTTCTGTGCTATAGGAGTATCGATGGAGAAAGCATTAATCACAACTAATGAATCTGAGCACTACACCAGGGTTTTGGCTTTGGGTCTGTTTTGGTGTACTTGAAATACGTTTCTAAGTATATCTATTCAGTTTGTAGGTGTTCCAAATTGAGCATGCCCTCCCACATGATTTAAAAACATGTAGATGTTGTGAATTGGCTTAGGATCTAGTCTTCATTCTTACTTGTGTGATTCCTACAAAAAATTGTTTCTTTTTTTATTTTCTGTTCTGTAGGATCCTTGTTGGGACCTTTCAATGTATCCCCTTTTCCCCTCTCTATTTCCATAATCCACTTCAGGTTAAGAAATTGTTTTTTTGAGTGCCCTGAGGAAGGTTTGGCTAGATCTTGGCCTTCACTGAAATGTCCATGTGCACATGACGAAACAGGAATATTAGGATCACTACTCGTGAAAGACATTGTTGTTACTGGTTTTTTAAAAGAATTAATGAACAAAATTGAAAGTTTGTTAGATCTGACTTATATTATAAGTCAAAGGACCAATTTAAATGTTTCCCTAGTGTATAAGAGAAATTCTCTATGAACAGAGATATATACGATTTCGATCCTTGCAGTTTTGTTTACATTCATTTGTGCATCTACAAATGTTAGTTCATTTATATTTTGTGTATATTAGTGAAACTAGTTCATTTGTGGTATGTGAGAGAGCTGTGTAGGTAAGATTGAATTGAATGAATGGATGAGGGGTGACAGAAACAAGAAAGATTTGTATTTATTATAATATATTTTTGTATAGCTTTATAAGTGGTCACAATACATGTATATAAGTTGCTGACACCCAATTTGAATAAATATTAAAGTAATTTGATAAAGATATGTGGCAACCCATTGTCTAACTCTGAAGCCCAATCCGTTTTTGAGATTTGATCTCTTGTCTATAGCGAGACATTTATGCTTCATGCAATCAAAGGCAGTTTTTTTCCTTTTTTAGAATTATTTAAAATTGGGCCAGTTGTTAGCCGTTGCCTGCACTAGCTACGTTGATGCTGGTTGTGGGCTAAGAAGGGTCCGCATGGGAGGGGCACTGACCACTTGGTGCCTGGTAATGCTAGTTTACTGCTTGATTACAGAGAATCAGTTCCAGTCGGTTCCAGACAGCACTCTCTTTGGCACCGCATCTCCCCTCCCGGCGGGCATGAGCACGCCGGGACTTGGAGACTCCAATCAGGTGAGCGTCAGACCAGGTGCCTGGTCCTAGGCTTGGGATGGCACTGTACTGTTACTCCTTGTTTTTCCTGGTTTTCTGTTGTCACATTTTCACCTTATCCTTATCTTTGTCTTCGACCTCTTTCTCTCACAGCCTGGTCCATAGCATGGAATAGCTAGAAGTAAGCTATCTTTCTGCAGCCTTCTGCTGCTCCTGCTACCAGTTACAGCCCCAATAGATCTCTTAAAGATTCGATATGGTTGGGTATGCAGAACGAAAAGCTACAATGGGACCCTAATGTGATGGACTCAGTTGAATTTTTGGGTGAACAGAGCTTTGTTGAACAAAACCTGCTGCCGAAATTAACTGCAAAAATCCTTCTTAAAAAAGCAAAAATAAAGTTGGGCAAACAAGATTGACATGAGTTAGCAGAAAAAGCAAACGTGGGCTTGTGTGTAGTCTTCTACCAAGATCTATGGAGAGCTGCGTATCTATCCAGCCCTTTTTTACACATAAGAAAGAACTCATGAGTCTGAGATGTGGATTAATCCCTCCAAAGGGCTATCAATTTGGACGTTTATAAGGTTCCTCCCAGTACAATTGTAGACTGAGGGCCTGATTGCGACTTTGGAGGTGCTTTGCACTGGCACAGCACTGCCAAAGCCGGGCAGGGTCTTCCCATCAAACTATGAGTTCAACTCGTATCTGACGGGCTGTTCTTTTGCGCTTCCATGGGAACATAAAAGCAGTTCCAGCACAGCATAGACTGTGAAGTCCATGCCCTGCTGGAACATTGGGTGCATACAAACAGGGGGCACATGTTGTGCCAGCTGAATGCAACCCTATGGTGGCGGGGACATCACCGCCATGAAAAGGCTGGCGGTGGGGAAACTCGGTCCTGTCTTGCATATTGTATACCCCTATCCGCTGTGTCACCACCAAGGAATGGTGGTTCCCTGGCACAGCGGTGGCTGTCCAAATGGCTGCCAAGTAATATAGAGGCTGCAGAACCACCATTGCAGATCTAGCTGTCAAAGACCACCAGACTCCTAATCAGGCCATATGTAATTACAAGCCAGCATCTCTTAGACATGTGGGGGAATATTTGCACGCCCCTATCACCACCACAACGTCACTTTCAGGTATGTTGTGATGGCGATAGGGGCTTTGTCTTATTTACAAGGCAGCGTTAAGCCACTTAATGTGGCTAAACGCTGACTTGTAAATAAGGCATCCTTTCACGCTGTACTTAGCATGAAAGGAGAGGGCAATGGGTGTTGTGGTGAGCGTTCCACCGCAACACCCATCCATTTTAACACTGGGTGGCATAAACAGTAGGCAGCGCCAAAATTAAGACCAGGGAAAACCTGGTCTTAAACACTTGAAACGAGGAGAAATGCTGTATTTCTTTTTGTTTTTGTTGTTTCCAGCTGCACATAAACAATGAAAAAAAAGAAATTAAATTTTGCAACTTCTATGTGTGCTGCATTAAGAAGCACACATAAAAGTTACAAAACGTCATTTAAAGATTGTTTATGTGCAGGAAGGGAGACCTTCCTGCACATCAACAATTTTCTCCTCAACGCAGACACCCTTGCACTATGGTGCAAGGATGCCTGCGTTGGCGCTAGGATGTTAAGTTTAGCGCCAGCGCAGGGGAAAATGCGGGGTTGCGCCATATTGTGACCAGGTTTGTGAAATTTCTCAGGGAAGCCTACAAGTTAATAAATATGAGCTCTGTGGGTGGTAAGATTAGTAGATATGTGGTCATGTCAAGTGTTTCCCATGATATATGGCTCCTTGATCTCATATTATGCACTTTATGAGCTGAATTGGAATTCTGCTCTTTAAAAACATGTGAATGTTGCTAATGTACAATGCACTTTGCTACTTTTTCTTGTGGCCTGGTGTGTTGTGATTTTATCCCTCGCCACAAACTAATTGCATATGGAGATTGTTTATGAAATCCTAAAATTAAGGCACCTATCATCAAATGATGCCATTTGACACATTGCCTCTTTTCTGTTTCTTTAGTAAAGTTTAGATAATTTCCAAGTGTTGAATGTACGATGCACTTTATCCCTTTGGACTTAATTGTCGCTGAAGAATGGCCCTGTTGGTAGAATAATGTCCTATTCAATAAAAGCTTCTTATATTCTGATTTTAACGTTGATTGATAAGTCGCAAAGACAATGACCTACATCTTGCATGTGTCTCTGCAAATGTAACTCTATGAATGTAAAGCAAGTTGACTGTTGACTTTAGGTTATGATGCAAAGTAATGATCAGTTACATGTTTTGAAGTGATCATTTACAATTTTGTATGCATTGAAGTGTCATTTTGTCTAGCTTATCTTAATTTTCTCTTTATATATTTTAATTTTTTAAACAACTGAAACCAATATCTATCTATCTATCTATCTATCTATCTATCTATCTATCTATCTATCTATCTATCTATCTATCTATCTATCTATCTATCTATCTATCTATCTATCTATCTATCTATCTATCTATCTTTCTATCTGTAATGGGCTGGTCCCACATGTTCAGGAGTCACAAGTAGACGCTGTAGACGTGGCCAGGTAAAAGTAGATGTAGTTTATTAGATGTGTATGCAGCAAGCTAGAACAAGCCCCACCAGGAGCAGCCTCCTAGCTGCTCAGCCCATCTTCCCAACTGTCTCCACACACACACAGGCACCCATGCATTCCACTCACACTAACATTCTACGCGGAACACTCACACTGGCTAAGCAGCTAGTTACAGAATGAAAGGGAACATATTAACAAGAACTGAGGATATTACACTATCTTTCTATCTTCACCAGTCACCCATACCTCAAACTTGATGGAAAACTCGCTCCTAGTAAAATGGAACTTTTAAATATCTTTGTACTCGTTTAATGTTGTAGTTTCATGTTAAATATTAGGGTTTTCTATGTTTTCTCATTACACATTTTATACAAAAAAAACAAGAATGCATTAAGTAGAGGTGCAGAAGCAACGCAAAAAGTTTGACTCTGTAAAAGACAAATTGAGGCAGATGCAGCTCACCTATATGCTCCTCTTCCCAGCTAAGCTCAAGGTGATATATCAAGCCAAGACCATGTTCTTTTACACACCAGAGGAGGCCTGGCACTGGATAGAGGAACGCCCTCTGCTCGAGGCCACGGGGACACAGCGGCCCTTTGGTGGAGGAGCACCGCTCAGATGCAGCAATAGGCCCGAACACAACGGCTTATCTGGAAGAACAGTGAGACAACGCAGAGTGGACACAACAGGGCGACACCATATCGCGGCAGAGTGGCGGCGGGCCGGACACCGAGGGCCTCGGACTCAGAAAGCATTCACCAGAGGGATCGTCCTAGCGGAAGACCCAGGGGGGAGAAGGCAGCATTGCAGAAATTGGCGGACTGTACAGACCAGGACATTACTACGGATTCGGAAGAAGATCCTCCCCTATTGCAGAACATTAATCTCCTAGACAACCCGGGAGAGGCAGGCACGACAAATGGCACAGACATGCAGACCCGACAGGAGGACATTACTGAATGCTGAGCAGTGCTGGGCCTGGAGATCTGAAAGGGCAGTAAGCAGATTGAGGAGCTTGCATGCAACCCCACGTGTGTAGTCATTTTCTTTGGTGTGTTTGAGAGTACTTAGTCCCGCTCCCCTACATATTTCCCCCCACCCCTTCTCCCCCCCGCTTCCCTTCTTTCTTTTGTTCATTGTCTTTTTTGTTTTTTGTTTTTTTGGATTGACTTTTCTTTCGCATTGGTTTATTTGCTGGAGAACCTCTTTGCCTCAATGGCAGTCTGGGACTTTGTCCTTCTGTTGGTGTGAGGGAGGCATATAGTTTCTAGCGGCGGGGTTGGGTCAAGGGGGAGGAGTTTGAGTGTCTAACAGTTGGGGGGGTGGGCGACAGACCTCTCCTGGCCCATATATGACAAAGTTGGTCAGGTTGACCTAAGGGAGAGTCGATTGGATGAAGGGTTAGCGTGGGGTGGTGGGATTGGGATGGGGGGGTGGGAATGGGGTGTTACTACAGTTATTTGGCAAAATGGTAGGAATGTATTTGTTACAAGAACACAGAGAAAGCGAGGATTGGGGGAGGGCCAGAGTGGATGGAACAGTTTGACAAGACACAGTAAGGATGACATTTAATCAATCCCCATTTTCAGTTTTATCGTGGAATGTTAACGGGATGGGGAATAAGGTCAAACGAGGGCTGGTGGCAGCATATTGTAGAAGGTTGAAGCCTGATGTGATTCTTCTACAAGAAACGCACCTAAAAGGCACGAGGTGCGGCTTTCTGGGCCGCAGAGCATATACAACGCTGGCACATGCAGGGTTTTCCACAGGGGCAAGAGGTGTTGCCATACTACTAAGGAAAAGTCTGCCATTTTTGAGAGAACACACCTGGATTGACCCCAATGGGACATATGTGGCAGTGAAAGGGCTGTGGGACAGACAACACATCACTTGTATTAGTGTGAACGCACCCCCAAGGTTGCAGAAGCAAACGATGGACAAGCTGGCTGCAGTTATTCTGGAAGCTGGTTCTCACACCCACATTATAGGAGGGGACTTTAACGACGTGATGGATCCTACATGGGATCGCACGACCGTCCAAGCTAGAGGCCCCAAGGAGACCTCACTCAAGAGACTCGCAGACACACTGATGCTCACTGACCTATGGCATAGACAACACCCTCAGACAAAGGACTACTCTTTTTTACTCAGGTGCCCACAAAGCCTTTTCGAGATTGGACTATATATTCACCCTGGCAGGAGAAATAGGGGAGGTACAAAAGATACAATATCTGGCAAGGGGTCACTCAGACCACTCGCCTTTGTGGCTAATGGCAAGGGCTCAGACACAACTTCAGGCAGGGGAATGGAAACTGAATTCATGAGAGCTACGGGATCCTCAGGTGGCTACAGAGAATAAGGTGGATCTGGAATTATATTTCCGTGAAAATGTAGGGTCTGTGGATTCCACCATCACACTCTGGGAGGCTTATAAACCCGTCCTTTGGGACAGAGCCCAGAATATTATAGCACATAAAAAGCGTAAAGAGAGTGAGGTGGAAGCAAGGATTGAAGCACAGCTCCTGCAGACCGAATCTCAAACCATTGCAGGCGATGACCCCTCTCTGTTGCGAAGACTAAACTCCTTCAACAAGAATACCTTGCGCTAGCCAAAAAGGATGCGCAACATGCAATACAGGCTATGCATAGGCGACTTTACGATGCAGGCAAAAAGACAGGTAGATTGCTTGCATGGCTTAGCAAAAAAGAGTTGGAAAGCAGATGGGTAGCCCAGTTACAGATGGAAGACCCACATAACCCACGCTGCAATAGCAAATGCCTTTGCAGGGTACTGCAAGGCCTTTTATGCAAAACGTTCATTGGCAGACACAGAGCAGATCCAGGCATATCTACAATCCATACAGCTCCCTAGGTTAGGCACTAGTGAATCACAGACCCTAGATGAAAAACTTACGAAGGAGGAAATCATAGATGCCATAGGCCAGATGAAAACGGGGATGGTCTCGGGTCCCAATGGGATCCCCCCGGAATTTTTAAACAAAACAGGGCACTTTTTAGCCCGCATCTCCTTCAGTTGTACCTAGAGGCGCAGAGGTTGGGTAATCTCCATGGAGACCTTCGGACAGCCACCATTGTGGTGATACCCAAGGAAGGTCAACCATTACAGAGATGTGATTTGTATCGACCCATTTCCCTCATAAACATAGAGACCAAAATATTAGCCAGAATTCTGGCCAATTGGCATACCAAGGTGATTACCAGGCTTGTTCACCCGGACCAGTCAGGCTTCATGCCAAAGAAGTCGACGAGACTTAACCTCAGAAGAGTATGTAACTGGCTGGAGATAGTATAGCATAGGACTGACCCACATCTCATATTGTCCTTGGATGCTGAAAAAACATTTGACACAGTTCATTTGCCGTTTCTCATGGCTGTCCTTGAAAGACTTGGATTTGGCCCCGCTTTCAGAAGGTGGAGCTACTCTGTACGAGGGACTGTTGGCAAGGGTTAGGGTCAATGGGGTGACATCTCGGAATTTCCCAATAGGAAGGGACACTCAACAGGGATGCCCCCTGTCCCCTCTGCTTTTCGCTATGGTTTTAGAGCCCCTTGCCTGTGTCATCCGAGTGCACGCGTTCATAACTGTTTTACGGGAAGGTGATAGTGACAAACTCGACAAACGTGTTTCCCTGTATGCCGATGACATACTATTGTATGTCACAAACCTCTGAAACGACACTCCCTAATATTATGGCAAGCTGCGAGGAATATGGCGCACCCGCGGGGTACAAAATCAATTGAGAAAAGTCATGTATTTATCCAGCAGGGCGGAATGCTGAGCATACAGCCAACCCAAGCCAGTTACAGGTCGCGCCCAGCGGAATAAAGTATTTAGGAAAAAACGTTACACTAGATAAGACACTGGCACTGGAGCGTAACATTTATAAGGTGCTTTGGGAATTCGGCTCAGATGCGGAGAGATGGGCATCCCTGCCACTGACGCTGCTCGGCAGAGCGGCACTCTACAAAATGATAGTGCTCCCGAAATGTTTATATGTTTTGCAAAATACCTACCACCTGATACCAGAAGAGGTGTTCACCAGGATCAATGATATTTTGAGAAGGTTTCTCTATGGGGAAAACCCTCTAGGATAGCACTGGCGAAGTAACAATGCAACCAGTACAGTAGTGGCATTTCATTGCCAGCCCTTCAGGCTAATTACTGGGTGGCCCATCTGATTGTAGTGAATGAGTGGGCATACGGAGAGAGGGACCACCCCACATGTGCGCTTGAACACACACAGTTTGTTGATAGACCTTACACGCATTACTTTTATGGGGGCAGGGGAACTGCAAAGCTGCTGCCAGCCACGCAAACTGTGATAGCGGCGTGGAACAAAGCAGAGAGACGCATTAAATGGGATGGCCGGGTGACCAGGGAAACCCTGCTTTGGGTGGGAACATGACTTAAAGAATTTGCTTACCTGACAGGCTTTCGGAAGTGGTATTTGGTGAGCATTTCTCAACTTGAAAATATAGTGTATCATAAAGAGCTAGTGACGTACCTCCAGAAAGAATATGACATGAATCAAACGCAACACTTTAAATATCTGCAGCTGACGCATGCATGGCGGGCACAGGATATCAGCTGCTCAGGTTAAGGTGGGAGGCGGATCTGGGGGAGATAGAAGACCTGGATTGGGAAATGGCGCTGATGCATCCCAGGGAAGTCGATAATAGGTCACGACTTCAACTGATTTAATTTAAGTATCTACACAGAATATACTATGATAGAACCCGATTGCATCGGATAGGTAGAGCAGAGTCACCCAACTGCTTGAAATGTAAAACTACGGAAGGAATATTTCTCCACACAATTAGGGGGTGTCCGCAGATACAGATATACTGGGGAATGCTGCTGAAGGAGCTAGAGCTCATTTTGAAGGAGTTGATACCCCCGAACCCTATGTTCATTTTGCTGGGCATACCTACAGAGATTGAACTCCCTAGAACAAAATTAATGTTGCTGCAACTGGGATTGCTAGTAGCCAAAAGAGACTTGGCAAGGGCGTGGGGGGTTGCATCCAATCCAACACTGTCCAAATGGCAAAGGGGAATGGACATGTACATGCTAGGGGAGAAAACAACTTACAAAGCAAGGGGGTGTCCAAAAAAGTTCTGGAAAATATGGAAGCCTTGGTTGGCATATTATGGTCTCACGCTTACAGACTCGCAGTGAATTTTTTTTTTTAAAATGTAACTTTATTTTTCCATGTACATCTTACAAAAGAATCAAAGTTACATATTTGCACATCTTCCGTGGTCATCAAATGCTACAACATACCGAGATTGTGTCTTATACTATGCACAAGTATATTCAACCAGTTACCATATAAAAATAGGCATTTGCAATAATAATCGTACTGTATGCAAGGGTCCCTCTGGCCAATCCCACCCATTGTGGAACAACAAGGAAGCATCATCAGAGCATTACCTCTCCCTGCAATCCCCATGTAATTACATTATTTACTGATTTACATACATAAAAATCCAAACAGTGTAAACATGTGTTCACCCTACCCCCTCAGGGGTTATGCCACGTTCTAGAGAGGAGTCAGATTCCTGCCTGAGCGTCTCAACCTAGGACTTGTAAGGCCCCCAGATATCTTTGGGGCATGATGTGCTAGGCATCTGACTTGCATGAAGCTCACTGTTCACATTGCAATAGGCAAGACTGCGCAACCAACCCTGTACATCTGGGGAAGCCTTCCGCCCCCAGTAGATGGCTACTTGTCCCTTGGCTAATAAGAGGCCAAGCTTCGCAAACCTGCAGACATTTTGGGGGATTGAAAATGTATATCCTAATAGTGCCACTTCCGGAATTGGGGCCAGGGGAATTTGTAACATCAGGCTTAACGTGTGGTGAACTTGTTCCCAATAAGTGGGCAGGTTAGGGCATGTCCAGGATAGGTGAGCGAAGTCTGCCTGCGGCGCGGAGAATTTGTGACATGTATGCGGCCTGGTTGGTTCTATTTTGTGTGATAGGGCTGGTGAAATAAATACGGCGCAGAAATTTAAAATGTAGCAGTTTGTACCTGCTATTCAGGGAGACATCATGCGTAACCGAGCAACAGTAAGCCCATTGGTCATCAGTCATGGTAATTCCCAAGTCTTTCTCCCATGCACTACGAATTTTATCATCTCGTACAGGCTTCAGTAGGACACATGCCTTATAAAGCTTGGAGATCAGGTGCGAGCTATTCGTGCTGTCTATTATCAACGTCAGTGGGGAAAAGGAAGCTGGCTCGAGTGGGACCGTCGGAAAAGTGGCTCGAAGTGCGGAACGGATACGGCCCATGACAAATTTGTCCATAACACTACCAGAGGTAGGTCGAGTGTCTTCTGAGGGGGAGAAAATATGGCCATCCGGATATAGGACGCCCAACCTCTTCAAAGCAAACCACGTCAGGGTGCGCTGTACCAGCCTTTCCTCTGTTATGGGGAGTAAATGCGGATTTACGATAGGGAGGGCGGAAGACTATAGCCACGCCCAGCACATGGTGGAGACGGTCTGTATGTCCTGTTTATCTCTAGGGAATCCTGTGGGAGGAGCGTCGATAGGCGCTCTGGAATTACAAGGTCTGCCTCTGGCTTCAAATAGGGAATTCTGGCATCCGGGTGATACTAGGCGAAGGCGTAGCTGCATTGTGCCACTAAATGGTAAAGCTGGAAGTCTGGAACACCATAACCCCCTCTTATATATGGTAATGTAAGGACAGCCCAACGAACCCGTGCCTGCCCACCACCCCATACCAAGTGGCTAAGAAGGGAATTAAGTGTGTCAAAAAATTGGTTGTTGTGTGGTATAGGTATGTTATTGAAATAATAGAAAAACTTAAGAAGAACGATCATCTTTATTATGGCCACACGTCCAGCCAGTGACAGGGGGAGTCAAAGCCATTTCTCTTTTTGAGTGGTTAATGCGTCCACCGCTCGCCCATAATTGACGCTCAATATTTGAGTTGTGTCCAGGTGTATATGTATGCCTATATATCTCACTGAGTCAGTGCATCATTCTAGGGGGAACTCAAGGGTCCAAGTTTTCGTACTGCTCAGTAATGGGAATATGACTGATTTGTGCCAATTAATGCCCAATCCAGAAAAACAGCCAAATGTAATAATTTCCCTGATCAATTTGTGTAGGTTATCTTTTGGATGTCTGACATAAAGTATTGTATCATGCACGTAGAGTGATATCAAGAGGGGGCCAGTTTTGAATTGCAGTCCTCTGTGTAAATGCTTTTCTTGGAAGTGTCGAACTAGCCGGTCCATCGCCAATATAAACAATAATGGGAAAAGAGGGCATCCTTACCTCGTACCACACGTAAGCTGGAAAGGAGTGGAAAGGGTGCCACCGCAAATGGGCAGTAGGTTTTGAATACAGTAAAGTTGTTGTGGCGATAAAGCCCATGGGCATTCCCATGTGGCTCATTATGGAGAAGAAAAATGGCCATTCCAAGGAATCAAACCTTTGTCTAATAATACAGCAGCCACTGGTGTGTCGGGGTTAATCCTATGAATGACCGAGAACAACATGCGGAGATTAAGGGAGGTGAAGCGATGGGGCACAAAACCAGATTGGGCCGGGAAGATTATAAATTCCATCAGTTGGGACAACCTGTTTGATAGGACCTTTGCCAATATTTTATAGTCCAAATTTAGGAGGGATAGCGGGTGATAAGAACCACATTGTGTGGGGTCCTCGCCCGGCTTGGGAAGTAAAATTATAACAGCCTCTCGGAGAGTGGGGGGGAGGATCTGCTTTTCTAAAGCTTCAGCGTATACTTCAATTAGTTTAGGGGCCAATATGTCTTTATATGTTTTGTAGAATTCCCCCGTAAACCCATCAAGTCCGGGCGCCAAGGAGCCCCGAAGAGTATCAATGGCTAGCAGAACATCTGCGACCGATATGGGTTCAGCCATGAAATCCTGCATGTGTTTTTCCAAATATGCAATTTCGTTTAGATAGTTTTCTTGGGCGACAGAATCTTCTCCAAGGGTGAACTTGTATAATGTTGTAAAAAATTCTAAGAAACTACCCTGAATGTCTTTAGTAGAGATGAGGATCTGGGAAACAGGGGTCGTCAATGTGGTAATATAGGATTTGTGGTAAGGTGGTCTTAACAATTGAGCCAGGACCCTCCCAGGGCATTTCCCCTCCCCATAGCGCTTAGCTGTCTGGTATTTTCCCAAGAATAAAATGTCCCTATCCGCTGTTTCCCGCTCATCTATTCTCATTCACTGGTGGGGCTTGATGTCTGGATGCCGCATCTAGCACCTTTAGGTCTCTCTCAAGTTGCGTTAATGTGCGGCGTAGGTCTTTAAGTACCCCGGCGTGTTTAGCAATACATGTGCCCCTGAGAACCACTTTGTAGCCCTCCCTCAGCACAGCTCATGTGTCCACTGAACCTGTGTTTAATGTGAAATAGACCTCAATAGCCTCTAGAATTTCAGCCCTAAAGACTTCATCTTGTAAGGCGCGGCTAGGAAACCCTCAGGGCGGGGGAACAAGAGGAGCATCTTAACTGGGGAGTGGTCCAAATATGTTCTGGGGAGTGTTTCAATTAATAAACACCAGCCAGATATATCTGGTGATGTAAGCCAAAAATTGATCCTTGTCCATGTGTTGTACTGACCGGAATACTGTGTGTATTCTGTAGTGGAGGGATTCCGTTTCCGCCAAACATCCAGTAGGGTGTATTGGCCGCAAAGCTCAAGGAGAGCCTGGCGTGCCCTTGGTTTAGAGTCATGCGCCGTTGAGGTGCTGTCTGCAATGGGGTCAGGGAGTAGATTGAAGTCTCCGCCCATGATCATAGAAAGCGGATCTAATTTACTCAACTGCGTCGACACAGTGTGAAGGAAGTCTGGATCATCCGAGTTGTGGGCGTATATGCATACTAATGTGATGTCCCTACCATAGATAGACCCCGACACCGCTAGATACCTTCTCTCGTTGTCTAGGAGAGTGGATCTGTGGCAGAACGGAACCCTGTTGTGTATCAAAATGGCTGTACCCCTAGCATAGTTGCTGTAGTTCGCGAAGTTCCTATGAGGACCCCAATTAGTTCCGAAGCGCGCCCTGTCTGAGTTGGGAAGATGCATTTCCTGTAAGTAAGCAATATCTACCTTGTGTCTCAATAGATAATGAAGGACCTGTCTCCGCTTTCGGGTAACATTTTAACCCCTCACATTCCACGAGAGTAGGGTGAGGGACGAAGGACCCTCCACGTTACCAAACTTGGCCATCTGATTGACAAAGCATCTCAAATAAAATAGACAATCCACCATTATCGGTAGTGTTCATCCACGGGTATGTTAAGTGTATGACACACAAGTGAAAACCATTAACCCACCCAGCCATGCCCCCTCGAGGGTAAGGCCACCTCCCCAATAAGAGTGAGCATGAAGTACCAAAGAGTTGTACGTTGAATCAACATTTCAATAAAACAGTACCCCAAATTGAGCAGAACCATTCCCAAAGGATACACCATGGGGGGCAGCAATGCCCCGGCCTGACTCCAGCATAGTGTGTTCCTACATCCATTCGACTATAATGACTACTGTTCAAAAAGTCTCAGTCATCCCGTTCCAGCACTGGAAAAGAGCTCTGCACTCGCGTCTGAACCACTGTGCGGTGGAGAAGAGCCGGATCCCGGTCCGAACGTGGTATTGTTCTTTTGCTTGTAGAGTAGACAGAATTCCCGCGCTTCTGTTGGGTTTTCGAAGATACGGGCCCTGCCATCCACATCCACCTTTAGTCTGACCGGATACAGCATACCATAGCGAAGACCTAGATTCCTCAAAGTAGTCTCGATACCACTGAATTTCCGTCTCACCTCTTGAACCATGGTAGTGAAATCCGGATAGAAAGACAGTTTGGAACCCTGCTAATCCACATCTCCTTTCTCCCTCGCCAGCCGAAGTATAGTGTCTCTGTCTCGGAAATTCAGAACTCGCGTCACAATGGGTCTAGGAGGGAGACCGGGGTTAGGGCGAGGGCCTAGCGATCTATGTGCCCGCTCTATCACAAAGCCACTAGTGAAATCCTCCTTGCCAAATAGGTCTAGTTATAGAGTTTCAACAAACCGATCCATGAGGCCAGTGGGAGTCGAATCTGGAACCCCAAGAATGCAGACGTTATTCCGGCGACTGCGCGCCTCCAAATCTTCATTCTTGACAGTGACCTCCTTCTGGATGTGTTCCATGCGTTCGGGTCGCTTGACAGATTGAGCAGTCTCGTCCTCAATGTCAGAAATGCACGCCTCCGCCACATCCAGCCGCCTGTCATGTACTTGGATTTTGGCACCCAGGCTAGCAAGGGATTTATCAAGAGAGTCAAAGTGGCTATCGAATGCCTTAAAGCCAGCGCGCATCTCTTGCAGCAGGGAATTGGTGTGGTCTTCTCATCTGCCCTCAGAGCCCAGACTCCGTGCCGCCTCCGCCATGTTTGAGCCGCGAGGAGGGTTAATGTCTGTAACTTTCTCAAAAGGTAGCGTTCTTTGTCAGATATCCTTGCGGCCTATGCCACGAAGAGCAGAGCGATCACAATCAGCGGGATACACAGGTAGGGAGGTCAGCATGATAACGCTCCATTGATACTTGCAGGCCAACCGGAGATAAACTAGACCGCATGAACGCCACGCGCAGGACTAATGGGGAACATCCATCTTAGCCGGCCAACCCTCAGAACGGTTTGTAAGGTGGGCATCAAATGTCACGAGGAATGGCAGCGGCCCAAGCAAACACACTGACACAAGGTCCAGCAGCACAGTCACCGCGTGCCAAAGAGGAATGAGAGGATGCCCTCCCCGGCAACCATCCACCGAGTGGCAATATGGTTGTGACGTGGGTGACGAGGGGAAGAGGCTCACCTGGATCTTGCAGTGACAACCAACAATCCTCTGGAGATGGAGGCCATTATCAGGAGAACCAACAGAGGGGATTGGCCAGTTTAAAACGCCCTGGTTGTTTCCCCCTGACCACCACTAGCTGAAGGAACTCTTGTGTGAAAGGGTGTAGTGTGGAGGTACATGCCAGCAGTTCAGTGTCAAGCTTCAGGTGAGGGGGTCAGGGCAGACTGACTGATAAGGGCCCTTGAACCCTTGTTCCTGCTCAGCGAGTCACCCCCCTCCGTGGGCCCAGCAGCACCACAATTCAGCATACACAGGCTTGGGAAACGCCCGGACCAGCCGTCGGAAGGTGCACCCCCCTCTACTTGCAGGCCACGCTCCGATGGTGAAACGAGCAGTGGCAGGCGGTGACACCGTAGACAGGGGAGACGAGCCAGGGCCCATAGTGCTCGAGGGGGCACTGTGTTGCTCATCATTGCAAGCGCTGCTCGATGCTCCGGGCACAGACGGGTCACTGCAAGGGAGGCCCGCTCCGGATGAGACGGCCCGTGACATCGGAATCGCGCCGAGAACCCAATCCCTCGTTCAGCCTCCACAGGTCACACATTGGCTTCGCTGAAACAACGGAGGGTGCAGCATCAGCTCAGGCAATCACGTCGACGCGGTGGGTCCCTGATGGTGAGTTGAACCGTAGGAACACTCAAATTTGCTGGATGGCCGGACGGAGCTTCAGAGCCGAGCGGCCATCTTGGTCGCCGGCTTGGCCACGCCCCCGACTTGCAGTGAATTGGTAGTAGGGGGGATCTGTGGGGGGATGGGAGGGAGAGGGGGTCTTGTTGATAAGAATTGATTTTGTATTATTGGTTACTTATGTGTCAATATCGCTGAAATATGCTCTGGATGTAATGGTGGAAGAAATAATATGCGTTGAAGATCTGACCTGTTTCTGTAATACAAGTAAGAAAATTCAAATAAATATATTCCCCCCCCCCAAAAAAAAAGAATGCATTAAGTACAGAAATGTTTTGTAATATGTGATCACGGACCAATCACAGTAACTTATCAAGCTACAATTTTTAGACAAATTTTGATGATGGCCATGAATGTTGTATATTAAATTAACTGTAAAATTAAAATGTAATATATAATCAGATTTGAATGAAAACGGACATCATGTAATCAATATAGTAAAAGTCAAGTCAATGCAGAATACAAAATAAATTAAAAAAATAAAACAGGCAGAAGAAAACAGGATATAAAGAGAGAGAGGGAATCTTTCTATTAGCCCTTATCATAGATTTGATCAAAGTGGTACTAGAGTATGTCATACTTGTCATTCTGTCATTCTTGTTTTCAATACTCAGTTTCTTAAAAAATATCTCACATTTTGAAAGCACAGTTTTCAGTTTTTTCCTACCTGCAATACACTGACCTTCATTCTCTTATGTAGTAATGAAGCTCTAATGACTCAGAATATTTGACCTTTGAAGCATAACTTAAGTGAAATTGGAGCTTCCTGGAGGAGAGAGTTTTATTGTTCAGCGTGTTCAGGATCCACCAAGATGGTTGGTGTGTAGACTATCGGGCATATTTATTAAAGGGTTTTGTCATTTGTGTGCCTGGCACCAGGGCACAAAACTCTTAAGTGTGATTTATCAAGCCTCGCAAGGCCACCTTTGCGTGGCCCTAGGTGGCGTGATAAATCCATAGTAATGTAGCACAAACCACTGCATTGCATTACTCTTCATTAGGGAGGCGTTCCATGGGTGGTGCCTTGGTATTCCAATACATCCACTCATGGATTTTGGTACATTCCCAGATTTTCCATCAGCGGTAACCCTGGAGATGTATTAAAAGGCTACACCTCCCTAAGTGAGGCATAACATGGAGAAATATATTCGTATTAATTGCAGGTTCACCATCAAAGGAATGGCCAGTTTTTTATCTTGTCCTGCGCATAGAGGAGGTGGTTGACTCCATTCCATACCGTGTAGTTTTTATGATGGGAATTCTTCATGGAAGCATATGTTCAGCAATAGAGCCCTGCGTCTGGAGAGATATGTTGCAGCTATCTTTTAAATTTTCATAGAAGGTGGGGAACAAACCTGTTCCTGAAATGCTACAGATTTATTCCCCAAAAGTGGCTGCAGCGTCTTATTAGGCGGCAGTGTGGGGTATAGGGAACATATATTCTTTACAATGCATAGAAGATGCCTTAGTTAAAAGGCTACTTTCCTTGCCTCAAAGTTGTTCCAATTTTATATGCCACAATGAGTTGGGATTCTCTTATATTAGTGATTCTGTTAAATTGGCCCCTCTCTTATTGTTACTTTCTATTTTTAAGCAGTATTAAGGTATTGCCGTAAATTGGATCATGCCAAAGCGATACCATGGCTGAGATACGTGAGATCCACATTGGCAAGTATTGGCCTGCACAAGTTGTTTGACTCTCCATTAGTTTGTGTTACCTTCCCTAAAACCAAATTGAAACATATCTTTACAGAAAATGCAGCTGTAGGTTTTTATTATAGGGCACCCACAGTAAGATGTGATGCTTAATCCTATCTAACCTTTGTCCACAATTTGCAGCATTGTTTTACTTTGGTTAGATTTCGCTTACATTTTATCATTTTGCATGGTGGGCTTCCCAGCTAATACCCACTCATTTAATTATTTGTCTCGCTGTCCATGTGATGGGGGTTCAGAACAAACAGCTCACCATTTACTCTTTTTTGTTTATTTAATTCCGAACAAGGAAATCAATATTGACTCCATATCTGCGCTCAATGAATTTTAGACAGTATAAACAAGCATTGACCCATTTCCAACAGCTTGACAGCCCTTTAGTCTGCTGGGTCTTAGCTACGTACTTGTGGGCTATTCTCAAACACAGGAAATCACTTTAATGATTTGGAAGGACAAGTCACCACTGTATATGTTTGCTGCTATTGGTCAAACAGGGCGGTGCTAGGGTTAGGGGGATTTGCATCATTTTAACCTTGAATGTTCTATTAATTTAATATAGAGGTGGATTAATTATTTATGTAATTGGTAGCGACTGCTGAAAAAAAAATTTATAACTGAATTTTATATGGTTTATCAATAATATTTTAGTTAATTAACACATTTTATTCAAATTAATGTATTTATTGTTAGCATCTCCTTTTACGCAAAGAAATATTGTGAATAAAGTATAATTGACTTGACTTGACTTCCTCGTTACTGCCTCTTTCTATGTTTGCTGTATTCTGCAGCACACATAGAAAGAGGAAAATGCCTCACATGAGTGTTTTTGTGAACGAAGGTGTCCCTTTCAGCACAAAAAATATCCTGCTAACAATGCAGGCACCCTTACACCATGGTGTAAAGGGTGCTTGCGTTGGCCCTAGGCAGTACATTGTGTGCCAGTGCTAGGAAATGACAGGAATGCGCCATCTATTGGTAAATAAAGCACATTCCTGCCTTTTTCCCTATCACACTGCCTAGTGACTTGCTGCACTGTGTGACAAGTTGGTAAATATGCCCCTAGATATTTGGAATTCCTCTTGAATAGATTTATGGACAATACAATCTAATTTGAACAGCCTTCTCATCTCTATGGGAAGCCAGTTGACTGCAAACTGTTTGCGAGTAATGTAGCAGGAATTCTGGTGCCAGACCAGACATGCAGGAGATTTGAGGGCTCCTTCCAAGGGAGAAAGTTGTGTTTTGGGGATGCTGACTAGAAGGGAGATGCCGTAATTGAGTCTAGAGAGGAGTAGCCAATTTTTAAAATAATCTGCTGGAATAATGCACTGTATTACTCATGTACGAGAGAGTTGTTAATTATCTAAAGCATATTTAAACTCAAAAATCAAGCAGTATTTCACATAATGTCATTCTCCCTTTAAGTGCAAGAATTATGTAAAGTTGCAAAAAATCTGACAGGCCATTTAGTACACAGGCTATTTCTATGACTGTGGAATTAAGGTAGAGTTTAGCAATAACGCGTTTGTACTTTTTGCCTCTTAGCCTTATTTAAAAGTCTGAACACTATTCTGGATGTGGAAGGGAATGGAACTTATTATTTCTAGCATTGAAGGCAGGCATATTTTATTTGCTGCTTTGGGGTCAGGGGTCAGTCATTTCTTCAGATGAACTATTTCTGATTTTCAAACCTGTGGAAAGTGTGGTGAAAGGAGAGTGAAAAGATGTCATTCTATTCAGATGGATTTTATTTGAGGTGACATTCAGAAGTCACAGAAGAATATCTCCCAAGCTGGAGCCTTTGACGCTTATCTGAATCTTGCCTGTCCTTATGTGACCTATCTGAAAAACAAAATAAAATGTCATTATCTTCTGCGAAGCAGAGAGACAAGGGTCACTATGAGGAAACTATTTTCTTCCATAAGGAGAAGCAACTTAGATAGCCTGATTCACAAAGGTAAATGACTTTTGTATAAGTTTACTTTTTTTTGGTATTCACAAACTATGGGTTAGTAGTAATTTTATGACTGCGGCGACTTAGCAGTAGCAGCAGAGAATTATGCACATGATAGGTCTGCCCCAACTTTTATGTGTGGAGTTCTCTGCCCCCACTACCCAGTCTTCGCAGTCGTAAAATTATGACTAACCTGTAGTTTGTGCATACCAAAAAAAGTTTACTTACACAAAAGTGTAAGTTTTTACCTTTCTGAATCAGATCCCAATTGGTTGAGTATCTTATAACCGGGGGTGTGCAGAGGTCAATGGAAAGTTTTGCAATTTGGTGAACCTTGAAACCACTTTGCTTTGCTTTCCCCGAGTGAAAACGTAGGCAGTTATGACAATTTATGTTGCAAAAATTCTTTAGTAGCACTATGAAAACGGGTCAGGTAATATTTCGTAGAAAACAATGGGATATATTCACAAAGAAATGGCACAGCATGCTGCTGAAAGCAAATTTAAAAAATGCAGGGAGCCATCGTATTCACAAGAATACAGCTCCCCTCTGTGTTGTCCCTTGTGCCGGCTCTAAAGAAGCTACCTAGTGCCAACGGAGACACCCTAGCACCATGGTTGCATGGATGATTGTTTATGTCCAGGAAGGCTCACCTTCTTGCACATAAACAATCATTAAAAATAATTTGCTCCTTCTATGTGTGCTGCAGTATGTAGCACACACAGAAAGAGCAAAAAACAAGGAGAAATAAAAGTATTTCTCCTCGTTCCACCATTCTAATGCCAACTTTTCAGTGGCGTTAGTTTTTGGCACTGCCTCAGATTTATAGATCCTTGTAAACCTGGGACATTGCAAAAAATCAATGAGTGTTTCGGTGACATTCCCACAGCAACACCCGTTGCATGCCCCTTTACCGCAGATCAGGCCTGGTTCTAGCAGGCTGGCCGGGTGGGCCAGGCCCACTTAAACATGAGCCTGGCCTACCCAAACATGAGCCTTGGCCCTGGCATAGATGGCACAAAGGCCAGTAGTAAATGGCATCTTTCATTTAAAATGTTCCACCGAACGTTGTTTTTTTCCCTTTCTGTTCTGAGAGTTGCGTGATTGGACCTGAGCTCTCTCTCACTGGTGTTGCGTGCCCAGGGATGCTCCCTGGTGAATTATTCAGACCTGATGAAGGTAGGAAACGGCTGCGGCTAATCAGTTAATAATCGACACTTGCGCTCTTTGTGGTTACCAGTTAGGTCTGACCCAGATGTCCGGTCTGGGTGGTACCAATTTACATTCACATGGAGGTGGGCGTGGAGGACACCCCTTCACTAGCGAACACATATGCGTGATCTTCCCGACATAACATTCCTTCTTTACCACAAATTTGCTGAAAACAAACTATGACACCCAACAGCCAGGTGGTACAGTATAAGACACAGGACAGCTAGAGAGAGAGAGAGAGAGAGAGAGAGAGAGAGACAGATGTGAACAATGCATGACATGGGAAAACAAACACTGTCTATGTAAGAACACTTAGTCCAATACGCAACCTCTCAGTCGAGACGACACCCCAGAGGTGATACCTCTGATCTCCACGTCGTACACTCCTTTCTCGACAGTTTTTGGCACGGGACATCCTCAAGGAATTGCCACTGGAAAACGTGGGCGTGGACAGTTCTTGTCAGTTGGGCAGCAACACATCAGCAGGTTCAGGCACAACCGTGGATCCAACATCATCTGGAACAGGCGCCTCTGCTCTAGGAGACACAGGATGTTGCATCGGATGTGGATATGTCTTGAAATGTGGAATGTTCCTCGTGATTGTTTCACCATCCCTCCTGGTCGTTATCATCGTGCCTTTGATTGCTTAGATTACCCAGGGGTCCAGTTCAAATGGAAGCGAGAACTTTCCTCGTGGATGTTGATTTCTCCTCAACACTAGGCCTGGGCAAAAATTTCGTTCCGTTCGCGGAAATTGCGATAATTTGACATTTTTGCGTTCCGCGGAGAGCGCGAAAATGTCAAAAATTCCGGTTTCCGCAGCTTGGCGATAATTTGTTTCTTGCTCGCGCTGTAAAATGATACATTCTCGCGCGCGCGCGATCGCCTTACCTGAATCCCTGTGTTCGCCGACAAGTTTTCTTGATCCGGTCGCGTTCTCCATGAGATGTTGTATTGTTTTTAGCCATTTGCGCTGTCTCGCGACAGTTCGCGCCCGCAGTGACGTCATGCGTCGCGCGATCACGTCTTTCTTCTCGCGATCATGCACCGCGAGAACAACTCAAAACAAGATGGCCGCGCCCGCAAGCAACCACATGGGTAAGTTGGCGACCCGCAACCATGCAGAAAATCTCGCGAACATGCCGGAAAAAAACTTCCGCATCTTTGCGATATTTCTGCTTGTTTGCGATAATTTTAAACATTCTCGCGATAATTTGCGAAGGTTAATTCCGCAAATTCCGCCCACCCCTACTCAACACCAGATCACCGACTGCCAGAGACCGTCTCTTTGCATGCCGTCGCCGGGATATTTGATCATTCTTGGATCGTTGTTGTTGGAGTCGTTCAGCAACCTGATTACGAAGGCTTGAGGATGGAGTCACATGTGGGATGACATCTTCCACCATACGGTAAATGCACAGCGACCCGGGGCTGAAAATGGTAGTGGAGTGAGGTGTCAAACGGTATTCTTTTAGGAAAGTGTACAGGGCACATTCCATGTTCTGCGCTCGGGCAACGACTATCCTCAAGACCTTGTTAAGGGTGCGCATAAAACGCTCTGCCTCTCCATTTGCTTGTGGCCACCGGGGCGTGATTTTGTGATGTCGGACACCACGGGATTGGAGGTAGTCAGTGAACTCCTGACTAGAGAACGGTGGACCATTGTCTGTGCGTAGCTCTCGAATAAGTCCATGGGTGGCCATGATCTTCTCAATCCGTGTTATCGGGTTGCTCGCTGTGATTGAATCTAAAATCTCAACCTCTGGATATTTTGAAAAGTCATTAATAACGACGAGCATGTTCCTCCCGTCCGGTAGACTCCGGAAGTCAGCACTGGCTCTGTGCTAGGGGTGAGGTGGTATATCTTCCATCACAATCGGTGCAGGTGGTTCAGCTGTAAGCATCGGCTAGACATAGGGAGCAAGATTGGAACGTCTGCTCTACAACGCTTTTCCAAATCAGGAAACCACACCTTGCTGCGCAGTCTTGACTTGGTCTTGACTATTCATTGGTGAGCGATGTGGGCCAGATCCACCACTCGTTGAAAGGTTCGGGGGATGACCAGTCAAGTGCCTCTCATCAGGCATCCTTCGGGAAGAATGGCCATTTCGGCGCAGATATTATGTAGGGCTTTGAGGGACTCTTCAGTTCTGCATGACAGATTGTCAAGTAGGAGGTGCCATTTTCCTGATACCACTGCTGAGGTTGCCATTTCCTAGCTTTCGTCTGCCTTGGTTGTTTCCACAATGTCCTCCAGCGACATGGGAAGGGGGCGAGAACGATCCACCACTAGCCTGACGTATTCCTCAATCTCGTCCGCTTCACTCTCCTCCTCCTTGGTCAAAGGCCTTGCATGCCTGGACAGGAAGTCTGCTGGATTATGTGTCCCTGGGCGATAGATCACGTTGAACTGGTATTCTTGTAGCTGCAGGATCCACTTTTCTCTCCTCGGTGGTGGTTTTGATGAGACCCCCATGAAGAGCGGAATCAGCGGTTTGTTGTCTGTGTGGACGGTAAACTGTTGACCATACAGGTACAGATGGAAGTGGTGGCACCCCCAGCGGATCGCAATTGCTTCTTTTTCGATGTGTGAATATCTCTGTTCAGTGTCACTGGCATATTCTACCGGTGCCCACTCTCCATCTGGCTGCTTTTGGGATAGTACTGCTCCAAGTACAATGGGGCTTGCATCGACTGACAGCTCCGACTCGCACGCTGGGTTGTAGTAAACTAACGTGGTCTCCGCTGAGAGGGCAGGTGTGGTGTCTAGAAACGCCTTTTCTTGTACCGGACCCCACTCCCAAGTGGTAGTATTCTTCTTGAGTTCTTGCAGTGGAGCAGTTAGTTCCGTCAGGTTCCGGATGAATCGGCCACAGTATGTGACCATACCCAAAAAGCTTCTCACACCAGTCACGGTGGTAGGGGCCGGTGCAGTCTGGATGTCACAGATTTTTGCAGGATCGGGTGACACGCCATGCTGGGAGAAGTGGTATCCGAAGAAAGCTACTTCCTTCTGAAGGAAAGCACATTTTTCTCAATGTAGGGTGAGGCCACTGTCTTGTAGTCTCTGGAAGACATCACAAAGGCGGTCCATTTGTTCCTCTAGAGTTGGTGCATGTACCAAAATGTCGTCACTGACATTTATGACTCCTCTGAGGCCGGAAAACATCCCTCTAATGGTGTCTTGAAAAACCTCCGCTGCGCTGGAGACTTCAAAGCTGAGCCACTTGTATCTGCATAATCCCACATGTGTGGAGATGTGGTGATGGCTCTCGATTCAGGGTCAAGCAGTAGCTGGTGATAGCCTGTCCATAGGTCTATTTTAGAAAACCACTGCGAACCACTGACTTCCACGACTATGTCGTCTACTGTCGGGGTAAAAAGGCGTTCCCTCTTTATCGCGTGGTTCGGCAAGCGCATGTCGACGCAGATCCTGACTTCCCCTGGTTGCTTGGGCTTTTGGGCTATCCCGATGGGAGATACCCATGGGGTTGGATCCTCCACATGTTCGATGATGTCAGCTGCCTCTAGTTTCCTCAGCTCCTCCTCGACATTTGGCCACAGATGAAAAGCCACTCGTCGGTGTTTGAGAGCAACCAGCTGGATAGACTGATCCATGTGGAGCCGCACCATATGATCCTTGAGGCATCCTATGCCTTCGAAAAAGGGATTAGAATTATTCCATCAAGGATTCAACATCTTCCTGGTGAACAGCGAAAGTGAAGGCTACAAGCTGTAGGTGCTCCGTAACATCCCAGACCCTTCCTGGGTGACATAGACTTTGGCTCCGGTGAATTTTGACTCATGGGAGATGTTGGTGGTGAATACGCCGGCCAAGGAGAGAGGCGTCGTGAAACCATACGCAAAAACCTGTGTGGAAGTCGGTCGCAGGGTTGGCTGTATCGGAAGCGCCCGTAGCATGGACTGCGCCATGATGTTTATGGAGGCGCCTGTGTCGATCAGCTCCTGTATTGGGCGTCCGTCAACGCTTATGCTGCATTTTGGGATTCGCAGCTTAGGGCATCCGTTTGGTTGCAGGGCGTGAATGATGTAGACTGACCCCTCCACATCATCGTCATCCATATCGTCTTCGTCCTCTCCCGTATGCGGGGTGTCTATGGTGTTGACCTGTCAGCCTCGCTGCCATCTTTGCTCAGCCGATCGACACACTTTTGCCAGGTGATTTAGCCTGCGATATACCGAACATCTTTTCCCTTGAGCAGGGCACAGTCCTTGATGAGGGTAAATTCCCCCACACATGTAGCATGTCCTGGTTGTTGATGGTGGCTTGCTGCGTTCCGGCTTCTTTGGGGTGTGCTTCGTAGGGGACGCAGATATCACCGCATTCACAGGTTCAGTCTTGACTTGTCGTTGAAGTGCCGCTTCCATGTGCGCTGCACGCACCTTTGACAGTTCTTTGGTTCAGCCCATCGTCAAGATGTCGGCCATGGAGATTCCTGGGGTTTGGAGTATGTTTTCTCGCAGCTTGATGGACGAGCACCCCTAAATGAATTGTGCTCTTGTTTCATTGTTTTCATCCGGTAACGTGCACGTGCTTGCCAGTTCTTTGAAGCGTGTGTAAAAAGTGCCCACCGATTCCTCAGGGAGTTGCCGTGCTTGGCATAATAGAAAGTGTTCATAATCTGGGGTGGCCACAGGTTCGAAGTTCGCCATCAGCGCATCTTTGAGGGTAGCGTTGGTGTGGGGCGGACCAGCCTCCACCACTGATTTGCCCAACTTGTGGATCGCAGGACCACCCAGGCGCAGCAACATGGGTCGTTGGCGCTCCGGCTTCAGGCCCACTGCAGCGAAGTAGGTCTCGAGGCGCTCCAGCCAGTCCTTCCATTTAGCCACCTGCGCAGAAGGTGGGCCATCCATTACAAAAGGCTCCTCAGGGGGAACAGTCGCCATTCTGCGCCTCTAGTTTAATCAGAGATACACCATCGAACTGCCCCAACTTGACGCCGGAGGACAATGCCTTGGGATAAGTAGATTTGGGTCTGGACCATGCAGCAGCACGCCTTGGTTTTGCACACCTTCGAACAGTCAGTCCCAGTCTTTTGGGATGGGCCTGCCTCATGCAGCCTACTAGTAGCAGAAATATATGCACCCACTGGAAATGCACGCTTGGTGATCTGGCCGTGGTGCAGCGCTTTGGAGATGGCCCGGTGCCCGATAACAAGTCACAGCGGCCGCTCCTGAATCAAACGAACGCACTCTGGGACAGAGCTGACACACGAGGGCAGGAACAGCATTTGCGGGTCCCTTGAGAAGAGACCACCCTCGTCGCCACGGCTGCGGCTAATCAGTTAATAAACGACACTTGCGCTCTTTGTGGTTACCAGTTAGGTCTGACCCGGATGTCCGGTCATGACCTCTACTTTATTCCTCTCCCACAGCTTCCGATCTGGGCGATACCAATTTACATTCACATGGAGGTGGGCGTAGAGGACACCCCTTCACTAGCAAACACACATGGGTGATCCTCCCGACATAACAACAGGCACCCCAATCCTGCATCTCCTTTTAGAAAGGTGGGGTGTGTCCCTGCCCACTGGTTCAGGTAAAATAGGGGCACGGCAAAGGGGAAAAATCCTCTCTTTGGCACCGGGTAACCTTAACCGTTCTAGTGTGTGGATATTTCCTATTCTATTCCACACTGGAGAAAAAAAGTTTGTTTCTCCAGATTCACATTTCCTGGCCCCTGCAGCTGCTTATCAGATCGGGTTGTGACTAGTAACTGAACAGGTGAGAGAATGTCTGGCTATTTTTTCTTCTTTTTAAAATCATCAGGGAAGGCCCAGCACATACTTCATGTATGCTTTATTTAAACAGTTTTTATCATTATCAAGGCCGGCTCTGCCACGGATGTAAGACAACAATAAAAATGTCCTGATAACTGGTGATTAATGATTCTGCCAATCCTTTGTCTGTTGGTGGTTTTGAAATGCAGATAAACTGTATTTTATGTGGATAGCTCAGTGGGTTCCTGCCTTTGTCACAGAGGTTCTTGTGTTACTTGCAATTCTGAAATTACAATCCTATCATAGGACAGTGACCTATGAACTGTCATCAAAGAACTGCATGCAAACCTGAATGATATAGTTAAAACTTAGCTTTTTTGTGTTGTAATATAGTTAGAACTTCCCCAGTTTTTTATTATTCTAATGTTGCTAAAAAGAGTTTGTTTGAGCAGATATACATTTTTATCAGTAAAGCTAACCCCTAACCACAGGGGTTTGCTTTAAATCCTGAGTTTGTGCTTCTCCAGAGCAAACCCCCTTAAAATATACTGCCCACCAGTATGTATGGCATGTGATTCCTACACCTTGTAATCCTCATTGGCTTATGTGACATTCCCTGTAGACTGATTTACATACTTGCATGATTGATTGTCTCTGTATAATGTGTGTGCGTGATGTAAAGTACTGTGACACCCTACACTAATATGAATAGTTCTATACAACAAATGAAATGCATATGAGAGAGTGGCTACGGAGAGATGAGCGGTGCTGGTGAAGGTTGGTAGTGAGGGAGTCCGAGAAGGAGGTCATTATGGGGGAGGGGGCTACGGAGAGATGAGGGGCGCTGGTGGAGGGTGGCAGTGAGGGAATCCAAAGAGGGGGTCATGAGGGAGAGCCAGAGAAGTGTCACTTGTCTGATACTCCCACCTCAGAAACCTCCTCTTCCCATGAAAGGGACATTACATGGCGAAAAACACTTTTTGAGAGTGATAACATTTAGAAAGAAATTTGGAAAGAAAATAATGCGTTTTACTGAGCCCTTGTAAGACTAAGGAGAGATAAACGATGGCCCTGAAGCAGGACTGGCTAGACATATAAGTGACAAATCGGGCCCGCAGTGGCCCCCCCAAATGCATCCTTGGCCCACCCATCTAAAGATTTCTGGAGCCGGGCCTGCTGCAGATACCTGCGTGAAAGAGCACGAAATGTATACAGTGGCGTTAAGCCACACAAAGTGGCTTAGCACCGCTCTGTAATAAGGGAGCAGGGCATTGTGCCACAGGAGCTTCAGAAAATGTGCATTCTGGTGGCACAAAACCCTCGTGCATATGCCACATCGTTCGGCTCCTGCACAATGCCATTGTGCATGGGGTAGCTCTGCAAAAGGTAAACTTAGCAGAAAAAAATGGGTGGGAATTACCTAGCTTGGACTGGATTAGTGTGAACGATATCTAGAAAAAGCTTCATACAGACAAAGGCAAAAAGTAAACGCGGAATGTGATAATCAGTGAAAATCACGAACTTGGTAAAAATTGGGCAAAAAACTAAACTTTACACACCCTCATTGAAAACATCTGGACTGGATTACATAATGTGAGCTTGCAAAGTCTGCTTTAATGCTTGTTCTGTGACATAGTTTAAAAGGGGTGGTAAACATTAAGGCCTCCATTGAAAGTTACACAAAAAATGTGCCTAGTGCTTTTAGGTACAGAATTGCACATTCCCACTGAACAGATACCAATACTTTGCGCACCCCTCTTGCCAGATCTTGGAGCAAATCATAGAACACAATAGGATCCAGTGCCATCCTCCCTCAAAATCCTAACAAAGATGAATTTACTGAGTGTGAACCAAGTCAACATGTTCGTCAAGGGCATTTAAGGATTCAGTCATATTCCTGGTTTAAAGTTAGGTGGAGTGAAATGAATGGATGTTTTTATGCATTTCTATCGTTTCACCTGATTATGAGTGGTTATGTTTTTCCACACCCAGTTGTACCAGTTGTGGGAGAACCTAACCTGATTTTGTTCAGCCGGCAATTCCGGCAGGAAAAAAACACGCATTGGTCTTTGGATGCAGAAGCAGCCTAGCCTAGCCTAGCTGTGTTTTTTTCCTGTGCTTTTTTTTGCCGAAAATCCCTCTTTTTTTTTTTTTAAAGCTTCCTCTTCCCTCCTCTACTTCCTCACCAAGCCTCTCCTACCCCACCCACAGGCCCACACAGAAATGTTATCTGCTCAGAGCAGATGTTAATAGTATGCAGTAAAACCCCACTGAATGGTGAGCTCTGTGTGGTTTAACAACCAGAACAAGCATTTGCAATGCAATAGGTCTCGCATTTATAAGAGTTTGAGCTATTGGCATTGTAAAATTACAATGCCTTTTATTTATGTTTTGGTTTTAAAACAAATAAAAGGCATTGTCATTTACAATGTCTAGCATAAACTCGCATAAAAGCAGTGTGTGGAGTGCAGCAGTGTGCCGCGTGCAGCAGTGTGCTGCGTGCAGCAGTGTGAGGCGTGCAGCAGTGTGAGGCGTGCAGCAGTGTGCGGCGTGCAGCAGTGTGCGGCATGCAGCAGTGTTTCGTGTAGCAGTGTGAGCCATGCAGCACTGTGACGTGCAGCGGCGTGCAGCAGTGTGAGGCATGCAGCACTGTGGCGTGCAGCGGCGTGCAGCAGTGTGCTGCGTGCAGCACACTGCTGCGTGCAGCAGTGTCATGCAGCATGCAGCAGTGAGTAATGCAGCAGTGTGCAACAGTGTGCCGGTTGCATCAGTGTGTGGCGTGCAGCAGTGTGTGGCGTGCAGCAATGTTTCGTGTAGCAGTGTGTGGCGTGCAGCAGTGTGTGGTGTGCAGCAGTGTGCGGCATGCAGCAGTGTGCGGCGTGCAGCAGTGTGCGGCGTGCAGCAGTGTGTGGCAGTGTGTGGTGTGCAGCAGTGTGAGGCGTGCAGCAGTGTGTGGCGTGCAGCGGCATGCAGCAGTATGTGGCATGCAGCAGTGTGAGGCGTGCAGCAGTGTGAGGCGTGCAGCAGTGTGTGGCATGCAGCAGTGTGTGGCGTGCAGCAGAGACACGTGGAGGGTGAGGAGAGACACGTGGAGGGTGAGGAGAGACATGTGTGGAGGGTGAGGAGAGACACGTGTGGAGTGTGAGGAGAGACACGTGTGGAGGGTGAGGAGAGACACCTGTGGAGCGTGAGGAGGAGACACATGTGGAGGGTGAGGAGGAGACACATGTGAAGGGTGAGGAGGAGACACATGTGGAGGGTGAGGCGGAGGGTGAGGAGACACGTGTGGAGGGTGAGGAGAGACACGTGTGAAGGGTGAGGAGAGACACGTGTGGAGGGTGAGGAGAGACACCTGTGGAGCATGAGGAGGAGACACCTGTGGAGGGTGAGGAGGAGACACATGTGGAGGGTGAGGAGGAGACACATGTGGAGGGTGAGGAGCAGACACATGTGGAGGGTGAGGCGGAGGGTGAGGAGACACGTGTGGAGGGTGAGGAGAGACACGTGTGGAGGGTGAGGAGAGACACGTGTGGAGGGTGAGGAGAGACATGTGGAGGGTGAGGAGAGACACGTGGAGGGTGAGGAGAGACATGGAGTGTGGGGAGAGACACGTGGAGGGTGAGGAGAGACACGTGGAGGGTGAGGAGAGACACGGAGGGTGAGGAGAGACACGTGTGGAGGGTGAGGTGGAGGGTGAGGAGAGAGACGTGTGGAGGGTGAGGAGAGACGTGTGGAGGGTGAGGAGAGACGTGTGGAGGCTGAGGGGAGACGTGTGGAGGGTGAGGAGAGACATGGGGAGGGTGAGCAGAGACACGTGTGGAGGGTGAGCAGAGACACGTGTGGAGGGTGAGCAGAGACACGTGTGGAGGATGAGGAGAGACACGTGTGGAGGGTGAGGAGAGACGTGTGGAGGATGAGGAGAGACACGTGTGGAGGGTGAGGAAAGACGTGTGGAGGGTGGGGAGAGACACGTGGAGGGTGAGGAGAGACACGTGGAGGGTGAGCAGAGACACATGTGGAGGGTGAGGAGAGACACGTGTGGAGGGTGAGGAGAGACACATGTGAAGGGTGAGGAGAGACGCGTTGAGGGTGAGGAGAGACGTGGAGGGTGAGGAGAGACACGTGGAGGGTGAGGAGGTGGAGGGTGAGGAGAGACAGGTGGAGGGTGAGGAGAAACAGAGTTGGAGGGTGAGGAGAGGTGGAGGGTGAGGAGAGACGGAGGTGGAGGGTGAGGAGAGACGGAGGTGGAGGGTGAGGTGAGACGGAGGTGGAGGGTGAGGAGAGACCGAGGTGGAGGGTGAGGAGAGACCGAGGTGGAACATGTCGTGACCTTTTAAGTAACTTTTTATAGGTTTGTGTTAGGAACAATATTTGGGGGTTAAAATATGAAGTTCACGCAGCAGATGGATTATGTGGCAAGAGCGGAAAATCCATAATTACTCGAAAAAAAGCCATGGCCGCAGAATTGCATAATGCCAGTGGCCCTGCCTTGGGCTAAAATTGCAGCACCATATTTACCGAGAGTTGCTCGCTAATGATGACATCATTCATGTTCACCCAGACAAAACGCTATTTCTGCAGCGTGGTGCCAAGGCAATCTAAACATGAGGGGCACCCTCCCGTGCATATTTATATGCGCACGCAAGGGCCTATGGTTATATCCAATGGTATGTTATTTTTTCACAGGCATTAGTTGTAATAACTCGTGCAGATTTCTTTTTGCCTATTGTTTGACTCTGCTTTCAACTAGTGCAGGCATTCCATACAAAGCTAGGTCATTCCACTTAAGTCGATCTAGCCTCGTGTGGAATCTTAGGGCGTTTGCAGAGTTTACGCAACTTTACATCCACTTTGCATATATTAACAGGTCCTTGGTTCCAGGTGAGCTGAAGCAGTTTTGTGGAGTGTTTGTGTCGACTTTTCAACACCACACAAAACTTTTTTTCTGCAAAAGTTGATTGACACCGCCATTTGCACCCCTTTGCACCCGTGCAAAGGGACCGAGCCTGGAGTAACGCAGAACTACTCACAGAGTAAGATGTGGGACTCACACTACAGGAAGGCAAACAGCGGAAGGTGACCTCTTTTACTAATATGCAGTGTGATTTCGGAGCCCCTCCCCGCCCCCTTCCAAAAATGTTTCCTCCATGAAAGTGTGTTGGGGCTGGAGACAGGGAACTGGGGCGACATTTAAGGGGAGCTGCGATCTGCGTCTGTCCCAGGTAAAGAATGCAGGCCCTGGTTTCTAATTATAAGATGTGTCATTCCTGTGAATAAAAAAAGGCTCGTTTATGAGGCAGTGCCAGGTGTTCACTTGCTTGTCTTATCAAGACCGCATTTGCATTTTATTACCTGCTCTTTTCTCACATGAAGTCACAACCCAGCGACATTACCGGCATAGCTCTCGTGGCGACACCACCCTCAGGGCGAGAGCCATTCCCCAAGACCCCGTAATTTCCCTTTTAAATGGCGCCTCGAAATCGGCGCATTTTTCCAACCAGGCCCTTGTTTCGTTAAACTTGGTAAGAAAACATTAATGGTGAGGAAAGCTCTGTGGGTTGGTGCATCTGCTGCTGAAATTGGAACCGGATTTTCGCTCATTTGACGGACAGGAGCATTAGAACGATCAGGTTGAGTAAATACAGCATATGTTGCTCATAGTGCTACGAAGCAACAACACTGCGCCGACGAGTGCAACTGAACAGTGGATATTTTCATAAACTCCTGGATTGGGAGGAAATAATGACCAGACCCAATAGTGCAAGATGAAACGAAGCAAAAGTGATAAGTGCCCGCCGAAATAAGGGGCATATTAACAAGCCAGGCGATAAAATTATCGCCGCTTTAGCGGCAGAAAACTGCCGCTAAAACGGCGATAATGGGCTTGATAATATGCTCTATGGAATTCCAATTGAAGCCCATGTTAAATGTGAAGGACGTCTAACCTGAGCTTCAATTGGAATTCCATAGAGCATATTATCAAGCCCATTATCAACGTTTTAGCGGCAGTTTTCTGCCGCTAAAGCGGCGATAATTTTATCGCCTGGCTTGTTAATATGCCCCTAAATGACGTTTACAGGACTTATACGCACTTTAAAGATGCTGCTTTGTTTTGTCTACATTATGGTACATGTTGCAGCTAAACACTGCAATACTATAAAATATCTTTTAAAATTATATATCGAATCACCGCGTTTAATTGTCTTCCGGAAATAAACATTCTGCTTTTAGAACCTCTCTGAGCTCCGTTGCAGGGCCCGCTCAATGCAAAGAGTCCTCCGTTGGAAAGGACGTGTTCTAGTTTGTTACTCCAGTTAAGAACACGACTGTCTCTCACATATATATGGTCGCTTCTACTAAAGGCTCCACTCACGCGGGTCCATCTCTGCTAGACTGTTCTTCCTCTCCCTGAGTGGTCAGCTCTCTGTAACCTGCCCTGGTGACTGCAGACGCCCTCGCTGACAATCATCCTTGCTGAAATGGAGTACGAAGGACAAACCTCTGAGGGCAGCCTATTCAACGAGGCATCGCACGTGGCCTGGTGCAAACATGATATGTCTCCGAGCTGTGGACGTTCTGTGCCCAAAGACAATTGCTGGTGCATCCACCGCACAGCACCTGGAAACGACTTTCCACGACAAAGTGATGTAGGCGCCCTCCTTCACTAATGTTCGTCTTACTATTTGATTTCCTGACATTAGTGGTGGACTCTCTGGGGTAGCCATGGCAATACTCAATAAACAAATATGACGTTGTTGTTGTATCATAGTGCTTCGAGGTTGTTGTGAGGGGTGTAGTAGCGCTATGCCGAGAGCCTCGGGCAATGTATCTGTTTTGCACGTGCTTCGCAGAGATATAGTATTTTTTATTACAGTGAGGCCCCTTCGTGGCCCTCTTACTGCCTGGTGGGAGACCCCGGTTGCGGCAAACTCAGCGATGTCTTTAGTGGGGTTCTGATCTGAATAGCGCTTTGACTACCCGCCCAAGGAGGCGAGTGTAAATGCACCTATGTTGCTAGTTTATGGACTTTAACGTCTATCGGGGAAACCAAAGCGTCGAAAGCGACCTTCTGTGGCTTCAAATTCAAAAGGTACAATACGCAAATAACACACCCGTGCCACACACGTTTGCGGCCGCTTTGATGTCCTCAGTGGCCGCGTGGCTCACTGAGGACATCAAAGATTGGGGTGTCAGAGATTACACCCTACCCCAAAGAATTCAACGAGACATTGTACTACAAGCCTAAATTGGATGTAGCAGAAAAATGTAACCGAACCTTCGGAACATGATTTGATAAGTATGGGACCACACATTTGGTCACGTGTGAAGCAAAAGTGGGAGGGCGTGTTATACAGTTAGCACATAATAAACAAGCAGGAAGGGGGTGGCAAATGGTGTGCACGTTTGCGGCCGCTTTGATGTCCTCAGTTGCCGCGCGGCTCGCTGAGGACATCAAAGCGGCCGTGAAAGTGAGCAAACGAGTGCTTTTCAGGCTGCCAAATGGTGCGCGCGCCCGGCACACATGCACTGTTTTTGGAGGCCTGAAAAGCACTCGTTTGCACTTCCAGATCCCCCTTTTAAAAAAAGCTCTCGCATGAGCAGCGCTAAAGCGCTGTCTCAGGCGAGACCTAAAAATCGATCCCACACTGTAATTCTCCATTCCATAGCGTTCAACTTATAATTGCATGGTACTTAGGTGACTCATCAGCCAGTAACGATAAAATTGCTTGATGCCTCAGAATCATACAACTTTTAAAAAGGGCCAGAGTGTTCAAAT
Organism: Triturus cristatus; assembly: GCF_964204655.1. Taxonomy (NCBI): domain Eukaryota; kingdom Metazoa; phylum Chordata; class Amphibia; order Caudata; family Salamandridae; genus Triturus; species Triturus cristatus. Next base: position 1,016,215,730 of record NC_140583.1, on the reverse strand, counting down.
TGCTGATGTTTTGCCCCTAGAGGCATAGTCTCTACAACCATCCGTTTCGTTAGCCGACAAATGAGCAGCCTCCCAAACCACTGAATTTATTTTGGAACATAGATTTCAGCCACCAATATCTAGCATTCCATCTTTTCTGTGAGATCAAAGTACTTCAAGTTAATTAATCAGAATCTTTTTAGTATGGAATGGATAGCGCAGTGGCGGAAATATATCCACTCTCTATAGTCAAAACCAATGATTGATTTATTCTGCTCATTTATGGGGTGTGTGGTGGTTGGCGTGTCTTGATGAGGCCCACACATTCATGCCTATTGGGTATAAAACTTGACAATTTTAACACAATGAGACTGTTCACGAGATTCCCAGATATTGCTGCAGGAGTACCAAGGGCCGTTATCTCAGATTCCGGCTGGTATTCCAAGAGCAAATTCCAGAAATTATATAAATTGTGTTCCCAGACTAGGGAATAAAAGTGGATTCCAAAAGTTTGGGTTCTTTACAGTGTGTTACTCCCTGATTACAGGGTAAAATCCACTGACAATGTTTTCCGGCACAGACCAGGCGAACAATTTCAGCAGGAGGGTTGGGGAGGTTTGGGTGGGAGTTAGGTGGTAGGGGCAGGCTAGAGGAGTCTACTGGAGGATTATCTATTCTCTTGTATTGTGGGAGAGGGGCAAGATGCTGGCGGTGCACACATCTGCGGGTACCATTGTTGACCCAAGGCTGTTGTTCCCATTCCTGCTGGATAGACTGATCCACGTGGAGCCTCACCATATGATCCTTGAGGCATCCTATGCCTTCGAAAAAGGGATTAGAATTATTCCATCAAGGATTCAACATCTTCCTGGTGAACAGCGAAAGTGAAGGCTACAAGCTGTAGGTGCTCCGCCGTGCGGCAGCTCAGTAACATCCCAGACCCTTCCTGGGTGACATAGACTTTGGCTCTGGTGAATTTTGACTCATGGGAGATGTTGGTGGTGAATACGCCGGCCAAGGAGAAAGGCGTTGTGAAACCATACGCAAAAACCTGTGTGGAAGTCGGTCGCAGGGTTGGCTGCATCGGATGCGCCCGTAGCATGGACTGCGCCATGATGTTTATGGAGGCGCCTGTGTTGATCAGCTCCTGTATTGGGTGTCCGGCAACGCTTATGCTGTATTTTGGGATTCGCAGCTTAGGGCATCCGTTTGGTTGCATCATCGTCATCCATATCGTCTTCATCCTCTCCCGTATGCGGGGTGTCTATGGTGTTGACCTGTCAGCCTCGCTGCCATCTTTGCTCAGCCGATCGACACACTTTTGCCAGGTGATTTAGCCTGCGATATACCGAACATCTTTTCCCTTGAGCAGGGCACAGTCCTTGATGAGGGTAAATTCCCCCACACATGTAGCATGTCCTGGTTGTTGATGGTGGCTTGCTGCATTCCGGCTTCTTTGGGGTGTGCTTCGTAGGGGACGCAGATATCACCGCATTCACAGGTTCAGTCTTGACTTGTCGTTGAAGTGACGCTTCCATGTGCGCTGCATGCACCTTTGACAGTTCTTTGGATCGGCCCATCGTCAAGATGTCGGCCATGGAGATTCCTGGGGTTTGGAGTATGTTTTCTCGCAGCTTGATGGACGAGCACCCCTGAATGAATTGTGCTCTTATTTCATTGTTTTCATCCGGTAACGTGCACGTGCTTGCCAGTTCTTTGAAGCGTGTGTAAAAAGTGCCCACCGATTCCTCAGGGAGTTGCCGTGCTTGGCATAATAGAAAGTGTTCATAATCTGGGTTGGCCAGAGGTTCGAAGTGCGCCGTCAGCGCTTCTTTGAGGGTAGCGTTGGTGTGGGGCGGACCAGCCTCCACCACTGATTTGCCCAACTTGTGGATCGCAGGACCACCCAGGTGCAGCAACATGGGCCGTTGGCGCTCCGGCTTCAGGCCCACCGCAGCGAAGTAGGTCTCGAGGCGCTCCAGCCAGTCCTTCCATTTAGCCACCTGCGCAGAAGGTGGGCCATCCATTACGAAAGCCTCCTCAGGGGGAACAGTCGTCATTCTGCGCACTCTAGTTTAATCAGGGGTACACCATCGAACTGCCCCAACTTGACGCCGGAGAACAATGCCTTTGGATAAGTAGATTTGGACCATCTGGACCATCTGGACCATCTGGACCATCTGGACCATGCAGCAGCACGCCTTGGTTTTGCACACCTTCGAACAGTCAGTCCCAGTCTTTTGGGATGGGCCTGCCTCATGCAGCCTCCTAGTAGCAGAAATATATGCACCCACTGGAAATGCACGCTTGGTGTTCTGGCCGTGGTGCAGCGCTTTGGAGATGCCAAGTAAGCTGAAGACTTGTATTTGCCACCCTTGCTTTATTGTATTTTATTTCTCAGGCCGTTATGGAGTGTTGTTCCTTCTAATGTACTATTTTTTCTATTTTTTTTGTATTTGTCCCTCACTGCAGCAGGGATCTGTGCCACTTATCACCGATGCCCCTGTCCGCCCTGGATACTGGCAACGCAGCGCGAGACACTGCCGGCGCCTTCTCCTGCTTCGCGCGAAAGCACAGCATGCGCGCACACGCAGACCACGTGTGCGGGGATCGCACCAAACAATTCTGCAGACGCGGCCAGGCAGCCCCCTGGGGCACGGGATGACTCCGATGGAGGAGGCACACAGGCAAACAGAAAAGGAACAGGATGCCAGGGTAAGGGCGCTCACCGTGAGACAGGCGGCCCGGTGCCTGATAACAAATCACAGCGGCTGCTCCTGAATCAAACAAACGCACTCTGGGACAGAGCGGACACACGAGGGCAGGAACAGCATTTGCGGGTCCCTTGAGAAGAGACCACCCTCGTCGCCAGTTGTTGCGTGCCCGGGTCTGCTTTCTGGTGAATTACTCAGGCCTGATGAAGGTAGGTAACGGCTGCGGCTAATCAGTTAATAAACAACACTTGCGCTCTTTGTGGTTACCAGTTAGGTCTGACCCGGATGTCCGGTCATGACCTCTACTTTATTCCTCTCCCACAGCTTCTGATCTGGGCGATACCAATTTACATTCACATGGAGGTGGGCGTAGAGGACACCCCTTCACTAGCAAACACACATGGGTGATCCTCCCGACATAACAACAGGCACCCGAATCCCGCATCTCCTTTTAGAAAGGTGGGGTGTGTCCCTGCCCACTGGTTCAGGTAAAATAGGGGCACGGCAAAGGGGAAAAATCCTCTCTTTGGCACCGGGAGAAAAAAAGTTTGTTTCTCCAGATTCACATTTCCTGGCCCCTGCAGCTGCTTATCAGATCGGGTTGTGACTAGTAACCGAACAGGTGAAAGAATGTCTGGCTATTTTTTCTTCTTTTTAAAATCATCAGGGAAGGCCCAGTACATACTTCATGTATGCTTTATTTAAACAGTTTTTATCATTATCAAGGCCGGCTCTGCCACGGATGTAAGACAACAATAAAAATGTCCTGATAACTGGTGATTAATGATTCTGCCAATCCTTTGTCTGTTGGTGGTTTTGAAATGCAGATAAACTGTATTTTATGTGGATAGCTCAGCGGGTTCCTGCCTTTGTCACAGAGGTTCTTGTGTTACTTGCAATTCTGAAATTACAATCCTATCATAGGACAGTGACCTATGAACTGTCATCAAAGAACTGTATGCAAACCTGAATGATATAGTTAGAACTTAGCTTTTTTGAGTTGTAATATAGTTAGAACTTCCCTAGTTTTTTATTATTCTAATGTTGCTAAAAAGAGTTTGTTTGAGCAGATATACATTTTTATCAGTAAAGCTAACCCCTAACCACAGGGGTTTGCTTTAAATCCTGAGTTTGTGCTTCTCCAGAGCAAACCCCCTTAAAATATACTGCCCACCAGTATGTATGGCATGTGATTCCTACACCTTGTAATCCTCATTGGCTTATGTGACATTCCCTGTAGACTGATTTACATACTTGCATGATTGATTGTCTCTGTATAATGTGTGTGCGTGATGTAAAGTACTGTGACACCCTACACTAATATGAATAGTTCTATACAACAAATGAAATGCATATGAGAGAGTGGCTACGGAGAGATAAGCGGTGCTGGTGAAGGTTGGTAGTGAGGGAGTCCGAGAAGGAGGTCATTATGGGGGAGGGGGCTACGGAGAGATGAGGGGCGCTGGTGGAGGGTGGCAGTGAGGGAATCCAAAGAGGAGGTCATGAGGGAGAGCCAGAGAAGTGTCACTTGTCTGATACTCCCACCTCAGAAACCTCCTCTTCCCATGAAAGGGACATTACATGGCGAAAAACACTTTTTGAGAGTGATAACATTTAGAAAGAAATTTGGAAAGAAAAGAATGCGTTTTACTGAGCCCTTGTAAGACTAAGGAGAGATAAACGATGGCCCTGAAGCAGGACTGGCTAGACATATAAGTGACAAATCGGGCCCGCAGTGGCCCCCCCAAATGCATCCTTGGCCCACCCATCTAAAGATTTCTGGAGCCGGGCATGCTGCAGATACCTGCGTGAAAGAGCACGAAATGTATACAGTGGCGTTAAGTCACACAAAGTGGCTTAGCACCGCTTTGTAATAAGGGAGCAGGGCATTGTGCCACAGGAGCTTCAGAAAATGTGCATTCTGGTGGCACAAAACCCTCGTGCATATGCCACATCGTTCGGCTCCTGCACAATGCCATTGTGCATGGGGTAGCTCTGCAAAAGGTAAACTTAGCAGAAAAAAATGGGTGGGAATTACCTAGCTTGGACTGGATTAGTGTGAACGATATCTGGAAAAAGCTTCATACAGACAAAGGCAAAAAGTAAACGCGGAATGTGATAATCAGTGAAAATCACGAACTTGGTAAAAATTGGGCAAAAAACTAAACTTTACACACCCTCATTGAAAACATCTGGACTGGATTACATAATGTGAGCTTGCAAAGTCTGCTTTAATGCTTGTTCTGTGACATAGTTTAAAAGGGGTGGTAAACATTAAGGCCTCCATTGAAAGTTACACAAAAAATGTGCCTAGTGCTTTTAGGTACAGAATTGCACATTCCCACTGAACAGATACCAATACTTTGCGCACCCCTCTTGCCAGATCTTGGAGCAAATCATAGAACACAATAGGATCCAGTGCCATCCTCCCTCAAAATCCTAACAAAGATGAATTTACTGAGTGTGAACCAAGTCAACATGTTCCTCAAGGGCATTTAAGGATTCAGTCATATTCCTGGTTTAAAGTTAGGTGGAGTGAAATGAATGGATGTTTTTATGCATTTCTATCGCTTCACCTGATTATAAGTTATGTTTTTCCACACCCAGTTGTACCAGTTGTGGGAGAACCTAACCTGATTTTGTTCAGCCGGTAATTCCGGCAGGAAAAAAACACACATTGGTCTTTGGATGCAGAAGCAGCCTAGCCTAGCCTAGCTGTGTTTTTTTCCTGTGCTTTTTTTTGCCGAAAATCCCTCTGTTTTTTTTTTTTTTTTTAAAGCTTCCTCTTCCCTCCTCTACTTCCTCGCCAAGCCTCTCCTACTCCACCCACAGGCCCACACAGAAATGTTATCTGCTCAGAGCAGATGTTAAAAGTATGCAGTAAAACCCCACTGAATGGTGAGCTCTGTGTGGTTTAACAACCAGAAAAATAGATCCCACACTGTAATTCTCCATTCCATAGCGTTTAACTTATAATTCCATGGTACTTGGGTGACTCATCAGCCAGTAACGATAAAATTGCTTGATGCCTCAGAATCATACAACTTTTAAAAAGGGCCAGAGTGTTTAAATTGCTGATGTTTTGCCCCTAGAGGCATAGTCTCTACAACTATCCGTTTCGTTAGCCGACAAATGAGCAGCCTCCCAAACCACTGAATTGATTTTGGAACATAGATTTCAGCCACCAATATCTAGCATTCCATCTTTTCTGTGAGATCAAAGTACTTCAAGTTAATTAATCAGAATCTTTTTAGTATGGAATGGATAGCGCAGTGGCGGAAATATATCCACTCTCTGTAGTCAAAAACAATGATTGATTTATTCTGCTCATTTATGGGGTGTGTGGTGGTTGGCGTGTCTTGATGAGGCCCACACATTCATGCCTATTGGGTATAAACCTTGACAATTTTAACACAATGAGACTGTTCAAGAGATTCCCAGATATTGCTGCAGGAGTACCAAGGGCCGTTATCTCAGATTCCGGCTGGTATTCCAAGAGCAAATTCCAGAAATTATATAAATTGTGTTCCCAGACTAGGGAATACAAGTGGATTCCAAAAGTTTGTGTTCTTTACAGTGTGCTACTCCCTGATTACAGGGTAAAATCCACTGACAATGTTTTCCGGCACAGACCAGGCGAACAATTTCAGCAGGAGGGTTGGGGAGGTTTGGGTGGGAGTTAGGTGGTAGGGGCAGGCTCGAGGAGTCTACTGGAGGATTATCTGTTCTCTTGTATTGTGGGTGAGGGGCAAGATGCTGGCGGTGCACACAGCTGCGGGTACCATTGTTGACCCAAGGCTGTTGTTCCCATTCCTGCTTCTCATCGATGGGCAAAATGATATTTTGCCCATCGATGAGAAGCAGGAATGGTCAGATAAGGCGGAGCTCCGTAGCGGAACACGGATTGCATAGATCCCCAATGGACAATAAATGAATGTACAAATAAATGACTATTGTCCACATACAGAGAGCCTTTGACAGCCAAGAAAATTATGCCCTGTAAGTAGTAGTGAGTGACAAGGATATTACCTACCGGAATACCATAACATCCTGCATTTAGGAACTTTAGCAGGACATTGGCAGTGCCCTTTTATGAACTACACTGGAAACATTGAGGATCCACATTAAAGATATTAGAAGAATCTCACTTTGAGGAGCCCGGTTCTGTACCGAATAAAGCATACCACCTGAATGCTATGCACGTCTGCAACAACCGGGAAGGAGTGCAACTAGCAAGGTGAAATATTCAACAGCTACAGATTCCCCCTTCCTTCACTCATTATAAATGATAAAATAATAGGTCCTGAAGAAGATGGAGAACAATCATTCAGTCCATTGAAACGTACGTCGGCCAGATAGTGTGACACCCCAGTTACCAGCACAGCAGCCGAGGGTGGATGCTATCACCCCGTTTTTTCCATCTGTGTATGCAGGGTTGTTCTGAGATGTAGAGTGATAGTGTGTAGTGTGTGAGGTATATGGTTGATGATGAAAGAGGTGTGAGTGTGTGGGGGAGTGTTTCTTGGTTTCACTTATTAATCTTAGCTGTCGTTATACAGGTGCTGAAATCAGTTGTAACGCATATGGCATTCATTTTAAAATAATGATATAGCTACAGCAATGTTTATGTAAAATGGTGTAAAAAGAAATGAAATGATTATGTGTAATGTGTGAAATACAAGTATAAAAACGAATTAGTAAAGAGCCCTAATGGCCAGACCAACTTATGTTGTCAATTTTTCATTAGTGAGAGTCAAATTCAAAATTTCGACATTCTTATTTCTAAAGCCAGCCTCCTCGAAAGTGTTCAACTCCTTTACAGCAACATCCAAGAAAGCATCCTGGTACCCAGCAAAAGGTGATGTCACCTGCAAAGAAAGCCAGTTTGGCACCTATGTACTGACTGTTATGCTCTGAATGTCATCAACTTGACACATACAGGATGCAAGCGGTTCAATCCAGATAGCAAACAGGAAAGTGGGCACCCATATCGTGTCCCTTGTGTTGGCATAGCTGTTTTGATATCAGTCCATCAAGGACTAATCTCACTTTGGAGATATTGTATCTGGCTTTGGTAATCAATAAGAATGTGGGTCCTAGCCCAAGGTTCCTCAATACTAGGGGCAAAAATGACTAATGGACAGACCAATTGTTTCCCAACCCTAGTACTTATCTTTTGGGAGCGCTTTGTGAGGTTCAGCATTGTGATATCAGCCGTGTTCGCCACTATTACTTTTAGCAATAATGTCAGGGAGGTAACTCTTAGAATGTACAAGTCATCTCTTTGAGCTATAATTCCAGGTTTTATGTTTGAATGTTTAAAAACTGTCTACGGCTGGCCCTCCTGGTCATCAATTTGCCACAAAGGAATGCTTTGAATATGTCCCATCTTTGGACTGTGGACATTTCCATCCCCTTGTTAAGTTCAAAATATTGCCTTATTTAAGTTGCTGTTTCTGGCCAGCAAATTGAGACCCTCAAAAAAGAGAGATGAGTGAGCACACCACAGACTAAATTTCCATCATTGCGTTCCACAATAAATGAACAGGGAGACAGGTGCATGGTCAGAATTTGTTATCACACCCATGTCAGAATTTTGAACTTTGGGGCAGTGATGTTGCTTGACAGGATGAACAGTCCAGGAGTGTGTTCTATGAACATATGTAAACTATTCTGCTTCCCTCACCTCCATGTTTTGGTCTTGTCAACCATCTGTTATCAAAGTGCTTGAGCGTAAAACAATTGTACTGCGCTGCAGCGAGCGAGCATAGGGAAAAGAGTGGGCAAATTGTGGATTTGCAAGCAAATTTGAAAAAGCAGGAAGGTGTCAACCACTCTGAGTTCTGGTGACTCCATCCAGTCCCTGGCCTGGCCCCTCTACACCCCGTGGGTCCTACTAAGGTCACCCCTGTGATCTCTATTGGATCACTCAAATCAAACGCATTGTGGATTTTTTCTGTACTTTGTATAAGGCTAAGATGCCACAGTTTGATTGCCTCGCCGCGCTTTCAGGCCCATCGGTAAAGTGAGAAGGGAGGAACCGTGGAAGTAATGAGAGGGGGCAGATTGGTGAGAGTATGCCGAGACGCACGCCAAATTCTGTATCTCTGAGAGGAAAGGCTTCCTGGCGCTCAAAAGAGCAATTTAGCACATCACCTTCTACAACACTCCCTACGGCCTAATTACATTTCACTAAACAAAAGCAGAACAGACTACCAACCTTTGAGTTCATGGATTAAAGTTTAGTTCTTATTGTTCGTACAATTAGAAACTGCACACACATCGTTACAGTGAGCTGAAAGGCCACACACACAGCACAGAGGCAGCCAGCGAAGCACTGACCAAACGAACAAATTCAGCATAAATGGAAACACGAATATTGCATCAAACTGAAGAGAAAACTCCAAAAGATGTACTAAATAGTGAAGAAATGATGTTAAAAAACGAGCCTAGGATCTTATTAATTGCGGATATTGCACCAATAACACTGCAGTGGCAAGTGAAAATGCAGCCTGTGATGGATACATTTCCAATAAAAAGGAGTGAAAAATAACAGCCTTTTAGAATATTCCTTTATTTAATGAGGTGCGCTTGTGTTTTGAAATGCGTTGTCACCTCATTCAGCAAAGGGACCTGAAGTGTGTTCAATCCTCTCACAGTTGCTCTCACTAACAGTCCTGAGTCTTTAGTTAGCTGCGCATTGCATTTTGGAACCTGTCATTTCTCTTCACACAGTTTTTTGTAGGATACATTATCCAATGTAAAACGAGTCAGCTATTTTACCCCACCTGGCTGTTTTACAATAAAAGCTCCCAATAGACAATAGAGAGCCATAACAGCAGAGTTGGCTACAAAAGACACATCTAGTCAGCGCGACAAAAAGACCTATTTCTCCTCCCAAAAGCCCAATCCAACCAAAAAAACATCTTTAAAATTGCAAAATCATTTCTCAACCGAAAGCAATGATCAGGTGTATTCCGCCCTCTCAAATCTTATGCAATATAATATCCTCTTTTTTTGGACGAAAAAATACAGGCCATTCAACAGGAGTTTAGAACCAGCTCCCCTTCAACTAATATTTTGACAAGGAACAATCCCCCGGCAGGAGCATAATTGACAACTTTCCAAGGAGTTACCTCACCTCAGTCACGCCAGGCTATTTTAGACTGCAAATCAGGATCTCCTCATGATCCCTGCCCCCTTGTATACTTCATAGAGTTGTTGATAGCGTAAACCCAGTGGTCAATGATATTTTGAACAGTTCACTAGCCGCTGCTGAGGTCCACAACGACTCGAAATTAGCAGTTGTTAAACCGCTGTGTAGATCAGCTTGACCACACTGCACTGTCCCTCCTGCTATATGAAGCCAATCATAGCCACCTGCTAGCCCTTTCCGGGATGCTACCAGAGGCCTCGCACACATAGGCACCATTCTCAGGCCTTACTCCCATTCCACCCACATGCTGAAGGCTGCATCACTGTGAGGCCTCCTGCAAGCTGTCTGAGGCTGGCAGGGTGAGGTGGCCTCTGGTAGCAGCTGGTACTGGCTGGCGCAGTGAGGTCGCCTGTTGGAGCAGCCACCCAGAGTTAGGTCGGTGAGGCAGCTGTGAGGTAAAGGAGACAGAGTGCGAGAGGAAGAGGCAGAGAAAAGTGACCGGAAAAGACACAAGGAACTGGTGGGCTCAGAAGTCGGGTAATTAGGTGTTTTTTTTGTATGATAAATTATCCAATGTAAAACGGGGCAGCTATTTTATCCCACCTGGCTGTTTTCAATCAAAGCTCCCAATAGAGAGCCATAACAGCAGAGTTGGCTACAAAAGACACATCTAGTCAGCGCGACATGCTCAGCTCTTCGCAATGACACAACTTTGTAGTGCCGAGAGTCGGGAATCTGGTGTGCCGCACTGGAGGGCTGACTGGACACGTCACAGATCTGGGCGAGCTGAGTGCTCGAGCGGAGACCAGGAAAAACTGGAATTTGGGCGATATTGAAGTAGTCCACCTCGCATGCGCAGCATGTGTTTGTAGACAGCTGGGCTGCACTGCTATTTCCAGACCTGACAGTACTGCCTCAGAGCAGTCTTTTAATCTCCCTCTCCTTTCCTCAAGACTGGTGGGGCTCCACCCCCTACGCCCTCATGCAGGAACCGCCCCTGCTGTTATCCCCATAGAATGAAGAGTATTTTTAGGCTTTTTGAAGACGGCATTAGCCACTGCCTTCCAATGATTGATCTGTCAAACTTCTCATCCCAAACTGAACTACTCGCAGGAAACCAGGACCTCAGTGAATTGTGGTGTACCAAAAAACTCACCTTAGTACCCAGAACCCCTATCCGACTGGCATCAGTGTCTCATTCGTTCTCCGTACTACATCGAAGCTACCAATGATTAGACAACCCAGAACAAGTGACTTAGGTTACTCTCAGGAATGGTGGGAATCAAGAACACCTTTTCGTTGTTATTCTCCCAACGTGAGTAATCAGAGACATGGAAAAGTTTAAAATGTTTATTTTTAACTACGTGCTCTAAGATGCAGTATTTTGGCTAACACAAGCAAACAAATGATTAGAAATAAAACCTTCAGCATTGTTACAATTCCATAAAACACAAAGGGAGAAATCATATTATAATGAAAGTGGAAACAGGTCTTATAGCGCCTTGTGTACCACCCTCCCCTTGCTAGAAGCTAGTTTTATAATAATAGAAGGTCTCTGGGTTTGAATGGGGAACCCCATACCTCCAAGATCAGCTTAGGTGAATCACATCACAGGATCTGCAACGCTCTCTGTAGATGGAAAGGTTTTCTCCAAGTGTCAGTACCATGCATGCAATGCAATATTAAAGGCACCCGAGTTTTAGATATTTGCAGCTGTGTGCTCGTTGTGTCTAGAGCGTGGTCCGATCAACCTGAATTCAACAGCATACATAGTTATTTGACCTTGATGGTTTCTGCACACAGTGTTCAGACTAAGGTCGCGGTGTAAGTCTAGGGATGTGAAAAACAGACCGTTCTCATGTGAAGGAAAAGCAAGCAAACAGTTTTACTTATAATAACAGTTGCGTGTAGTGGCGTGTGCAAAAGCGGCAAAGTGGCAAGATGGCGTTTAACTTCTAAATTGCTAACATAGCAATGTGTGTAGGCAAAACCCTTCCCTCACTACAGGAGATCTCGCAGCTGCAGGAGGAAGTCAACTAAGAAACTGTGCTGTCATCAAGGAGGCTCTGTAACATCAACATTCTTCATTCACTACCTTTTTACCATCTACAGTCTATAGTTATGGCTCTTTGTGATAAAGATGGTCACCCTAATATGTTTGTGCCCGCAGATGAGTACAGTACTCTGGCATTTTGTTCTGGTCTGTTTGGGTAACAAGTATCTCCTTTAGGCATAACATTTTTGACTGGGTCTCTGATTGCAATTGCCAAACTTTATGGAATGTCAAGGCCCTTTGCATTTCATTTGGATCATTTACAATGCCATATTTGTGTTCACCTCAAGAATTCCTTGTGGGTGGCATCTCAATTATAGAGGCTTTTAAGCATAAGATATTGCAGAAGTTGCAATGCTTTTCATTACACACCTATTTTTTTAAGTTGGAGTGCAATGTGTATCCCCAATAAAAATGTCAACAACCTCAACAAGATAAACAGCAAATATTGAGATCAAAGTTTACAATCCTCAGAGAAAGGAAACCACACCTTTCTGGATAGAGTTATTCCCTCTGAATCAGTTCTACTGGAGTGATCAATCTCTGACCCTGTGTACTCAAAACTGTAAGTTACATTTGTGAATCATTCCCATAGTATATGCTGGTTGTCCAAAAACACCTGATACCCAGAGTCACCAACTGAGCTGCAGCTTATAGAATTAACTTTGCATACAGATTGTGCATTAATTCATTTGGTAAAATCTAATTAATGAAAGGTGGGCATGAAGGAAACCTATGCATTCTTAAATGTATCTAAGATGATGAGTTTCGGAATAGTAGTTGTTTGTGAAAGCTTACATTTGGGGCTACCCATAATATCATGTGATTCAGAGAGCTGTGTAGGTTATTGGGGTAATTTTGTCTAGGCTTGGCCGGCACCCAAGGAATCCTACCAAGTCCATACATTTCGGAAAATTGAACCCATAGAGTGAAGTATAGGGTGGTGTGTCTTGCATTTATCCCATTATGTTTCCATATCCAGAATGCCCTGCAAATACCTAACAGTGGCTTATATCAACGATTTCCTCACTTTTCAATTGAGGAATCTGCAAGGAACCACACAATTCCTATGGCAAAACATTCTCCCGATTCAAATGGTAGCCACTTTGTAGGTGGGCAGATCACCTGCAGAAGGAAAGACCCTAAAACACGACAAAGAAACTTCAAGAATGTTCCTCTCAAATACGCTAATTCCAGCAAATCAGGGTAGCTGTGATATTTGTGCCTGGCCTCAACTGGCACACAGGATACATACCAAACCATACATTTCTCAAACCTAAACAGCCATAGTAGGCCAGAATGGTGTTATTTGCATGATTTCTACAAGGCTTTTCACACAGAATGTTATGCAAATGTCAAACTTTGAGTAAAATCACATATTTTCCACAACTCTCTGTGAGAGAAAGGTCTGTGCTATGTCGGTAGCTGCAAAATTCCTACCACCCAGCATTCTTACGCTACTCCTGATCAGAAATGTACCCACCTATGCCTGTGGGCCTACTGCCCGTGACAGGAAAGGCCAAAAAAGCAACAAGGAAACATAACATTTTCTCTTACAATGTCATTCATTCTGGCAAAGTGGGTAGCTGTAATATGGTCTCAGGCTCTGTAGCACACAGGGAAATCTATCAACTTTAGACATTTCAGAAAACTGCACACCCAGTGGTGGTCACTGTGCTGTGACATGCAGGGATCCCACCACATTGTTTTACTTAGAATGCCCTGCAGACTTCAAACTAAAAAAAAACACAGATTTTCTCCAGACATCAGTGAGAGAAAGTTCTGAAATCTCCCACCCAGTTCTCCCACACTCTCCCTGGGAAAACCAGTACCCCATATTTGTGGCTGGGCTTATCAGAAAACATCCTATAATGTAAAGTCAAGACTTCAAAATGTTGCCTTGAAATTGACTCATTCTGGCAATGTGAGAAGCCGTGGTACTTGGGCCTCCACTCAGCAACCATCTAAGGTGTCATAGCAAATGCAGACATTTCTGAAAAATAGACACTCATTTGCGTCAATAGTGGGGTGACTTGCAGGAATCCCGCAATGTCTCTTTAACCAGAGTCCCTGACAACATCACATTTGAGCTAAATTTGTGGATTTCCCTTACATTTCTGTGAATTGAAAGCTCCAGAATCTACGGGTAACCACACATCTCATACCACCTAGTGTTCCTGCTCTTTCCCTGATAAGAATGTACTACAATTATGTGGTTTGTTCTATAGCCCACAACAAGAACTGGTCAAAACTTGACCATATATACTCAATGTGGTGTCAATTAGTTCTTCACATGGTCACAGTTTTGGTCTGTTCATATGAGATGCATTAGGTCGAACCACACGTAGGAATCAGTGTTTCAATTATGAAAAGTGAGAAAATGCAGGGTGGTAAATCATTGAGCAATGGTTGGGAGTTTTCTGTCACATTAATAGGGTAATATATATGTTTTACCCATACTTTGATGTTTGAAAAGCATTGTGGGTAAGAAAACATGTTGGCATCTTTGCAGGCTATGCCACCCTGGATTGCCCTGCATATCTAGGTTGCAAAAGTTCTTCAAGGTTGAAAGGGTATCCTGGTTGTTGGATGACACAGAGAAAATTAGAGGAAATCGGAATTTCTTTGGATGCAGTTTTGAAATACAGAATGGCAGAGAGGGGGCAAAACCTCTATCTGTGAACCTCTGGGGCAGAAATACTGCCTGATGCCTCTGGGTTGGTCAAGAAGTTCCTGTGCCAAACCCCATTTTTTACTCTTTTTTTCCAGGTAGGCTGCTGGGCATTTAGACCTCTTGTGTGCACAGACTTGGGTTTGGTTCATACCACATATATTCCCATCTAAAGGGGTCAAATTGTCTACCAGACATCAGGGAAAGAAATGAGAAACAGAATGTGGTGTGGGGCTTGCCCATAATGACATCACACTTCAGCCCCCATCCCCAGTCACTAGAATGTCTTGGGTTTTAGGGAGGAGGACTGAGTCCCAATTCCTGGATAGGCCTACTCCATCAATTCTTTTAATTTATTAGAAAAGCGCTATTGTCTAGAGGGCTTTCTCCCCCACCAGTGATGGCAGGTTGGAGGTAAACAAACCAATCTTCCCCTGAGGGACAGAACTACTGCTGGGGCCTTTAGAGATTGGGGTACAACCTGATGGCATGATAACTCAGCAGTAGTTGTTCTTTTTTCTTTTTTAAGTGGCTTCTAGTGGACTATCTGGCCTCTGGGGGCAGAGTGAGAGTAAACCACCAATTCTGCCACCCCAGTGCAGTCAGAAAGACAGTTAGTGTCCATAGGATTGGAGGTACGGCTAGAAGCCACCTCATTCAAGTCCTTCGTTCCTAGTGGGCTTTGTGTCCTGCTCCGGAAGGGCATATTAGGGATAAACCGCCAAACCTTCCCATATGGGAGTGGCGGGGGCAGTCTGTTAGTGCATTTAGAATGGTGGCACAGGCAGATGCATCAATGGGCCAGCCTCCACCCCCCCCATTTATTTTTATAATTATTAAATGTTCTGATGTCTACTGGGCTTTCTCTCCTCCTCAGGGAAGGCAGATTGAGGGTAAACACTCAGTCTTCTTGCTGGTGACGAAAGACTGCTAGACCCTTAAAGGGGTGGGAGTATGGCCTGAAACAGTAGGGGATGGCCACCATCACATTCTTTTTTTATAACCCTCAGCATCTAGTGGCTTACTCGCTTGCCCCCTGATTGGGGGGAGCCCTCCTTTAGTTGTGGGCCAATCCTGGCCCCCTGGCCTAGCCGGGATTTTAATTAGGGGGGCGGGGCGGGCTACCATGGCTGGCCGGCATTCTACCCGGGCCCCCATCGGGTCCGGCTCTGTCTTCCCCGGCCCGAGTCTAAAATCCATGATGTGTAGTGGATTAGCTGTCCCCTGACCCCCAGGGAGGTAGATTGTGGTAAGCCCCTTATCTGGTCCCAGTGATGGCAAAAAGATTGTTGGGGCCTTTAGTCCAGACTTACTGCAATTTGATTTACCCAGGTCTCTAATGAGATTATTGTCTCCCTAGGGGCATATTGAGAGTAAACAACCAACTGTTACCACCCAGTAGGCTGTGAGAAAGGCAGTAGGGGCCCTTGGTGGGTGTAGCAATTGCCCATGCATGGTGGGCAGCTTCTCCCACATTTAATTACCTGGTGGTCTAGTGAGTGGATCCGTCCTCAAAGGATCACCTTCTTGCAGATATCCAAGCAGTAATCCACTAAGGAAACCACTAGAATGGGGATAGTCTATCACTTCAAAGGTATCTCTCTAATGGTGAGCTGTACAAGGGGTGCTTGGATATGCCCCTTAGCACTGATCACAGTGAAAGCAGCCAAAGCCCCAAGGATCCAGCTGCTTTCACTTTCTGTCTCTTTGAGGTCAATGTGCATGGTGTTCTACTCATCACTGCGACTGACAGTCTTGGGCTGCAGGGACGGCTCTTTCCTTCCAGCTTGAGATGTCTAAAAAAACTGAAAATCCTTCCAATGAGTGCCCAGTTGAAAATTCCGTGTACAGTGGAAGAAGCAATGTTCAGGTCCTCTGCACTGGTTAGGTACTGTGGAGAATGTGAATGCATTGTCCTCCACACTGATGGGATTTTTAGTCAAGATGCTAAAACTTTAAGAAATAGGAATTTAGTGGACCTTGTAATTTCTTGGAAAATTACTGTTACAGTGTCACAATACTATTTAACACTACATTTGTATTATCTTTGTTTTCTCCGTAGACCTTTTATCTGACTCATTCTGACAACCCTACTTCCTCCATGTGAACAGATGCTGTATAAACCTAATTGTAGCGTCTAACAAGTTTTTATGATGGAACTATTTTGGTTCTGACCAGACTCTGTAGAGCTGTGATATAGGTGTTAGAGCAGAATGCAATGAAAGCTTGGCTTAGAATGTTGAGTTCCTAGTTACACGCTGAAGACTAAAAACATGTAATACTAAGCTCAGTCTGTGGTGTAGTCATTAGCAGGTACCCAGGCTGGGGTGGATGCTTCTGCTTGTGACAAAATCAGGGATAAATAACCTGAATAACGACCATGCTATCCCAGAGAGTTTGCTGTGGTCCAGGCAGACTGCTCATGCATGCCATCTTGTTGCTGTACAAAATCAATGCTTCATACATGTGGAGTCAAAGCACAGCTCCAATCGCTGTGATGCAGTTGAAAATTTCAAAAACAGTGCAAAGAATATACACACCGCAGGCCAAGAAACTGTTGGTCAGGTCAGACATGATGGTATAGCGCGGCCAGGCAAGATAAAGTTGTGCATTATATGGAGTGTTAAAGCTGAAGACAGGTTCCACCAGGTTTATGAAACACAGCCGTTGATAATCATAACTTGAAAAATAACATTGCAAACTAAAGCCATACCAAGCAGAGATCACCTAGGTGTCAAAAAATACAAATTGACATTCAGAAGTCAAGAAATAAATTACTTACCAAATCCATTAAAGAGAGTTATTTTACCACAGCACTTGGTGAAGCTGCTCAGGGAGAAGTGTCTGGGATTGTGTTTACTAAATCGGCCATACCTGAAGTGGCCAGCCACCAAAATTACAGAGTGGGGTCAAAACAACTTCAAAGGTCTTCGAAGAATGAAAAGCCGAGAGCGCCTTTCGGAATAGTTAAATTTCTCAGATGGTTGTGAAGAAAGTCACGTTTCCCGCCATCATTAAGAATAAGTTAGAGGCCAAAACGTCACAAGGTCTCACAGATGAATTACCCACAACAAGTCCCAGCAATCCACCAGTGATTTCATTCCTGACACCACCACCACCTTTCCATACTGCCAAAACGCAAAATATTGGCGATAGATGGACTATGTGGATAGAGACATTTGAAGATTTCATTGCTACACTTGAGGAAACCGATAACAAAAAGATTATCAAGTATCTCAAAAATCTTGCTAGTGATGGTGTGAAGGAAGTCATAAAGAAAATGCCTCAAACTGACAAACATATCCAGCTCCAGTTCAAAAACCTTTATTTCGGTCGTTAAGACCATAAAAGTATGTATGAAGTACAATCAAAATCATGACAATATAAGATTAAAAACAAATCCAACGAACATATAAAAGTCAATGTGCAACATCTTTGCGTGCACAGGAAATTTAGCTGCACTGGCCCATAGGCAGAGCCAGTAGGCTCAGAAAAGTGCAAGTGCATTACTAACAAGAAAAGAAAAGCACAACGTAGGTCCAATAGAGACCAGGTCGATTGCAAAGACCAAACAGTACACAGCGAGTCCGATAAAATCAGTACAAATAAAAGTATACATACAAGGGGTTACACGTATAGTGTCTCGGATAAAAATAGTCATCTTCATGAGTAAAAGTCTGGAACAATAAAAAGATTAAAACAGGTTTTTCTCTCTCCTTAGTATGAGCAGTAAAAACAGTCTATGCATTAGCAACTGGTGTGGTTATTGTTATCTTTTTTTTTTTTTCTAGGAAAGCCCAACACCTGCGCCACACTGAATTTAAAAAACGGGAGACAGCAAAGACAATGGGTTTGGAGGTATCATACTTCAGAATTCTAAGTGCCTCCTGGCAGTGCACAAACCCCATGTTCCTGCACAACTGTATAAGCCAACACTGTCTTGCAGATTTGTAGCCTGGCAGCTCTGACTCCTCCTGATGGTTACAGGCTGGGCACCCACATTGGGCAGTTCCAGACCATTTGCAAGAAAAGGCCCGCAGAGGAAGGGTACTAAATCTAAACTGAAGATATAGTTTTCTTGCTGGGAAAGGTAGAATATCATCCAGGAATGGTTCTAATTTATACCCATCTTTTACAGTAAGGAATTCAGCCGTCAGAACGCCTAGATCCGGATTCCCATGAAAGACTTCCAATTTATATGTTCGATAAATTCTCACCAGTTCAGCACATGCGGCTGCAGAACATGCTTCTTCAGGGTTACTCCAGAGGGTTGGTTTGCCTATCCTACTGCACTTTTCCCTTATGTGTGCGAACCAAGCAATTTTTTCTACCCCTGGAAGACCCTGTAACTCTTTAGTTTATGTCTGATATTCTGCCAGTTCTGGGGTCACCCACAACCTATGCCAGAAAATCAGGGGTGTTCTCATCTCCAATCGGCCTTATACCTAAATCTAGCCGCAGGGGGGGTTAATGGGGTGCTGGAAGGGAGACCCAAAATCTGTCTTAAAAAGCTGTTCTCGGCTTTGCTTATATAACTGCAAGAACAATGTCCCCAGGGTTCGGCCCCATACATCGTGGCACCCCTAGCTTGTGCCTTGTAAATTTCAATGATGGGCACAGTAGGTTTATAGGAGGAATCCCTCAGTAATTTAGCAATCCCACCCGTAGTCTGTGCTAGTTTAAGCTTAGCTTTGGCAATTTGTGGCCCCCAGTCCATATTTTCAGTAAGGGTGACACCCAAGTAGTCAAATACAGGAACCCTTTCCAGGACAGTGCCATCTAAATGGGAATTAGGGTGTGTTTTCTTGGCTGGGTTGAAGACTATAAATTTGGTGCAGATGTCATACTGGTCCACAAAAATCCCCTAATCAGGACAAGACAGTTTACTTTTGAGGCCAGCAACGTTCCAAGACAGGATCTTCAACTTGCTACCTGTATATAGCATTTCTCTGGTAGCATCAGGGCGGTGTGCAGTTACAGTGGGTGGGTTTGCCCTAAGTGTAGTATTATCGGTAGAGGCAGAAGGATTGAGAGATATGGGTCCGGGGAGATCTCGTGGGCCCACAGGGCCCTTGGTCCCCTGCAAGGTGGCTACAGCCCGAGCCTGCGTTTCTGGCCCTACCTCTGGGTGGGAGGGCTGGCTTAGATCCCCATGTCCAGGCTCCACTCGTCCTCTCAGGGCGTCAGAACGAACATATCAAGTACCATCAGATTATAGAAACATTGAATCTCAAGTTTAATCAAGTGCCTAACATTGATAACGAATGACACATTTTCAGTCAAGAATGCCAAAACGTTGGTAAAACCACTGATGAATTTGTGGAGAGACTTGATACACTCATCAAACACTGTAAGTTCAATTAAATAATTAAATCAATGATGAAGAAGCTATGCATCTTAGAGTTGTATATATACTTTATTTGGCCATAGGCCACCAAAGTATCATAAAACAATTAAAAAAGATATACAATACATTGTTTTAGGATAATACATTAAACATTCATTGATTTACATAAATACACCTCAAAATCGAATCTTAGAGTTATAAATGGATGCTTGACAGATTCACTCAGATGATGAATGATGAGATAAAGACTTAGGGCCCAATTCACAAAGGTAAACTTAGACCAAAAGTCTAAGTTCGCCACTTTCAGTATTCACAAAGGCAAGTTACGAGTAGTATCTTTACACACGCAGTCGGGCGGAATTTCCACCCTGAGTGCGGAGATTCCACTCTGCAACCAGTGTGGAATCTCCAACCCTGGAGTGAAATCTCTACACTCGAGAGGGATCTCCACCCCAAATGTGGAGATTCCACTCTGGGGGTGGACATTCCATTTTGGGTGCTGAGTGGAATCTCCGCACTCAGGGCGGAGATTGCGCCCCAAGTGCAGAGATTCTGCCACGAGTATGGAGATTCTGCCCCAAGTGCAGATGTAAAGATGCTACTCATAACTTACCTTTGTGAATACTGAAATTCGTCAACATTGGTCTAAGTTTACCTTTGTGAATCAGGCCCTTAGTCTGGAGCGAGTGTTGATGGCTACCAGAGCTGAGGAGCGTGCTGAAAAACAAGCTGCTGGCATGGAGCCTGAGTGAGTCAGTCATGAGCATAAAAAGTAAGCCAAAGCAAATGACAGAAGGACACGAACGGATGTGTAAGTATAAAAAGAAGTCATGTTTTAGATGAGGATTTTAATTTCCACATGAAGGTAAATGTCCCGCCCCTTTGGACAGATACATAAAGGCTGCGGGATGGAGGACCATTTTGTGACAGCGAAGGAAAAAGTAAGTACATCACAGCGCAAAGACAAAATGGGCCGGAATCTTCCAGAAGCAATGTTCGGCGCATGCCCACCAGGCATAGCAGCAACATCAGTTGAGTCAAATCGACACTGAACATCATCTAAATCATCGTCACATTGTTCATCTACCTCAGAATCGAGTGAAAGTGAAGAAGATGGTTGTACCATGTCAATGTTTGCTTCAGAGAAATGTCCGTATGTTAGACTGGCCGCATGTTAGAAAAAACGTCAATCACATTCAAATTGACGTGCTAAAGCACCAAAGCCATATACACAATGTCCAAAGAATACATTGGAAAAAATTGTGTGTTCGACACCTTTTATCATTGACAGTAGGGCCTCAATAAACATAATGCCTGAAGAGAAATATAATGATATGTCTCTATTCCTGCGACTCACGCCGTCGAAAACAAAAGTGTATACATGACCTGCATTGACTCCCATAAAAAGTCAAGGTTCATTTGTCATGACAATGAAACACAAGAAAACAAAGGTGCAAGCACTCATTCATGTGCTTCAAGGTATTGTGTCAAGTGCCTGTCTACTAAGTTTCAGCACAGCTGCTGATATGGGACTGATTTCCGTCAATTACAGTATGAATGCTCATCACAAAATAGTAGTCAATTCCCTTCATTGTCTCATGGGTTAGAAAAGCTTCAGATGATGAATTTGAAGTTGCATATTAATGAAGATGTCCATCCTGTTGCTTAGAGATATAGACAAATTGCTTTCCACTCAAGAGAAGCTGTTCAAAAAGTACTTGAATTGTTACTTAAGCATGACATTATTGAGTGTTTGTAGGAAAGTAGGATCTGCTTCTTATGGTTACCACCACTGTGTGCTAAATGTGATCATGTTTTGACTAGTTTGACTTGGATCCTGCTAATCAGGACCCCAGTCTATCTGCTTTTTCCGTAAACTGTTATGCAATGTACTTAGGTACATTCCAGATTGGATACTGGGGTACACTTGTCAGTCCCTAGAATATGGTACTCATGTACCCAGGGCATAGGTACCCCAGAGGCCTCCCATGGGCTGAAGCATGTATTATACCACCCATGAGAGGCCTTGCAAAATGGAACTACAGGCCTGCCATTGCTGCTTGTGTAAGTTGGTGCGTGCAGCACTTACTTAAGATATAGGTTTACTATATCTAAGGGTCACTGCACTTAAAAAATATAAGTCACCCCTCTAGCAGGCCTTTACAATCCTGAGGGCAGGGTGCTTGGTTCTAAGTGAGAGGGTGCCACTGCATGAGCAGAAAACCCTTGCAACCTATGGAGTCCATTCTCCCGGGTTGTCAGTGAGCCAGCCATTTACAGCATATAGAGTGGCATTATGCGACTGCATGATGACCAACTCTAAAACAGCTGAAAGTAACCCTATTGTGTTTGGTGTCAAACATGTTGGAATCATACCACTTCACCGGTACCCGGTGTGGGAGGTATGATTCCACCCCCTCAGGCGCGTGCTTCGTGGGGTCCCTGGTGTTCCCGGTACCAGCCTTCTAGTCCCGGACAGCACAAAATGGTTTCTGCCGACCAGCGTGGAAGTTGCACTGTAAGTATCTGTAATGAGGTTACCATTTTGGGTATGATAATGGCCTGGGAATTCCCACGTCATCCAGTGGAATAAGTTGGATACTATACAGTGAATACAATTTATATTTTTTTGTTATACAAAAACGAGTGGAGAAGCTGCAAGGCTGTCCCACTGACCTCCACTTGCTGCAGACACTGGAAAGTCCGTGCCAGCGAGACAGTATTGAATGCTCTAGAGAGGTCAAGCATTACAAAGATAGCCTCCCCACCCTGATCGACCTGGGCTCAGATGCTGTCTGTGACCACAATGAGGCCTTTTCTGCGCTGTCACCAGCACGAAACCCATTTTGAGAAAGATCGCAAATCACCTGGGTATCAATTCATCCGCTCCTGATTGATAACATTTTCCAAGAATTTAACAGGAGCTGGTAATAAGGAGATAGGACGGAGATATTTCATGTCTTGGGGATCGGCGTCAGCTTTCTTAAGGCATGTTGTGACAATTGCTACCTTCCAAATGCCAGAATAAATTCCAGATTGGAGCGTATAGTTGAACACCTTGTGTAAATATTTGACAATAGGTACCGGAGCAAGTTGAAGTATGGAATGCCTGAATGGGTACGAGGCAGCTCCTGATTTTAAACTCAGCAGTAGGTCCTTGGTTTGCTGAGCGAAAATCTGGCGTAAGGTAGCAAAAAGATTCTCAGTAGGTTAGTGAGCAGGTTTATCAAAAGAGATTTAATCTTTATCTTGAAAGTAGACTGCAACTTTATCTCGAAATGCTTGGGAGGAATAAAGGGCCTGTTGCGTAGAAGGCTCTGATAAATCCTTTACTACTTTCAACAGCAGCTTAGAAGAGTTATTAGCTGATCTAATTTTCTCTGTAAAAAAGTGTGCTTCAGTCTGTGCTATGCCCTGTTTAAAATCCCAGAGAAGTACTTTATGTTTCTCTTTTCAGTGGAGCATGGGTTCCTTTCTTGTCTTGCCTGAGGGACATGAGGTCTATAGAATACCAGGGGGCAGAAGGTTTACTTCTATTGATAAACTTGGTTTTATAGGGGGCAGCAATGTCAAGGGCAGCAATAACCCAGTCACGGAGAAGGATCTGTCCCTAACTGCAATAGAAGATTCCAGGGCTAGTTCCCTGAAGGAGCACAATAAAACTGTCACCCATGTATGTTGTTTACTAACAGATTCAGGTTTTATGTTAAAAGTAGAAAATGTGAGTTTCACAAAACAAAGTTGAAATTCTTCAGCCATATCTTTTCAAATGGAGGCACGACACCTGATCCTGCAAAAGAACAAGCACTATAAAATGCTCCCCCCCCGCCCCCATGTGTCTATGCCACGCTTGTTTCATGGTATGGCCAGTTACTGTTCATGATACATAGGAAACTTTGCAACTGTAAGTGGTCCATTATGAGAGTTGACAAAGAAAAATGTTTCATTTGAATGCTTGCAAGAAAGCATGAAAAGTTTTAAGAAGATTAAACAAGCCATTGAAAGTGCTGCTGAAATGGCGTACTTTAATTTAAAGCTTCATACAGAGGCTATTGTTGATGCGGGCCCTGTAGGGTTAGACACTATCCTTGCACAGGACAGTGGATATCCAAATACAGGAAGGCAAACTCTGGCATATGCCAGCAGAGGTTTGTCTCAGACAGAATGTGCTTACTCACAACCTGAGAAAGCTGTAGCTATGGTATGGGCTTGTGATTCCATTTGTTCCTGTATGGAAAATCTTATACACTGGTAACTGATTATCAAGCTTTACTGACTATATCTGTTGATCCAAAATCCAAAATTCCTCCTCGCATTGAAAGATGGGGATTACATTTGCAAGAGTACAATCATACCATTGTGCATCGTCCAGGAAAGGATCAGAATCCTGCTTACTACTTTTCCAGAGTAGCTATACAAGGTTAAGGTACTCCACCCAAGATGGCTGAGACCTATATCAATTTCATTGTCAGAGCAAATACACCAGCTGCCATTTTGTTAGAATATTACTACCACAGGCATGATAGTGACATGCTGTAATTGAAATAGATCTTAACACAGTCATGGAACCAACACACTCGACCCCTCGCCAATGATGGTGAATATCAAAAATACAAGAACGCTAAAGATGAACTGTACATAACTCAGGAAGGAGTTATAGTACGAGGGTCTAGAATCCTAATTCCAGAGAGTATGCAACAGAGAATGAATTTAAGTGGCTCACAAAGGACATTGTGGTACATTAGCCACTAGGAGAGCTCTTAGAGATCGAGTTTGGTTCCAATACCTAGATGAGCAAGTCAAAAAGGAACTCAAGGCTTGTCATCTATGCAGCTGCTTATCTACAAATGTGACTCAACATATGTTGAATATGTCAGAACTCCCTAAGCATGCTTGGGAGAGAACATCCATCTATTTCTTTGGTCTACTTGATAACGGACAACATTTGCAAATTATCGTGGATGAATATTCTCACCTCCTGTTCATGGAAGGTCTTTCATCCACTACTCATGAACTAGTCATTGAGAAACTGGATAACATCTTTGCAATATGGGGCATTCCAGCCATTTTGAAGTCTTATAATGCCCCCCCCCCCTTTAATAGTTGGGAGTTTAAGGATTTCCTACAGCATCTGAACATAAAGCATCTGAAGAGTACACCTTTGTGGCTGCAGACCAACTGACTCATTGAGCATTTTATGAGATCGCTAAAAAAAGCAGTACATCATGCATCTCCAGAAGGGCTCAAGCTGAAAACTGTACTGAATTTTACCTTGCAAGTCTATCGTTCAACACCGCATTCAATCACTGGTGAAAGTCCTGCGACTTTGATGTTCAGGAGAGGAATTACAACCAAGTTTCTTCAATGGACCAACCAAGGAGAAAGCGGTGAAAGTACCATTTTCTAAAAGGTCTTGGTTAACAATCAGAAATGGAAAGCCTATTCAGACAAGAGGCAACAAGCAAAGAACGTCATTTTCCAAGAAGGAGTCCTCTCGAGCGCACTGTAGAAGCGACGAAGGAAGTCAGATGCTTCTTATGATATTGAACCCTTCCGTATGGTATCCACTATGGGATTTATGGTGACTGCCCAACGTCCTGGATAGTCTGTAATCAGAGAATCTTCTCACTGTAGGCATTTAACTAATTGGTCTCCTGATCAAAGTGGTGAATGAATGACCGAGCCTGAAAAACCATTGACTGTTGTTGTTTCTTCACCGTCTTTGAAGATCTCTGACAATGAAGACAACAACTCCCAGCTTCCAGTAACCAGTTCAGGTCATGTGATTAAAGTGCCAAAAAGACCAATTAAAGAGATCTAAATGTATGTGTAAATTTGCTGATCTGTAAAAAAATATGTTTTTATTTAACAAAGGGCGAGAAGTGGAGTCTTATGGGTTTTTATGGCGTAACCCTTTTGGTTCCTACCAGACTCCGTAGAGCAGAAACATAGGTGTAGAACGGAATGTAATGAAAGCTTGGTTTAGAAGTTGAGTTTGCAGAAGAATAAAGACATTTAATACTAAGCTCCGTGTGTGGCATAGTAATTAGCGGGTACGCAGGCTGGGTTGGATGCTACACTAATGTAATTAAACAACACTGTGTATGACCTGTTTATTACAACAAATGGACATAAAACAGGCAGCTGAACACTACCAGAATGCAGCATGAACTGTGTCTAAACGCAGGAGATTTATAACTAGTACCTGAGCACAGCCTCATTACTGTATCTACCCACATATCAGTATGCATTCTTTCCCTACCAGCTGTTTCTGAAGTTCGCAGAAATCTAACAAAGAGCAGAATGTGCGCGATCTGGAAGCCATACCACTTTAAAAGACAGCTTTAGAATTATCCACCTTTATGTGCAGAAGGCTGAATATATACATAACAATGTATTTATTCTCTGCTGCTACATGTCCCAGAAATGTTTGAGCCCACAAATATATTCCTTTCCATGAGTTTGTATTATATATTTAAAGTGTTCCGCAAGATTTCTGTCGTTCAATACAGTTATCACTGTGCTTAAAAAATAGTTTCCTTCTTTTTGTTCCATTTTACAAATGTTCCTTATTTTAACATGTGTTTAATTAGTTAGCTTTGTTTGTAGGCGTTTAACAAGTATTTCAAGCTGTTTTATGATTTCCTTATATTTAACTCATAATAAAATCATTTTGTAGCCATTGCAACATCAGTAAGAGAGCAGCAACTACTCGCAAAAGGAAGTGGAAAACTTTAAAAGAAAAATGAAATAACCATACTGCAAATCATTATTAGTGTCTCACTAGTATACCCTCATGAATGCACTCTATCCATTTCAAATATCAGATCTCTCTACAAGTAACTTCTTGCACCACTGAAAAATCTACTCCCAAACATTTAAATGGAAGATTAAAAAATCTTTTTCTACCAAAAGGTTACTTTTTATAAAATTGACTCATGGAGAGAATGGATAATTGAAGGACAAACAAGTAGAAAGGGATCTTTCCGATTGACTAGGATCTCTCTAATGACCAGTTTGTAGCCCTTTAAAAATATATTCTCGAAATTAATACCACCCTTACCACCCCACACATTTCCTAGTAACCCCAAAATTGGGGAGAGGATGTGGTCTGATCGCTAGAGCTGCCAACCCTGGTGCTGGAAACCAAGGTTCGAGCATCGGGGTCGAAGCCACATCTTGTGGTTCTGGGCAAATCAATTAATCTCCCTGTGCCTACCAAAAAAAAAAAATGAATGTGTCCTTGTGTAATGTAACCGGTGCTCATGTAAAGCGCTCCAATACCTTCGGATCGCGATTGCGCTATATAAATCTGCAAAAAAAAACAAAATGCCTATTTACTTCAGCCTACTCAATAAGAATGGATTTAAATTCACTGGCTCCTAATCCACCAAAATAGTGTTCATGAGTTCCTTACTTATGTCAAAAATATAGGGGCATATTCTCAAGAACGTGTGATAATCATTGCAAAAGTAACTTAACGCAACCTACAACATCGCAGTCTATTGCGGGAAATTTAAGCCGTGTTAACCAAGTATTCATACATGTCGGTACCATGCGATAGTCACCAGATAACACGTCAAATGGCCGCGTTACAATCAATGCCATGCCTCAAAAATGCGAAACACAAACACCCAAAACGTTGTAATGCCCCAAAGCGCGATACCAAAATCAGCGAAAACCAGCGACAGGCCTGCAATTCCCACGCGTCATGCATGAAAATGCACTATAAAAGCAACAAAAAAACCCACCAAAACCAATTCGAACTGCGGAGCACCATGGATGCACCCGAACTGAGTGTAGAGGACAACCCGAACTCCACAAGTCCCACGGAGGACCAGCCTGGAACACTGTGTTCGGGGAAGGGCAAGGAGAAGAGGAAGAGGAAGACGGGGTTCAGTCCTCAGGAAGACCGGATCATCATCACGGAGGTGATGAAACACCATCAACAATTGTTCGTCACCTCAACTGTGGCACTGGCAACCCAATCGGAAATATGGCAGTCCATCGTCACCAACGTCAATGCAGTTGGAGTGTCGAGTAGGTCAATGGAGGAGGTCAAGAGGCGCTGGCATGAAGTGCATAGATAAACCAAGGAGAAGCTCACCGCCAACAGGAAGGAAGCAAGGGCGACTGGAGGTGGGAGACCTGTGCCACAGGAGGAGCTGGATGAGCTGGAGGAAGTGGTGGCCATAGTCATCAGCGTGGAGACAGTGGCAGGAGTTGGGGGCATGGACACAGCTCAATATGACCTGACCCTACAGCAACACGTTGAGTAACGACCAGGGACTGTGGGGACGGGGGAGATGGGCACAATGGCACACATGCACAATCATGTGTGGAATGATTCAGAATTGAGACACAGGATTTTGTACAGGAAGTGTATGCTTCCAGGGCAAATCCTATGCTAGGCATCCCGATCACAACTTTTGACCATGGTGCAAAAATTGTGCATGGCGTGGTGCCAGGCAGCCAGTTTATGCACCAGCGTAGGGAATGAGAGCAGCAGCATGTCATTTTAATTAAATATCGTTCTGCACTGCTTTCCCCCCTTGCCCAATGCAGCAGCTTTGGCTACTATGCTGTGTTGCACGAAAAGAGTAAATCTTCCCCTAGATGAATATTATAACTCAGCAGAGGATCAGCATTTTTTCACAACATGTAACTGTTAGAAATGAGGGTTTCTAGTGCCTTTGTCTAAGTAGGGACCCTTCTTCCTAGGCATGGTAAGGGGGATACACTCCTAAAATAACCCCTGCTCACCCCCTTGGTAGCTTGGCATGAGCAGACAGGTTTATCTCAGAGGCAGTGTGTAAAGCATTTGTGAACATATACAGTAATACAGTGAAAACACTACAAATGGACACCACACCCGTTTAGAAAAATAAATAATCATTATCTAAACCAAACAAAACAACAAAAATACAGTAATAAAAAGATGACTTTCAGATGGTGGAAATAGTGCAGTTCAAAGCAAATTGCAGATGCAACACTTTTCACACAAAGTACCTTGGATGCGTCACAAACACAAATAAAAAGGGTCGCAGGGAAGGTGATGCGTCGGTGCCTTACACTGAGAGATGGTAATGCGTCGGTTCCTTGCCCCGGGGGAGTTGGTGCATCGGTTCCTTACCAGAGGGGAGGTGCTGCGTCGATTTCTTACTGCACGGGGAGGCGATGAGTCAGTTTCCTGATGCGCCCTCCAACGATGTGACAGACCTGGCGCCTCGATGCGATGCGACGATCCAGGACGATGTGTGGATTCTTGCAGCTGCACAGCAGGGCCTGCGTCAGAATCGATGTGGTGATCTTGGACTTCAGAGACCGATGCACTTGATGCGGCATGCAGGGATTTCTCGAGCTGCAGGCAGGCGTTACGTCAGTTTCTTCAGCAATGCATCGGAAACAAGTACGGATGCGTCACGCTTCTCATCGTTGCGTTGCTTTTCCAGCTCCCAACAGCCATAACAACCTCCAGAGGCCCAGAACAGTAACAGGCATCTCTTGGCAGGTCAGAACTCCCAGCAAGGAAGTTCAGGGGCGCTGGGGTTGAAGTCTTTGTGTCCCTGAGACTTCAGAACAGGAGGCAAGCTCTTCTTCAAACCCTTGGAAATCTTCCTCAAGGAGTGCACACAGCAAACAGCAAAGTCCTTTTCCCTTTCCTTGGCAGAAAGCAGCCACGGCAAGCCAACCCCAGACAGTAAACAGCACAGGGGCAGTATTCCTCCTCAGTTTCTCCAGCTCTTCTCCTTGGTAAAGGTTCCTCTTGATTCCCAGAAGTGATCTAAAAGTCTGGGGTCTGGGCCCCTATTTTTATAATACAAAATCCTTTGTTCTCTGGAGGCAGAGTGTGTCTTTGCCCAGCCAGAACTAGTTCTGTCCTCTCCGGTACAGTTTCCTGGCAGGAGGTGGAGACAACCCAAGATTCTAGTCACTGGAGATGCTCGAGGTTAGGGCTACTTGGAGCCCGAAGATCTGCTTGGGAAGAAACCAACAAGCCTTTGCAACTGCAAGTTGGATGCGGTGCACAGGGGTTCGTTTATTGCAACTCCCTCGAGGGATACTGGCCTCAAGCTTGGTGAGAGGGTTGAGCAGGTCTCAGGAGCTGTCGAAAACCACCACCTGTGTTGCAGACCCCACAGAGTCCGGAGGAGCTCAGGATCTGCCAACCGGTTTGACTTAGTTGTTGTGCCTGCAAATGCAGGGGAGTGACTCCTTCACTTCAAGGGAGATTTACTTCAAATGTCTTTGATGCTTCACAGGCCTTGGAAGGTTCCTGTATGATGCACAGGCACAGACCATGCAGCAGACTGGAAGGGAGACAGAATCTGGCCCAAACGAAGTCCAGCGAAATTCAGGGTGCCCAGACGGTAGAAGTGAAGTGGTGTCTGATCTGAATCTTAGCCCACGACGAATCTAGGGACCTACACCCAGGTAACACCTTAAGTACCCTACGGAAAGGGTTGGGAAGATTCAGGGGACGCTCCCAGGGGAGGGTCTGGACAGGGGGGAGGTTACTCCTATGTCCTTTGTCCAGTTTCATGCCAGAGCGGGAGCTCAAGGCTCTCAGGACTGGTTTGAACTGGACAATGCACAGGGCCACCAAATATACCCCTCATGCAGATTCAGTGGTGCTGGCAAGTGCATCCATCCCATCCCAATACACTAAATCTTGTCTGTGAGGTGGTCACACATCCCTGTGACAGGATGCCTATTATCCTACCTTCCTCTGCTCGAGCCTGGTCCAGCAGCAGGAGGGTAGAATCGTGTCTCTGGTTGTCAGCAACAATTTTGTGCTGTCCGGGTCAAGAAGGCTGGTACCGGGAACACTGAGAGTCTATGGAGGGCTCTTCCAGTGCTTGGAATCATACCTCCCACACCGTTTATGGTGTGGGAGGTATGATTCCAACATGTTTGATACCAAACATAATAGGATTCGTTGCAGCTGTTTTCGAGATGGTCATCACGTAATTACACAGTGCCCCTCTATACAGTATATAATATATGGCTGCTCCACTGACAACCCAGTATGGCTGCTTCACTGAAAACCCAGGAGAATGGACTCCGTAGGCTGCAGGGGTGTCCTGCTCATGCAGGGGTACCTTCTGACTTAGAACCAAGCACCCTGCCTTCAGAATTTCAAAGGCCGTCTATAAGGGTGACTTATAGGTTTTAAGCGCAGTGACCCTAGATATAGTAAACCTATATCTTTAGTGGTGCTAGCACCAACGTACACAGGCTGCAATAGCAGACCTGTAGTTCCCTTTTGCATGATCTACCACAGATGGCATAATGCATTCTTCAGCCCATGGGGGACCTCTGGGGTACCTATGCCCTGGGTATCTTAGTACCATATACTAGGGACTTATAAGGGTACTTTTTGTTTAACCACAAAAGAGCTGCTCCTAAAGTGATAACCACTATAAGGCTTGAGTTATATTGTGAGTGGGGACATCTCACAAAAAGTAACAGACTGGTCTCACACACCACCTGGTGTCATGCTTCATCATTGACCAGTCCTCGCCCTCTAAAACCTTGGTTTGATAGTGGGCGGGCATACACCTGACGACAGGGATGCACTTCTAAACTAAGTGGGGGCCCGTGTATGAGTGAGTGAGATTAAAAATCATTATAGTTATCCTCATTGTGTTTTTTAATGTGAAAGGTAACTATATGATGTTTAAAAGCAGGGGAATTAGTGCCCCCTAACCGTTGTGTTTAGAGGTCGACATGTTTCTGCCGTCTTGGCCCAGGAGGGTCCAGGGCATTCATCAGGACCTAAATATTTAAATGGGGGCTCCGTTCTTACCAAAAGTGGCAAGAGTGTACCACTGTGTGGGCGTGATCACTGTCACACTCCACAATTGGATAGCTCCTAGATTCAAGCCCTAAAAACCAAAGCTACTGGCCCCATGGGAGGAGGGGAGGGGAAACCCCTGGTTGTCAGAACTGCCTCAAGGAAAGTTTCCATGCACGCAGGGTCCTGCTTGTGCCTTCTGCCATTCTCACCACTATATGCCCTTCATTCACTCCTGCACCCTCACTTGTCTCCGCACTGTCGATCGGATTAAGTAGCACCATGGACCAACCTGCTGACAAAGGATCTGTTGGGATAGCACCTGTCTTAAAGCTGCTGAGTTGAAACATTGCAGGTTTATCTTCTAAACTACAGATTGAGGATTGGCCCACCTTCATTAGCAAATTTGACATTGTTTTATTTCAAGAGACTTGGTTCTTGCTTGATGTTTGTTTGACATTTATAGATATTTTAATTTGCCGGCATTACCAGCTGCTTCAGGCCGGGTGAAAGGGGGTCTGGACACATGGTTTAAGGTCTCTCATATTTGTAACATAAAGATGCTTACTGCTGAGGGGGACAGTTGCAGGCCTTTGATTTGAGATGGGGGTCCAGATTTGAGTTGATTTTAATTAACTTTTATAACAATAACCTCTTTAATAAGGTTAACCAGAACTTTTGTAGTTTATTTGATTTTATTGATAATGATTAACAAAACAATGGGGCCAATTCACAGAACTAATCTGAGACGACATCCTAAACTGACTACTTTTGGTATTCACAGAAGGCATTTAGCAGTAGTAAAGTTAGGATTTTGTCTTAAGTTTGACTTAAGTTTGACTTAAGACAGACTTAAGACAAACTTAAGACAAACTTAGGACAGACTTAGGACAGACTTAAGACAGACTTAAGACAGCCTTAAGACAAAATCCTAACTTTACTACAACTAAATGCCTTCTGTGAATACCAAAAGTAGTAAGTTTAGGATTTTGTCTCAGATTACTTCTGTGAATCGGGCCCAAGTTGTCTGGATCTAGTATAGTAGTGGTTGGTGATTTTAATGCCAAATTGGATGCTTTTCACCACTGCCATTTTTTACTTTCCCCTCCTCCCAATGTGTGCAAAGTTTTGTTTCAACCAAGGATTCAAGGGATCGCTTATTATCCACCTATCTGGTGTGCTATGTTCTAGAGAGCGTTATTACTAATCATCAACAGATAGTGCCAGAGTTTATGGGAAGAGGTTTTTGTTCTATGATTGACTATTTATGCCTAAATCAATGCAGAATCATTTATCTAATGGGGAAGTCCTGCCCGGAATTACAGTGACCGTAATCCAGTAACTGTTCTGATATGTATCCCTAAGAAATTGTGGAAGCCTGCAGCTGGCCCCAAGCGGTTTGTTCTAAAAAACAATTCTGGACGCAGGATTGTACGTCAGTCAGCAAACATGGCCTTAATTTTGCACAAAACTATGGTTGGAAATAGTGAGTTAAATTCTTGTCTTTCTACTGATAGTGACCCAGTCGCTATTGTAGGGAGCTTTTGTAAGTTGAACTCTGATATTAGGACCTTGTTTACTAGGTCTGTTGTTAATAGGTATGATCATAATACATCCTTGTATGATAAGGCATGTAGAGATCTAGACTTACAAGAGAGTTGAAGAGTATACCCAGAAACAGACAAGCAATAAGAATTGTAGGAAGGAATATACAATGGCACTAAAAAAAGAGAAAGGCTGATATAAAGACCAAACACTGGGAAAACTGGTGTATGATTGTAAAACTAAAAATTCTCAGAACAAATCTAACTAATTCAAAACAGGAGAGCAACTTCCACCCCATGTAGGAAATCCATTTGCTTACAAATACCTAATTGAATGAATCTCTAAACAAGACATCATTGTTATTGATTCTTACTCAACTACTCATAGTTGAATAAAAATGTATGCTGATTTAGAAAACTTGAGTACATTTTAATCTCTTTTCATTTAGATATTCACCTCAGCATCCACAGTAAAAGTAGATATCACTTTCTTAACATATTTCTAAACTAAAAAATGTCAACATCTCAGTTATCAGTCTAAATTGACTTTCCTGAGAACATAATATTATGCCAAATCACCTTGAAGATGGTAGAGGGCACAATAGTTTTTCATTTACTTTCCTGTTTACCCTAATTAATGCAGCAACAAATATGGCTAAACCCAGCAGCAACCCTAACAAGGGAGATCATTGTAGACTGCCTTAACTGCAACAAGGGAGGATTCATACCCTGGCTTTTCGCTGTTAGAAAAAGCCTAACCAGCGTGAACCTTGAACGTATCTTCTTAAACACATTAGCATTAGAGGGTATGAATAAAAGAGCCCTCTTGGGTGTATTGTACGAATCTTACAACAACAAAAGACACGTCACAGAGCGTCTTAAATCTTCAGTCGCTAGGTACATGTCCCTACTGGAGTTAAATAGCCCTCAAACGCATATGCCATCTAAATAACTTTTGAAGAGCATTGGATGCTGGGAGAGGAGTCTGCTTTTTCGCCTTAGGGACGGCACTTTCAAATACTCACTTTGCTTCCCTCTGGGATTTAACATTAATCTTGAGCAAATGCCCTGTCCGTGTGGCACCGGCAGCAAGTAAACGGTAGTACACTTCTTATTCTTTTGCAATTTTTACGGAAAGTACACAAAACAATACTTGATTCCATATTTCAAGGCATTTGCTAACATTGATTATAGAACAGTGCATCTTGAGATTCTTAGATTCGAAAGCGACGATTTGATTTTTCGTGTCAGCTCGTTCCTGAGAGCGGCAGTCTGCTCACGTACCTCTATGAGCAATTTTTAATGTGTTAAGGGCAGTCGAACACATAATATTGTTCTTCCGTATACAGTTACTCCTATCCTTTTAGATGAACATCAATTGAAGCGCTATTTGTAGACCGGATAATTTTAAAAGCTTAAAATTCAATTGCACTTATGCTATGCTGCTAAAACTGTTTACAACCAATTGCACTTTATCTTAATATGATGTTGCTGCTATACGTCTGTCCAACCCTTTTAATGTACTAATTTTTTAACGCTGCTATTTGTTTATCAACTTGTAAATCTTAATCACAATTAATGTTGTACACAACTGTAATCTTCTTTACTGGAAGTTCCTTTTAACCAAAGCCTTTATGCACCGCGCTTTTTAACAAGAATTGTATTTCTGTTGGTGGTGTTTGAACTGTGCTTTTATGGATATCTGTATCCGAATAAAGTTTATTGAATTGAATTGAAATGAGGCAACCCTTTCTTTGTCCTTCAGTATACGTTGGTACTGCATAGATTCACCATTGTTTTGAAAAACCTGAGAATCCACCTAAGATATATACATATGTATACTTTCAGATGGAGTGCTAGAAAACAGTCTCTTATTTTAAGAGGATCAACATTTTCAGCATATTCAACATCTATTCTTCAATAAATTAAGCATGTCACCGTAACTTCAAACCAAATGCAAGGGCGCAATCCTCCTTCCTTCTCCTTCTCCTATAGCTTTATATCCATTAAAGTCCACTTCAGGGTTGAACGGAGCTGGACTTTAATGCCCTCTATAGCCCAGCTATGGCGGGCTAAAAACCTATTAGAACATTCTGCCCCATCAGTGCAGAGTGTTCTATTTAGTAAAACAATGGCCTAACAAAGATCGAGGTTGTTGAAATCCACTCAGGCTCCGTGAGGCCTTTGTCTGCAGCTGTTGCTGTTAATGTTCTACAGCTAACAACCGTGTGCAGGGTCTCAGCTGTTAGAATTTGAAAAGTTTCAGGAAAGACCTGGCTTGGCAGTTCAGGCTGGACTGTTCCCATGGGGCACAGTGTCAAAACGTATTTTCATATGGCTGGGTCTGAACTGGGGTGGCAAAGTGATCCAAAGTACGATGACGGATTAATCCCATATCTGTGACTAGGGTTGAGTGTCTGAAAGGTTTCAGGGCTCTGTCCATCATCAGCCTTGTGTTTGCTTTGTTTGCCCTAAGTTGTCAGGGTATGCCCTGACTTGGGTCCCTTGCTCACTTTGCCACTGGATTCAAGCTAGCCTAGCTGATGAGGGGTGTTACCCTGAAACCGGTCCCAGGATATTGTTTCCGGTCCAGGAAAAACCTGGCTTGGAATTTCGGGCTGGACTGTTCCCATGAGGAACAGGGTCAAACATGATTTGCATATGGCTGGTTCTTGACTGGGGTGGCGAAGTGAGCTAAAGATCAATGATGGATTAAACCCAGATCTGTGACAGGGTTTGAGTGTCTGAAAAGTTTCAGTGCTCCATCCATCATCTCCATGTGTTCACTTTTAAACATTCACAGCAAGAGCTGTGGAAAAGGGATTATTGAACCAAGAGCTGAGCAGCATTCCCCTCCCGCCTTCCGATGCTAAAGTGACAGTTAGCTAGGAAGAAAAAGGGCTCTGGTGTGCTCTGCAGCACAGCCTCTGCCTTTCGCTTTCCGTGTCCACTCCATGTATTTTGGAGAGGCAGGGAAAGTGAGAGCCAGAAGCTGTTTATTAGAACATTGAAATGTTGAGTGCAGCGGGACTATACCAGTACACATAGAATGTTACTGCTCTATTGTCTTCAATGGAGCTCTCAACATTCCAATGTTCTAATAAATTTATCTTTTTGTTTAATTTACGAGATAGATCACACAATCTCAAACCCATTAGGTAAAGATGGGGAAAGTCATCGATATGTTTCTCTGATCCAAAATACTATTTGGGCTCCATTTGGAGATCATTAAATCAATAACACACACTGACAAGGAGAACTTCTTCTAAGGTTGCATCAATCTCACAAGTTATTCTGTTGCCATTGTAAAGATATTAATTGAATAAATTCCACACTGCAACCCCGGGTGACATCTGAAAAATGTGTTTATGGGCACTGATCATATGATTCTGATCAGGCCATGAAGGCCAATAATCGGTGCTCCCACTTTTTAATGCAATTGAGGATATCTTTTGCTTTTAATCAGACTCGAGACCATGAATTACATCCCCATTCACATCACAATTGCCTCAGTCACCATATGTCAATATTATATGAGCTAGATCAAGAACCATAGGTAAGGGACATCTAAAACGTAAATCAATGTTCAGCACTCCAGGGTCCCCTTGGTAGTCTAACATTACAACGGAATGCAGCTTGATTTAGTTGTGATGCAGAATGTGTAGTAATTTAATTTCAGTGACTAAAAATGTGATGAGGATAACAAAAAAATTCAACCAAATTTCAGTAGCTACTCACCAAATTTTTCAGTAGAAGTGTCTTTTTTGGTTGAGTCTACCAGGCAGCTCAAGCTGTCTGGTTGGGAAACACTTATTGTGTGTTTACAGTGGGCTTACAGTCAGCCATTACAGAACAACCTGGAATATCGACTTCAGAATATTGAGGCAGGCAAATATCAAGGACAAAATATTGAATCCAAAATAACAAAAGGTAAGTGAGTATAGATTCTCTAAACCTAATTCCACATATATGTACATTGGTGATATATATATCCTCAATGTACGTGGATGTAGTGTTAGGAATAGTAAATGTAGAATTCCCAATGTGCACATATATCAAGCCCTCAATATTCTTTTTGTTGAATATTTTTTATTGAAGAGTTTGAAAATCAACAATAGTAAAATATAATAAATGCATAAAAATGACAGTAGAACTTACAGATTCTTAAATAAATAGTCAGTACCATGAGTTAAAAAAAATAAATTAGACATTTAATTTATATAAAAAGCAGCAGCGGAGAAAGAGAAAGTAAAGAAGGGAAAAGAAAAAGAGAGAAGGAAAAGAGAAAGAAAGAGAAAAGAAGAAGAAAGAAAGAGAAAGTAACGAGTATTGTAAGATAAAAGTAAAGGAAAAGGAATGACAACTAAGTTACAGGCGAGTGAGAGGATAGATATGTAGTAAAGCATAAGCACTATAAAGCTGGTTTAATCTTTTGATGAACAGATAATGAAGACACATTGGCTATTCTATGTTCATCACAAATAAACTTACTCCATGTTGATATAGATAATTTAGAAATATACTTCCAACAGGAAAGCATAACCTCTGCATAGCCAGGGCCTGGCTGGATAAAAACCCTCCTACAATGCAAGTTTGGCTTTCTAATTTATTGTCCACTTATAATATGGAGAAAAATATATATGCACGGAAAGGTAAAACAGGAAGGAAATTGGGGCTAAGGATATGGGACCCTATAATAAAATGGAAGGAGGGTATTGGTTAAAAGGGTTAAGCTGGAAAAGTCCGGATAATTCTGTTGTATGTGGCATTGGAATTCTGTATTGATGTTATCTTACTGTATGAAAAATCTTTTTTTGTATGAGAATCTAATCTACTATTGGAGATTATCCGATATATTGTGCTAACTGTGTAATGGTGAAACTAATAAATATATTTAAAAAAAAAAAAAGGAAAGCATAACCTTAAGAGCAAGTGCAATAAAAAAAATCAAATACCATTGGTTTAGGTGAAAGATGGTCAACGTCAGGTGCAATGCAACCCTAAAAAACATTCTGAATTGATAAATGAATATTACATTGAAAGATCTTTGAACATTTGGACCATATAGCTTTCCAGAAATTAAGCATATGAGAAATATAGTAGAGAAAATGATTTAATGTACAGGTAGAACAATACCAACATGATGGAGAAGAAGCACATTTTGAGATGGATTCACGAGTAAGAACTGCTCTATTATAAATAAAATATAGAGCTTTTGTGATATGTGCAGCTTTGGAGGTTTTGAACATTTTAAGCCATATTTTGTCCCATGGATGAACAGAGAATGCTATATAGAGGTCAGTTTCACATAGTTATTCACTAGGAGTTTTCAATCATACAATAGTGAATTGTGAGCAATTATACTTAATGGGGTCATGGGTGTGAGAGGTGCAGTGTCAGGAGGAAAATTATTAATAAATAAAAAAGATCGAAGAGCAGATTAGATCAGGTTAGATTCCTGTAAAAAGAGCTTAGTAGATCATATTGTGTTTACAATTGGAGTAAAGGTATGACAGAGTGATGTTTTACAAACTGATGAACAAACATGATACCCTTCTCCTTCCAATGCTTAAAATGAAATGATTTGTGTCAAAATTTAATAAACTTTATGTACCAAATGGAAGAGTCTAAACAACATTGATAACAATCAAAACTTGCAGACAATATTGTATGCAACAGATATTGGGAATATTTTAGAATAAAAAAAAGTACAATTAGACATGTAAACTGCATCAGTAAATAAGAAATCCTTCAGTAAAGAGCGTTCAAATACAATCCATCCTGGTATGGGAGAATCTTGAAAATCATTATTTAGAGCATAACATTTCCAAATTAAAAAAGCAGAGTCATATATCTTAAAATCAGAAGAAAGAACACCTCTTTCGTTCTTCGGGTATTTAAGTTTAGACAAGGCAAAACACTGGTGTGTACTATTCCAGAGAAATTTGGTACAAAAATAGCTAATCTGAGAAAAATAATAAGTGGGTATTTTAAAGGGTAAAATAGACAATTTAAAAATGACATGTGGTACAATCACCATCTT
Organism: Triturus cristatus; assembly: GCF_964204655.1. NCBI lineage: Eukaryota > Metazoa > Chordata > Amphibia > Caudata > Salamandridae > Triturus > Triturus cristatus. Next base: position 1,016,176,426 of record NC_140583.1, on the reverse strand, counting down.
GATGGTATCTAGCCTACCCCACCATGATAGATGAAGGTGAGACCATGATGAGAGTAATTTTTTAATTTAAAGTTTAAAGGTAGTAAAATTGTGACTAATAATGCTGGGAATAGTAGGCAAGAACCAAACACAGCGTTTATTAATTTTGGAAAGGCGCAAGGAAAAATTAGTGTCAGCAAACATATATTGATAACAAGAGGAGTTCAATGGTAGAATTTCAGTTTTAGAAAAGTTTAGTTTTAGTTTATAACCAGAGATAGTAGTATATAACTTAATTTCTCGTAAAAAAAAAAGGATTTCCGGAGGAGAGGGAATTAGTCCTATATATATTAAACTAATATCAGCTTAAACTTGGTTTTGAGGGAGTTGTGTTTAAATCTTGATATAAGTGTATTACAACTAATACGTACAAGGAAGGGTTCTAAACAAAGAACAAAATGCAGAGGGGAAAGAGGGCAGCCTTTTCCGGGGCATCTATGTAAATTAAAATAAAAGGGAGAACATCAATTAACAAGCACATTAGCACTGGAGTCTGAGTATAATATTTTAATAATAGAAATAAAATTAGGGCCAAAGCTAAACCAATGAAAGGTGGTAAACATATATTGCCAATTGATGCAGTCAAGTGCCTTTTCGACATCAAGAGATAGGGCTGCAAGAGGGGAGTGACATTTATTACCAAATGCAAGAATTTTGAAGAATATTCTGGCATTGTAGCAGCAAGTCTACCCTTAGTAAACCAGATTGATCAGATTTGACAAGTAGGGAAAAAACAGTTTTGAGGCGAGATGATAACATTTTGACAAACATTTTGTAATCATAGTTAATTAATTAACTAGAGCGATAGTTCCTACCAAGGGTATGCTTTTTGTCAGGTTTATGGATAATTATAATCAATGCTTCCAAAAAGAATCCAGTAGCTTTTGAATCTAAAAAACATGGATTGAAAAGTTCAAGTAATTTAGGGGCAAAAAGGAAGAAAAAGCGGAAAACAATTCAATAGAAAAACCAGCTGGGTCTGGGGCTTAAGCTGTTTTTAGGGATTTATTAGCATCCAGAATCTCCTGAAGAGGTATGTTGGCTTCTAATGACTAAAATGTATCAGGAGTGGAAGGAGCACTATGAACACTATTTAAAAAGGTATGTATATCGTGCTCTGGAGGACGAGTATCTTCTATTATATTTAGTATAATGATTTGTAGTAGTCTTGGAAAGTATTAGAAATATCAGCATCTGGGGATGTAGTGTTATTGGAGATTCATTACGAGTAGGTCCAATGGTTTTATGTTCAGATTTGATTTTTAAATAATTAGCCAACATTTTGCCTGTTTTATCTTTACCTCCATGATTTTTTGATTTAACTTTAAATAACATATTACAAGCATCAGTGACAGCAAGTTTATTAAGGGTAGACATGGCATTAATCAGTTTGTGTAAGACAAAAGAAGATTTAAAGGTAAAATCAAAATGTTCCAATGTTTTAATTTGTTGTAATGAAGTAGTAAATTGGGAATTTGCAAAATGTTTCTTTCTAGCTGAATAAGCTATAGTAAAGACCCAGAATGAAGCTTTGAAAGCATCCCAGTTGTTAGAAGTGAAGGTTTCAATAGACCATTTACATTGAAAAAAACTCCTTAATAAAAGAAGTGACTTCTGTAATAAAGTTATTGGCTGATAAAATATTTTTTTTTGATTTCCAACGGCCAGTTTTGGAGTTAGTGAGGGATACATCAAAAGAGGCTAAAACAGGGGCATGATCTGAGATAAAAATGGAGCAAATTTCTGAGGGCTGAATGGAGGGAAGTAAAGACTTAGTCACTAAAATATTTCTTGACATAGTATCATGTAAATAAGAAAAAAAATTAAACTCAAAAACAATAGGATTTTAAGTTTTCCCGACTTCAAAGCAATGGTTAAATGAAATGCCTTATGAGATTTATCATGATTAAATTTACAATTAGATTTTCTATCAGTAAATGGACCTAATCACTCATTAAAATCTCCTGCTACGCTAAAATTGAGATTATCAATTGAGGCCAATTTTATTTTAATATTATTCTAAAAATAAGGTTCAGGTTTGACAGGACCACAGATATTAAATACATAAATCTGTTTGTTCTTTATTATCACAGTAGCCAGTACCAATTTCCCATCAGAGTCACATTGAGTTGATACAAACTGAGCATTTAGCAATTTATGAAAAAGGATGGCAACACCACCTTTAAGGTTAATAGCTGGTGAATAAACAACCTCTCCAACCAATTACCATTTTGACTTAAACTATTTTACATCATTAGAATGATTTTTCTGTAAAAAGGTAACATGAATAAAATGTTGTCGAATGAGAAAGTATACCTTTTAACAGGAATTCCCAGACCACAGACGTTCCACAAGATAACATTAACCATATTGGAAATTAAGAGTAGGTAGACAAGAACATGGATAGCACGCAGCAAAAATATGAATGGGAACAAAAAACACCAGGTATTAACATCTACATAACATGTGAATACTACAAACATGATAACAAAAGAGAACACGAAAGCACTCACAGAAATAAAACAAGGAAACGAGTAAGGGAGTAGGAAGAAGAGATAGGAAATGGCCAGTAAGGTGAAGTGATCGATCAAAGTAAGAGATCCAGATCTGAAGCAAAAAGCGTGGAAAATAAGCATGAGATGTGTCAACACCTAAAATAAGAGTAACAGCTGTAGGAAAGTGGCTCTATATATACTGTTGTCAAATAGGTAGAGTGTGTACAGAGTCCACAGTCCCCAGAGGTTTGACAGAGGCTAAAGTTAGATGTAACCTTACTCTCTATAGTGGTAGCTTGGTCGAGCAGTAAGGCAGTATCAGAGGACAGTGTAAAGCATTTGTTGTACAAACTCAGTCAGCAAATGGTTTTACACATCCAAGAACTGAACTCTAGGCCAATGGTTTGTATATAAAAATATGTGGTTGTTTTATTTTAGAACCAACAATAGGTATCAAAATATACTTTCTCAGGATGAGATGCTTTAGTTAAATACATTGCAATAGGCAATTGACTTTTGAATGCAATAGTTACAGTTTGTTGCAATAGGCAACACAATTTCAAACACAATAGTACATTGAGCTCAATGGGAATTTTAAGTTAAATGCAATTGATTACTTTCAGGATTACTTTTCTAACTCCAGGACTGGATCCTAGATTCAGTCCTGGGACAGTTCTTGGAAACAAGTGAGTAAATACGTTTTAGTTACTATTGTGATTTTTAAGCAATATTTTGGTATTTTAAAAGTTGACAGAAACTTTTTCTAATCAAATTACCAATGTTATCCTATGGGAGGAAATTCACTTAGCAGGTAAGTGGGGTTATGGTTACTTTTTTGGGTTCAGTGTTGGATCCTGGATCCAGCACTAGTATACCACCTGTAAGCAGTTGATAGACTGCGTTTAGGTTATACAGGCGATATTTAACGAATATTTGTAAGTTTGCAAAATCGACAGAAGAAATTTCACAGAAAAACAGTCAATGGTTTCCTATGGGAGAAAGTTCAGGTTACAGGTAAAGTATGTTCTCGTTACTTTTGTAATACAGTGCTGGGCTCCTAGGCTCAGTACTGGGGCATCTATCTGAAACAGGTAAGTAATTACGTTTTCGCAGTTGGTACGAATTTTAAAGAATATTTGTAGTGAGGAAATTCGATTTTCGATCACGATCGCATCGACCTGCCATTTTGTGCTCTGCCGCCATTTTGTGTTGCCCTTACTCAGGCAGCATGACGAACGAAGTCTTTTCTGCTTTTCCTGCAATATTGTGTCGAAATAGCCTTGTGCCTCTGTTTACGAAGCTGGTGTTAGAGACTGGCCGAGTACACTAATCCCTGTCTGGTTCCTCTAATCCCTGTCTTAACTATCTGTTGGTTCATACTATTCTCTCCTGACTTTATCTCATCTTCTGGCCTTCGCTGTCCTCCGCTCGTATTCTCTCGTTTCACAACTGTCCTCCAAAACATACAAATGTATCTCGCCACCTGCAAGTCAGTTACAGACATGTTAATACTTTAACCTGTGGGAGGGATAGCAAACACCGTTGGAGGAGAGGCTTCTTCGAGTTACTCGATATCCTTGTTTTCCAACCTTTCCTATTGGACACGTTCCGTCTTTACCTTTACCTTATTGGTCCTCTATGTATGTTTTAGGTGTGTTCTTTGTTAATGTATATGTTATCTATGTACTATAAAAGATTGTGCGCCACAGAGTGAAGTGGCAGTCTCCTGAGAACATACCGTGTTTACTTCCAGGACAACTGTACTAGCTGCAGCTAATAAAATCTGATCTTTTATGCCGACAGAGTGTCCCCGTGTTTCTGTTAGCTGATGCAGGAGAACCCAGGAGATTAAGGCGTACCCTGCGCCGCCAGGTCCAAAAGGTTCTGGTTCTCCAACTGGCGCCCAACGCGGGCCGGCTTCAAAGGTAGTGGTTCTGCCTGAAGGTCGTGAGGAACCCCGCAAGAAAATTCTGGAGGATTCGTGAGCCACATCAAGCGACCCCTGTATGTCGAAAGTGGTCCGAAGGTCTTTTGCAGCGCGGTTACTCCTTCTTCACGGCTACTGACGACTGCTGCCCTGACTGCCGCCCTGCCTTTGCCCTCTTTCGATGATGTATGGTAAAGCAAGACGATAGACGGGGCCTCTGTTGGTGTAAGAAGACATCTTAGTTAAGTATTGTTGGGTCGCTCCCACATTTGGTTCTTTGATTCTTTGGTCCTTAGGTTCTTTGGTTCTTTGGTTCTTTGGTTCTTAGGTTCTTAGGTTCTTTGATTCGGGTATTGCAATAACCGAAGCCAAGGGGTAAGTAAATTTGTGCTGTGTTAAGTATTTAACCCCCTTGATGTTTGTGAACAGTCCGGTGAAATCACGAGATGCCTGGTCTGACTAAGTTTGGGAAACTTTGTTGTTTTGGTTGTAATAGGGATTCCCGGCTGGAGGACTCTTATCCGATTCCTTCGGTTGGAACTCCCACTTATGAGCTCTATTCTAAACATGGTGTTGGCCCCATTGCCTTTAACGAGGCATGGATCCGATACACGAAGAATGATGGTGTTTTAAAATGGCCAGAAAATGGTAGCTTTGAGCCTGACATACTAGATAATTTGGAAGCTATTTTATTCAAACGGAAAGCCCGGCCGGAAATGTTTGACTCTTTCCGCCTTTGGCGTAAGGAAGCCAAACAGAGAAAAATTAAGCAAGAAAAACGAGATAATAAAGCACAGAGTATGACAATTATACAGGCTGCTCAGCAATTCAAAGATGATGAAGTTGATAATGCGATGGAAATTTCAGAGAGACAGCATCGTATGGCGATAGATAAATGCTATCCGATGTTACCAGCTTCCCCCTCTGATAAAAGAAAAGATTTAGAAGAAGATCCCTTGATGTCTCACCTATTGAGATTGCCTCCACTCTATGTACAAGGTGCTAATGCACCCCCAATGTTACAGCCTGTTCAGCCGCCTGTTGCGCCACCGCCTGCTCCGGCTCTTCCACATTTGCCCCCTCAAGTATTGCCGCCTTCGTCAGCTTTGTCTTCAACTCCTTTACCATCATCTTCTTTGCCTTCCGCTCCTCCAGTAATTACTGATTTCCCTTCCGTTAGTTCGCCTAATACCCTGTCCCCTATTCTTATGTCCAATTCTCCGTCTATGCGTAAACGACTCACAGAAACGGTCTCTGGTCTTTTATCACCCTTCTTTGAGGCATTAAATGCGTCTCCGGCTTTTTCTCGAAGACATTCTCGTAGTCAGTTCCCAGCTTCCGAAGAACGAGAAAAGTTGGATTTTCTCGCTCGCAAATGGATTGAGAAGGGTCCTCGGTATAGTGTACCTGACATTCTGCCTACCTTCTCACAGTGGAATGCGCCTACGCAAATATATGTTTTCAATGCTATGTGTGATACTCTTATTAAAGTTTGGGAGGATATGGACTTGGGTTCGGTTCCTCAGGGTCTGTTAGATATTCAGGCTGATTTTGATAAGGGACTCATTGTGGGTTCTAAGGTTGAGGACGCTGTAAAGACACTTGTTTCCTATAGAACCTTATTTACCTCACAGACTTTTCTAGATTCCGATCCCTCAGTTAGGTTGACACTGAAAAATTACCCAATGAGAGAGGTTCCTCCGGTATGGAGAGAAGAGGTCCCAGCAGCAGGTGAAAATCCAGTTGTTCCTGCTCACTTTCAGCGAATATGGGTACATGTCCCCTGGAAAAGATCTGAAGTTTTGGCCCTTAAACAGTCTCTACCGGATCCTCGTAAAAACCCTGCAGGTTATTATAAAGAATTATCACAAGCTGTTGAAGCCTCCATCATGAATTTAGCAGATATCGATATGTTGATGGGGAATGTAGTTCCACAAGCGTTATGGGCTAGGATTCGTAAGGAACATCACGCACAGGAATTAGGTGCTGATTGGGATGCTATAATTGCCGCAGATAGAGACCAAGTGGGTGGTGCGAAGCCTGATGCTTTGATTTCAGAGCTCCCTGGTAGGATTATTACATTAATGAAAACGATGATGCCTGCCTTGAGAGTTAACTGGGATAAACTAGCCGCATGTAAACAGAAGAAAGATGAGAGTGTCTCCGATTTCTTCACTCGTTTCGAGGAGACATTCATTGATCACAGTGGTCAAGATATGACTACGGAGGGTGGACAGCGGTTATTTGTAGATAAGTTTGTATTTAATTTGCTTCCCGAACTGTCGCATAAGTTGAAAGACTCCGAAAGTTCATGGGGTGTTTCTTCTTCAGCTCAGATATTGGCTACTGCTCAATATTATGAAAATAGAGATAAAGAAGAAAAAGATAAGCAAGAGAAAAAGACTAAAGAATTGAAAACTAAGGTTCTCTTGCAACAGGCTTATTCACCTCGTTATGCTCAGCCCCAGCTTCAACAGCCTCCGTAGTTTCAGAAGGTGTATCAAAAGCCTGAGCTATATATTCCGCGACCTTTGCTAGGTCCTAATCAATGTGCCTATTGTAGAGAGGAAGGTCATTTCAAGAATAGTTGTCCGGTTTTATTGCAGCGAAATGGGACACTATCTGCTCCACGAGGTCGTGCTGGCCTCCAGTCAGCAAACAGAGGTAGAGGTCGAGGTATATTGACCCAAGAATAGCGTTCCCTTCCTCCGTCTAGTTCCGTGAACTACTTTGATTGGCAAAACGCTCAGTCTACACAGTATTACAATGAGGATTATTACATTGAAGACGGGAATGAAAGTCTTCATGCTAACTAGGACAGCCATGGACAAAGTAAGGGAGTTGTGTCGATTCCAGTAGATCAGAATGGACCTTATATTAATGTCACTGCAATGGGTGTTTCAGAGCCATTTCTTTTAGATACTGGTGCAATGAGAAGTTCTATCATTAATTCAAAACTCACTGGGGCACCTTTGTCTGGCTTAATGAATGTATCTGTAGGTTTTTCTGGCGCCCCAGTTCGTAATCCGGTTTCTTGCCCTTTGCCTATTTCAATTGGCCCTTATGATTTAGAAGTTCCGCTTCTCTTAACGAATGGTTGCGGTGAGAATCTATTGGGCTTGGATCTATTGAAAAGATTGCATGCAACAATATATTGTTCTCCTTCTGGTGTATATCTCACTTTGGGACAGAAACTGATTTCTCCAATGTACTTGGCTAAAGATCAATTTCCTCCTGAATTGCTCTCTCTTCCTACAACGCTTTGGGCTACGGGTCCAAATGATGTTGGTTGTCTTGAAATTCCACCATATGTTGTCACTCTCAAGCCCAATGTTGAATTGCCACGTGTTCCTCAATATAGAATTTCCATTGAAGGTGAAAAAGCGCTTTTGGAAATCATTCATGACTTAATTCGGAAAGATGTGGTTGAGGAAACGAGAGGTAACATATGTAATAGCCCTATTCTCCCTGTTCTTAAACACACTGATCCTTCTCAACCTCCTGTTTATCGTTTTGTAATTGATCTTCGGGAGGTAAACATATGTAATAGCCCTATTCTCCCTGTTCTTAAACACACTGATCCTTCTCAACCTCCTGTTTATCGTTTTGTAATTGATCTTCGGGAGGTAAACAAAATTGTTGTACCACAGTTTCCTGTTGTCCCAGATATCACTGCGCTGTTGACAATGATACCTTCTACAGCAGTTTGGTTTTCTGTTATCGATTTGAAAAATGCTTTCTTTAGCATTCCCATTGCCGAAGAAAGTAGGGACATTTTTGGCTTCTCTCTTGGTGTCAAGTACCTTAGCAGCTTCAACGGATTCCACAGGAGCAGATGCTGGATCTCCACTCCTCCACTCCGCTACCGCCAGCTAATAGCTCATGAGCAGCAGAGCGGGGGAAAGGGGAATTGGACAGAAAAGAGAGACTGCACCGTGTCTTCTTCTTGGACTGGATTCGGAGCTTCTTCCTCACGACTCCTGCAAAGAGAGTTACTCAACAACTATTCTACAGTTAATTACACTATTAGTTGTGGTACTTATTTACTCACTATACCTGTCCTGACACAGTGGGTAGCTACTCTCTGGTTTGATTCGACAGATGTCTTCTAAGGAGCTGAGGAGTTGAACTGGTGGTGTGTGAAACCCTGTAAATAGAATCACATATAAACCCAATTACCTACTACCTTGCTCCCCTCCCTTCACCTTGTCTTCTTATACCTGTCTTTCCCTTAGAAGAACCTTGTCCTTTTACTGAATGCTCTATAGTTCCAACTTGCAGCCTAATCCTCTTGCTGGATGCAGAACCAAGCAGGTGATGTCCGTCGGTAGTACCCTTATATATATATATATATATAATTGCATCTACATGGAGATACAAGAAAGTCTTTAAACTCTTCAGTCTTTATTCTGAATTCTGTCTCGCTGATGGAAGGCTTTACTGCTGCAACGTCTTAGAATGAAAATCCTATTCATGTGACTCTCACTCTCTCAAACTCTGTTGAAGTCTGTGAATTTAAATCCTTGTCCTTCTATTTACACTGTCTCTGGAAGCTTTTACTGAGCGCTGGCAATTCCACGAAAATATAGATAATAATTGAACTTACTTCTCAAGAAGAATGTTCGCCAGCCTTACTTCTTGTTTACCTCCCAACTAGGGCGCTGTGAGGCAAGGCGAGTCCTTGGTTCTTCCACACTCTTGAGGACTCCGCCAAACTTGCAGATGAAAAGAAACTCTGTAGAATCCTGGAAACTCGGAATAGGTACCCAAGGAACCCTAAACCTCCTTGAAGGCACTCTGACTGGAACCTTAACTGAAGGAAGCGCGGAGCTCAGAGAGAACACCGCCTTCACGGAAAATTCGACGGTTGAAGTGCGCCACGCTCAGAACGAGCGCGCGCCACATCAACCCAGGATGCCTGCACCGCTGCCAGAGTGAGCACTGAGGAGAAAGACTGACATAGCAGCGGCCATCTTGGGAGAGGGAAAAAGACTACAGTCGTAAAGGACGGAGGAAGGCAGAGAGCGATCTCACTGAAACCACTCTTCGCCTCCCCCCCAGGCGCCAAGCCCGACTCCTGGGTTGTATACTCAACCTGGGAAATCTAAGCCTAGACTCTCCAGTCCTGACAGTACCCCCCACCAAAACCCCCCTCCTCTCCTCCTTGGGCTTGGTGGGGTGAGTGCGATGAAACTCTCGGAGCAAACGTGGAGCATGGATATTGGATTGTGGCTCCCAGGACCTTTCCTCCGGCCCACAACCCTTCCAATCAACCAGATAGAAGATCTTCCCTCCTTGTGGCCTAGAATCAAGAATTCTTTTTACCTCAAATTCCTCCCTTCCTTGCACCAAAACTGGGGAGGGGGAATTACCTGCCCTAAAACCCTCTGGACTACGCTGGAGTAGTGAAACATGGAAAACTGGATGTATCTTTAGCCGGGGAGGAAGCCTAACCTTTACACTGACTGGGTTTACCATTCGCTCTACCTGAAAGGGACCCACAAATCTTGGCTGAAACTTCCGATTTCCCTTCAGTCGTAAATTTTTAGTAGAAACCCAGACCTGATCTCCCCTTTTATAGACTGGATTTGGGCGTCTCTTCTTGTCTGCCTGCCTCTTATAGGAAAACTTAGCCTTAGACAAATTCCTAGCAGCTAACCGAAAGGCCTCATGTAGATCTTGTACTACCGTTTCCACTGCAGGTACATCGCTCTCTTCCTTATCTACAAAAGTGTTGGGATGTCGACCAGAATTTAAATAGAATGGGGAGTAACCAGTAGAAGCATGCTGAGCATTATTATAGGCAAATTCTGCTGCCCAAATCAAGTCCGGCCACTCTCCCTCCTGATCCATCAAGAATAGACGCAAGTATTGCTCCAAATCCTGATTTACTCTTTCCGTCTGTCCATCAGTCTCTGGATGGAAACTAGTGGACAGACGGGAGTCTACACCCAACCTCTTTAAGAAGGATCTCCAAAAACGAGAGACAAACTGTGGGTCTCTATCTGAGATGACAATCTTTGGGATACCATGAGCCCTTACAATGTGCTGAGTGAATAGTTTGGACAACTGGGTAGCGTTAGGGAGAGCCTTTAGAGGGATAAAATGGCTCATCTTGGAGAAATGGTCCACTACCACCCATATGACCGAATAACCACTACTGGACGGGAGTTCCACAATGAAATCCATGGAAATGGTATGCCATGGGTATGGGGCTAAGGGCAGGGGCTGTAATAGACCTTGCGGAGCCCTTCTGGGAGTCTTCCCCTTGATACACACCTCGCAAGTGGCTGCATACTGCCGCACCTGAGCTTCCATTGCCGGCCACCAGAACTCTCTTCGAATCAGCTCCAAAGTCTTCTTCACCCCTTTATGCCCAGCCAATGGCTCGTCATGGAAATGTTCAATGATTTGTTTTTGCAGTTCCAGATCTGACACAAACAACTTGTCTTGGTAGACGGGTCTCCCCTTCTTGACTTGGAATTCTTTCCCCTTAGCCGTCCAATCCCTCTCCTCTTCAGGGGACAACAAACTTGGGAGCTTCTTTTCAATGTCTGTGGAAGTGAGTGTTCCGATTATTCGATCCACTGGAATAATTACACCTTTTTCTGCCGTTGGGACATCGGTGCTCACATGTAGACGAGATAAGGCATCCGCCTTTCCATTTGCCGAGCCAGGTTTGTACGTTAAGACAAAATCATAATCTGCAAAAAATAGGGACCATCTCAATTGACGAGGGGTAAGAGTTCGGGCAGATTTCAAAAACTGGAGATTCCGATGATCTGTAAAAACGGTGACCACATGCTTGGCCCCCAGTAAATAATGCCTCCATTCTGAGAACGCATCTTTGACTGCCAATAGTTCCTTATCCGCAATTGGATAATTTATTTCTGCCGCAGTTAATTTCCTTGAACGAAACGCTACTGGATGTAACTGGCCCGTCTGCTTATGGCGCTGAGACAAAATCCCACCAATGGCCAAATTGGAAGCGTCTGCTTCCACAAAAAATGGGTCATCCGGATCTGGATGGAGCAGCACTGGGGATGACACAAAAATTCTCTTGAGTTCATTAAACGCTGCTTCAGTTTCCGCGTTCCACTCAAACTTGATCTTCTTTCTCAGTAGTCTGGTGAGTGGACCCACCCGCTCAGAAAAGTTGATGATGAAGCGTCTATAAAAATTGGCGAAGCCAAGAAAACTCTGAACTTCTTTCACTGAACGTGGAGAGGGCCACTCCTTGATAGCCTGCACCTTAGATTCATCCATAGAGACACCATTCGGAGACAGAACAAATCCCAAAAACTCTACTTGCGTGGAATGGAACACACACTTCTCTAATTTTACGAAAAGTTGGTTCTCCAGCAATCTCTTCAAGATGGATCTGACGTGTTGGATATGTTCCTCTAAGCTGGCCGAGAAAATGAGGATGTCATCAATGTAAACCACTGCAAATCGGTCCAGAAATTCTCTCAAAACGTCATTGACAAAATGTTGGAAGGCTGCCGGAGCGTTGCACAAACCAAAAGGCATGACCTGATATTCGAATAATCCAAAACGTGTACGAAAGGCCGTCTTCCACTCTTCTCCCTCGGCCATGCGTACCAAATGATACGCACCTCTCAAATCCAGTTTAGTGTATACCTTCGCTCCCTTGACTTGGTCCAAAAGTTCCGAAATCAAAGGTAGCGGATATCGATTCTTCTTGGTAACCAGATTGAGGGCGCGGTAGTCGATGCAAGTCCTCAGTTGGCCATCTTTTTTAGGAATAAAAAAGAGTGGAGACGAGACTGGTGACTGTGAAGAGCGGATGAAACCATTGGCCATATATTTGCTCAGATATTCTTTGAGATGGACATTCTCAGCTTCCGACAGCGCGTAAATTCGGCTACAGGGCAGAGAGGCGCCAGGCTCCAGCTCGATTCGGCAATCATACTCTCGATGGGGAGGTAGACGTTCTGCCTCTTTTTCATCAAACACCGAGGCGAGATCTTCATACTCTGGTGGAATCTCTTGAGTGTCTACGGCACAAATGGTCTTTGGAAAGCTTGCTAAGAGTTGGGATTGCGAAGCTTCCGATGGTTCTGGATTCGAATGAAAGCAATGATGCATATAGTAATCTGAATTCATACGAATTGATCGTTTTGCCCAATCAATTTGAGGATTATGCTCCGTGAGCCAAGGCAGACCCAAGATCAATTGAAATTGTGGAGCATCAATTAAGCTGAATTGCAAAGAACTAAGATGTTGTCCGGGTCCACACAACAAAATCTCCTCGGAATCAAAAACAATCGGCCCAGAGGACAAACTTGTTCCATCCACTGCTCGCACTGGCTCTGGCCGTTCCTTCCTCAAAAAGGTAATTCCAAGTGACTTGGCAAAACCAATGTCACAAAAATTCCCCGTGGCCCCTGAATCGATCATGACCGAAATTCCTTCCTTGACCTTCCCTCCAAACCTTATTTGGACAGATAAAATTAAATGTGGAGCCGACGATTGCAGGGTGTTAGCCACTAATTTCGGATCTGGAGTTGACTGTTCCTTCGCTTCCACCAGGGCAACCCCTTCTACTGGTGGAGCCGATCTTTTACCCAGGAAGGGTTCTTTGGCTTCTTAGGACATTCCTTCACGAAATGACCGGAGTTCCCACAGTACATGCACAACTTGCCCAAACGTCTCTTCTCTCTTTCTTCCTTCGACAAAGGTCCTCTGACCGAACCAATCTGCATAGGCTCATCCTCTGACAACGAATCCTTAGACTTGGATCCCTCTGATTTCATTCTGTCGAAACGGGGTGGTATATATCTAGTTTCCTTTCTCCTCTCGTTCTTCCTCTCATTTTGACGCTGATCGATCTGAAGAACCAAATCAATTAATTCTGAGACCTCAGTGGGACGTTTTGGGATCTGTGATAACCCATCCTTCAACTCATCCTTTAATCCACGATAAAATATGGCAGCTCGTTTCGCCTCTGGCCAACTTGTTTCCACAATTAACTTGTTAAATTGAGCCAGGTAGGCCACTAGTTCACGATTCCCCTGCTTAAGATCTAATAACTCATTATCTGTGGATTGAGAGATGGACCGTCTGTCAAATATCCGTAGAAATTCTCTCTTGAAACCTTCGAATTCATACAAAATGGGATCATTGTTGTTCACCAAAGGCATGGACCACGCGGCGGCATCTCCACTCAGGTACGACAGCATGAACGCCACCTTTGACTGGTCTTCCTTAAAAATGATTGGCCGACAGAGGTAATGTAGAGAACATTGCGTGAGGAAAATTTGGGCCTTGTGTGGATCCCCACTATACCTTTCTGGAGCGGCCAGGGGGATTGTAGGAGAGATTGCGTGAATCACCTGCGTAGTGAGTTCTGCCGCAGAGGGGGCAGGGGCAAAAGAGGGCGTTTTTTCTTCCTTTACTGCTGAACGAGAACCCCCAGAAAACTCTTCAAACTGTTGACGCAAATAACTAGCATCTTGGGCAGACTTCCTGACCTCCTCTCTAAGGGACTTATTTTCCTCCATAGTATCACTTAACTGCTTTTGAATGCTATCTAACACTGTGGCCAAGGCCTTTACATCAATTCCCTCAGCCATCGTGCTCAGGTGGAATTAAATTGCGGGCACTTCAATCTGTCAAGTACCTTAGCAGCTTCAACGGATTCCACAGGAGCAGATGCTGGATCTCCACTCCTCCACTCCGCTACCGCCAGCTAATAGCTCACGAGCAGCAGAGCGGGGGAAAGGGGAATTGGACAGAAAAGAGAGACTGCACCGTGTCTTCTTCTTGGACTGGATTCGGAGCTTCTTCCTCACGACTCCTGCAAAGAGAGTTACTCAACAACTATTCTACAGTTAATTACACTATTAGTTGTGGTACTTATTTACTCACTATACCTGTCCTGACACAGTGGGTAGCTACTCTCTGGTTTGATTCGACAGATGTCTTCTAAGGAGCTGAGGAGTTGAACTGGTGGTGTGTGAAACCCTGTAAATAGAATCACATATAAACCCAATTACCTACTACCTTGCTCCCCTCCCTTCACCTTGTCTTCTTATACCTGTCTTTCCCTTAGAAGAACCTTGTCCTTTTACTGAATGCTCTATAGTTCCAACTTGCAGCCTAATCCTCTTGCTGGATGCAGAACCAAGCAGGTGATGTCCGTCGGTAGTACCCTTATATATATATATATATATAATTGCATCTACATGGAGATACAAGAAAGTCTTTAAACTCTTCAGTCTTTATTCTGAATTCTGTCTCGCTGATGGAAGGCTTTACTGCTGCAACGTCTTAGAATGAAAATCCTATTCATGTGACTCTCACTCTCTCAAACTCTGTTGAAGTCTGTGAATTTAAATCCTTGTCCTTCTATTTACACTGTCTCTGGAAGCTTTTACTGAGCGCTGGCAATTCCACGAAAATATAGATAATAATTGAACTTACTTCTCAAGAAGAATGTTCGCCAGCCTTACTTCTTGTTTACCTCCCAACTAGGGCGCTGTGAGGCAAGGCGAGTCCTTGGTTCTTCCACACTCTTGAGGACTCCGCCAAACTTGCAGATGAAAAGAAACTCTGTAGAATCCTGGAAACTCGGAATAGGTACCCAAGGAACCCTAAACCTCCTTGAAGGCACTCTGACTGGAACCTTAACTGAAGGAAGCGCGGAGCTCAGAGAGAACACCGCCTTCACGGAAAATTCGACGGTTGAAGTGCGCCACGCTCAGAACGAGCGCGCGCCACATCAACCCAGGATGCCTGCACCGCTGCCAGAGTGAGCACTGAGGAGAAAGACTGACATAGCAGCGGCCATCTTGGGAGAGGGAAAAAGACTACAGTCGTAAAGGACGGAGGAAGGCAGAGAGCGATTTCACTGAAACCACTCTTCGCCTCCCCCCCAGGCGCCAAGCCCGACTCCTGGGTTGTATACTCAACCTGGGAAATCTAAGCCTAGACTCTCCAGTCCTGACACTTGGAGGCCGAAGCTTCCGGTTTAAGCGCGCACCTCAAGGCTATTGTGAAAGTCCCTCTATTTACAATCAAGCTTTGAAATGTCATCTTGATGCTTTTTCTTTGCCGTCTGGTGCTGCTCTCATTCAGTACATGGACGATTTGCTAATCGCTGCTGATTCAGAGGATATATGTAAGAATGTGACGGTTGCATTGTTGCGACACTTATCCGATCTTAATCATAAGGTTTCACCTTCTAAGCTACAGTATGTTCGCCAAGAGGTTACCTACTTGGGTCATCTCTTATCCAAGGAGGGAAGACGATTAACCCCAGAACGTATCCAAGCTATTGCGCAAATGTCTGTGCCATCCACACAAAGAGAGGTATGCGCCTTTCTGGGCATTACTTCCTATTGTAGGCAGTGAATCCCTAACTTCTCTCTGTTGGCTAAACCTTTGTTGGCACTCACTTTGAAAGATACGCCTCAGCCCCTTCCATGGACTGACGAGTGTCAGAGGAGTTTTACTGACTTACGTGCTGCTCTGTGTTCAGCTCCTGTACTAGGTACTCCTGATTACAGTAAACCTTTTACGCTCTACGTTCACAAAAGAGAAGGTTGTGCGTTGTCAGTTTTAACGCAAAGATTTGGAGACAAACAGCGCCCATGTGCCTATTTCTCGGCTACGTTAGATCCAGTAGCTAAAGCATTGCCTAGTTGTCTCAAAGCGACAGCAGCAGCAGCAATTTCTATTCGACAGTCTGCTGGAGTGGTGCTAGATAATACTCTCATTGTTATGGTGCCACATGCAGTGGATACTTTACTAAACAGAACAAAAACGCAGCATCTTACGAGTGCTCGTTTAACTGGATACGAGCTGACGCTTTTGGCTAGTCACGTGCATATCAAACGATGTAATACCTTAAATCCAGCTACTCTGTTACCTCTTCCAGAAGAGAAAGGTGTTCAGGAGCAACATGATTGTTTCTTTCGTACTGAGGAAGAGACAAAAGGTAGAATTGACTTAACAGATACACCATTAGTGAATCCGGATGGAACGCTATGGGTAGATGGTTCTTGTTTTAAGCTTCCTAATGGAGAAACAACTTCAGCCTATGCTGTTACTACCTTGCATACAGTCGTGGAAACCGCACGCATCAGACATAAATCAGCTCAGGCAGCTGAACTGATAGCCCTAACCAGAGCGTGTGCGTTATCCGAAGGAAAAAGAGTGAACGTGTACACCGACAGTTAATACGCTTTTGGTGTAGCGTTCAATTTTGGACGTTTGTGGAAAGAAAGGGGATTCCTTACTTCTCACGGTACTAAGATACAACATGGTCAGTTGGTGACTGATCTTCTTGAGTCACTTGCTTTGCCACCCAAATAGCATTTGTGAAGTGTAGTGCACACAGGAAGATTACTGACGATGTTGGTCGCGGGAATGCATTTGCAGATGGGGTAGCGGAAAAAGACAGCTAGAGATGCTACAAGTCACATGTATGTTGCAGGCCCTGCCAATTGGATCAGAGAAAGAGGAATGTATGAGGATACAGTAGAATGTGTGAAATCAATTCAAGAAGAGGCTACAGATAAAGATTTGAGTAGGTGGAAAGAAAATACAGGAATGTTAGATGAGATAGGATGTTGGGTGGAATTGTCCGAGCACCAACGTTGACTGTTACCAGACGCATATGTACTACCTGTAGTTACTATGGCGCATGGTCCAGCCCACCTAAGTGCGAAAGGAATATGCAAGCTTCTGGCTCCAGTATGGCAAAACGAGGGAATACTGAAGTGTGCATATAATGTAGTGAAACATTGCATTGTTTGCTTAATGTACAATCCGGGAAAAGGAACCCCAACTCCAGCAGGTCACTTTGCTCCTCCGACCTATCCATTTGAGGTGTTGCAAATCGATTACATTCACATGGAACGATGCAACAATCTCAAATATGTTTTAGTGGTGGTATGTACCTTTTCCCGATGGATAGAGGCTTACCCCCTGAAAGACAATACTGCTCTATCTACAGCCAAAGTACTTTTAAAAGAGTTTTTTCCTAGGTTTGGTTTGCCGCGCATTGTCTGGAGTGACAATGGGAGCGATTTTGTGGGCCAAGTCATGCAAAAAGTTTGTGCAGGTCTTGGTATAAAACAAAAGTTCCATGTGGCAAACCATCCACAATCAGCGGGTGGAGTGCTATAATGGCACCCTCAAACTCATGCTTGCTAAAGTACAGGCTAGTACAGGCCTTAGTTGGCCCGATGCCTTACCTTTGGCTCTTCTATCCACCAGAACGGCTGTGCATTCTCGTTTGGGACTTAGCCCATATGAGGTAGTTTTTGGACGCCCAGCAAATATATGGGGAGTCCCTCGCCCTAAAAAGTATTCAGACTTGCCATACCCAATGTTGATTGATTACTTGCATGACCTCACAACTAAATTGTGTGTTCTTCATCAACAGGTTCAGAGCGCTTTGCCAGAGGCCTCCACAGACTCAGGTCATTCCATCTGACCAGGTGACCGGGTTTGTGTGAAGAATTTTCAAAGGACGAAGAATTTGGAGCCTCGCTGGAGGGAGCCCCGTCGGGTCCTTCTAACCACCCGTACAGCAGTGAAGGTCGAAGGAAAGAAAAACTGGATTCACGGCGTGCACTGCAAAAAGGTTCCTTTGCCTTTACCCTTTGATCAGTGGGTCCGCAAGGGTATAAGTGACTCTGAAAATGAGAAGGTTCCACAATTTGTACCTTTTAGTGATGCACGCCTGAATGGAACATTGTCAGAGAAAGAGGACAACGACATTCTTCAGCAAGCTGTACCACCACATTGTCGCTTAAATACGACAAATCCACGAACATTGTTCCGAGACCAAACTGCACCTGACAAAGAAAACTATAACCTAAGACCCAGACTGAAGAAGAACACTTGAGATTCTCTCTTCTATGTAGTTTCTATCCCGGTTGCAGGTTGTAGGAGTCTTGGTTGTGACCTGAGTAGTGGCAATAGGCCTGCAGGACTTGCAGTGACATAGGACGGCAGACAATCGTAATCAAGTGATTAAGGAAGATTGCCGTGAGCATCCATTTAGAAGATGGAAACTACATTAGGCGAAAGAGAGAGAAAGAACAAAATGAAGAATAATCATTGTAGAATAGTATACAGTCGTTGTAGTATAACTTTATTTGTTTTCATATTATTGTGTATTTTCTTGGCGTGTATTGGTTGGATTGTTTATGCTATGCAGCAAAAAGTTGTCCCTTCTTCTGTTACTGTGCCTTCTTATTCTACTATCTCTCCGCATCTCTTTCATACACTTCCTCAACATGAACTCGTAAGAAGAATCGAATACTACAATAATTTGTTTATTCAATTATTACACCAACACCAATTAGTAATTAGCCATATTTAACCCTTCCATTCTCTTATGAAGGTTCTGCTTCGGCTTATTTGTAATTTTCTCTAACGCCTATCAAAGCCGATTTAAATGACCTGTCAGTTTTTATATTGATGGACCAGAATTCAGTCATTGTTCATTGATAAAGGGAATGGTAACTATGGCTAAAATCATGGAAAATAGCAAAATTGCTATCGATGAGAGGAAAGCATATACAAATTGGAATGTCACTCATTACATCACAAGCCTTAATGATAAGGTTAAACAAGGAAAGTCTCCACTGATTTGGACTGTACCTCATCAAGGCAATTTCTGTTTGCAAATCAATGGTCGAACTACTGAACCCGAACAAAGAAAAAGCTTTTGTTCCCATACTTAAATCCATTCCTCTCAGAATTCGCCACCGTTAGTGCCATCTCAGGGCACATATTTCATCCGTCATGATAGAGCCTATACGTGGTTGCCGACTGGTTTTTCTGGAACTTGCTATATAACTTTTCGTCTTCCCCCTACACACACTGCTTCTTCAAATTTTCATAAAAACAGATATGGCAGAGGAAGACACAGCAGGTCAAGAGGGAGGAGACTTCCTAAAGGGATTTCTTCCTTTTTGGGGTCCTATGGCAAACAGTAGGAATATGAGGCAACTGGTTTGTGTCGTAGAGACTACCATAGACATCACGATAGGAGCTTTAAGTAATATTACAGCGGAACTACAAGCGGATCGTCTTATGACCTTACACAACCGAGTTGCCCTAGATGTTATTCTTGCAGATCATGGTGGAGTCTGCAAATTGATCAAATTGAGTTGCTGTATTTACATACCTGATGACGCTCCGACAGTATACCAGGCCATCTCTAAATTACATATAATCTCTGAGTCGATTCATCAGGACGAAGGAGATTGGTCGTTATTGGGATGGTTTTGGGGACTACTGTCCAAATGAGGTTGGAAAGTGCTAACATTCCTTGGCATAGTTTTAGCCATCGTATTCTCTTTTTGTCTTTGTATGCACTGTGGTCCCGCCATCTGCGACCTTTGTGCTACTATATGCATTCCAAAACCCAAGGCACAAAGAACAGAGAATATTAGAATGATGCTACAGCAACAGCTTGATGACCTCATGGCCATCGACATCAACTCAGATTAACGTGAGTCTATGTATCTTGCCTGAGTTCTGGCAAAAGGAGGGTCTGAGGAAATTCGATTTTCGATCACGATCGCATCGACCTGCCATTTTGTGCTCTGCCGCCATTTTGTGTTGCCCTCACTCAGGCAGCACGACGAACGAAGTCTTTTCTGCTTTTCCTGCAATATTGCAATATTGTGTCGAAATAGCTTTGTGCCTCTGTTTACGAAGCTGGTGTTAGAGACTGGCCGAGTACACTAATCCCTGTCTGGTTCCTCTAATCCCTTTCTTAACTATCTGTTGGTTCACACTATTCTCTCCTGACTTTATCTTATCTTCTGGCCTTCGCTGTCCTCCGCTCGTATTCTCTCGTTTCACAACTGTCCTCCAAAACATACAAACGTATCTCGCCACCTGCAAGTCAGTTACAGACATGTTAATACTTTAACCTGTGGGAGGGATAGCAAACACCGTTGGAGGAGAGGCTTCTTCGAGTTACTCGATATCCTTGTTTTCCAACCTTTCCTATTGGACACGTTCCGTCTTTACCTATACCTTATTGGTCCTCTATGTATGTTTTAGGTGTGTTCTTTGTTAATGTATATGTTATCTATGTACTATAAAAGATTGTGCGCCACAGAGTGAAGTGGCAGTCTCCTGAGAACATACCGTGTGTACTTCCAGGACAACTGTACTAGCTGCAGCTAATAAAATCTGATCTTTTACGCCGACAGAGTGTCCCCGTGTCTCTGTTAGCTGATGCAAGAGAACCCAGGAGATTAAGGCGTACCCTGCGCCGCCAGGTCCAAAAGGTTCTGGTTCTTCAGTAGTTTGCAAAAATCGACACTTAGAAGAAATTTCACAGAAAATGGTTTCAATGGTTTCCTATGGAAGAAAATTGAGTTAGCGGTAAGTACGGTTTGTAAGTACTTTTCAGGGTCAGTGCTGGGCACCAAGATCCTGGGATCTCTCCTAATAGCAGGTGAGTTTTTCCATTTTCGTTACTTGGTTGATTTTAGGTGAATATTTTAATGTTTGGAAACTCCACACTTAGAATAAATTATAAGTGAAACCAGTCAATGTTACCCTACCGAAGAAAAGTGAGTTATCGGCTTTTGGGTAAGTACTCGACTGGCAGAGTTAAGGTTCTGGGCATAGACTCAGGGGTCTCCCAGGGTCAGGTAAGTACAGTTGTTACACTCTCAGCGGCACAGGTGCAGCCGGGTGCAGAGTGAGTTAGGCCCAATGTTATCCTATGGAAGGCAGGGGGCCTTTGGTTGGTGGCTGCTGGCTAGCAGACCACGCGGCTGTGGGAGCTGGGCTCCTGGTCACTTGCTCAGGGCAAATGGGGAAGTAGGTAGGAGTAGAAGTTGCACAGCCAGGGGCACTCGGGCAGCTGGGTGCAGGGTGCTTTTGAGCCGTCGGGCGCTCAATGGATTGCATTGGAGAATCTCAAGAACGAACAAAGGCTGCAAGCTCGGGGACGAAGATTCTTCAGGTGCGACAACCACTTCAAGAGGTAAGTTGCATAGTTGGAGGATAGGTAGGTACCCAGGAGTTGGGCACAGGGGGCCGCAGGGCACCGGGTGCAGGGGTGCCTTTTGGTGTCGGGAAATCTTACCCTCTGTTGATCTCGGTTGGAGGGTGCCTGGTTCTGAGGCTGCAGGCATCATCAGGAGCATCGAGGTGGGTCCTTGGGTGCCGGATTCGGGGTCACAGTCGCCGGGGGGACGTCCTCGTGGTCTTGGTCCACTCCAGCACAGGCCAGACTTGGCGGGTGCAGAGTGTGCAGGGTTTGCGGTTCCTGGCTGATGCCAGGGGTCAGTTACTTGCTTTGAGCAGTGCCACTGATCATGGGAGTGTCATGATTCCACTACTAACTAAACTAATTATAGTCACCATCCTATTGGATGGGACTAACTTGCTTTACCCCAGAAAAAACCCACACCTGTACCATGCTTACAGCACTCCAAGTGTGTAAGAAACCATGATCATCTGTTTAGATTATGTATCTGACTCTGTTTACTTTTGTGCATAATGATGACATGTTCGTATTCACTTGTGAAGTATTGTACATAACTCTCGCTATGATGTGCATCGCGAACTATTTGTACATCACTCTTTCTTTGTGCTTCATTAAGAGTATTGAAGGAAAAAAGCATCGGAGCTTGCTCGCGGCTTTGTTGACAGTCCGTAATGACTCCGGTAAAAGCTTGACACTGCACGCGTAACACGCGTAACGTCCGTATTGTTACTCGGGTGTGGCCAGATTATAAATAGCCACACCCGAGTTCTGGAAACTGCTTAGCCTTCCACCATACAGAGCGGAACCTTGACTTACCTGATCTTCGTCAAGCGTGAATCTTCCTGCTTCGTTGCCTTGGATACGAAAACCCTCCGGATTGCCTTTCTGAACTTTGGACCTGAAAGACAACAAACAATGAAAGCTAAGTGAAAACAGTTTCTTCTTATCTGGCGCCCATCGCAAGACAGCGACAGCGTTAAATTAAGAAACAAATAATTTCTGGAACGTTTTTTCCTCGCAAGAAAAAACTATTTAAGGACACAAATCAATATGAAAAAGATTCAAGGACAATGTTGCACATTTTCTTTATTTTAATATAATTTCTGTCAAATTTCACGTGACATACCAGGAGACTTTGGAGCCTTAGTAGTAAGGGGCAGATTTATGTTAACTGGCGCATCCCTGCATATCAGCAGGGATGCGCCAATTATTATGCGCCACAGCTGCGCCACCATGGATGCGCCGCATTTATAATGCGGCGCACCATGGGGCAAAAACGTGACGCATCTGTGCCGTAAAAGTGGCGCATTGCTGGAGTTGCGTCGCAAGCGCGACGCAGCTCCAGCAATGTTCTGGGGGGCCCTATCTGTACAATGCTGCGTCAATCCTTACGCCTGCTTCAAGCAGGCGCAGGGTTTTGACGCAGCATGAGCCTAAAAGTGACTTAGTGAAGTCTTGTAGATTTCACTCAGCCACTTTTAGGAGGCGTTCCTGCGCCGGAACGCCCCCACCTGCCCTGGAACGCCTACATGTGGCGCAGGGCTTTACAACGTGACGCATCTCCCAGATAAGTCACGTTGTAAATACCTCGCACCATGGCGCAGGATTTGCGCCGCTGCTGCGTCACAAAAGTGACGCAACGGCGGCGCAAAAGTGGCGCAAGTGCAACATAAATCTGCCCCTAAGTGTTTAGGGGAAAAGGTGAACTTGTCAATAATTGTATGACAGTGCCAATATAGAGAAAGTCAGTATTTGAATATTGTTCTCTTTTGTAGCAAACTTCAGTAAAAACACTTAGAACACCTTCTGCGCACAACAGTTGACTGAGCAGCTCTCCAAACTAAACACCTGAC
Source organism: Triturus cristatus (assembly GCF_964204655.1). Classification (NCBI taxonomy): domain Eukaryota; kingdom Metazoa; phylum Chordata; class Amphibia; order Caudata; family Salamandridae; genus Triturus; species Triturus cristatus. Next base: position 1,016,153,113 of record NC_140583.1, on the reverse strand, counting down.
TCCTGTCACAAGACTCCACGGATGCTACGTAAAATCCCTGAATATCGCAGGTAGGACATATGTTTCAATGTTCTCTGAGAAAAGTTAAACAAGAGGCGACTGTGACTTCTTATATTTAAAACTTAGAGTCTAAAGTCTTCCCTGTTGCCTCGCAGGTCGACAACAGGAAGAAGCAGCGTCCAAATCAGGCCCTCCTCCCTGCACTTTATCTTTTAGCCTTCATTTCTAGTACATACTTCACAGGTTGAAAGGTAGGGTTTTTGGGGAAGTTGGCTCATAGCGTCTCTGCGAAACTTCAATCAAGTACTCCTCAGGTAAGAGTACTTATCAGACCTTGACAGGGAGTCCCAGATGCTCAGAGTCACAAGGTAGCCAGGTCCCCCGGGGTTTGTGAGGTTGCTGGCCACGGGAGATGGCGGGATTTAGCAGGAGCATGTTCGAGGGTCAACAGGCCGGTAGGGCTGGGGACAAAGCAGTTGGTGTCTTCCTCTTGTTAGCAGCTGCACGGCAGGTCTTCTTTCTTCTTGATCTTCTTTGCTGTTTCTGAATCTGGATCTAAGGAAGGAAGGTTCAGGGTGCCCCTAAATACTAACATTTAGGGCCGTTACAGGTAGGTAAAGGACAGGGACCACTGGGTCCCTGCCCTGGTGTGGGTACACCCCCTATCCTACCACTCTCCTGATTGGGTAGGTCTCCCCATCTTCAAGATGGCAAGGGCCCGGAGATGTGCTTCACCTCGCCTCCCCCACCTGAGGGGTGGGTTGGCAGAGGCTGGCACACCCCCTGTCCTTACTTGGAGTTTCCGGCCAGTCTTTCTGCCAGAGTGAGGGTTTAGAACCGGTAGGGGCCAGTTGCTGAGTACAGCAAGTGGCCTGGAGAAGCTCACAAAGGCGGCATGCCTTTGAAGCTTCCCCTGCCCATCCTGGGGGAGGAGACCTAGCATCTCTCCCAGGATATGCATTGTTGCAGGCCCAGGAGAGCGGATGCCTCTCTACCCAGGGGTCCAGCAACATGTCTGCTGTGTGGCAGCCTAGGCAGCCCCTCAGACCAGACGTGGATTGTAGGTTAGGTTCAGGGGCATCTCTAAGATGCCCTCTGTCGTGCATTGTACATTAAATACTGCACTGGCATCAGTGTGGGTTTAATGTGCTGAGAAGTTTGATACCAAACTTCTCAGTCTTCAGTGGAGCCATCATGGTGCTGTGGAGTACGTGTTGACATTCTCCCAGCACCATATACTCTTAAATGGCAGCACTGAACTTACAGTGCCCAGGATACTGTAGGTGCACAGGGCTCATGCTCCTGTACCACACCACTGGCATAGGGCACCCAGCTATAGGGGTGGCTGATGTATGCCAGGGCAGTGTATGTTGTGGGCATGGCACACAGGGATGTGTGCCATGTCGACTCTCTGTTTTGTTCTATACCCAGACACTCAGCCTGCAAAGGCAGTGTGTTTGTGTCAGGGTACAGGGCCTCTAAGGGTGGCACAATAAGTGCTGCAGCCCTTAGAGGCCTTCCCTGGTCACACGGCCCTGGGTACCAAGTGTACCATTTACCAGGGGCTGACATGTGGCCAGGGTTTGCCAATTTGGGTTTTAGGTTTCAGCACAGTTTTTAGGGAAGGAACATTGGCCCTGGGCACCTGATTGGCAGGAGCCCAGGGCACACTCAGTCAAAGTACATTCAGCAATTCAGCAAAAAGTGGGGGCATACCATGCAAGAAAGATGGCACTTTCTCACAACAGCAACGAGAAAAGATCTTTTCTAATAAAAGATAGCCATTTATATTACTTATAGAACAAGAGAAAGGGTGAGAAGAACATGCACATAACAGATTTTTTAAGAAAAGTAGCATCCATAGAATGAGATGAGATATTTTGAATAAACAATTTCAGTTTAACAGGGTCAACAAAGGATTGTGAAGTGTCTTCAAAGGTAATTGTATATAGACAAGTATGCAGAATGCCATAGTTAATATTCCACTGTCTCATTTGAGGTCGAAGAGCAAGAAATTATTTTCTTCAAGCGTATGTGGCATTGGAAAGGTCTTGAGAGATGAAAATATTGGAATCAGACAAGGCAAATTTTTCTTTGGCTGCCCTCAAGACACGCATCAGGTCAGTGAATTCCAGAAATAGCATTATAATGCCCCAAAGTCTAGTAGAGTGAGGTTGATGTCGTGTAAGATGCTGCGCTCACGGAAGATTCAAAGGCAAAGTATTCTGAAGATCCAGAAGTTCAGGCAAGAATTTCTTTAGGAATGCATGAAGGTCAGGAGCCTCAAGATTTTCTGGTAGTCCATATAAATGAAGATTATTACATCTGTGTCACTTTTCAGGATCTTCAGTACGTAGTTTTATTTTTTGGATTTCTTGCTCCAGCTGAGAAATCTTAGTAGGAGCATCTTGGAGATCATTCATACGTTGGCCCATGTAAAACATCTTACACTCCATAGCCATCCACCGTTCCTCAATTAGTTGAAGTTTTTCGTTAGTGGCACTCCTAAAAGGTTTTAGGCCCCTCACCTCATCAAGTATTGTATCCAAAAAAGGATTATGAGAAGACCTATTGGGTGATGGAGGACCATTGTTTCCCTTTCAGATTTGTGCCAGAAGAAGAGGGTTTGGAAGTAACATGAAGATCGCTGGTCATCTTAACGTAATGCATAGAATGATGTGAAATCTTCTGATGAGATCTAATCTTGCCCATACACAATAATGAGAGATTGTTCAAATATGTAGGTAAAAAAATAAAGGGTGGCAACTTCCAAGCTATAGATATTTAATAGCTGCAGAACGCTGAATTTATTAGCATAGTCTGTGGACCAGAGAAGGCACCTGGTAGCATTTAGTCCAGCACAGCAAAATAAAGGCTGAAGTAGATAAATGAGGCAATGATAAGAGGGGAAAAAGAATAAAAATACAGCCAAAGAAATTCCCTATATTGTAACATATATTAGGAAGAGTGCCACTAGAATTGCAGAGATGCAGGTAGCATGTCTAAAACAAGAGTGACAAGTGGAAAATAAAATTGTGAGGAGGGACCGGTACGCATTCAAAAGGGCCGCCGCTCATTGAGAAAATAGTCAGTCACATATGCAGATTACAAATTTAAAGAAAAAGCCCTTATTAAAAGATGTGTAGGAGGGCAACCGCAGCGCTGAATTATGATTTCCAGAGATATATATTTTAGGGCATATGCTAAAGAGAGAGTGAAGTGCCGTATTGGAAAGCCAATGGAGTGAGCGGCACGCTAATAAAATGGTGGCCGCTCGCGTCCGACAGGAACCTTACTGCAACGGCTCCAGAACAAAGAAGGAGCTCCAACAAAGTAAATACTGGCTCTAAATGCCACCGAAACGATGGCCTGCTTCTTATTCAATGACATGGGCTTGCCTCCGTCTTCTTGTGTTTGTCCCATACCATGAACACAGGCTCTTTATGGTCATATGATTGGCTTACTTGGATCCTTCAACAGGTCACATTTAAGGAATGACCTTTTTGTTTTTCATTCAGCACTCAATAAGTGTGCGTGCATTTTCTAGATGCGTCCGCCATGTGTTGTTTCACCTTTCAAATACCACCCTGCACTTTGTTGTTCCCTACCCTTCCTAACTTGTCTGTAAAAGCACATAAGCTGGGATAACTTTTTGGAGTATTGCTGAAGTGTAGAGTTCAAGGGTTGTTCTTGTTTAATTTCCTGCATTCAACGTATTACACAATAAAGCACAAGTTTCGGTATATAAATGCTTTTATGGTTCTAGGGAAAGGCCATCTCCTACACTACTTTAACTTGCATCTCAGGCAGAAGGTGTGCTTAGCATGACTTTTCCTTTCCATTCTGATAATTTGTTATTCTTATAATATTCTGTTCAGTTTCTTGAGTGAAAAATATTTTAAAAAGAACCATGACATTTATACAAATTTGAAACACTGACTCCAAGTTACAATTTTGAGATACTATACGATATGTGTGTGCTTTTCTTCCTGTATTTTGATTGTTTTAAAAAAAACTTTTTTTAAACAATACTTCCCAAACAATGTCAGGGCCAACAGCTTGGTGCTTACTGTATAAAGGTAAGACGTACTTGTTCTATCTCTTTTTTTAAATTCACCACCACAATAACCGTTAATAGCATCAGTGCGCTTTGCAGGCAGGAACTGCTTTGGTTCAAAGCAGAAAGAAAAACATATTTTCCAACAACATTTCATTATCTTTTAGCTGCTCAGGTTATGCCATTTTACTTGGTTTTATTTTACTTTATTATGTGACTGTCAATGGCAATGCAAACTTTGCAACATTCACAAAGCTTTGCTTGTAGCCAAAGTATCAATAAAATATATGTTAAAAATGTTCAAAAGAACAAAAATAAAGATTATCTGCTGGAACGATGTGGATGATCTGTTCTTCCTGTAACTAAAAGAAGATTCCCGATACCAATATATCCACAAACTACAAAGCTATTTCAGCCTATGTGAGTCTTAAAATAAAAACAACCTATAAAAGCATAACTTTACAATAAAGGAAGCAAAATAAGAGCCAACCAGCTTTAAGAACTACATGGGAAATGGGGTACACATAATCACTGAACACACCTACTTAAGAATAACAATAAACAGGAGGCCTCATTTATGGGGAATTGGCGTAGAGCAGCACCACAAGTCTCCTTCATGCGCTGCACTATACCAATGTGGAAGGACAGGAATGTTTTGTACTTATGAAATAAGGTGCATTCCGATCCTTTCTCTCTGCGCTGGCGTATATTTTGCTGCCTAGTGCCAACGTGGTAACCCTTGCACCATGGCAGGATTGTTTTTGTGCAGGAAGGGGCATCTTCCTGCACAAAAACAATCCCAGGAGGCGTTTTCCTCTTTCAGTGTGTGTTGCAGAATGTAGCACACATGGCAAAATGAAGTAGTATTTCTCCTCATAACACCTTCTCTGGGGAGGTGTACATTTTTTATATTGTCTCAGGTTTACTTGATTAAGTGATTCTGGGGCAGCATCAAAATCCATGGGTGTCGCCACAAAGCCCATGGAACGCCATCTTGGCACAGAGTAAGGCAATGCAGGGACTTGTGCTGCGTTGCCTTACTCCATATCTATGAGGCTATGCAAAGTCACGCAGAGTGGCTTTGCGTGGCCTCTTGTATATGATAGAGAGGCTTACGCTGCCGGAGCATCAAAAAAAGTGACACTCCGGTGGCGCAAGCCTCTCATAAATAAGCCCAAGGGTCCTTTTGACCCTTGCAAGTGAACCACATGCCCACCAGAACAGCAGGTTCTGTGCAGCATATTTATGTCTATTGTGGCGCAGAGCAGTGCAGCAAGTCACCTTGCTGTGCTGCCTTGCATCACAAGGAATGGGCAGGAATGCGCTATATTTATCCAATACGGCACATTCCTGTCCTTTTCCATTGCACTGGTGCTGATTTGACAGCCTAGCACCAATGCAGACATTCTTCCTCCAAGGTGCAAGGGAGCCTCGATTGCATGCAGGATTGTTTATTTGTGGGACGGGGCACATTCCTGCACATAAACAATCCTGTGAGGCATTTTCCTCTTTCTATGTGTGCTGCAAAATCAGCTCACGAAGAAAGGGGAAAGAACAATGAGATAAAAAGACAATTCTCTGTGTTACACCTGCTTGGGAAGGCGTAAGAATTTAGCATATTCCCAGGTTTACAAGAAATTGTAAATCTGGGAGTGTGTAAAAAACTACAGGAGTTGCTTGGGAACACACACCGAAATACGCATGGAACATGTTCCTTCCACAGAGCAAGGCAACAAAGTGATTTGTGCTGTGTTTCCTTAGACCAGATTTTTTAAGCCATTCAAAGCCCTACAAAGTGTATTTGCGTGGCTTCAAAAATCTGACTTAGAGATTTGTGTCACGCATGTACGACATTTGAAGGTTGCAAGCAAGATGTAAGGCTCTCATAAATATGCCCCTGATATTCCCCCACCTCAAAATGAGACAGGGGACTGGGGGCCATATTTATAGTCAAGTCACACAGTGAAGATCAGCAAGTCACCATGCTGTGTTGCACTGCATGACAGGGAAAGGGCAGGAATGCACTGTATTTAAGTAAATATGGCCAATTTCCGCCTCTTCCCCAGTGTTGGCTGCAAAGGTGCCCGCATTGTAAGGAGGATTGTTTTTGTGTAGGAAGGGTCACCTTCCTGCACAAACAAAAAATCCTCTGGGTTTTCCTCTTTCTATGTGTGCTGCAGAATAGAATAGAAAGAGAGGAAAACGAGGAGGAATAAAGATATTTCTCCTTGTTGCACCTCACCAGGGAGGTTTCGTTTTTTGGCACATTCCCAGGTCTATCACTTCTGGTAAATCTGGAAATGCATCAAAATCCAAGGATGTTGAGTGGGAACACTAATGTAGCACCCATTGAAATGTCCCCTTGGCATAGTGTAATGCAGCACAGCAAATTGCACTGCATTCAGTTACTCAAGATTTATGAAGCCACTCAGGGCCATGCAAGGTGGCCATACGTGGCTTCATAAATCTCATTTTTAAGTTGCATCATTCCTGAATCACGTCACATGTTGCAAGAGCATTTCACAGGGGCTCATAAATACGCCCCTGGGAGTTTCAGCAGTGTGAGTGAGCCACCAATTTTTGATAGTTCACCCACTCCGCCAAACTCAAAATGACCATCAAAACCCCTCAAAAACATAAAATGCCTCCAAGAGATATCCATGAGAGTGTGCTATCCTAGTGAGACAATACTCAAAAGTCTAATCTTTTCTGTGAAAGTCCGAAAATTACTATTCCATGGAGTTTTTACACCAATACTTCTATGTGGCAGAAACAAATTTCAGTGGGGTTACTTTCCTATAGTCAAAACAACGCTTAATGTGACCCTTCTCTGCAAAACATCTCCATATGCTACTCTGTAAAGAACCACTCAAATTTCACTGGACTTTGCTAACAATGCCTTTTAAGCATAACGGGTACAATGCTCATTGATTCTCATCGTACATAAAAATGACCCCTAAACTTAATATACATCTCACGAAAAGCAACAATAGGTCTTCCAGCAGAGTAAGAATTCAACAAATATAACCTCTTTATTCGATGAGGATCTCCAGAAACAAGACTGTGTTAATAATAGAGAGAAACTGAGAATATAATAATATCTGAGAAAAAACAATAGCAGAGAAAAGGAAGCCTAGATAAATACAAAGTATATAATAAGTACCATAAAAAGAAAGCACAGAATCACAGCACACTAGTAAATCCAAATAATGGGATAAAGCAAAATGGAAAACTATTAACTTCTAGGAAGAAACTGGTCTATAGCAGAACATTTGTCACCATTGAAGAATTCCGAACACACACAATTAATGACTTAATATGGTACCAATTATATGTTGAACGCAGATTCACAAACAGGTCTGGAAACCAGATGGGCACTGTTTTTCTGAACAATGTCATCTGGGCCTAGGAAAACATGGGATACACTTCTTCAAACATCACCCTGGATATATGGCAATAGAGGGGCATATGTGTAACCAGGTTTGCACTGCATTTGAGCAACGTGATGCATGCACAATGCAAACCTCAAGTGAGATTTATAACGCCGTGCAAGGCCACTTTGCATTGCCCTGTGTAGCTCCAGCTGGAGTAAAGCAATGCAGTGCAAATCACTGTGTTGCCTCACTCTGCACTGGGAAGCATTCCAAGATTTATCATCATTGGTAAATCTGGGAATGCGCCAAAGAGATAATCCTTCTCAGGGGAGGTATAGTGCAGAGAAAAAACGTAATTTCCTCTTTCTATGTGTGCTGCATTTAGCAGCACACTACGGGGCATATTCGCAACGACCTATCGCAGCGTTAGCTGCACTTTTCTGCAGCTAATGCGACAGCTTTTTGGCGAAAACGTCCATTTAAAAGATCGCAACTTTTGTTAGCGAAATGTATCGCTAATGACATGCAAGGGAGGTGTTCCCATAAAAAATCTGCAGTTAACCCAACATGTCCATATTCACAAGGCGATTCCTTAAGTCCAGAGGACCACAAAAATTGTCTCTAACTGCAACTAGAGGCAGTTTTTTAAGACCAGTAAATATCTAGTCTTAAAATGGAGATAACCATTGGGGCCTCCTATCAGCAGGTTTTGTTGCTAGATCGCGCTGCAACAAATGTTGCTGCGCTGCCCTGCTACAAAATTACAGGGCAGGACTGTGCACCATCAATAACACAGTGCGCATTCCTGGGCCTCACTCATGAAAAGTGTGTCAGCGCTGCAGCAAGACAGCGTTGCAACACTTTTCACTACCCCCTTCTTGTGACACCACGGATGCGCTGTATTCACTGGACAGCGCTCCATGACACAAGTAATGACAGATACGTCTGTAATCCTGACATATCTGTCTGCGCTAAAGTCAAGCATTGCTGTAGTCGTGTCACAACCATGACGCAACTCAGCAATGCATGGTGCCAGCCAAACACCGTGGCACTGCGTCACCCTTACGCCTGCCATCAGGCAGGCGTCAGGTACTGACGCAGTACCATCCAATGAGGGGTGCCCGGGTGTCGGCGCAGTTGGATATGCATCTTTTGCGTTTGGGCGCTGCAGTGTCATCGTCTGTAAGCTTAGGCGTAGTGGTGGTGCTGAGGGAGTTGACGAGATGTTCTTCGGTGGCCTTGATCCATCTGCAATGTGTGCTATGATGGTGGTGGTGTACAGTGGGCATGGTGAAGACGTGATGTATACAATGATGGTTGGTCCAGGACAGTCCTGTGGTGTGGCTGTAGTTGAATGTCCAGCTGGTGGAGGAGATGTGCTCGAACATGTGTCCTGCTATGTTGCTTGCTGCGGTGACTAGCTGCTTGACTCTGAGTTATTGAGCTTCCCCAGGAGGCAGTGTTGTTCTGGTCACTGGGGTTGTCCAGGTGGAACTTGAGTCCGCCGAGTAGGATGTCGGTGGTGGATGGGAGAACCTGGATTGCAATGGGGTCTACAATGGTATCGGAGAATGGGGGTCCATGGCCCGTGGGGTCTGCAGATTAATGTGCCGCAGAGAATGGTTTTGGGGTTGGTCCAGATCTGGAATTTGATGTGTTCAATATTCACCCTTGAGTCATTTCAGTGCGTGGTCAGTTGGAGTGTGCTCCGGTAGTTGATGGCAATGCCTCCTGCTTGACGGTTGGGGTGCTCCTTGAGGGTGATGCTTCATCTGTTCCTGAGCAGAGGTTGTTCCTGGCAGGTGAGGTGGCATCCAGGGATGATGGCAAGGAGGGTGTTGGCATCGTAGCGGTGGAGTGTCCAAGAGGAAGGCTCCTTGGTGCTGAGCGCGGTCCAGGGGCAGACGGACACAAACGGGCGAGCCTATGGGTTGCCTTTGGCATGGGAGACGTCCAGTACAACGCAGGCAGTACATCATTAACTAAGCAACTCCGACAATGCAGGTGCCTTTACATTGCATTTGAGTACAACGCATTGTGAGGTCAGTAATGGGGTAATTTTAAGTTTTTTTGTGTGGGTATTGGTTTCGGATGTTGGATCTGAAAATGTGGGTGTGATTTGGGGTAAAGTATGGAAATTAGGGTGTGGTTTGGGGTAAAATATGAAAATTAGGGTGTAATTTGGGGTAAATTATGAAAATTGTGGTGTGCATTTGGGTCAATTTTGAGTTTTGGGTGTGTATTGGGGGCTCAAAAAGGAATTCCTGGGTTCACGGTTGGGATTAAGGTGCAAAGGTTAGTTTAGGGTTGCACTCACTGGAGTGGGAATAGTGATGTTTATGTCTCCGCTATGCAACACCTACACTACTGTTGCAATGTGCCTAGTATTAGTATGCATTGGAATGGAATGCAATGTCATATCATGCGTCATAACTGAGTATGTGCCTTTGGCACACGAGTGTTAGTCCCACTGTGCATGTGCGCACAGCGTCCGCCATTAAGAAGTGCTGGGGTGGGAGGGCTGGACAGCTGTGAGGTGGTAAATGCCGGAAAGACTACTGGATGGTGCATGGACACGGGGATGTGTGTGTGAGCGGGTGTCATAAATATTGTAATGAGGGAAGTCTTACCTTGAAGCCAGGCCCTGTGTCTTTGTAGCGTCTGCTCCCCTGCGTCTGCTTCCAATAACACAAATTCTGCAGCCAGGCTCCGCCCCTGAGTCAATCACAACGCTGCGATGCGGCGGTGGGATTGGTAATTGGCAACGGGACAAGGCATGCAGCCAGGGGATGGAGGGGTGGGCATGTTATCTATGCAGGCTGTAATGCAGCCTGCATTGCGAACAGGGAAGTGCACATGACTGGTTTGGGCGGCCTGAGTGGGCCGAGAAAAATGTCATTGGGCACTTGAGTAGGCATGCCAGTCCAAGGAGGGCCTTGTACAAAAAGGATCAGAACGTTGCAAAGGATCTAGTCAGTTTTTTCATGGCCTGCAGCACCAGGCTCACAATAGCTAAACACATCAGCACGGGCTCGATGGTGAGCATGTAGAATATAACAGATTTGCAGTTCAGTCTCAGCTCAATACCATAGTGAATAATCACAGCAACAGCCATTAGACAGTGATCATATTAAGCACACTTGCTCACACTTAGAACAGCATCAATATCAGGATATCCAAGGCTTAGCATTAGTAACACACGGTGAATGTCCAAACTGCTGGAGTGTCCCACTTAAAAACTAGGGAACTGTAGGGCATATTATCAAGCACAGTGTTAAAATTTTCGCCTGATGATTTTGATGAGGCTATTTCTAGGGACGCTCTTCCTACATATAGTCCAGACGATAACTCAAGCATCAGAATATGAAATTCTAATTTGGATGCTTGTGTTACTACATCTTCAAAAGACTCTACAGGTACCTTGGAAACCTCGTTTCCCACTTCTTCTCCCTCCTCTTCGAATGATGAGCCAGACTCTCTTCGTCATTCATAAGGAGGAAGATGGTGCCATCCTGATTGAAAGATTACATTCTTAGCAACAAGTGAATGTAGTGATGAATAGTATTTATGAATTGTATTAAAGTATAAGACTATTAGAATTTTTTTTTAATGAACATTTTTTTTTTTTGTTTCTCTCTTTATCAATTGTTCAGGAGAAAGGGGGATGTGTTGTGTTTTCATTCTTAGTGTTTTCGCTCGTTAAAGATTCCTTATGATGTAACTTAGGAGTTTACATATGTCATTGTTAGAATGTGTTAAGGTCGTTTATGGAATATATCTTTTGGATGTAGCGTCAGTTACTTTCCGTGATTGGAGCTGTTTGCATGCTGGTTCAGTGCTTCGGCTACAATATATAGCACCATCTCACATTGCGTTACTTGCTTTACCTACTTACTTACTCCCAGAAACGAGTAAAGGATTATTAAAAAGAGTCAAGCGGAGAGCTTTGTGTTTTTATTTAAATAATGAACGTACTGTACGGTCTATTATTCAGCATTCGGCTTCCATACATGTGTTCAATGGCAACCTGTGCCATATATACATTATAGAATGACCTTGGCTACTACCGATAATTAATACATCCGGGTTGCTGTGGGAAGCAATCCACTGCTAATCCAAATACACCTCTGTTAGACCTGACATCCTTGGCGTAGGTTTTTCCCCTATCTTTTGCCTCTACTACCTGGATTTTTGATGCTGTGATGGATTTCGTTTTGCTGGTTTAGATGCTTTGGACACTCTGCCACTGCTAACCAGTGCCAGAGTGTAAGTGCTCCCTGTGTAAAATATCATATTGATTGGATATACCTGATTGGCATATCTGTATCACCATGAAGTCCCTAGTAAAGTGCACTGTGTGTGCCAGGGCTGGTGATGACAGATGCTACTAGTGGGTCTGCAGCGCTGATTGCGCCACCCACCTGTGTAGCCCTAAAATGATGTCTCAGGCATGCCACCGCAGGCCTGCCTGCAGTCCCCGGACTGCCATGTCACCCTGGTCAGTGTCCCCACTGACTAGGCCTAACCCTTCCCTTTTTGTGCACATCAGTCATCCCTCTGGAAGGCCCGAGGTACCCCCCTGGGCAGGGTGCAGTGTATGTAAGAGGTAGAGCATGTACTAGTGCAGGTACCATGCTCTGGTAGTGAACAGCGGCAATTTTGTGTGTTCACTGCTGCAAGGTTATCTTGCTCCATAGGCTAACATGGGGGAGGCTGGTGCCAATGGCTATCCGCCTATCTTCCCATAGGAACAAGATAAGACATGAGTGTTTGATATCCCTGAGCTCAGCATTTGATAACACATCTTTTAGGAGCGGTTGTTTTTAAATCCTGAGTTGGAGAATAGTACTTTTTAGAGAGTAGCTGTTCTCTTGTCTGACCCTTCTGTGTGCCTGGGCATGCTTGTGGATTGACTGTCTGGCTTGAGAGTGACAGGGGCTGGGGATCCCCCAGGAGGTTGGCTGAGTCAGCCCTTTGCTGAATGGCGACATTTGCAAGTAGAGTGGAGGGAGGAGATAGCACCTGGGAGTGAATAGGGCTGTGCCTGCCTGCCCCACTGCTGGCTCCACCTCCTGCTGGGCGGCTGACGACTCTGCCCCTCACTCTGAAAAGAAAGCAGAAGCCAGGAAAACAAAGTGCTCCAGCAACACCCAGAACTGGATCAGACCGGGCTCAGGACCCACTTGCACAAAGACTTCAAAGACTTTTAGGGGTATAAGTACAAGACCCCTGACAACAGATTTTTAGATTCTACCATCAAGAGGAACCTCTGCTGAAAGACGGACCGCTGAAGAACTAAAGGAAGATTGCCTTGCTGTGTGCTCTAAGGGCTGACCTGTTCTGCTGTACAACTGAAGCTGAGGAGGAGAAGGGGTCTTGCTGTGTGCTGACTCTACCCACTTGACCAAACAAGACTTTGCTGTGTGCTGTGTCTTAAACCGAATCTCCAAGGGCCTGAGAAGAGCTGGCCTCCTGTTTCGCAACCCAGGGATAGAAAGGTTGCCCAGAACCCAAGATTCTGCCGTGTCCTCCCCCTGCGCTGCTGTGTGCTGCAGGGACCGTGGACTGTTCTACCAAGCTTCTCAACATCTGCCTGTGAAGTGGGCTGGCTGCTCTCTGTCTTGCTGGAGAGTGCCGCGCTGATCCGGTCCTGACACCGGTTGCCGCATCAAGAAGACCGACGTGCTCATCGGCACGTGCCTTGCCGCGACCCGGAGGCCCGAAGCAGATCGAGAGTCGTACTTCCCTGCTCTACGAAGCCGCGCTGTGAGTGGCTGACTCCGGTGACGTCGACATCGTCACTGGGGGCTCGTCGAGGGAGTTGTGGAAACCTTGCACCGAACAGCCAGAGGAGCGCTTTTACAACGAGTGCAGCGACACCGCCGGAGCAGCGTAGCTGCCTAAACATCAAGAGCCTACGAACTGATTCATTCTCAGTGAGTATCGAATCACGCAAGAGACTAGAGACTATCGTCTGACGATCCCGACCAAACAAGAAAGCGAATATTGTGGAAAGCTGTGATGCTTGATTTTAACTGCGGAAACTAGATAAAGATATATTATTTTTGATAACTCACCTGTGTGGTCTAAGTTTGTGGTGTACGGAGGGGGGATCATTGTGGTGTCTACGTGCAAATACCTTACACATTGCCTTGGGGATAAGCCTGTCTGCTCAAGCCAAGCTACCTAGAGGGTGAGCAGGGGTTATCTACCGTGTGTGTCCTTGTACCCTGACTAGAAGCAAGGGTCCCTATTTGGTCTAAGGTGTATACCTCTGCCAACTAGAGACCCCCAGATCTAACATTGGTGGTCAGCGGTGCGGATTAGAACCAGTATTTGCACTTGACCTGCAGTGATTCTTTGTACATCACTAATCTAGTAAGCAGTTGCATTGCACGAAGTTTTTGCGAAGACTATTCTTGGAGGATCGACGAAGCATCATGTCTCTGAATGGAGTAGGTGAGGAGTCTGAATTGCAATTCGAAGTGAAAAAGTTGCTCGAATATAAGAAGGAGCAACTAAAGCAATTCTGCAAGCAGCTTGGATGCCCAGTGAAGGGCGGCGCCAACAAGACGGAGCTACAGAAAGCTCTAAGGGCCTGGTGGGAGGCCAAGAATGGCGCAACCGAGGAAGCTACTGGAGGGGATGGCACACCGGAGCACGGATTTGGATCCGATGATCTGCCAGTGAATAGGCCAGCGTCTAGGGCTGGCAGCACCCATTCCAGTAGGAGCCTTTCTCCAGAGGAGCTGGAGGAAAATCAGAGGGTTAGGGCCCATGAGATTGAACTTTTTAAGCTCAAAGCTCAAGCAGAAGAAAGGAAACTGCGCCTTGACAGTGAGAAAGAGGCGGAGGAGAGGAGGAATGCTCTCGCTTTGGAAGAGAGAAAACTCCAGTTGGCTCATGAGTTGAGCATGAGGGAGCTGGACATTAAAGCCAAACAAGTGGAGTCCAGTCCGAATGGTGGCAGCGCACAACCAGTACAAGCGGGTAAAGTATACATACCGAAAGATTTGGTACAGAATTATCAGAGGGGTGAGGATATCTATGCGTGGTTCAGATCCTATGAGCTTGCCTTGAAGATGAATGAAGTGCCTGAGAAGAGTTGGGGAGCAGGGTTGTGGAAGCATTTTGAGGCCTCTGGGAGGGATGTCTTAGCACCCTTAGAAGCAGCAGGGACCTTAACCTACCCCACTGTGAAGGAGGCCTTATGCCTCAGGTATGGGCTTACACCAGAACAGTACCGCCAGAAGTTCAGGAACTTCAAGAAACTTGATTCGAGTACTTGGGTGGAGTGTGTGAGTATGTACACGCGTGCACTGGAAGGTTGGATAAAGGGCAGCAAAGTAACTGATTATGTGGGGTTGTGTCACTTGATTAGTTGGGAGCACTTGAGTAGTCTATGTGTTCCAGAGCTGCGCCAGCATCTTTTAGACAGCAAGTTAACTGATCCCAGTGAGCTTGCTAAAGAGGCAGACCGCTGGACTAGCACCAGGGTCAACAAAGGGGTGGTAAGTATGCCAGCCAAGGGTGGACAGGGTCCCCAGCAGAAAGGTGGGGAGGACAAGGGTAACAGTAAGGAGTTCTCTAAAGGGCCCCAAAACAGTTCCCAGGAGAAGGAGTCCCAAGCCCCCAAGCCTAAGAGGTCTTGGCCCCCTAAGGGCAACAGACCACCGCCTACTTGCTATGCTTGTAGGGAAGTGGGCCACATAGCCCCTAAATGTCCCAAGAAACCCCCAGCACCAGCTGCTGCTCCAGTCCCAGGGTTAGCTAGTGTAGCTTTGGGAGGGGATTTGATTTCCAGTGGGGAGGAGGGATTAGCTATGATGACCCTTGTCTCTTTAGGAGACCAAGAGATGGTCCAGGATACCTTGATACCCGCTAACACTAAGAAATACGGGCAAAAGGTGACCATCAATGGGAGGGAGATAGAGGCTCTGAGAGACACCGGGGCTAGTGTGACATCTGTCAGGTGTCAGTGGGTGTCTGAAGAGCAAGTCATTCCCAATGTGCTCCGCCCAGTAGTGGCAGCTGACACTTCAGTGCGCCTCTGCAAGATGGCGCGTGTTCCCTTTACATGGGGGGGAGTCTCTGGTACCTTGGAAGTCTGTGTCAGTGATGCTTTGCCAGTAGATTGTCTGTTGGGTAATGACCTGGAGAGTTCTCCATAGAAGGACGTAGAGCACAGAACTCACTTGGAGATGTTAGGGCTGCCAGCGTGGATCTGTGTATCCACACGTGCCATGACAGCCAGTAAGGGTGGATTAGTAGAACCGGAGCCTGGAACAATGGCCCAGGAACCTGTCAGGAGAGGAAGGGGCAGAGGGCGCGGGAAACCGGCCCCCACTGTTCCCACGGTCCAGGAGGAAGCAGAACCTGAGGGGGATGCCCTGGAACCTACAGGGGAACAGGTGGCCGAACTGGGGGAATTGCCTGAGCTGACCCATTGGCAGCAAGAGGGTGGTCCCTCCAGGGAGGAATTCTGCCAGGCTCAGAAGGAGTGCCCTTCCCTCATTGGTGTGCGGCAGCAGGCTGCAGACCAGGCAGCGGGCCTAGGGTCCAAGGAACATTTGATTTACTGGGAGGATGACTTACTTTATAGTGAGCCTAAGTTTGCTGAGCCCGGTGCAGCCCGTGTGCTGGTGGTACCCGAGCGCTTCAGGAACTTCTTACTGGGTCTGGCTCATGACGTGCCTCTCACAGGACATCTGGGGCAAGACAAGACCTATCACAGGCTTGTCACCCACTTCTACTGGCCCCAGATGAAGAAGCACGTCGGTACCTTTTGTAAGTCTTGCCAAACCTGTCAAGCCAGTGGTAAGAGCGGAGGGAAGTGCGTGGCGCCCCTCCAGCCGTTTCCTGTAGTGAGCACCCCTTTCGAGCGGGTGGGCATTGATATCGTAGGGCCCCTGGATCCCAAGACCGCCTTAGGCAACAGGTTTATCCTGGTCTTGGTGGATCACGCCACTCGGTACCCGGAAGCAGTCCCTCTCAGGACAATCACAGCACCCGTGGTGGGCCGTGCATTGATGGGGATCTTTTCCCACGTGGGGTTCCCCCGAGAGGTGGTCTCCGACCGGGGTACTAACTTCATCTCTAGGTATATGAAGTCTCTGTGGGAGGAGTGTGGGGTAACTTATAAGTTCACCACTCCTTACCACCCTCAAGGAAATGGGTTGGTTGAAAGGTTCAACCGTACCCTGAAAGGTATGATTATGGGCCTAGCGGAGCCCATGAGACGGAAGTGGGACGTCTTGTTACCATGCCTGTTGTTTGCCTACAGGGAGGTGCCTCAGAAGTCCTTAGGGTTCAGCCCCTTTGAACTGCTGTATGGCCACCCTGTTAGAGGACCTCTCACACTGGTGAAGGAGGGGTGGGAGAAATCCCGTGGGAAAACCCCCCAGGATGAGTTCAGCTATGTGCTGGCCATCCGCAACCAGACGCAGCGCTTCAGGAAGCTCGCTCAGGAGAACCTAGAAGCCAGCCAGGAGGAGATGAAAAGATGGTACGACCAGAATACCACTCTGGTTGAATTTCATCCTGGGCAGAAAGTGTGGGTGATGGCGCCGGTGGAGCCTTGTGCGCTCCGTGACAAGTGGATCGGGCCATATGAGGTGGTAGAGCGCAAGAGTGAGGTGACCTACCTGATCAACATGAAGACTCCTAGGCAGCCCCTTAGAGTCTTGCATGTGAACCGCCTCAAACCCCACTTCGAGAGGTCTGAAGTGACGATGCTCATGGCTACCGATGACGATGGGGAGGAGGATAGTGATCCTCTCCCTGACCTCCTGGCAACCAAGGAGCAAGACGGGTCAGTGGATGGTGTGGTCCTCTCGCCCACCCTGACCCCCGAACAGCAGAGAGACTGTCGCCAGGTGTTGGGTCAGTTTGCCTCCCTGTTCTCCCTGACCCCAGGTGTCACCAATTGGTGCGTCCATGATGTGGACACTGGAGATAGTCTGCCTGTGAAACAGAAGTTTTACAGAGTAGCTGACAAGGTCAGGGCCAGCATCAAGGAAGAAGTTTCCAAGATGTTGGCATTAGGGGTGATTGAGCCCTCTAGCAGTCCCTGGGCTAGCCCAGTGGTCCTCGTTCCCAAGAAATCTGCTACACCCGGTGGCCCGTCAGAACTTCGGTTTTGCGTGGACTACCGTGGGCTCAATGCGGTCACCAAGACTGACGCGCACCCCATCCCCAGAGCTGATGAGCTTGTGGATCGGTTGGGAGCTGCCAGATATCTCAGCACCTTTGATTTGACTTCAGGGTACTGGCAGATTGCCTTAACTGAAGGGGCTAAGGAGAGGTCGGCATTTTCAACACCAGAGGGGCACTTCCAGTTTCGCGTCATGCCCTTTGGATTGAAAAATGCCCCTGCCACCTTCCAGAGACTGGTCAACCGGGTACTGACCGGGCTGGAGCAATTCAGCGCCGCATACTTGGATGACATTGCTGTGTTCAGCTCCACTTGGGAGGAACACTTGCAACACCTCTGTGAAGTGTTGAGGGCTCTGCAAAAGGCAGGCCTCACTATCAAGGCCAGTAAGTGCCAGATAGGGCAGGGATCAGTGGTGTATCTGGGACACCAGGTGGGGAGCAGCCAGGTGGCGCCCCTACAGGCGAAGATTGATACCATTCTGGCTTGGGAACCCCCCAAGACGCAGACAGAGGTGAGAGCCTTTCTAGGACTCACCGGGTATTACAGACGGTTCATCAAGGGATAAGGCACCATTGTTGCCCCCTTGACAGAACTAACCTCTAGAAATCAGCCCAGGAAAGTGAATTGGACCGAGGCCTGTCAAACTGCTTTTGATGCCCTGAAAACTGCAATGTGCACAGCACCGGTGCTTAAGGCGCCTGACTTTTTGAGGGAGTTCGTAGTGCAGACAGACGCTTCAGAGCAAGGCGTGGGAGCAGTACTCTCACAGATGGACGACGAGGGCGGGGACCAACCCGTAGCTTTCATTAGTAGGAGGCTACATCCCAGGGAACAGAGGTGGAGCGCTATTGAAAGGGAAGCATTTGCTGTGGTCTGGGCCCTGAAGAAGCTGAGGCCCTACCTGTTTGGGACTCACTTCCGTGTTCAGACCGACCACAGGCCCCTCAGATGGTTAATGCAGATGAGGGGTGAGAATCTAAAACTGTTGAGGTGGTCCATCTCCCTACAGGGAATGGACTTTACGGTGGAACACCGTCCCGGTACAGAACACGCCAATGCTGATGGTCTGTCCAGGTTTTTCCGCCTTAGTGATGAGAACTCCCAAGAGGGTGGGTAGTTCTCCCCACTTTCAGCTGGAGGGGACACGTGTTAGACCTGACAACCTTGGCGTGGGTTTTCCCCCTATCTTTTGCCTCTATTACCTGGATTTTTGATGCTGTGATGGATTTCGTTTTGCTGGTTTAGATGCTTTGGACACTCTGCCACTGCTAACCAGTGCCAGAGTGTAAGTGCTCCCTGTGTAAAATATCATATTGATTGGATATACCTGATTGGCATATCTGTATCACCATGAAGTCCCTAGTAAAGTGCACTGTGTGTGCCAGGGCTGGTGATGACAGATGCTACTAGTGGGTCTGCAGCGCTGATTGCGCCACCCACCTGTGTAGCCCTAAAATGATGTCTCAGGCCTGCCACCGCAGGCCCGCCTGCAGTCCCCGGACTGCCATGTCACCCTGGTCAGTGTCCCCACTGACTAGGCCTAACCCTTCCCTTTTTGTGCACATCAGTCATCCCTCTGGAAGGCCCGAGGTACCCCCCTGGGCAGGGTGCAGTGTATGTAAGAGGTAGAGCATGTACTAGTGCAGGTACCATGCTCTGGTAGTGAACAGCGGCCATTTTGTGTGTTCACTGCTGCAAGGTTATCTTGCTCCATAGGCTAACATGGGGGAGGCTGGTGCCAATGGCTATCCGCCTATCTTCCCATAGGAACAAGATAAGACATGAGTGTTTGATATCCCTGAGCTCAGCATTTGATAACACATCTTTTAGGAGAGGTTGTTTTTAAATCCTGAGTTGGAGAATAGTACTTTTTAGAGAGTAGCTGTTCTCTTGTCTGACCCTTCTGTGTGCCTGGGCATGCTTGTGGATTGACTGTCTGGCTTGAGAGTGACAGGGGCTGGGGATCCCCCAGGAGGTTGGCTGAGTCAGCCCTTTGCTGAATGGCGACATTTGCAAGTAGAGTGGAGGGAGGAGATAGCACCTGGGAGTGAATAGGGCTGTGCCTGCCTGCCCCACTGCTGGCTCCACCTCCTGCTGGGCGGCTGACGACTCTGCCCCTCACTCTGAAAAGAAAGCAGAAGCCAGGAAAACAAAGTGCTCCAGCAACACCCAGAACTGGATCAGACCGGGCTCAGGACCCACTTGCACAAAGACTTCAAATACTTTTAGGGGTATAAGTACAAGACCCCTGACAACAGATTTTTAGATTCTACCATCAAGAGGAACCTCTGCTGAAAGACGGACCGCTGAAGAACTAAAGGAAGATTGCCTTGCTGTGTGCTCTAAGGGCTGACCTGTTCTGCTGTACAACTGAAGCTGAGGAGGTGAAGGGGTCTTGCTGTGTGCTGACTCTACCCACTTGACCAAACAAGACTTTGCTGTGTGCTGTGTCTTAAACCGAATCTCCAAGGGCCTGAGAAGAGCTGGCCTCCTGTTTCGCAACCCAGGGATAGAAAGGTTGCCCAGAACCCAAGATTCTGCCGTGTCCTCCCCCTGCGCTGCTGTGTGCTGCAGGGACCGTGGACTGCTCTACCAAGCTTCTCAACATCTGCCTGTGAAGTGGGCTGGCTGCTCTCTGTCTTGCTGGAGAGTGCTGCGCTGATCCGGGCCTGACACCGGTTGCCGCATCAAGAAGACCGATGTGCTCATCGGCACATGCCTGGCCGCGACGCGGAGGCCCGAAGCAGATCGAGAGTCGTACTTCCCTGCTCTACGAAGCCGCGCTGTGAGTGGCTGACTCCGGTGACGTCGACATCGTCACTGGGGGCTCGTCGAGGGAGTTGTGGAAACCTTGCACCGAACAGCCAGAGGAGTGCTTTTACAACGAGTGCAGCGACACCGCCAGAGCAGCGTAGCTGCCTAAACATCAAGAGCCTACGAACTGATTCATTCTCAGTGAGTATCGAATCACGCAAGAGACTAGAGACTATCATCTTACGATCCCGACCAAACAAGAAAGCGAATATTGTGGAAAGCTGTGATGCTTGATTTTAACTGCGGAAACTAGATAAAGATATATTATTTTTGATAACTCACCTATGTGGTCTAAGTTTGTGGTGTACGGAGGGGGGATCATTGTGGTGTCTACGTGCAAATACCTTACACATTGCCTTGGGGATAAGCCTGTCTGCTCGAGCCAAGCTACCTAGAGGGTGAGCAGGGGTTATCTACCGTGTGTGTCCTTGTACCCTGACTAGAAGCAAGGGTCCCTATTTGGTCTAAGGTGTATACCTCTGCCAACTAGAGACCCCCAGATCTAACAACCTCCCTATACATGACCCCCCACAAACCATAAAAGTGCCTTACACCGAATCCCAGATGTTGAACTACTGTTAAAATAAATGACAAAGTGTGACCCAGCTGAAGGAAGACTATTGGAATGTCAATAGATTAGATGCTGGTCATGTAGCCCAATTTAGTTTGTGTCCGACAGCTTGAGTGCGAGTTCACCTCATGAGCTAACAGCGCCTAGAGTTGTTCGCACTGCAGGAGGTGCATACTGGTGCCAAAGAAGGGGTAGCATGAAATCTCCAAGCACTGAATAGATGCTCTCGTATTAACACTTGGAAGTGTTGCATGCCACACAAACATGGTCATTGCAGCAGGGGTTACCGTCACGCAGACAGGACATGTATGTGCATACTCGGCTTTTGAGGGGGCCTGTGGACCCCAGTGACGCTGGTTCAGTGCAAGACTGTAAGTGCCTTTGCTTGGACCTTCAGCATCCTTAGAGGTCAGGAGGAAGCTGTGAATCCAGGAGTACTAGGGGCATGTTATCAAGGATTTATCGCTGGGAGGGAAGAAGGGACTTTTCTGCTGCTAATGGGCCGATCGCCAGGTATCGCCCTCTAACACCGGATTTACTATCGCCATCGCGATGATGTTAGCAGGAGTTTTCACCGCCGTTCCCTGTTACTATTGCCATGAGCGACAGCTTGTTAATATTCCGCTCACATGGCGATAGCTTTCAGGATTAGACAGCAATAACAACATTGCCGCTAACTGGCGTTGGCGATAGTTATCGCACTTCCTTGATAATATCCCCCTAAGAACGAGGAATATGCCTCTCAGGATTGTTTTTGTGCGAAATGTGCCCCTTCCTGGGCAGAAAAACCATCCTGCCTGCAACAGAGGCACCCTTGCACCATGCCAGCTAGTCAGCAGTTTCCAGAGATCCTGTACCAAAAGTCACCTTGTCCTACAGCCAGTGACCTCCAGAAACCCTAGGAGGACTGACTGCCTGCCACAAAGACCAGATCTCCTGTGAACAGCAGCTCTGTTTAAAAAATCTTCAAAGCAAGACTCAGCGCCTGCTGAAGACAAAGAAACCCAATGCCTGGAACCGGCACTGCACCCTTCACCTACGGCCCGAGTTTGAGTGGCACACCGGTCCCAGTGAGGTCCCCAAGTGCTCCAGAGTCTGAGTGCACCGTGGGCTGACCCCTCTAGGATTCCCGAAACGCTTGCGACCATGTAAGGTGAAATCCAACATCAAAAGACACCCCTGCATCCGGCTGCCCTGCACCCTGGAGAAGAGAACCTGAAGTGCACCTACATCTCTGAGCCCTCCAACTTACCTGCCCAGTTGTTGGTTCCTCCCGGAAGACTTCCTGGACTGAGCCTGCAGCCAAAACCGGCAACTCCCATTTCAAACAACAGGGTACCTGACACCAAATCAGCACTCTGCACCCGTCGCCCGTGTGCCCCTGTGGATACACATTGTGTGCTAAATCGGATCCCCCTTTACCCTGAGCTTAAGTCCAGGAGCTTTGCTCCCACAACCTTGTGGCCAGCTCGGGAGCAGCCACCAACTGGAGACCACTTACTCCCCATTGAATAACATTGGGCCTCAGCACTCTGCACCCGGCCTAGTTCAACTGAATTGAAAAATGTTCTGTGTGGTGTTGGAAAATTGTATGAAACCTTAAGAAACTGTTTCTTTACAAAAACTGATTTACTCACCTTTTATCTAGGAAATGTCCCAGTGTGATAGCTAGGCATGTCACACTGAGTAGAAAAAGTTACTTAAAAAGTAATATGAAAAGCAACTTACAAAGTAGTCTCAATAGTAACTGAAAAGTAATTCCAACTGTTTTATCAATAAGTAAATTACCTGAAACCAATCCAGTTGCATTCAACTGCATTCAATTTATATTCAACTGAATTGTTCTTGCAAAGTACTATTACACTTACCTGTACCAGGCCAGGCTTGGTTCTAGAAATAAAATACAACTAAATAATATTTTAATACAAAACAAATTGGTCAGAGTTCAGTCTTTGAGTGTGTGACATCATTTCTTCCCTGAGTGTGTACAATAAATGCTTATCACTACCCTCTGATAAAGCCTTACTGCTCGCCCACACTGCCACAAATAGAGAGTGAGATATTATCTACTTCAGCCTCTGCCTAACTTTGGGGACCCACTGGACTCTATGCACAATATATCTCACTTTGGTATAGTATATACAGAGCAAGCTTCCTACAGACAGGATTTGGGAGCTTGGGTTTTGGGGAGGGAAAGTGTCCTGTTTAGGGCATCGTATGGGCAAGTTTTCAGCAGCAGTGGTCCATCCAATAAAAAAAGGTTTCTTGCTACTGCTATGAGCCTGCAAGCCTGTTTTTTTTGTAAATTCTACGGTTGGGTGGTAAACTCTGCTCTGCTGGCGGAGTTCACTGAGTTTTGCCCACTCCGTTCTCCGTGTGGAGTGTGGAGTTCATCAAAAACTTCACCAACTGCCATGTGGCAGAGTTTTTCTCACATATGGCTCTTCAATTTTGAGTCGAAGAGTACAACCAAAAAAAAAGAGCACTAGACCACCTCATGGGTAGAATTCTCAACGCAGGCATTCGTGGCAGGCAGCTACCGATTGTGTTGGGAATATTGCTACTTGCTTTGCAAAAGCTGCCACTCGGGTAGAAAATCTACTCGAGCGGCAGAAAAAAGCAGTGCCCTCTGGCGTGTCATCCGTGCTGATTTTACAGTGTGGAACAAGCTCCTGGCGATAAAAATCGCTGCACCACCGCCGTTCGTGGAACTTCACAGAATCTCGCTGAGTTTTTAGCTCCTTGATGGATTCTGCAGAGCAAAACTCTGCACGTCCTGCCTACCGTTAGTAATTTCATCATGCTTTTCACTTCCCAAAGGTTCCCTAGAAAACATTAAAATGTTGTGAGTTTACTGACATTCCAAGCAAACTCTATGATAGTTTTACATATAGACAATTATTTATTTTACATGAACATAATCTCACGTAATTTCCAACAATTATATTTTGTGAATGTTTTTATGTCTAAACAATTTTTCTGGCAATATTTGCATGCAGTTAGAAAATTCCATGCAGACTACATCAAAACATTGAGATGATATCCAATGGAAATTTTCAACCGAAGGACATACTTTAGGTGCAGGAACAGGTATCCTGTGTTAATTATAGATGCACCGGCGTATTTTGCATGCAGTTTTTATGCAGTCACCCAAGTGTAAGTTATGTGACATTTCGCCAAAATTATGTTTATTACGTTTAAACAAATTATGCAATTTCGCCACCCACTGGTTAGCTTAGCTGAGACTCACAATCATACATAACATTTGGTAAGACTTGTAAAATCACATGCCAAGCCCATAAAGCACAACTGATTTGAATTAAATGGAACGGAATTGCATTCATTTCAATTGAGAAAGAGAAGAGATGGGAGTTTTAAGTTATTAGATAGAAGAAGAAAAAACTGGGGAGTGGTAGAGAGATAGAAATGAAAAAAGGAAGGAAAGGATGAGAGGGGGAAGAGAAAAGAAAAGAGGAGGCGTTGGGTAGCGCCAGGAAAGCAGGGAAGTGAGGCGAGAATGAGAGAGTGTGAGAGAGAGAGGAGAAGGGAGAGAGAGAGAGAGAGAGAGAGAGAGAATGACCAGGCGGCCCCCTCGCTTAGAGGAGGGGCGCCCTTAGTCGCGCCACGAAACCGAGCGGCAGTTTGAGGGGATGGTTCTGGTGGTCAGATTTCGTGATGACGTGTGGTATGCGGTGGGAAACCGAAACTAATTTCCTTGGGGCATATAAGGCGGCATCCCTGGAGTCTCCTCCTCTTTGTCTAAAATCTACGCCTTGGACAACATAACCGATGTTTGGATATTTTTGGGCCCAGTGGGCGATGAGGGGTGTCAGAAGTGAAGGGGAGTGAGTGTTTCGTTGTGCGCGCACTAAGAAGGAGTAGGTCGGCGAGCTAGAAGAAGGCTAAGAAGAGGAGTAAAAAAGGAGTAAGACAGGCAAAAGAAGGAGAGGGTATATAAATATAAAGGGAAAACGAGAGATTGAGAAGACAGGGATAAACGTGGGAGTGAGAGGGCGTGAGACACACAGAGAGACAGGATGCAGGAGCAGTAATAAAGCACGAAGAGAGGGGGAACCTCTTCCAATGTACAGCCCTTAGTGTGCTGACAGAAACGAGAGGTGACACATTTTCAATATATAATTTCTCTCCTATATGCAGGTATGTCAAAATAGATTTTCTCAAATTAGAGTTCTTAGGAAAGAGAGAGACAGCGAACGAAGGGGCTGACAACGAGGAGGAGGAGAAGGACGGGATTGCCGAGGGATTCGAGACGGATTCTTCCATGATAATCTAATGTTGTAATACAAACCTCAGAAACAGAAGGAGACTTCCGCACACCAACTAGCGCGAGCTGACAGAAAAGAAATATTTCTGTCCATGCCTTCCGGCCAGCAAATAGGCTGCTTCGTGCTGCTTTTGCGTAATCTGTTTACAGCAGCAGGGTCTCAGGAAATGGCCGCAGCGCGTGGCCAAAGCATTAACTAAGAATGGCTCCATGAGCTGCACATTTATGAGTAAGGCACCGGCGGCGCAACCTGCTGCGTGATATTTACAAGCACACATAAAGGCACCCTGCGTGGCTTTACGTGTGCTTGTAATAATAGTCCCTTTTCATGCAACACTTTGCATGTTGGGGGTGTGACATGAGTTTGCTGTGGGTGTTCCCATGCAACACCCATGTCTTTGCAATCAATCGTAAACTTGGAAATATGTCAGAATGCTACACAAACTCCAGGTGTGTCATAGTGAGTTTCAACGTGGAGAAATGTTCCATTTTTAATACGTGCTCCATTCTACAGCACGCTTTGGAAGAGGAAATCACCTCAATTGATTTTTTTTTGTGCAGGAAGGTGCCACTTCCTGCACAAAAACAATCTCCCCACGACGCAGGTATCCTTGCACCATGGTGCAAGAGTACCTGCGCCGGCGCATGGCAGCAGTTTGTGCCTCAGCGCAGAGAAAAGCACAAAGATGCAACATGTTGTTGTAAATATGTTGCATCCCTGTGCCACAAAACTAACGCAGAGTGGCGGAGTAAAATGACTTGAGACACGTGTTGCATTAGTTTCTCGTAAATAGGGCCCTTTGTGTATAAACCATGCCACAGATAGCGAAATCAAACATGGCGCACTAGCTTAAAAATCGTGGGGGCCTATTTATGAGCCCCTTGCGCCATCGGTGCTTCACGTTGCGTGATGCACCGGCACCGCAACCTGCTGAGTGATATTTACAAGCACACGTAAAGCCCCCCTGCGTGACTTTACGTGTGCTTGTAAATGTCACCCCTTTTCATACAACACTTTGCGTGTTAGGGACGTGACATGGGTGTTGCTGTGGGTGTTTCCACGAAACACCATTGTCCCCTGATACAGTGCCAGATTTACGAGCAATCGTAAACCTGGAAAGGCATCAGAATGCTACGCCACCCCAAAGGTTGGCATAGCGGGGCGCAACGAGGAAAAATGTTTTCATTTCTTCTCATTTTTTTCCTCTTTCAATGCTTGCGGCATTGCACAGCACACATTGAAAGAGGAAATCACGTCAATTGATTGTTTTTGTGCTGGAAGGTGCCCCTTCCTGCAAAAAAACAATCTCACCATGACGCAGGCATCCTTGCACCATGGTGCAAGGGTGCCTGTGCGGCACATGGCAGCAGTTTGTGCACTATTGCAGGGAAAAGCACATAGGTGTGGCATGTCATAAATATGTTGCATCCCTCTGCCTCGAAAGTAATGCACCACCGTGCAGCAAAATGACCTACAGCACCGCACTTCATTGGTTTCTCGTAAATAGGGCCCCTTGTTTGTAAATAGCGCTTAAACATACAGGAAATTGAGCTGCTTCTAAAGAAATGTTCTTAATGCCCATCTCAATATTGACTGTCAGTCGATGGAAGAGTAAGTGATACCACTGATTAGTATATATTAAGAAACCATTTTGCTCCCAGGTTGAGGAGGGTCAGGAAGTCTAAAATAATGAGTGTGTGAAGAGCTATGGGTAGACCTCACATGCTGTAACAGAAGGGCCGCTGATTGCTGATTTTCCTCACGTTATCAGCTGTTGTATGGTTTCCAATTAATGAACCTCCCTTTCCTTAGAGGTGGTCTAGTGAATAATTCACTCAGGTTAGCCTTACAGCTCACACAACTTATTAGTGTTAGGTGAAGCCTAGATTCACTAGGTAAACGAGTGTTCTCTTTTGTAAACATCCCTTCACAGATATA
This sequence comes from Triturus cristatus, assembly GCF_964204655.1. Lineage (NCBI taxonomy): Eukaryota > Metazoa > Chordata > Amphibia > Caudata > Salamandridae > Triturus > Triturus cristatus. Next base: position 1,016,125,917 of record NC_140583.1, on the reverse strand, counting down.
AGGTTAGGGATTTTCTCTAGGAGGGAGAACACCTTTGTGACTTGTATTATAATGTTGGTAAAGTTGATGATAATGCAAAATACATTCATTACTGTTGAAATAGCGTAATCGTCTATATGCAAAAAATTCTTCTTGTGCTAAACAAGGTGCAACTCTTAAAGACATTGCTGACTGTAGGGAATATATTTATGGTAAATGTATCTTTGTATTTATAATATTATATGGTATATCTACGGTATATAGATTGTATACATGTATGGTCAGAGGGCAATGTCTTAATCTTGAAGCCATTCTTGACCCTGAGGTTTCATATGTATGAAGAAGCACTGAACGGAGACCGTTCACGCCAGTCAAACCAGTCCAGACCAGACCAGGGGAGCTGGACTTCAGCCCTGAGCTAGCACTGCAACAGTGATGCCACCAACACCGCGCCAGGAGGCGTCTTAAGCCGTCCAGGGCTTCGGCAGCGGGGGAAGACCGTTCCCACCAGTCAGACAAGACCGGACTGGGGGAGCAGGACTTCAGGCTCCAGCTACACTGCGGCACTGACGCCTCCAACGCTGCCCATCCCGCAGCGGTGGAGACCGGTCATGCTAGTCAGACCAGACCGGACCAGGGGAGCAGGACTTCAGCCCCCAGCTAGCACTGCGGCAGTGATGCTACCAATGCCGCACCAGGAGGCATCTTAAGCCGCACAGTGCTCCTGCAGCGCGGGAGACCGTTAACGCCGGTCAGACCAGACCGGGGGAGCAGGACATCAGCCCCCAGCTAGCACTGCGGCAGTGATGCCTCCAAAGCGATGCCAGGAGGCGCCTTAATCTGCCCATCCCGCAGCGCTGGAGACCAGTCAGACCAGACCAGGGGAGCAGGCCTTCAGCACCCAGCCAGTACTGCAGCAGTGATGCCTCCAACGCCGCACCAGGAGGCACCTTAAGCAGCCCAGGGCTTCGCAGCGAGGGAGAACGTTCAAGCCAGTCAGACCAGACCGGACTGGGGGAGAAGAACTTCAGCCCCCAGCTAGCACTGCGGCAGTGACGCCACAAATGCCACACCAGGAGGAGCCTTAAGCCGCCCAGGGCTTCCGCAGCACAGGATGTGCGTGGACGTGCCCGGGCAGCACCGTCTGTGCCTGTCAGAGCCTGAAAGAGGTTGGCCTGGCTCTACCGTTCGTGACATATATCACACTCACAGTGGCATTTATTATATTTGTGCGTGCATCCATTTGCGCCTAGGTACCGGGCTGCACCTTTTGGGGGAGGGGGGGGGGGCATACAGAATCCTTTTGCATAAGGGATAAGGTCTCAAAGTCCCTTAGTTGTGACTCTTTTGTAACTACAATCCCCTTTACCCCCTCCAGTTATTTATTCAGGAGCGCTAATATCTACGACGGGGAAATACATCGGCCAACCACCTACTCGCCCTGCCATTTCTTTGGACAGCATGTTGGAGAGAGTGGTCAGTATCGTGTCTTCAGAAATAGAACTGACAGAGCGCAGACTGTCCCTGGGGAACGAGGCTACACATATTGACATCACACCTGGAGGTTCACCGGGTGGGCACCATCTGACCCAGCACCTAAAACCACACCCTGTGACCCCGTGCACCAGACAGCTGGTTCTAACATTGCCCAGCTCCCCAGTGGAGGCACCCCTTGCCCTCAAGGGCTGGCTCGCCTAGGACTTTACAAGCTACGGGCATCCCAAATGCAGTAGTACCTGCACTCTTCTAAGGGAATACCTCCTCTCGAAGGCCAATACAGTGTTAAAACCCTGCTCTCCCGATAATGGTTGCCGTGCCCCGACTAGGACTAATCCATCTGCGCCCTTTATCCCTACCCCAAAACCCATAATTGGTGATCGGCCAAACTCAAGTATCTCCAGTAGTAATATCCCAACCCTCTGACTAGGACCCATTCCAGGCCCAGCACAGACCTGCTGGGCCTCCCACCAGCAGCATGTCCCTACATTTTGATACTAGCAGGGGTACTACCCCTTAAGAGGGAACAGAGGGAAACCTGGGATAAATTGCACAATAAATACGCAGACTGGTTGGCTAAAAACAAGAGGTCAGGGTGTCAAATATGCAAGAGATTATCATGGTACGAAGAGTGGGCTGGTTGGGCGATACACCCAGGAATATTGAGGGGAACGGCATTGTTATCAACTTTTGCAGATCGCCCATAGTAAAGTCACTGCTGAGCTGCCAGGGGATCACAACCACCAATTCGCCCATAATCTGGTCATTACAACAGCGTTATTTTTACAAACCGACACCCAGAAGCCTCTCAAACGAGTCCGCTCTTCCAGCTGCTCAAAATAAATGTTTGGCCTTGTTGATATGGACTGACCACTACTACTCCCCACCAGTGGCGGCTCGCGTAGGGCATGCTGCGGGGTAGTGAGGTGGGGCGGAGGAGGGGCAGGGTGGGGGGGTAGCAAACACTGACATACGATGGAACGGAGGAAAGTAATTAAGGCGTTCCTCAGTTATGTCATATGTCTGAGTTTTCTACCCTCCCACCCTGCCCCTCCCCCGCCTGTCTTACCACCCTGCAGCACGCCCTATGTGAGCCGCCACTGCTCCCCACTTCTGATGGGGCTGATTATATACCCACACATGCTCTAATTACACGGCCACTTCACTATACTTACCTCAAAAGGCTTGCGTCAACCCTGACTTCAACATACTCAGCTGGAATGTCGCCGGCCTACAATCAAAAATAGACCTAGTAGAATTGTTGGAATTGGTTAGACAGCAGGACATTTTGATGTTTCAAGAAATCGGGGCTACCAAAGATATATGCAAAAACAACAATTGATGGACAGAATGCAGAACAATGTCATACATTCACCCCAGTACAGAGATCTGGGCCTAAATCCATCGTTTTTTTGCTCACCATGCCATTCCAGTTTGAACCCAGCCATATGCAAATCAGTCTTGACCCTGTGCCCCATGGGAACAGTCCAGCCCGAAATGCCAAGCCAGGTGCTCCCTGGACTGCAAACAAGCATCCTAGGACCGGTTTCGGGCTTTCAGCCCTCGTCAGCCAGGATAGCTTGATTCCAGTGGCATGGAGAGCAAGGGACTCACGTCTGAGCATACCCTTCCCACTCGGGGTGACAAATGCAAAAACAACAATTGATGGACAGAATGCAGAACAATGTCATACATTCACCCCAGTACAGAGATCTGGGCCTAAATCCATCGTTTTTTTGCCCACCATGCCATTCCAGTTTGAACCCAGCCATATGCAAATCAGTCTTGACCCTGTGCCCCATGGGAACAGTCCAGCCCGAACTGCCAAGCCAGGTCCTCCCTGGACTGGAAACAAGCATCCTAGGACCGGTTTCGGGCTTTCAGCCCTCGTCAGCCAGGATAGCTTGATTCCAGTGGCATGGAGAGCAAGGGACTCACGTCTGAGCATCCCAAAGATATATACCTCAAAGGGTTTGATTGCTTTAATGTCTTGGCCCAAATACCTAAATCCGGTCGACCATCTGGTGGTCTCTCTATCTGGGTGAATTATGCAGCTGAGGATACCATAAAGGTCCTAAACACCCATAACAACAAATTCCAAGCCTTGTTATGTAAAAGGAGTATATCTATATATTTACTTAATTTTTATAATAATGACTTCTATAACTTTCCCAATATAAATTGTTCTAATCTATTTGACTTTGTTACCACTTTAGAGAATAGCTATGGTCTTGACACAAAAGCTGGCATTTTGCCTGGGTGGAGTCTTTAATGCTAAACTCCCCAGTGAAGACACCACAGCTCTGAAGCTAGGGAGTAGAGGACTAGTTTGTCATAAGGGCATTGAGCTAACGGAACATATGCAGAATCATGCCTTGAGTAATGTCATGGACATTGCCGCCGTAACTGATGATAACAACCCATCCAAGCTAACATTCAGAGGGAGGTGCTGTGCAAGTACCATCGATTATAACTTTATCTCCCTTGCCCTCGAAGAGTTCTTAGTGAAAGCAGTGGTCGTCCCCACACACCACGGAGACCACAACCTGATCCAAGTAGCGTTTAAACTGTCCCCGAGGCCGACGTACAAAATAGAAGGTGGTGCCAGGGACCTGGCACACTCAAACAACAAAATAAGATTAGTGTGGCGAGGGGTCAACTTTGCTGACCTGTTCCACATGGTAGTTAGGGACAACTTGGAACTTTTTGACTCTTGCTTGTCTGGTTGGGAGCCCAACCCTGAGGTTACTAGCGCATTTGCTAAACTCTGTGAGTCCATAAAATCTGCGCTATCAAAACCTGCTGCAGCTTTTGCCGCAAGGTCCTAGATGGTCCAATAGAGAGTGTTTAGCGATTAATAGACAACTACAGAAGGCCCTATCAACTACCCCAAGGTACCCCCTCTAATTAAGTCTCATTATCTGTTTGAAGGGCTGCTCTTGCTAATGCTGCCAGCCTAAGAAATGGGAAAACTTTTTGGGCTGCCATTAAAGACATGAGATCAATGAGACAATCACTAATACTGATTAGTTGCAATATAACCCATGAGGCCTGCAAAGTTCATATTTTGAAGAGCTACACAGTCACCCCACATGAGGAAGAGCTGTTTGGGCCCCAAACCCCCATAGGGGTATTAATATCCCTACCTGAAGCCGAGGAAGCCTCACAGCAGAGCCCAGGCAATAAAGCCGCTAGCCCGATGGGTTACTCATCGACCTTATCAAGTATAAACCTGATTTCTGGACCCCACTCCTCCTGAATGTTTTTAACAATCTAACCCATGCCCCATTACCTGGTACTTGGTCAACCAGTATTATCATTCCAGTTTTTAAAAAGGGTGACCGTTCCCAACCCAGTTGTTATAGACCAATTTCCCTGATTGATAATACTTTGAAAATCCTAGGGAGGGTCTTATATAATATGATGGGAACTTGGTCCGAAGACAACCTTATTTTACAACCATGCCAATTAGGTTTCAGGAACAGAGTAGGCACCATAGAGCAATGTCTAAACCTCATTCTAATAATTGGAAAACACACTATCGCACAGAAGTCACCTATTTACTTGGCATTTATGGATTTGACCTCAGCTTTCAGCTGTGTAACCGGTCATGGCTGTGGTCAATCCTATTAGAATATGGGATAGATGAGGCCTTAGTACACTTCTTAGCACATTTGCACAAAGACCTGAGAGCTTTGGTTAGGATTAACACTGGGGGTGAGGTCTCTAATGACATCGGGGTTGGCAGAGGGGTCAGGCAGGGATGAATGAATGAATGAAGAAGCATTTGTAAAGCGCCTGGTTACCCGGGGGCATCCCAGCGCTAAGGAATGCGCAAATACCAGACTCAAGACATATCAAGGGAAGAGGAAGGTTTTTAACTGTTTGTGGAAGTACAGGTGATTAGATTGAGAGCGGATGTGAAGGGGAATATGATTCCAAATCTTGGCCATACTATATGAAAACAGGCGGCCTCCACTTCTCATTCGTTTGATTTTTGGGACTGTCAGTAGGTATTTACCCTCTGATCTTAAGGCTCTTTTGGGTTGGTAAGGGTGAATCATAGCCTGAATCATCGGGGATCCTTTCCCAGCTAATGCTTTATGTACAATACACATAGCTTTAAACTGGATCCTCTCCTGGATTGGGAGCCAGTGCAATGAGGTCAGAGCAGGTTTGGCTGAGAGCCATTTTGGGACATTTAAGAGCAGCCGAGCTGCACCATTTTGGACCGTCTGTAGTATTTTAGTAGTGGACAGTGGGGCTCCAAGGTAAATTGCATTCACCTAATCCAGTCGTGACAGGATTCATGCTTGTTCTAGCAGCCTTCTGGCCAAGAAAGGTAGTAGGGGGGGATTTTCCTGATCATCCGCAGAAGGGCGTAACAAGTGCCTGCCACTTTCCGGGCTTGTTCCTTAAGATCTAGGTTGGAGTTGAGTACGACTCCTAGGCTTTGTATATGCTTTTTCAGGGTAGGAGGAGCACCCAGCCGGTTAGGCCACCAGGAATCTATATTGAGGGGGGCGCAGTTACCAAGAAGCGTCTGTTCAATATATACATATATATTAACAACTTAAACAAAACACTGATTGAGCTAACCAATGATGCCCCAGAGTTAATGGCAATATACCTCCTGTCTTACTATACGCCGACGACGTGGTTTTCATGGGCTGCACACCTAACACTATACGTCTTTTTGTAGGGGGTTTTGTTGATTTTATGGCCACCTTAGATGTATGCACTAATTTTAAAAAAATCTTTTATAATTGCTTGTGGATTGAGGAAGCGCCTTTTAAATTCTATTTCTGTGATCACTCGGAGTTTACAATGCACTAGCACTTTCCCCTACCTGGGGTATGTTTTTGCTGCAAATGGCTCCTGGCCTGACTACTTGGCACATTGCAGGAAAAAGTTTTCTAAAGCTATTAACTTGGTTCTCATCCTATCACAATCAAGGATGACAGGGGCCGTTTTAGCTATCTTAAAGTTTTTTTAAACTCCAGTGTATTCCTACGGCAATTTATGGCGCGGAGGTCTGGGGCTTCGCTAGGGGCTGCAGCATCCAGTGCGAAGAAAACAGGTTTTGCCGGAAACATATAGGGACCCCAATCTCCACGTCACAATATGCTTGCCATAGTGAATTGAATCTTCATTACATCGAAGACTACATACAGGCACGCCCCGCCCTATTCTTGCTAGCCATTTGGAAAAACCCAACAGCAACCCTCACACGAAAGATCATAGGAGATTGCTTTAAATATGAAAAGGGAATGGATATCCCGTGGTTAGCAGAGGTACGCTCAAGTTTAAGCAGGGCTAGCTACGGACACATTTTTGAAAGCCCAAATGAGGTAGACACTGTTAGCAAAAAAGAAGTTCCAAGAGCCCTTTTCACACACTACAATAAGTTAAGACGAGACAGGGAGACCAATAAACCAATTGTAGTTGCTTTTATGCCAAACGAGAACACTTCTTATCAGCTGGCTAGCTATCTCAAAAAACCTATTGGTTGGTGGGAGAGGGGACTCATTTTTCGCTTAAAAGTGGGCACTGTGAAAATCTTACTTTTTTTTACTCTCGGTTTCCATGCCAATCTTGATCTCTTGCCTTTCCCTTGTGGCAGCCAGAGCAGGCAATCTACATTACATTTTGTATTCTTCTGTAAGTTTTATATAAAGTAAGCTAAATGGCTCTTAATACCTTATTTTAAAAACAACTCACCTACTCCCCTCAAAATTGCATATAGATCTATTCTCCTTCAGAAAGAAGATGAACTGGCCTTCCGAGTAGGCGCTTTCTTGAAAACCGCTGTGCAAGCCCCTTACACAATGTGCACTTTCTGAATAATGTTTTAATGCACTCAGTTTTATATTTGATATTATGATGTAGCTGTGTATTTTATACGCTGAAATGTGATTTGTCCTTTTATGGATATGTTTTTATCCGAATAAAGTTGAATGGATTGATTGATTGATTGAACTGATATGTAGATTATTTACAAGTCATTCAAAGGCATTATAATTCTCAGATTAATATCTTTATTTCAGCATGTCTAATTTGACTTAAAAGGTTAACATGGCCACATGCATGGTAGAAATTAACTTTTAAAAATTAAACTCCCTACTCCTGCCTTTTTAATTCAGACAAGCATGAGTGAATGGCTTGCAAAATTCATACTTCAACTCTCAGAATATATTCAGCTGATGTGCAAAGGTGCTAAGTCCGTTGACTTGTAAACTCACATTTATATAAATATGTATATATAAAAAGATGATGCAACCACTGAATAAATAAAGATCGAGTGGAGAAACCTTTGGAGTGTCGGTTTAATCTTTGGAATGGTGATTTATATATATATATGTATATATATATATATATACATCCTTGACACGTTTCCCACCAAAGCCTCAGCTGAACTCCAAAACGGGTGCTCCTTCAATCGCGGGGGTAGGACCCGCGTGTTACACAAACTCAGTCCACAGGTGAGGAGCACTCACGGGGTAAATCACTCGTTAAATAACGCAATATACAGCAAATGCATTTCGGCATCTGAGCCTTCTTCAGTGCTTTAATTGTGTTAAAAAGTGGGACACAGTCTCTAATCCGTTTAAATTTCGTCACCTTGTTTGTGATTGGTGAATCTATAGCCAATGGAGGAGCTGCAATCCGGGTAAGTTTTTTCTTGCTTTCTTAGGCTGACATGGATGTCGCTCGTATCACCGTGATGTTATTGTAAATACATACATTCATGTTAAGCCCCATTTTTCCGGTACCAGACACCTTCCATTGCGGTTCTGTGTCCTTCAGCCCCTCGTTGCAGCCGTATGCTGACACCAAGGCGCTCTCGCTGGTGCCATTTAAATAAACCGGCAACCACCAGCTTGGATAGCTAGCGACCTCATTGATCGGCGAGAAAGCCCAGCAGCTGCGGTTCAAGCCGAATAGCATTTAGATCCTTGACACGTTTCCCACCAAAGCCTCAGCTGAACTCCAAAACGGGTGCTCCTTCAATCGCGGGGGTAGGACCCGCGTGTTACACAAACTCAGTCCACAGGTGAGGAGCACTCACGGGGTAAATCACTCGTTAAATAACGCAATATACAGCAAATGCATTTCGGCATCTGAGCCTTCTTCAGTGCTTTAATTGTGTTAAAAAGTGGGACACAGTCTCTAATCCGTTTAAATTTCGTCACCTTGTTTGTGATTGGTGAATCTGTAGCCAATGGAGGAGCTGCAATCCGGGTAAGTTTTTTCTTGCTTTCTTAGGCTGACATGGATGTCGCTCGTATCACCGTGATGTTATTGTAAATACATACATTCATGTTAAGCCCCATTTTTCCGGTACCAGACACCTTCCATTGCGGTTCTGTGTCCTTCAGCCCCTCGTTGCAGCCGTATGCTGACACCAAGGCGCTCTCGCTGGTGCCATTTAAATAAACCGGCAACCACCAGCTTGGATAGCTAGCCACCTCATTGATCGGCGAGAAAGCCCAGCAGCTGCGGTTCAAGCCGAATAGCATTTAGATCCTTGACACGTTTCCCACCAAAGCCTCAGCTGAACTCCAAAACGGGTGCTCCTTCAATCGCGGGGGTAGGACCCGCGTGTTACACAAACTCAGTCCACAGGTGAGGAGCACTCACGGGGTAAATCACTCGTTAAATAACGCAATATAAAGCAAATGCATTTCGGCATCTGAGCCTTCTTCAGTGCTTTAATTGTGTTAAAAAGTGGGACACAGTCTCTAATCCGTTTAAATTTCGTCACCTTGTTTGTGATTGGTGAATCTGTAGCCAATGGAGGAGCTGCAATCCGGGTAAGTATTTTCTTGCTTTCTTAGGCTGACATGGATGTCGCTCGTATCACCGTGATGTTATTGTAAATACATACATTTATGTTAAGCCCCATTTTTCCGGTACCAGACACCTTCCATTGCGGTTCTGTGTCCTTCAGCCCCTCGTTGCAGCCGTATGCTGACACCAAGGCGCTCTCGCTGGTGCCATTTAAATAAACAGGCAACCACCAGCTTGGATAGCTAGCGACCTCATTGATCGGCGAGAAAGCCCAGCAGCTGCGGTTCAAGCCGAATAGCATTTAGATCCTTGACACGTTTCCCACCAAAGCCTCAGCTGAACTCCAAAACGGGTGCTCCTTCAATCGCGGGGGTAGGACCCGCGTGTTACACAAACTCAGTCCACAGGTGAGGAGCACTCACGGGGTAAATAACTCGTTAAATAACGCAATATACAGCAAATGCATTTCGGCATCTGAGCCTTCTTCAGGGCTTTAATTGTGTTAAAATGTGGGACACAGTCTCTAATCCGTTTAAATTTCGTCACCTTGTTTGTGATTGGTGAATCTGTAGCCAATGGAGGAGCTGCAATCCGGGAAAGTTTTTTCTTGCTTTCTTAGGCTGACATGGATGTCGCTCGTATCACCGGGATGTTATTGTAAATACATACATTCATGTTAAGCCCCATTTTTCCGGTACCAGACACCTTCCATTGCGGTTCTGTGTCCTTCAGCCCCTCGTTGCAGCCGTATGCTGACACCAAGGCGCTCTCGCTGGTGCCATTTAAATAAACCGGCAACCACCAGCTTGGATAGCTAGCGACCTCATTGATCGGCGAGAAAGCCCAGCAGCTGCGGTTCAAGCCGAATAGCATTTAGATCCTTGACACGTTTCCCACCAAAGCCTCAGCTGAACTCCAAAACGGGTGCTCCTTCAATCGCGGGGGTAGGACCCGCGTGTTACACAAACTCAGTCCACAGGTGAGGAGCACTCACGGGGTAAATCACTCGTTAAATAACGCAATATACAGCAAATGCATTTCGGCATCTGAGCCTTCTTCAGTGCTTTAATTGTGTTAAAAAGTGGGACACAGTCTCTAATCCGTTTAAATTTCGTCACCTTGTTTGTGATTGGTGAATCTGTAGCCAATGGAGGAGCTGCAATCCGGGTAAGTTTTTTCTTGCTTTCTTAGGCTGACATGGATGTCGCTCGTATCACCGTGATGTTATTGTAAATACATACATTCATGTTAAGCCCCATTTTTCCGGTACCAGACACCTTCCATTGCGGTTCTGTGTCCTTCAGCCCCTCGTTGCAGCCGTATGCTGACACCAAGGCGCTCTCGCTGGTGCCATTTAAATAAACCGGCAACCACCAGCTTGGATAGCTAGCCACCTCATTGATCGGCGAGAAAGCCCAGCAGCTGCGGTTCAAGCCGAATAGCATTTAGATCCTTGACACGTTTCCCACCAAAGCCTCAGCTGAACTCCAAAACGGGTGCTCCTTCAATCGCGGGGGTAGGACCCGCGTGTTACACAAACTCAGTCCACAGGTGAGGAGCACTCACGGGGTAAATCACTCGTTAAATAACGCAATATAAAGCAAATGCATTTCGGCATCTGAGCCTTCTTCAGTGCTTTAATTGTGTTAAAAAGTGGGACACAGTCTCTAATCCGTTTAAATTTCGTCACCTTGTTTGTGATTGGTGAATCTGTAGCCAATGGAGGAGCTGCAATCCGGGTAAGTTTTTTCTTGCTTTCTTAGGCTGACATGGATGTCGCTCGTATCACCGTGATGTTATTGTAAATACATACATTCATGTTAAGCCCCATTTTTCCGGTACCAGACACCTTCCATTGCGGTTCTGTGTCCTTCAGCCCCTCGTTGCAGCCGTATGCTGACACCAAGGCGCTCTCGCTGGTGCCATTTAAATAAACCGGCAACCACCAGCTTGGATAGCTAGCGACCTCATTGATCAGCGAGAAAGCCCAGCAGCTGCGGTTCAAGCCGAATAGCATTTAGATCCTTGACACGTTTCCCACCAAAGCCTCAGCTGAACTCCAAAACGGGTGCTCCTTCAATCGCGGGGGTAGGACCCGCGTGTTACACAAACTCAGTCCACAGGTGAGGAGCACTCACGGGGTAAATCACTCGTTAAATAACGCAATATACAGCAAATGCATTTCGGCATCTGAGCCTTCTTCAGTGCTTTAATTGTGTTAAAAAGTGGGACACAGTCTCTAATCCGTTTAAATTTCGTCACCTTGTTTGTGATTGGTGAATCTGTAGCCAATGGAGGATCTGCAATCCGGGTAAGTTTTTTCTTGCTTTCTTAGGCTGACATGGATGTCGCTCGTATCACCGTGATGTTATTGTAAATACATACATTCATGTTAAGCCCCATTTTTCCGGTACCAGACACCTTCCATTGCGGTTCTGTGTCCTTCAGCCCCTCGTTGCAGCCGTATGCTGACACCAAGGCGCTCTCCATGTCAGCCTAAGAAAGCAAGAAAAAACTCACCCGGATTGCAGCTCCTCCATTGGCTACAGATTCACCAATCACAAACAAGGTGACGAAATTTAAACGGATTAGAGACTGTGTCCCACTTTTTAACACAATTAAAGCACTGAAGAAGGCTCAGATGCCGAAATGCATTTACTGTATATTGCGTTATTTAACGAGTGATTTACCCCGTGAGTGCTCCTCACCTGTGGACTGAGTATATATATATACATATATATATATATGTATATATATATATATATATTCACTGAAAAAACCATAGGTTTCACACACGTTATAGTTACAAATTAGCATTTAAAAAACCTTGAAAATTTACTTAAAAAACCATAGGTTTCACACATGTTATAGATAGCTGGACATATCACTCGTAAAAAAACAATGAAATTCCCCCGTTATAGTTAGTGCAGGCAACTATAACTCACGCGACCGCAATCCTCTGCTGATGATGTCAGATATTACACGGCAGGGTGCGCGCACAGTGCGCGCACGGTGCGCGCGTATAGATATTGATATGCTTTTAAGTGCTATTTTCTCAGGAAATACTGAACAGATTACACCAGACCTGCAAAATGCACTTCCTTGACCTTATGGCTACCTCTCTGCCAAATTTCACGTAATTCTGTTCAGCCGTTCGCATGGGGAAAACTCGTTTTGGGACCCCCCCTTTTTCTCAGCCCCCGCTTGACGAATCACCCCGAGACTTTCAGGGTAGGAGCAGAACGGAGCGCCCCATTTATTTTGAAAATTTCACGAGGATTCGTCAACCGGCACCAAAGTTATTCAAAATAGAATTTTGAGATTTCCTATGGAAACTAGGTTGTAACTATAACTATCTACTGGTGACCGCCAGTAGATAATATATATATATATATATATATATATATATATATATATATATATATATATATATATATATAAGTGATGTCGGAAACCGCCGTCATTCTCAATGGGAGTCTTCAAAGAAATGCCACTGCTGGAAAGAAGAAAAGTGTCAAGGGGCTCCGTAGACGAATGCCTACCGATGTCGAGTGCTTCAGGTGTGAAGATGGAGATCTTGACTCTACAGCTGCAGGGACCAGGAGACAACCAGGATCCTTATATGAGCTTTCCCATGAAGGATGTCCAGTGCTGAGGGGTCGTGTCCAGCAGGAGCGCCAACAAGCCTTGGCAGCAGCAACCCATGAAGAAGGTCGAGGAAGGTCATGGTCTAGCCGAGCAAGGACCAGCGAACTCACCACAGCAAGAGGAGTCAGGGCAGGCCTGGAGCAACCAGGGGAGCCCAAGAAAATCAGTGTTGTCCCTCAAATGGACCCACAGGCAGAAGGCACAGGAGTCGCGAGGGGAGCTCTAGCAGTTTTACAACGCAACAGCTTGCAGGGCACAGATTGCGAGGAGGCTACCAGTCTTCATTAGAACCCAAAAACCTGCATCTGGGAGGGGGGGGGGGGTCACAATCCAACAAAGGGAAAGGCAAAAAGAAACCTTTGTGCTACTTATGTAAAGAAAAGACCCAAAGGCCAAGGGTTCAACTCCAACCATCACTACCCCTAAGGCAACTGCTCCCCTAGTACAGTTTCAAGTGGTGGTATAGGGAACATGGGAATAGTAGGGGTAGGGTTAACCTTGGGCTCTGAGATGGGTTCTGGCTTAGTCAGAAGTCAAGCTCAGGCTGTACTTGTCTGTGATAGTGTCATGGATATTGCCACCATATTTGTCAGCCCCAGTAACCTGGGCAAATACAGACAGCAGTCTTTGATTAATGGGAAGGAGACCCTGGCATACAGGTACACAGGTGCAAGGTGTCACTATGGTGACCAAAGATCTTGTGGACCCTGAACAGATTATACTTGGTGAGATGTACCAAGTGAACAATCCAAGGAATGATCAGTCCTGACATTGTTAGCAATGTCAGGACTGATCATTCCTTGGCAGTTGTACATTTCAGCTGGGGAGGGGTAACTGGACCAACAAAAGTTGTGGTTAGCTCAGACCTTCCAGTGGAATGCTTATTGGGCAATGATTTGGAGACTTCAGCCTGGGCTGAAGTGGAACTAAGGACTCATACAGCAATGCTGGGCATCTCTTCATATGTGTTTGCTGTGACAAGGTCACAGGCCAAACTGATGTCCACTGAATAGGCCCTGGATTCTCAAAGAACGGACCAGGAGCCTTCCAAAAGAAGGAACAGGAGGGGTAAGGCTGTGTCTTCCCCCCAGGCTAAGGGAGAGGATCAATCTCTTGAGGGAGATGATCCCTGTCCCTGTGAAGGCTCTGTCTCAGATGAACTGGAACCTGATCAGGTTGAGTTCTTGGGGACAGGGGGCCCTTCCAGGGCAGAACTGAGCCAGGAGCAGCAAACTTGCCCCTCTCTTGAACCCCTCAGACAGCAAGCTGCTGCTGAGGCTGCTGGGAGTGTCAGTGGATCCCACAGTATCTATTGGGATGAGGGACTCCTTTACTCAGAGGGTAGAGATCCCAAGCTTGGTGCAACCAGGAGGTTGGTCATACCTCTGAAGTTTAGTTTAGGGGCATCATACTCACCTTGGCACATGACATTCCCTTAGCAGAACATCATGGCCAAAGTAAGACTTGGGACAGGCTTGTCTCACACTTTCACTGGCCTCACATGTCAGAGGACACCAAGGAGTTTTGTTGCTCCTGTACCACCTGTCAAGACAGTGGTAAGTCAGGTGGTACCACAAAGGCCCCCCTAATACGACTACCTGTGGTGGGGGTTCCCTTTGAGAGGGTTGGGATTGACATAATTGGTACCATGAACCCTCCAACTGCATCTGGGCACAGTTATATTCTAGTGGTGTTGGACTATGCCACTAGGTATGCAGAGCTTATACCCCTTAGAACCACCGCAGCTCCTGTGGTGGCCAGGGCCCTCCTGGGAATTTTTTTCAGAGTGGGTTTCACTAAGGAGGTCTTAACTGACAGAGGTACCAACTTCATGTCTATTTATATCACTGCAATGTGGAAGGAGTGTGGAGTGAATTACAAATTCACCACACCCTATCACCCACAATGAAATGGGTTGGTTGAAAGATTCAGCAAAACCCTAAAGGGCATGATCATGGGCCTCCCAGAAAAGCTTAGGCGAAAATGGGATGCCTTCTCTTTGCCTACAGAGAGGTCCCACAAAAGGGGGTCGACTACAGTCCTTTTGAACTTTTGTCTGCGCATCCAGTTAGGGGCCCTTTGTGTTTGGTGAAGGAGGAATGGAAGTTACCTCTCAAACCTCCCAAGCAAGACATAGTGGACTATGTCCTTGGTCTCTGATCCAGGATGGCTGAGTATATGAAGAAGGCCAGCAAACACCTTGAGGCAAGTCAAGAATTGCAAAAAGCTTGCATGGCCAAAAGGCAGTACTGACTGTTTATAAGCCAGGACAGAAAATATGGGTATTAGAGGCTGTGGCCCCAGCAGCTCTCCAAGACATGTGAAGTGGACCCCATACTATTGTTGAGCAGAAGGGACAAGGTCACCTACTTGGTGGACCTTGGAACTCCTAGGAGCCCCCATAGGGTGCTCCATGTAAACAGACTCAAACCCTATATGGCCAGGGCAGACATGGGCTTGCTCATGGCTACTGATGAGGGACAGGAGGAAAAGAGTGACCCACTCCCTGATCTCCTCTCACAGAACCCTGATGATGGCTCAGTTAATGGTATAGCCTTGACAGGCAGTCTCACTGAGCAACAGCAGATCGATTGCAGGAAGGTCCTCAAGCAATACAGGCACATGTTTTCTTTGACTCCTAGTCAGACCACTTGGTGTACCCATGAAGTGGACACAGGTGAGAGTCTACCTGTTAGAAATCAGATTTACCGGCAGCCTGACCATTTCAGAGATTGCATCAGGACTGAGGTCCAAACGTAGCTGGAATCGGGAGTAATAGAACCCTAGATAGCCCTTTAGCTAGTCCAGTGGTCCTGGTACTCAAACCTCATACCCAGGGTGGCAAAAGAGAAATGAGGTTTTGTGTGGACTACAGTGGTCTCAATGCAGTCACTAATACTGATGCTCACCCTATTCCTAGGGCAGATGAACTCATTGTCACTTGGCCTTAGCCAAGTTCTTGAGCACATTTTACCTCACTGCTGGATATTGGCAAATCAGACTAGCTGAGGATGCTAAACCAAAAATAGCATTCTCATTCCTTAGTGGGCATTATCAATGTATTGTGATGCCCTTTGGCATGAAGAATGCACCTGCCACATTCCAAAGGTTGATGAAGAACGAAGTCCTTACAGGCCTGGATGCCTATAGTGCAGCATATCTTGATGATATAGCTGTCTTTAGCTCCACCTGGGAGGATCACCTGGTTCACCTAAAGAATGTTTTGGAGGCCTTGCAGAAAGCAGGACTCACTATCAAGGCCACCAAGTGCCAGATAGTGCAGAGTAAGGTTGTATACCTGGGCCGCCTTGTTGGTGGAGGACAGGTTCAACCATTGAAGAGCAAAATCCAGACCATCATGGACTGGGTTGCTCCCACTATCCAGCAACAGGTCAGAGCTTTCTTGGGCCTGACTGGCTACTACAGAAGATTTGTAAAAGGATATGGGGCTATAGCGACTCCCTTGAATGATCTTACATCAAAAAGAATGCCCAAGAAAGGTCCGTGGACAGTTAGCTGTCATAAGGCATTTGATGACCTCAAGCAGGCCATGTACACTGCTCCCATTCTGCAAAGTCCTGACTATTCCAAACAATTCATTGTCCATACAGATGCATCTCAGTTGGGGGGTAGGGGCGGTGTTGTTACAACTTAATGCAGAGGGTCAGGATCAACCAGTAGCTTTTATTAGCAGAAGGTTGACCTCAACGTAGGTCAGCCATTGAGAGGGAAGCCTTTGCTGTGGTTTGGGCTCAGAAGAAGCTGAGGCCATACTTGTTTGGCACTCACTTCATTGTTCAGACAGACCATAAGCCCCTCTTATGGCTGAAACAGATAAAGCGTGAAAACCCCAAACTTTTGAGGCGGTCCTTTTCCCTACAGGGGATGGGCTATACAGTGGAAAATAGACCTGGGGGTAACCATGCCAATGCAGATGGACTCTCCAGATTTTTCCACTTAGAAAATGAAGACTCAACTGGGCAAAGTTAGTCTCATTCCTTACGTTAAGGGGGGGTTGTGTAGGAAAGTAGGATCTGGTCACACTGTTTTTGACTAGTCTGCCTTGGATCCTGCTAATCAGGACCTCAGTCTATCTGCTTTCTCCCTAAAATGTTATGCCATGTACTTAGGTATACTCCAGATTGGATACTGGGGTATCCTTGTAAGTCCCTAGTATGTGGCACACATGTACCTAGGGTCTCCCATGGGCTGAAGCATGTATTATGCCACCCATGAGAGGCCATGCAAAATGGAACTACAGGTCTGCCATTGCCAGGGCAGCTCGACCTCAATGAACGTAGGAACCCACCACATGTATTGCTGGATCCTTCAGAGTTCACAGGACCTCAGGATCAGCAGACTAGTCAATTGCATTCCGGTGCCTGCAAATGCAGGGGAGTAACTCCTTCACCCCAAGGGAGATACTTCAGATGTCCTTGATGCTCCACAGGTCCTGCATGGAGCCTGTCTGGTGCACGGCACAGACAATGCTTTGGGCGGAGAGGGAGATGAAGTTGGGCCCAGTCGAATTCCAGCGATGTCCAGAGTGTTCAGACGGTCGAAGGTCAGTGGTTTCTTGTTCAGAATCTTGTCCACATCAAATCTAGGGTCCTACAGCCAGGTAAGCCCTTTTGTACCCTTGGGAGAGGGTTGGCCAGAGTCAAGGGACGTTCGACACCATCTCCCACGAAACACTCATCAAAGAATTGCACGAAAGTGGTGTACGAGGAAAGGCACTGGAGTGGATCCGGTCCTTCCTGAAAAACCGAACCTTTCAGATTACATCTTCACGAGCCGTCTCGGATATCCTGCCTGTACCCCATGGAGTGCCCCAAGGGTCTATTCTTAGCCCTTTGTTCTTCAATTTATATCTCAAACCCCTGGCCAACCTTGTTGAACAATCGGGTCTCACTCTTATGAACTATGCCGACGACTCCCAAATTATCTTTTCCCTATCCGAATCCTGTCCTCACTCTCCTTCTTTACTCAAAGATGGACTCCTAAACATCCTGAACTGGATGACAAAAAACCAGTTAAAATTAAACGGCGATAAGACGGAGATATTGGTACTGGGAAAAGATCAAGATCTGTGGAATCCCGGACACTGGCCTGACCAGATGGGCGCCTTTCCTACTCCGGTGACCCATACTCGAAATCTGGGTTTCATTTTGGACAATTCTCTATCCATGAATCAACAGGCCAGTAAATTAACTGGCCTATGCCTCACCATAGTGAAATGGTTGAGGAAGATTCTATGGATGCTGCCTCTGTCCACGCAAAAGACCGTAGTCAATGCCCTTATTACATCAAGGCTTGACTACGGAAACATTCTGCATCTGGGCGCAAACAAATCTGTTGTCGGCCGACTACAGGTGGTGCAAAACGCAGCAGTTCGTCTACTATGTAATATTCCCAAAAGCTCTGGAGTCTCGAACCATCGTCGGGAACTCAATTGGTTAAGGATCGAAAACAGAATCCGCTTTAAAGCTTTGAACTATATGTTCAGAATTAAAGCAGGCATAGCACCTAAATACCTTCAAACCCTTGCCTACCTTTACACTCCCAAGCGCAATCTTCGGTCACAGAAGGCAGCCTTTTTCTGTGTACCGAGATTCAAACAGGCGAGAGCAGGTGGCAGATCCTTCGCCCATCTGGGACCTTCCCTCTGGAACACACTCCCTTCCTTCATCCGAAAGGAAGAAAACTACATTAGGTTCAGAAAGTCTGTTAAAACCTGGCTATTTGAACAATAATACTCAAGAGCCACTATTCCTTTTTCCTGTCCTCAAACTAGCTGTGTCTAGGCGCCGGGAAACCCTTTTTGGGTAGCTGTTGCGCCCTATAAATTGAAAAAATAAATAAATAAATAAATAAGGGACCCTCCCAGGGGAGGGTCAGGACAGTGTGGAGGTTACTCCCATGTCCGTTGTCCAGTTTCACACCAGACCACGAGCCAACTATTCTAAGAACTGGTTTGAGCTGGACTATGCACAGGGACACCAAATGTGCCCCTCGTGCAGACTTTCAGGCACTTTGGAAGCACACCCACTCAGCTACAATACACTAAATCCTGTCTGGGGGTGGTCACACCTTCCTATGACAGGATACCTATTGTGCTGCCTTCCTCTGTTCGAGCTTGGCTCGGCAGCAGGAGGGCAGAAATGTGTCTCTAGTCGAAAGCAATGATTTTGTGCTGACCGGTTACCTGTGTGGAGGTATGATTCCAAGGTGTTTGATACCAAGCATGACATGGTTTGTTGCAGCCGTTTTCGAAATAGCATTTTACGCGAGCATATATTGCACCTTTACCTATATGTCGGGCTGCGTCACCCACAACCCAGAAGAGTGGTTTCCAAAGGCTGCAGGGGTGCTATGCTCATGCAGGGGCACCCGCTCACATGAAACCCAGCACCCTGCCTTCAGGATTATCAAGGCCTGTTATAGGGGGGAAAAATTTGTTTTAAGTGTTGTGACCTATAGATATAGTAAACCTATATCTAAAGTAGGTGGTGCATGCTCCATCTTACACAGGCTGCAAAGGCAGGCCTGTAGTTCTATTTTGCATGGCCTCTCATGGGAGGCCTCAGGGGTATTTCTGGGCACCAGAGCTATAGAATTCTATCAGCATAACAAAATGATTATTAGCCTGACAAAATTCTGCTTAGAGAATAATTTCATTTTGTTCCAACAGCAAATCTATCAATAAATAAGAGGGGTAGCATTGAGGGCAAGCTTTTCGCTGAGCTATGCCTGCCTCCACATGGGATGGTGTAAGAAAATTATTTTAAATACTATGTACGCAGGCACCGTGGTAATTTACATGATTAAGTGGACAAGGTATATTGATGATCTTTTTGTGATTTGGCAGGGAAGCAGACAAAGTGCAGTTGACTTTGTCACCAGTACCAACAGTAATGATATCAACTTGCATTTCACTAATATAATGTCAGTGACAGATCAGTTTGTTTTCTAGACGTAGAGGTCTTTTTGCCAATGGGTATCTTCAAACCAAATTGCACCGTAAACCAACTGCAGGAAACACCATCCTACATGCAACAAGTTTTCATCCCAGACATATGTTATATCCTGACCAATGTTGATCGATGGAATCTTGGGCTAGAACCTTTTGATGGCCCAGATTCCAGTTTAGGTCAGTTGACCCAGGCTTTTCTTGAAACAAGCTGTTTTCTTTTTAGCTCAAATAAACATATTTAATTATACTCCTCGTTTTATGATCATCATTAAGGAGGAACTTTATACTGGCGACGAGCGGGTTCAACCTGTGGAAAAGCCTGGAGCGCTGCAGATGCAAAGAGGACATCCTAGCAGATCAAGGGGTCTTCAAGAGGAAAATCGAGCGTTTAAAATAAGTTTCCATGTTCTGGTGACAACTCAGTGAACTTGGCGTTTGGTTTGGGAGCGGGACTACGATGTTTAATTTGGAGGCGGGCTCACGCTGTTTTCGAGAGAGAAACCCAGCGAAGGTTTCGGTCGTGAGTAGCTGAGAACCATTTGTGCTTTATTTATTCTTAGACAGTTATTTTGGGAGCGCGTGCTGTGGCGCTGTATTTTTCTTTTGAGCGCGTGTTCTTGCTCGAGAGCTTGTCGACATCTGTTGCATGGGCTGAGGCTCGAGCATTGAGCGTGTGCTGTGACTCGAGCGCCCACTGTCAACTGTGTGCTGAGGCTCGAGCGCTTACCTGCTACGTGCTGTGACTCGAGCGCCCACTGTCATCTGTGTACTGGGGATCGAGTGCGCACCTGTTATTGCCAATCTCCTGAAGTGTCATAGCGCAAGACTGCCCCATTGTTTCATGGGCACTGTCCTCCACACGCATTCTGCTTCATTCCTGTCGAGCTGTGTCTGGCAATTGTATGAAGAAAGACTTATTCTGCGCATGCTCCGTGTGTGATTACGTGATTGGATTAAATGCTTCCTGTTCTCTTCTGGATGTGCAACGTCAACCTGATATAGAAACAAGCCCTAAAGATATCGGAGGCCATTTATTGAATAAATGAAAAGTTTGTGGTGGTTTTTAAAATACAATAAACAACATAGCCCATTATCTACTGAAAATATACAAATGTTGTGGTGATCTGCACACCAACTACAATCATCATATGTAACTTTATTTAATTTCATTTTTTTTTCTCATTCTATTATTGCAGACACCCAGCATCGTAGTTTCTTTAAATAGTGAACAGAATATTGTGATTCATATACTTTAGACAAAATAATTTACAGTATAAGTATTTACTATGGAAGGTATTGTTGCACCATTATCTTTCTTACCAAATCCAGGTTATCCTGTGTTAGAGTGGAAACAGTGGAAAGATGGTTTTGAAGCATAGTTAGATGCTATACAAGGTGAAGTTTATACTGATAAACGTAAACTTGCTATACTTAAACATTCTTTAGGTGCAGAAGGGAGACATGTCTTAAGTCTTCTACCACCTATTCTTCTTGAGGAAGATGATGATGATAATGTTGATATATATGATATGGCAATTTCCCAATTAGATACCTTGTATATCAAAAAAGTTAATGAAGTGGTTGCTAGATATAAATGTTTAAGTAGAGCCCAATCAATCAATGAATCTGTTGATTCATTTGTCAATGGTCTACGAATTCTTGCTGCAAAATGTAAGTATGGAGATTTTCATGATCAAATGTTGCGTGATCAATTGGCACACAAAATTGGAGACACTAAATGACAAGAGAAGTTATTAGCTGCGAAGGACCTTATTTTAGAGAAAGCTATTGACATTAGTCATAGATTCGAAGATATGAAATTAGGTATGAAAGAATTAGCCGCAAAACCTACTTCTGAAGTTCAAGTTGTAATGAAAAAACTGAGTGATGATAAATTAGAAGACAAATCATTAAAAGATAGTGGTAAGGAAAAAACAAAGATTAGTACTCAAAATACAAAAAGAAACAATTATATTTGTTTCAAATGTGGGATACCTGGTCATTTAGCAAATGACAAATCTTGTCCAGCCATTGAACAGATGTGTAGGTATTGTAAAAATAAAGGTCATTACTCCAGAATGTGTAGGAATAAAAACAAATTTGTGAATAAACTTGCTCATATGAAGGAAATATGCCAAGAACCAGAGGATTTAGACGAAGAATTTATGCTTTGCATTCATGAAGTCAACGATAAAAAAAAAGATTCTCCATTTTGTGTTGTTAACATTGATGGTATAGATATTGAAGTGATGGCTGACACTGGATCTCACCATACTTTAGTTGGTGATCAATTTCTAAAGAAATTTCCTAATACACAACTGTTGCCATCTGACATAAAATTGGTTGGTTATGCCAATAAACCTATTGATGTTTTTGGATATTTTGTTGCAAAAATCAGTTTTAAAGGTAAGACAATTTCTGCTAGTATGTTGCTAAGAAGGATCTTGCTTATTAGGATGGCCACCACAAAGGGATTTGTTTATCACTCTAAATCCCAATCATCCTGAACAGGTACTAGGATACACTGATTTCATAGCTCAGGTTGATGAAGATAAAATGACTGAATGGGAGAAATTATTTCCGAATGTCTTCTCATCAAAACTAGGATTGATGAAGAATTTTGTTCATAAAATAATTTTGAAACGCAATACAATTCCTAAGGTTCACAAAGTTAGGAATGTTCCTTTATCTATGAGACAAGCTCTAAAAGAAGAATTAGACAGATTATGTAAGCAAGACATAATTGAAGAAATGGAATCATCTGAGTGGTTGTCTCCTGTTGTAGTGGTCCACAAGCCTAATGGAAAAATTAGACTATGTGTTGATTTAAGAGATTTAAACGAGTGTGAGTGGGTGGATCGGCACCCATTGCCGAATATAAATGAAATGTTTTCAGCTTTAAATGGGACCGCTGTATTTTCAACATTGGATCTATCCAACGCTTATCACCAAATTGCTTTGCATGAAGATAGCAAACCTTACACTTCCTTCATAACTCCTGAAGGGGCTTTTATATACAAGAGGATGCCTTTTGGTCTGATATCAGCATCTGCGGGATTTCAGAGAGTTATGCATAAACTGTTTAAAGATTTTAAAAATACTTTATATTTTCAGGATGACATATTAGTGTTCGGGAACAATAAGCAAGAACATGCAGAGACTTTGTGCAAGGTTCTTAATATTTTGCAAAACTATGGAATGACATTGAGCAAAGAAAAATGTCAATTTGAAATGAATTTGGTGGACTATTTAGGGCATAATATCAGTTATAAAGGAATATCACCAAAACAGAATTTGGTAAAAGCAATCGAGGAAGCTCCAGAGCCCCAATCTAAAGATCAACTTATGTCTTTTTTGGGTCTGGCTGAATATTATGCCAGATGTATTCCTTTTTTTTTCAGATAAGACCAACCACATGAGAAACTTAATTAAAAAAAATCAACAATTTATTTGGTGTAAGGAATGTGCCACAGAGTTTATAAACCCTAAAGATGAATTATACTCCACTTCTGCTTTGGCAACATTTGACATGCGTTGTAGTTCTGTCAATGTGACTGATGCCAGTAATGTTGGTTTTGGTGCAGTTTTAATGCAGAATCAGAATGGAAAACTTGTCACCATTGCTTTTGCATCAAGACCACTTTGGGATGCTAAAGTGAAATATTCAACTTTAGAAAAAGAGACACTTGCATGTTGGTGAGGCATAGAATACTTTCGTAAATATGTATAGGGTACCCCATTTAAAGTTAGGTCAGATCATCGTTCATTGGTGGAGCTATTTACCACCAAAGGTTGTGTTAAAGCAACACCAAGGATTGCCAGATGGCAGTACAAATTACAAGATTTTCATTTCAGTGTGGAATACATTCAAGGTGCCAGGAACATTTTAGCAGATTGTCTATCTCGTTTACCAATTAAGGAGGATTGTGACCAGTCTGTGACTGATGAGGATATGAAGTGAGTTGTATCCATTTGTGTAGTATCAAATGGATGCATTTAACAAGATGAACGGAAAAATGCCTGCAATATTGATGAGGAAATTCAAGAAGTCATCAAATATAACTGTTCTCAATGGCCGATTAAGAAAGATTTGGATAAGAAACTGTTATCTTATTTCCATGTTGCTAATGAATTATCGGTCATAGATGACGTGTTATTTCGTGGTGTACAGTTGGTGGTACCCAAAGATTTGCGGGAACAAGTGTTAGACATGGCTCATGTAGGCCACCCTGGCATTTCTAGTATGAAAAACAGATTACGTTCTGAGTTTTGGTGGCCGGCTATTGACAGGCGTATTGAGACTAAGGTTAGATCTTGTGTTGAGTGTGCCATCAGTGATGAATCACAAAAGGTTATCAGTTATGAGAAAGCTCTTGTTTCTAGACCAGATAAGGTATGGGAGAGAATCTCTCTTGACATTGCTGGTCCAATGTGTTTATCCAAAAAAAATTGGTCCATCAAGTTGATTCACACACAGTAATTCAATTTCTAAATGAAGTATTTGAAAAAGAAGGATTTCCTAAATGTTTGGTTACTGATAATGATGTGCAGTTACGGTCGACTGAGATGACAGATTATTTGGATAAACATATCATTAGCCATTTACGAACATCTGTATATTATCCACAAAGCAACGGAATTGTAGAAAGATGGATAAGAGTTCTTAAGGAAGGTATACAATTGACTTTAGCTAGTGGGAAGACTTGTTCTCAAGCACTTTAGGATCTAATGTGGAATTATAGCGTTACTCCTAGAAGGGTAGGTGATATATCTCTGTTTGAGAAAATGAGGGGAAGGAAGGCTGTGTGTGACTTGAACCAGATGTGGATGATGGAAATGAGAAACAAAGTTCATCGTTCCAAAGTGTCTGGTGGTTCCAATGGTGATTATCGATGGCTTTCAAATGATAAACAAGTGTCTTCTCAAATGTGTAGGAGTCCCATGCTTCAATTTTACATTGGTGAATGGGTTTGTGTGAAGAAGGGAAGATTAATCCGTAACTGTATGATGCTATGCCTATTCTGTACATGCCTATGTTTCTCTGTATAGCGCTCTGATACCCTAACGGGTCAAGTTTGCGATCTGTAAAACACATAAAATAAATAAATAAAAATAAATAAATAAATAATTAAATCTGGAGAATCCAAATGTTCTGTTCCCATGAAAATAATCAGAGTGGGGCACCAAGAAGTAGAGTTGTCTGATGGAAATGTGTGAAGCATGAGCAAAGTGGTTAAAGTGCCTAAGTGTTTATGGCCTAATGTAGATACGTTTTCTGAACCAGGAGATGTAGTTATTAAACAACAAAACAGTGATGAGCCAAATAAGACATCTGCTTCAAGGTTGAAATCTAAACCAGCTTGGTGTAAAGACTACGTCATGTCATAATCTATAAATGTAAATCATGTGTTCACACCTCATGTTGAACACACCGTACCTGAGTGTATTTAACGAGGAGCATGACCCACTCACGCGCCCAGCCTACAATAGGAATGCCACTGGTGCGAAAACAAGTGCGGAAGGGATTCGAGATGGATGACATCCCTCTTCGATCGTGCTGGTAAATGGGGTTTTTTTCAGGCCGTGAGTAGATTAACAGCACTACGTAAAAGAAACCAACTCACCTGACTGTTTTTCATTATAAAACCTCACTTCAAAATCAGTGCTTTTACCAAGTAAGAACTTTTTTGAACTATGATAATAATATAATGAGGACTTCCAGACCGTCTACTTGAATGGATTTGAAATGCACTGTGGGACTTGTATTTTCAACACCCAGTCATGTGATCAAGTACTTTTAAAAGCTCGCACGAACGCACTTTGCAATTACTATGACTCACTTCCACCTGTGATCAAGGCTATCAGTGCCGAAACGTTAGGGAAATGGAAGTATGCTGTGCGGCTGGATTCTGAAATAAAGCCTCATTTCCAGCAATGGGCCTCGATTGTTCTGTGCATTTGATATATATATATATATATATATATCTTTACTGAAAAAAACAGAAGTTTCACTCATGTTATAGTTAGCTGGACATTTCACTCGTACAAAACCATTGAAATTTCCCCGTTATAGTTATTTCAGCTAACTATAACTCGCGCGCCCGCAATCCACTGCTGATGACGTCACATATTACATCACTCATGACATGGTCAGTGACATCACTCATGACATCACTGATGACATCTCAAATGACATCACTGATGACATCACTGATGACATCATCCATTGAGTATGTGTTTCTGAACAATTTTAATATGTTTAATATATATAGGGAAAGGCCTGTTGAAGAATGAGTGGGTGTACAAGTGTGTAAATGGATGATTTTCTGTGGTGCGTAACTAACTCTATAAGTGAGTCATTAAATGTATCTTACTGCAGACTAGTGACTAAACTGTGTAAATGTCTGTATGTTTCTGTATGTTGGTGTATAAGTGGCTGCATGGTTTTGTGAATACCTATATGAGTGTCTATATGAGTTATTGATTGCTTGTCTCAGTATCTGTATGGGTTCCTGAGTGTTTGTGTGGGTAGGGTGTGTGTGACTCTATGCATAGATGTGTGAGTGGGTGATTCTATGGGTGCATGGTTTTAAGAGTGCATCTGTGATGGACTGTATGGTTGAGTGAGTGTATGTATGGGTGTGTTAGGGATTGAATGTATATCTCAGTGGTACGTTTGTGACTAACTACATATGTGAAAGGCAGTATATGTGCGTGTAAGAGTATATAAGTGGGTAGATGTGAGAGTGT
Source organism: Triturus cristatus (assembly GCF_964204655.1). Taxonomy (NCBI): domain Eukaryota; kingdom Metazoa; phylum Chordata; class Amphibia; order Caudata; family Salamandridae; genus Triturus; species Triturus cristatus. The sequence goes on along the minus strand of NC_140583.1, from coordinate 1,016,099,279 downwards.
GTGATTGTGAGAGTGACTGTATGGATGAGTGTGTGCTTGTATCAATGATTCTATAAGAGTGTAAAAATGTGATACTATTTTTATGAGTAAGTGAACTTGAGTGTGTATAACCGCATAGGTGAGTAAATGGGAGTGTGATTATTTGCATGACTGAGTAGGTGTAAGAGTAGCTCTATGGATACTTGTTAGTGTGTGAGTGTCTATATAAGTGTATAAATGCATATGATAGTTTTGTACGGAGTGACTGTAAGTATGAGTGACTGAACAGGTGAGTGAGTGGAGGTGTATGAAGACCTAAGAGTTAATAAGTGGGTATGTAGTTATTGGTATTGCAGTATGGATGGTTTTGAGAATGGAACTCTTAAATTTTGAGTCGGTGTATCAAAGGTTATATTAGGGTGTGAGAAGATGTGGTAATTTATCACATGGATGACGTCATCAGTGATGTCATCAGTGATGTCATTTGAGATGTCATCAGTGATGTCATGAGTGATGTCACTGACCATGTCATGAGTGATGTAATATGTGATGTCATCAGCAGTGGATTGCGGGCGCGCGAGTTGTAGTTAGCTGAACTAACTATAACGGGGAAATTTCAATGGTTTTGTACAAGTGAAATGTCCAGCTAACTTTAACATGTGTGAAACCTCTGGTTTTTTCAGTAAATTTGCAAGGTTTTTTAAATGCTAATTCCTAACTATAACGTGTGTGAAACCTATGTTTTTTTCAGTGAATTTGCAAGGTTTTTTAAATGCTAATTCCTAACTATAACGTGTGTGAAACCTATGGTTTTTTCAGTGAATTTGCAAGGTTTTTTAAATGCTAATTCCTAACTATAATGTGTGTGAAACCTATGGTTTTTTCAGTGATTTTGCAATGTTTTTTAAATCCTTTTTTTTTTTTCTTTTGAGTTTTTTTTTTAAACAATATGCTACCTATGTATATAATCATTGATTTACTGTATCCTGCAATATAGAATGGTTCACCTTTTTTAAATAAATGTTTAGATATAGCTGAATAACATAGTTAATATCTTCTACAAACCTTTTTTTTTTTAGGATTTTTTACCGTGCGTGTACGGTAAGCTTACAGTACGCGCATGGTGCGCTTTAAGTACGGTGCGCATACGTAATATTTATGCTCCGTGTGCGCATGCGTACGCGATTTACGTACGCATCTGTACTTCGTCAGCGACGAGTAAGCGCTTGCTTCAAACGTAACCGCCGTACGTGCGCGCGCGCGTGCCTCTAATGCACATGCGCGCATGCTTCTAATGCGCATGCGCCGGTGCGCGCGTGCCTCTAATGCGCGTGCGCGCGTCTTACGTACGCGCATGTGTACTTTTACCGTGCGCGTACGGTAAGCGTACGGAGCGCGCACGGTCATGTGGTCATGTGATCCAGAAACAAAACTTTTCATTGGTTTAAACTTGTTTCATTTCCAGAAACTTCCAACACCACACCAATTCCCCTCATTACTGCTTGTGATTCCCTAGGAGAAGGAGCTGAATTGTCTTTGGGATACAATGGCAGAGCAGCAGTCCTCTTCTGGGAGTGAGCAGGACAGCATTATTAGACAGAGAAAGAGGAAACAGAAGAATTCTTTTGTCTGGCAATATTTCACATTTCCAGAGGGGCAGAAAAAAGTCAATGCTCCATTAGTCACCTGCAGACTTTGTGGCGGGTCTTATCTAGAGGAAAGCCAAAGAAGAAGTATTCTTTTGGAATTTTCTCTATGTTTAGACACATTAGGGATGGACATCCCAAGACTTTTGCTCGACATACTGAAGCAACCCCTCCCTCAGCCGAGCACATCCGCAGAAGCGCAGCCGAGTACATCTTCGGCAGCTCAGTCGAGCACTTCCTCTGCGGTGGGAGCGTCACCCTCTTCTGCTCCTCTGGACATCTACCCTCGGTTTCAGAGAGTACATATAAGGTGCAACACTTGTTACTCTCTTATTGCTATTGGGGAGACTAGTATTCCTCTAATAGACAATAAGATTGAGCAGCACACGTGCGGTACCTTTTAATATTGCCATTCTTTCTTTCCTCTGTCCCCGTATTAGCACAAGGGCTCTTTTAAGAGCCACCCTACCTCACAATTTTTTAAAATTTATTTTATCACTTTTTAAAAAAAAAATGTTACCACGCGCACCGTTTTAAAAAAAAAATTTTTTTAAATAAAATATTTATTTCACCCTTCAATGTACTTGAGTGACCGCAAGGGAAATGAGAAAAGCAGAGTGAGGAGAAGTGAAAAAAAGGGAGTATGAAAGTAAATGTGTGATAAATACAGATATTTCAAACTTACCTGACCAACAAAATAACTTAATTATCAATAACTGTTTTTTTTTAATTGCTAGAAAAAAGTATTTATAAAGTATTAATTTTGCAAAATTTTCTTTCTCAATCTGTAAAAAAAGAAAAAAATGTATTAATATTTAACGATACATTTTAAAAATACAGTACACAAATTTTCTTATTTAAAAAAACAAATTTTTGCCCTTTTTTTGCTGTTTTCAGAATATATTGAATTTCACTGTAAATCGTGAAACCAATTGCATTCATCACTTAACAGCGGGCAAAAAAATTAACAATCTGAAAGATTGTTTAAAAAAAGCCCTGAATCTCTTCTCAGTAAAACATACCTTTATAGAGATGTAACATATTTAATAAAAACATCATCTAAAAACAACAAATATTTGCAAAAAATATTGTCTGTAAATCTTGTTGCTTAAGCACATACACCAAAATAATATCTGTCAAAGAAGTCCACAAGAGAAATTTTTACCATTTCATGAGGCCAAATGGTAATTTTTTAATTCTTTTTTGATTAAATATCCAATGGTAATCCAATAAAATCGCAAAAATGATTTGTTCAGATGTTGCAATTTGTATCTAAAATTTTGGTTTCAGAAAAATTAAATAGGAATTTGGTAATTCTGCAGGCAAACGTTGCTTGAAAATCAATTGAGAATCATTACACAGTGTCCAGCCTTTTTCACATTTAAGATAAACTGTGTAATGACCAGAAGTTATCGAAGGTCCATCATGGAAAATTATTGCAACTGCAACAAAAGTTTTTCCAGATATTGATAATTGATGTCCCGTAAACTTCTTTATTAAAGTGTCCAATTTTGAACCATCAGCTCTACAACGTTGCATCATTAAAATTACATACTGTCCATATTTCTTTAAAAATAAAGTTGAAAACATTTCTGATTTACATTTAGAACATTCCATGCTGTGATTGGCATCTTTAACTAATTTACTAAAAGTCACTGATTGACTCTCTGGTAATGTTAAATATATGAACCTTTCTGAATCAACATTAGAGCTGCATGTGTTGAAACAGTTTTCACAACTATGTTCCCATTTATAAGAGAGACCAAACATATTTTCTATTTCTACCCCTTCTTCTTCCAGTACCATAAGGATATACATCAAGAATTCCTGTGCATCTTGCTGGACATTTTGAGTAAACTGTGCACATCCTGAACATACATCTAAAAGTTTTCTAACATCAGAAGCACTTTCTAGTTTAGTTTTATCAATACTCAGCTTCTCAAAAAGAAAACTCAGCAGAGAACAAAATCTTTTTACATGATTAAGTATTATGTGCTCTTGCAAATTTTCAAGATAAAATACAACATTCAGCACTACATTAGCGACACCAGAGCTATTTTCAAAATGACAACCAACAACCTCTTGAACACTGTCCTTTTTCTTTTTGCTTGCAATCACATCACTCTCCTTTTGTTTTCTCTTCTGTACACCCTCATTACAGATATTCTCAATTCTCCTTTTCCGAGAAACAACACGTTTTTCAAACACAGGATACTGACCTAAATGAGGAGCATAGGTTCTTCTTAATCTATTATACTCCTTTACACAATTTGCATCAGCACTAACTTTTGAGTCATCAAAGTCTATCATGAATAGACCAGATAATGTTTTCACTCGTGACAAAGCAACATATGCCATACCTTCTTTGAACACAGTAGAACCAATGTTTACAAAAGCACTATCTACAGTTAATCCTTGAGATTTGTGAATAGTTACAGCATATGCTAGAGAAAACGGAAACTGCTTCCTACGTACATATAAGTCTTTCACAAGCAAGAAACGAACTGAACAACGACAAATGTCTTTAACCTCTTTAATCTGATAAAATTTTATTTTAAAAAATTCAATCCCATCTTTTTTCTGGTATTTCACAAAACCCACAACTTTACCTATAGCTCCATTCACTAAACCTTTTTCTACATCCAAATTTCTTCTTAAAAATACTCGACAGTTCATACAAACATAAAGATTTTTTTTCTTATCCAGCTGTTTTCGAAATGTTCTTCTCTAGAGAATCCAATTTATTTTTCAATTTGCCTGTTAATGTAATAGTAATTCCTTCATGCTGAATTTTGTCCACTGCTTCCATTTTCTTAACCTCTTCCTTTTCCAATTTCAAAAGTTCCTCATTGAATATCGAGCATTCACGTAGTGTTGGCATTAAGCAGATTACAGTATTTCTTTCTGCAATGTTCTGGTATATTTTCTCTGCAACTTTTTTTTCACTTGGAAATAAATTATGTAGCAACCGACTCTGTAATGCTTCTCTGCCAACTTCTGTGAGTAGTCCACTTCTGATATCTTTCAGAATACTTGCATAATCTTCATCGTTTGCTTGCCTCATATTGGTAGTGAGTTCTTTGTACTCAAAGAATGACCAAATATTCGCATTACCAATACTTCCTAATGATTTCTTCGTGTCTTCATTTGTCACAGTATTAAACACTGGTTGTCCTTTAACGGAGTGAGCTGCAGAAGATCCCCAAAAACTATAACATGTTTTCCTCCAAATAACACGTCATAGTCTCCCTTTAGAATTTGCTGCATTCTTAAATGCACAAAGCCAAGCATTAAGTTTGATACCATGCTTACCTCATCAATAATGAGAACTTGCATCTCCTTCAACACTCTTGAAACTTCGAAGCATGCTTCTCCTGTTAGCTTGTGATATTCTATTTTGTTCTCATGCTCCACTGGTAACATTAGCAAGCGATGTAAGGTAATTCCTTTTATGTTATATGATGCTAACCCAGTTGGAGCAGTAACAACACAAGACAAAGTTGAATCTGTTTTTTGCTGTAGGTAGCTTCGGATGACATTAATTAAGAAACTTTTTCCAGTTCCAGCTTGTCTACTCACATACATCCTGATTGGTTCAAATGATGGGCATGAGCACTCTTTCTTTTCATGTCGTAATCCATGATCAATTTTTTTTGTGACTTCTTCATAAATTTGTTTTTGTTCTTCATTCAGTTGCTGTTCCAAATTTGGTAAGTCTATTAAATCTTCCTGAGCTTGATTCATAGCTGTTTCCACTTCAGTCATTGCTATTGCAGCTTCATTTTCTACGATTGGTTGTCCTAGGGGATCTTGACTGAGCGTTCCAGAACTTTGGCCTTCTTGAGAACTGTCTCTAGCTACTTCAGCTGCAATTGTAGCTTCCTGTTCAATTTCTTCATTTAACATTTGCACATAATTTGTGAAAGTACTGCATAAAATCGTATCTTTACATGCATTAAAGGAATCTTCATAGCTGTGAAAATCTCCAAGTAATTCATCCTCTGAACGCCATGGTTTAAACAGCTGTAAAAGTGCTAAGTAGTACAATTCCTTTTTGTCAGGAGTGTCGCAACTCAGCTTCCTGTGATTAATCAAACTTCCTTTTGTTTGCGTCACCAAACATCCTTCCTCACCAATGACTTTATATTTTCCATTGTTGATGTCTTCTGTGGCTTTCCGTGTAAAAATGTAGTTCTGCAGCACTTCATAGAGACACATGTTCTCAAGATGACGACTTCTTTTTGGGTAATATGTGTCCAACATGTTTGATTTCAAAATATCTGTACTTTCCGGGTCATTCTCTGCCAAATATTCAATTTCTCCAACAGATTTCAGTACCCGATTTCGCATTCCTGCAAGGCCTAAACCTACCCAAATTATTCTTCTGGATTTGGAGTACAGACTTGCAGATGATAACCTATCTGAGCATTCGTAGGATCCAATTTCTCGATGCGATAACATCTTTAAACTGAAACTGCATAGCTTCTTACTGACAGTCTTCTCGTGAGAAATCTCTTCCCACATTTCCTTCAATTCCGTTTTCTCAGATTTAGTGATGTACGATGTGACATACCGAGCAACAGCAATAGAATTGTCAGCAACATACTGTATATCCATGTTAGCATTCCACATGGATAAAATGACTGGGTTGTAGTCATTTATATATTTTGACTATTCTTTTCTTCTTAGGTTGTACGTATTTTTGGGAGATTTTCTTGTAATAGTATGTCGCACAGCTGACATAAAACTGTTGACTCTTCCTTTTGAAAGAACAGGTCGTGGAAATCCAAATCGACATTTTGTGTAGAATTTTTCTTTACTCTTGTACTTTCGTCGACAGTATTTTCCACACCGATGACTTTGGAAACGTAAAACTTGATCTTTTAAGTTTTTCTCTTCTGTGCTTTTAGGTATAGCACATGTTGCATATCCTTCGATGAAACTTTAAACTGCTTCATCAAAATCTGTTCCAAATTTTGGGGCATCCTTGATCCACAACAGCATATGAAAATGAGGAGCACCTCTTGCTTGGTACTCTTTTCTCCAAAAGAAATCCACAACTTCTCCAAGAGGTGTATTTTTTTTATTGCAGATGGAGGACATCATAGCCTCAAATCTATGATTGAAATATCTGCAAACATTAACCGGATCCAATGAGAACCATTCTCCTGCTGTCTTGTATTGGATGTTTTCAATATTTGAATTTGCCCCTCGAAGAAAATCCAGAAGATCATCCCAAGCGTACTCAGCCCAGCTTAGGGTGAGAAACCATGTAGGAGTTCCTAAATACCGTAACATACATTTCAATTCTCCATGGCGTCGGTACCAATATTCATTTGTCCCACGCTGACAAGCCATTAGATTAATCAATTGAGATTCCAAATGATCATCTCGCTGTTGCACTTTGTTCATAAAATCCTTTGCAGACACCTTATGTAGATGTACTCCAGTTTTCAAAATGTGATTTACTGCATAAGATAGTGCTGACAAGTCACTTTCAAATAAAAGATGGAACAAATAAGGAATACTTTGACGAAATCTTGGATCTTCTGCATATAATCTTGTAGTCCGATACTCAGAAGCAGGAATCTGTACTGGACGTTCATCATATCGTCCACCTTTTCCTGGAGGAAACAGCTGGGGAAAGCAACGAGCTTCCAAGCTCTCCTCCCATACACTCACGGGAGTTCCTTGTGCTTTTTTCATCTGAAACAGATCAATAGTGTTTGCCATAACTTCTTTTGAATGAAGAGGATGTATGCTGACATTTTCATAAATTTATTCTTCTTTTGACTTATCCACTTTTTCAATTTGCCCAGCTGGTATTCCTGAGTCTGGTAGTAAAACTTCTTCATCTTCATCCATATAAATTGTTTCATACCATTTATTATTTCTTTTCAAATATAAATTTGCTCTTTGTACTTTTCGTACATCTACCAGCTTGTTGTAGATTACTTGTTAGCTTTTCTCTACTGCACAGCTCTGTTGGTGATGGAATGTTGCATGACATCATGGAATGCCTGGGTGCCTCTCTGGAGAGGAGTTTGGCATTTGGTGTACTCAGGCTGAGCTGAATGGAGCTTGCTCCTGGTGGGGCTAATCTTGTACTATCTTACTTCCTCCTGTTACCCTGACCACCTGTGATGGAACTAGGCTACCATTAAAGAAGTATCCTACATGAACCAATGGACCCCTGTACTTCTTTATAACATTTTGGCGACGATCTTGAGGACTGACGTGTGCTCTAAGGAGTAAGGACTTCTAGCAACTAAGGAACCTAAAGGAGAGGAACTAAGGACTTTAAGGACTTTCAACACGTCAATTGAAACCCAAAAGTAACGCCCTGGTCAGCCCCACCAGTGTCCTGTACCACCTGGACAGCCTGCAGCCTGGGCGTTTGTATTCACTTCACTCTGGAACCTGCTGTCATCAGTGAACAGTCTCTCTCAACAAGCCTGCTGTGTTTTCTGCCCTTCCCACTAACGTTGTAGAGCTGAGAGCGGGGGTATATTTTAGGGAAGAGAAGGACTTTGGTGATCACCTTCAAAGCGATTCATTTTCAATCTTGCCCATCTATGCTGGACAGCCTGCAGCCTGGGCGTTTAGTCTACTGTCACCCATCTGTCTGCTGTCACCTGCATGACTCCCTAGTCTCTTGCTTCAAGCCTGCGCGTCAACAGTGAGTCTGTCCCAGTGTCTGGTCTGGAACTTGTATTGTGAACTTTGTGGAGCCAACAACAACGACTAGCACCCTTTCTGTGTGGAGTTCAGGGCAGCGCTTTATTTGGGACAGTCGTAAGGCTTTCAGCAACTAAGGAGCACTTGCTGTGCGAGTTGTGGCACCTTGTGGGACATTGCGCACTTTCTGGTGAAATCTGATCTTTATTTACCAGGATTCATTTTTTTTTAAAAAGTGGATCGCTTCGGCAGCGCATCGTTTATTTTCAAAGTTGGTGCTCGCGCTCCTCACCGTTCTCCAGCGTCGCGCGGATCCTCATCGCTCATGGTGACGTCTTCGTTCTTTCACTGCTTCGTGACGTCTGTCTGCAGTAGCGCGCTGTGAGCCACTCGGCTCAACGTGATGCGGCGTGCCGCCATCTTGTGCTTGGTAACAGCACATACTGGGTCTCGTTGTATTCAGTTGTGAAGTCCTCTTTGTCAACCACGTTTTTTTGGCTTGAGCGGTTTGAAATACTTTATTCGGAATCGCCATTGACAACCCGCTCGATTTTACATTTTGACTTGCTTGTGGTCAACGGGCAGGGCGGCACAGAAAGGGGAGGACATTGTGTAATTCACGATGAGGTAATGGAACTTTATGATCAAACGTGTGACTCAGCATGGAGCTTTGAACGTGGGAGCACTTATTTGTAATGGCAGGATTCAGCGAATGTGCACTAGAGGGACTCAGACTTTCTACATTGAAGGTTGGCAGCTGTGGGAGGTCTTGTGTGGAATTCTCGGGTGATAGACCGATCACCGGTGCTTAGTATGTCTTCTTGCCTTCTCTCACAGCATTGCTTGTATTGGCTTGTGAGAGCCATGGGGAACTTAATGTTTCAATTCATTCAACAAGTCTGTTGTTTTGCTTAGCCTTATTATGCTGTTTTCTACTAAAGTGAAGTTGTGTGTCTTTCTCGTTGTATGTTCTTGTCGTGTACCGTGGTGTTTTGTCACTGCTGGCTGGTCAATGTCCTGTACTAGTTCGCTAGACTAGCACTCTGTGGTGTTTCCCACAATACGTAGGGGTGGTGGTGCTGTTTCTGGGTAGTCTGAGTTTTTTTTGAGTGTACCCATTTATTTGGGGAGGTTGTGGGGGTAATTTTTGGCCTCTGATTTAGTTTTCGGTGCTTCTGGGTTAGTATCCTGCGTTCGCTTCCAGGTGTAAGCTTGTTAGGGGATGTGGTTTTGGTTGCGTTTGTAGGTAGTCAATGCCTTTAAGTTGTTGTCTTTGTACTTGGAGTGTACCCATTCCTTTGGGGAGGTTGTGGGGGTAGGCAATGCCTCTGTTTTGTTTTAATGTTTAACTTATTGTGTACTCATTATTTGGGGAGGTTGTGGGGGTAGTTTTCTAGGGTCAGTGTACTCTATGGTGTACCCTATTTAGGGGAGGTTGTTTTTTTTCAAGGGTTAGTACTCTGTGTTTTTGGCGTGCTTGACTGGCGCTATCATTGGCTCTTCTTTTCTAGTTGACACTGGGTTACGGTCAAAGTCCACCTCCATGGAACTCGTGGCCAAGGGTTTCATGTTTGGAGGACTTTGAGTGTGCAGTTTTGTGTTTAGATCTCTTTGTTACTCTTGGTGGATCTTACGAGTCAGCATGTCTTCTAGCCTAATCCTTGTTGTTGTTTTTGGAGATGTTGTTTCTCTTCAAGGGTCTGTATTTACATCCACCTGGTTACAGGGTGTTTTCCCTGGGTGTACCCACTTTTGGGGAGGTTGGGTGGGTGTTCGTCTTTCCTGTTGCATTGTGTTTTTCATCTGTGCTTTGCATTATTTTCCCTAAGGGAGGGGGATGGGGCGTGTAGTGATGTTGTTTGTGATCTCTAACATATGTCTATTCATGCCAGTCGTTTTGTGATACCTCGTGCATTACTCCCAAGGTTAGGTGTACTTTATTGCTGCACCTTTTTGCCTAAGGTTTATGGGGTATCTTACTTTACTTCTTTCGTTCCCTAAGGGAAGAGGATGTGTTGTAGATTACTTGTTAGCTTTTCTCTACTGCACAGCTCTGTTGGTGATGGAATGTTGCATGACATCATGGAATGCCTGGGTGCCTCTCTGGAGAGGAGTTTGGCAGTTGGTGTACTCAGGCTGAGCTGAATGGAGCTTGCTCCTGGTGGGGCTAATCTTGTACTATCTTACTTCCTCCTGTTACCCTGACCACCTGTGATGGGACTAGGCTACCATTAAAGAAGTATCCTACATGAACCAATGGACCCCTGTACTTCTTTATAACACAGCTCCTGCCAAATTTTCTTATTCTTTGTTGGTACTCCATTAACCAAAATACCTAATGGTTCAGTTTCCAATCTATCTGCATCAATAGTTTCCATATTTTTTTTCAAATCCAATGGCAAATAGACAAGTCTTCCTTTTAAACCTCTTTGTAAATCCGAAGGAGGTAATTTGCCTGTTTTGGGCTCCATACGAACTATAGTCTGAAAAGGATGGACACATTTAATGAGTATAGACTCATACGTATTTAAATCACTAAGTTCTGCAGGAATTTCAACCAATTCTAAATTATTATGTACAGCTCTTGCTGGCATTTTATTTTCTTCTAACTTGTTATAACAGTATTTACAAATACAGTGATATTCACCCAAATCAAAACAATTTTCCAGAAATAAATATGTAGCAAAATCCATCCACTTAGTATTATTTTCTTTTTCACTTTTTTTATAGAGATCAACATACCTTGTTTGATTTTTATAATGGCTTCTCCGGCAACAAATACAAGTAATATTTGGTCTTTCATCAGAGATGATAGTAAATTTTGTCATTTGATCTTCAAAATGTTTACTAACAGTGGGTTCTTCATTCTCTTCCACATTTTCTTCAATAACTGTGTCATTACCTGCACTTTCTTGTTCCGGACCAAAGTAACAAAACTGAATTTCCTCAGTAACCTTCTCTACATCTGATACAGATCCACGGAACAGAGCCCTATTCAACTCATTTAACTTTAGTGCTGGACTTTTAGCAAAATACAATCTTCTCACAAACTTTCTCATTTCAGTATGATGAACTGCCAGCATCCTAAAATGGTGAAAAACACTTTGGCAAACTTTCCTAGAAAGACAAGCCAGAGAATGTCCTTGCAAACCAGTATTCTCTCTCACTCTACATGGATCTAGTCTTTGAAGCACCTTAATCTTCTGTTTAACACTTTTTTTTACTATATTCTCTTAGAAACTCACGTAATTTATCAATAGATTCCTGTCGTACAGTACAAATACTACTACAATTCCAAGTGTACACTGGGGCTTTAGGACGTCTCCCCATAACCTCACCAGCTATCACATCTTCCTCATTTCTTGGAACCATTTTCTCCTTTTCCATTATACAACCATCTTTCACTTCATAAGCACGACCTCTGGTGTGAACTGCATGCAGCAAACTATTACTTTGAAGATAACTCTCTTCATTAAAAAATGGTTCAGTACTTGAACTATGCATCCATTCTCCTAAAAACACTTTACAAAACTTATTTCTTTTCACTACTCTTTTCGTTTTGCTTTGTGACTTCATTACATTGACCATTTTATCTAATGTACGTTCAAAATTAAAATGAATAGTTTTCTTTTCAAATGTAAAGCCTTAGCTACAATTGATTCAATATCTTGCTTTCGCTTATAAAATTTCGCTTTCTTCTTATATTTTTTCACATCCTTTAGCAAATTGGACATCACTCTTCTCTGAAACATTTTTCTATGAATGTCTTTAAATGCTATTTTTCTTTTTTTTAAGTCAATCTTTATTGCTTCTGATTGTACATTAGCATTTTGTAATTTATCCCTTTTATCCTGTTGTTTTCTACTTGAAACACTATTTGCAGTGGGGACATTTTTCAAATTTGTTCTTTTTTTGAAGATATTTTTAAAAAAATCCTTAGTTTGCTTACCAGAAGACTTTTTCTTTTTTCCAACATGAGGATCTTCAACTAATTTGGGTCCTCCAGTTGTCTTCAAATATAAATGTTTTTTCTGCTCTTTTCTCTTCCTTGATTTTATAGGCATCTTTAATTTATTTCACTGTTGGTCAGCAATACCTGAAAGAAACTAAAAAAAAAATACCTTTATGTAATTTAAATTTATTACTATATTTTTTTGTGCTTTTCAAATCTTGTAATACTATCTACCACTTTCCTACAAGTGAAAAACACAATAAAACCAACACGAATTAAAGCTTCCCCTTTCCTACGAATGTAATTCTAAAAGAACCAGAGAACCACAAATTAAATCTCTGACAACAATTCCTGTGTGCGCACAGACTCATGGTGTGATTCTAGGCAGAAAACGAAATTTAATTTGCAATTTGAAAGCACACTTACTACTGTGGTAGAGCAAGTGATAATTACTCTAACAGTCTGACACATTTTCATTATATTTTTCAGAAACAGAAAAGAGCACATGCCCAAACTGCTTTTTGAGACCATGAACATGTGCAACCTGAATGACGTACTACACTCTAGCAAAGGAAATGAGCCTTGGTGATGTTCAATGTATTAGTGTTACTCACTGCTATCTGAAACACCACACAGCGCTGAATAGTAAGCATGACTGTACATGAGAAACAGCTTGCTCTCTGCTAAGAGTGTGCTTCTGGAGACTGTCTACTGTCAAGTGCAAGAGAGATCTGCATTCACGCTTGCACAACTGCATAAACACTGGAGACATGTATGTAACACTACATGTGTGGTAAGGGTTAATAGGACTTTTGAACATGTACAAACTACATGACCCATTGCAGGAGTGGAAGGAAAATCTACCATGTTGATGTCAAATGTGTTTGCATTGCCCTCTCAGTTGTGACATATTAATTTGGGCTCAATGCTAGCCATCACAGTTCAAGAAAACAAGCTGCCCCTTTCCTACGAATGCAATTCTAAAAGAACCAGAGTAACACAAATTGAATCTCTGACAACAATTCCTGTGTGCGCACAGACTCATGGTGTGATTCTAGGCAGAAAACGAAATTTGATTTGCACTTTAAAAGCACACTTACTACTGTGGTAGAGCAAGTGATAATTACTCTAACAGTCTGACACATTTTCATTATATTTTTCAGAAACAGAAAAGAGCACATGCCCAAACTGCTTTTTGAGACCATGAACATGTGCAACCTGAATGACGTACTACACTCTAGCAAAGGAAATGAGCCTTGGTGATTTTCAATGTATTAGCGTTACTCACTGCTATCTGAAACACGATACAGCGCTGAATAGTAAGCATGACTGTACATGAGAAACAGCTTGCTCTCTGCTAAGATTGTGCTTCTGGAGACTGTCTACTGTCAGGTGCAAAAGAGATCTGCATGGACGCTTGCACAACTGCATAAACACTGGAGACATGTATGTAACACTACAGGGGGGGTAAGAGTTAATTGGACTTTTGAACATGTACAAACTACATGACCCATTGCAGGAGTGGAAGGAAAATCTACCATGTTGATGTCAAATGTGTTTGCATTGCCCTCTCATTTGTGACATATTAATTTGGGCTCAATGCTAGCCATCACAGTTCAATAAAACAAGCTGCCCCTTTCCTACAAATGCAATTCTAAAAGAACCAGAGTAACACAAATTGAATCTGACAACAATTCCTGTGTGCGCACTGACTCATGGTGTGATTCTAGGCAGAAAACGAAATTTGATTTGCAATTTGAAAGCACACTTACTACTGTGGTAGAGCAAGTGATAATTACTCTAACAGTCTGACACATTTTCATTATATTTTTCAGAAACAGAAAAGAGCACATGCCCAAACAGCTTTTTGAGACCATGAACATGTGCAACCTGAATGACGTACTATACTCTAGCAAAGGAAATGAGCCTTGGTGATGTTCAATGTATTAGCGTTACTCACTGCTATCTGAAACACCACACAGCGCTGAATAGTAAGCATGACTGTACATGAGAAACAGCTTGCTCTCTGCTAAGATTGTGCTTCTGGAGACTGTCGACTGTCAGGTGCAAAAGGGATCTCCATGGACGCTTGCGCAACTGCATAAACATTGGAGACATATATGTAACACTACATGTGTGGTAAGGGTTAATTGGACTTTTGAACATGTACAAACTACATGACCCATTGCAGGAGTGGAAGGAAAATCTACCATGTTGATTTCAAATGTGTTTGCATTGCCCTCTTATTTGTGACATATTAATTTGGACTCAATGCTAGCCATCACAGTTCAAGAAAACAAGCTTCCCTTTTCCTACGAATGCAATTCTGAAAGAACCAGAGTAACACGAATTGAATCTCTGAGAACAATTCGTGTGTGCGCACAGACTCATGGTGTGATTCTAGGCAGAAAACGAAATTTGATTTGCAATTTGAAAGCACACTTACTACTGTGGTAGAGCAAGTGATAATTACTCTAACAGTCTGACACATTTTCATTATATTTTTCAGAAACAGAAAAGAGCACATGCCCAAACAGCTTTTTGAGACCATGAACATGTGCAACCTGAATGACGTACTACACTCTAGCAAAGGAAATGAGCCTTGGTGATGTTCAATGTATTAGCGTTACTCACTGCTATCTGAAACACGACACAGCGCTGAATAGTAAGCATGACTGTACATGAGAAACAGCTTGCTCTCTGCTAAGATTGTGCTTCTGGAGACTCTCTACTGTCAGGTGCAAAAGAGATCTCCATGGACGATTGCGCAACTGCATAAACATTGGAGACATGTATGTAACACTGCATGTGTGGTAAGGGTTAATTGGACTTTTGAACATGTACAAACTACATGACCCATTGCAGAAGTGGAAGGAAAATCTACCATGTTGATTTCAAATGTGTTTGCATTGCCCTCTCATTTGTGACATATTAATTTGGACTCAGTGCTAGCCATCACAGTTCAAGAAAACAAGCTTCCCCTTTCCTACGAATGCAATTCTAAAAGAACCAGAGTAACACGAATTGAATCTCTGACAACAATTCCTGTGTGTGCACAGACTCATGGTGTGATTCTAGGCAGAAAACGAAATTTGATTTGCAATTTGAAAGCACAGTTAGAGCAAGTGAAAATTACTCTAACAGTCTGACACATTTTCATTTTATTTTTCAGAAACAGAAAATAGCACATGCCCAAACAGCTTTTTTATGCTGAATACAAACCATCACAGTTCTAAAAAACAAGCTGCGCCTTTCCTACGAATGCCATTCTTACAGAACCAGACCAACACAAATTAATTCTCTGACAACAATTCCTTTGTGCACACAGACTCATAGTGGGATTCTAGCCAGAAAACAGTATTCCTGGGTGATACCAGTACACCTTAACTTCTAGAGAAGACATACTCCATAATATCTTACAAGTTCAAGGCACTTAAATATCTTCCTTATCTTAAAATATAAAACACAACTTTAAAAGTGGAAGGGAAATGTTCCATGTTAATTTCAAATGTGTTAGCATTTGCCTCTCATTTGTGAGAAAGTGATTTCTGCTGAATGCTAACCATCACACTTCAAGAAAACAAACTGCCCCTTTCCTGCGAGAGCAAGGCTAACAGAGCAAGAGCAACACAAATTAAATCTCTGATAACAATTCCTGTGTGCACACTGTCTCATGGTGTGATTCTAGGCAGAAAACAGTATTCCTGGGTGATTCCAGTACACCTTAACTTATGGTGAAGACATACTCAATAATATCTTACAAGTTCAAGACAGTTAAATATCTCCCAAAACACAAAATGTGAAAAACAACTTTAAAAGAAGAATCACATTTCTATTATTTATATCAAAATGCACCACATACATCCCCTCTCAAATTCATAACTCACCTTTAAAAGTAGTTAGTTCAGAAAGAAATGTGGCACTCAAACAGCAGATTATCACAGCAACAATCTCTGAGCTGTACACCTCTCTCCTCTCACCAGAACCAGTTAATGGCAATGTTTCCCTCTCTTTTTTCACACATATACATGTTAACTCCAAATCACAGTGCTTCCCACATTTTTTTCAAATGGAAACACACATTTCTATTGGTTGCAAATTTCAACCCTTTCCAAATGATCCCTTCCCCCAACATGACTTCTGCCTGCTACCATAGCAACAGGTCATGGAACACTGCTGTGAGCAGAGAGGTCATAAGTTCAACACACAATGTTTCTAATCCTTAGAGCAAGAGTGCTTGACTTTTCAAACCTAACAGCAAATCCAAAGTAATGTTCTGTGGGTACACATTTTTCTGAGCCAATACAAAACATGCTTGTAAAAATCTAAACATACAGCCTAGTTTTTACTGTAAAATGGTTTGAATCAGCCAATCAGTTCTTTTTTTTAATTTTTTTAAAGTATGTTAGCCTCCATTTTACAACTATCTTTCTTTTCATATTGCCATTCTACTGAAAGACACCTTCTGAGTGCATCCAGATCTCCTTGAAAGATGTTCACAGTGTGGATTGTAGGTCATAGCTATGTCTTCTGGAGTGAAAAGTTTGCAGAAAAAAGAGGTATTGTGAAAGACCTTGCTTTGCCAAATGTAGACATTAAATGGATTGGTCAGAGAGGGTTAAAGTGGCACCAATTAATGCCTTTGGTGAAAATCTTTCAACATCTCCCACAGCCTAACCTTATTATTGTGCACTGTGGTGGAAATGACCTAGTCACTTTAACTGGGGTAGGTCTGGAAATGCTTGTTAAGGACACCTTTTTGCAATTGATGTCACTTTTTCCACAAACTGCCTTTGTATATTCTAATATATGCCAAAAGGCAAAAGTGGAACTGGTCCAACCAATTTTGTCCGCAGATTGACAAAGCAAGAAAGTACGTCAATAAGTCTGTTACTGCTTTCCTCAGAGACTATGGTATGGGTTCTATATACCACAACAACTTGCGTTACAACATGCAAGACATTTATACAGGAGACGGTGTACATTTCAATGATGAAGGGAACACAGTCTTCCTCTTGAACTTTAGACTCTGCATCGGTACTTACTTGTAGGTATCAAAAAAACACTCAATAAACACAACGGCTCTTTTTAGAGCCAACCAACATCTAAACATTTAATTTTGATTTTTAATTCTATTTTTTTTACCACTGTACACGTACCGTACGCGCACGGTACGCGTACGCCGCGATTTTTTGAAAAAAAATATATATATTTTTCACACTTCTGGGTCCTTTTTGGACCCCCTGACAAAGGCTAGGGGGTCTGCAACTCTCTACCTTGCCCCCTTTTCACGTTTTTCAGTGTGAGACACACAAAATGGCGGCCGACACTTCCTGATTTCGACCGACTGGAATGTTTACTGTCATGTAACCACCAATCAGAATTACACCTGCGCACAGCAGCGTGCGCGTACGGTACGCGTACGGTACGTGTACGGTGCGCACCTATAGATATGTATGTACTTTTAACTGCAATTTTCTCAGGAACTACTGAACAGATTGACTCCAGATATTCAAAAGGCAGATCCCTGACCTGAGGACTTTCTCTTTCCCAAATTTCAAATAATTATTTTCAGCCGTTCGGGCTGTACCTTGGACTAAAGGACCCTATGGAAAAATGCATGGGGAAAACGCGTTTTGGTACCCCCCTTTTTTCTCAGCCCCCGCTTGACTAATCACCCCGAGACTTTCAGGGTAGGAGCGGAGCAGAGCGCCCCACCTATTTTAAAAATTTCACGAGGATTCGTCAACCGGCGCCAAAGTTATTCAAAATAGAATGTTGAGGATTTCCTCTGGAACCACAGTCCTAACTATAACTATCTACTGGCGACCGCCAGTAGATAATATATATATATATATATATATATTATATATATATATATATATATATATATATATATATATATATATATATATATATAGCAAGAACAAGGAGTTCATGGTACTCCCAAGGTCCGGTGCACTCACGGGGTATGTGTCGGCTATAAAACATCCGCAGACGCGTTTCTGGCTCTTGCCGTCATCAGTGCGTTCTAACAGCGGCAGGCGAGGGGATGTTTTTATTGACGGCTTTTCCGCACTGATGACGGCAAGAGCCAGAAACGCGTCTGCGGATGTTTTATAGCCGACACATACCCCGTGAGTGCACCGGACCTTGGGTGTACCATGAACTCCTTGTTTTTGCTGTGTAATAAGTGGTTTCCACCACCACTTCCCGGTTGCACCCGCTGCGAGTTCGGCTGGCCCCAGGTGGAATACTGTGTTTTGGATTCAATTTGGGCTGCTGAACCGCTGCTTACGGACTCTGTTGACCTATTCAGGTTGTGGCTTATACAAAGCTAGAGTGCTTCACCATATGTGGGACACTCACAGAGTTTTCGTTCTAACAGCGGCAGGCGAGGGGATGTTTTTATTGACGGCTTTTCCGCACTGATGACGGCAAGAGCCAGAAACGCGTCTGCGGATGTTTTATAGCCGACACATACCCCGTGAGTGCACCGGACCTTGGGTGTACCATGAACTCCTTGTTTTTGCTGTGTAATAAGTGGTTTCCACCACCACTTCCCGGTTGCACCCGCTGCGAGTTCGGCTGGCCCCAGGTGGAATACTGTGTTTTGGATTCAATTTGGGCTGCTGAACCGCTGCTTACGGACTCTGTTGACCTATTCAGGTTGTGGCTTATACAAAGCTAGAGTGCTTCACCATATGTGGGACACTCACAGAGTTTTCGTTCTAACAGCGGCAGGCGAGGGGATGTTTTTATTGACGGCTTTTCCGCACTGATGACGGCAAGAGCCAGAAACGCGTCTGCGGATGTTTTATAGCCGACACATACCCCGTGAGTGCACCGGACCTTGGGAGTACCATGAACTCCTTGTTTTTGCTGTGTAATAAGTGGTTTCCACCACCACTTCCCGGTTGCACCTGCTGCGAGTTCGGCTGGCCCCAGGTGGAATACTGTGTTTTGGATTCAATTTGGGCTGCTGAACCGCCCCTTACGGACTCTGTTGACCTATTCAGGTTGTGGCTTATACAAAGCTAGAGTGCTTCACCATATGTGGGACACTCACAGAGTTTTCGTTCTAACAGCGGCAGGCGAGGGGATGTTTTTATTGATGGCTTTTCCGCACTGATGACGGCAAGAGCCAGAAACGCGTCTGCGGATGTTTTATAGCCGACACATACCCCGTGAGTGCACCGGACCTTGGGTGTACCATGAACTCCTTGTTTTTGCTGTGTAATAAGTGGTTTCCACCACCACTTCCCGGTTGCACCCGCTGCGAGTTCGGCTGGCCCCAGGTGGAATACTGTGTTTTGGATATATATATATATATATATATATATATATATATATATATATATATATATATATATATATATATATATATATTACCTACTGGCGGTCGCCAGTAGGTAGTTATAGTTAGGACCCTGTTTCCATAGGAAAACCGCAACATTCTATTTTGAATAACTTTGGCGCCGGTCGACGAATGGGGCGCTACGCTCCGCTCCTACCCTGAAAGTCTCGGGGGGATTCGTCAAGCGGGGGCTGAGAAAAAAGGAGGGTCCCAAAACGCGTTTTCCCCATGCATTTTTCCATAGGACCTTTAGACACAGCTACAGCCCGAACGGCTGAACAGAGTTACTTGAAATTTGGCAGAGAGGTAGTCTACAGGTCAAGGAAGTGCCTTTTGTAGGTGTGGTGTAAATCTGTTCAGTAGTTCCTGAGAAAATAGCATTTAAATCAATATATATATCTGTGGCAGAACAATTAATAGATAACCTTTCACAACGAAGCGCATAATATGTCCTCCGTGTGCGGACGGTGCGCGAAGCGCATCGTGCGTACATGGCCCATCCAGCGTAACGTGGGCCCACCGTGCGTGCACGGCACTAACTGCGTAAAGTGGGGGCGCGGTGCGCGAAGCGCACCGCGTGCTCACTGTGCACGCACGGTGCGCGCACGTAACGAACTGCGTGAAGTGGGCGCGCACGCCACGAACGGCGTAAAGTAACTTAGCATTTAAAAAAACGTACAAATTCACTGAAAAAACCATAGGTTTCACACAAGTTATAGTTAGCTGTAAATTTCACTCGTAAAAAACCAATGAAATTCCACGTTATAGTTAGTGCAGGCAACTATAACTCACGCGACCACAATCCTCTGCTGATGCTAATACTGTATTTAGACACTTATCTGCCCATGTCTTCTTCCATTACATTTTAGCTATACATATATTACAAATATTTTTTTTTCATAAAGACACATATGTCATCAGCAGAGGATTGCGGTCGCGTGAGTTATAGTTGCCTGCACTAACTATAACGTGGAATTTCATTGGTTTTTTACGAGTGAAATTTACAGCTAACTATAACTTGTGTGAAACCTATGTTTTTTTCAGTGAATTTGTACGAGTTAGAGTTTCCTTAGGGTACACGTTATAGTTACTTCAGAAAAATATAATTGCTGAATGTCTGTGTTTTTTTTAGTCTAACAAGTTATAGTGTTACTGAACGTTTCACCTGACTATAAAATTACTTTAACCTTTAGTTTTTTCAGTGAATTTCAAGCTTTTTTTAAAATATAAAGTAATATTTTGTTACCTTATGTAAAGCCAAACTCCTGCCGCTATGGCCAGATCTGGCTTCCAACCTCTCCGCAGGCAGCCAAGCCCATGCAGCGTGATTGGCTGCAGAGTCTGGTCAGTGGTCCGGCCCTGTTGCCAACAAACCCCCCTTCTGCATGCAGCCAACCCAATGCTGCACAAGGCCTTCGGCTGTGTGCAGTGGGGGATTGCCCACAGGGTCTGGTTGTCCAATCCACCCAAAGCAAGGCAAGAGGTTGGTCGAAGGGCCAAACTCCATTCTGTGCACGGCATTCGCCGGTGTGCAACGGGGGTTAGCCACAGGGCCTTGATGGCAGCTGGGCCTACCCCTCACAGGCAGTGAACCCCATGCTGCGCACAGCCAGAGTTAGCCACAGGGCCTGGATTGCAGCCAGGCCCTGTGACCAACCCACCCGAAGACAGCCAAACCCCCCCACAGGCTGCCTGCCAAAAGGCTGCCTACATCATGCCATGCAGAGCCTTTGGTGATGTGGCATAGGGATGGACCCCTCTCCAGATCTAAAACACATAATAAGGGGAGGCGAGGTGTGCAGCCCACCCTCCTGAAGCCGTAATAGGCCCAAGAGAACCCATCGCCTGGGGCATTTCTTAAATACAGGCGGGTGCCCCCGGTGGCCAAACAGAAACAACCACCAATTACCATGTTGGGGGCCATGGGGGAGCTTACTTCACAAAAACCACAATTTCCCAATTCTGCTTTATTCAAATGTGTGAGAAAAAAAATATAACCAGCTCTCGTAAAAAATACACCAAGTTAGGTGAAGTATTTTCAAGAAATATAAAATAAATACTTATGAGTACAATGGGATATTTTCCCACTGTGGTTTGCCGCACTTCATGCCAGTCTTTTCTGGCCTCGTTAATTTATGTGACTTTGCCAGAAGCCCACAAGATACTATAGGCCAACCTAGAACCACACGTACCAGACAGATTGGTGCTGCATTAACAAACACCATTTTGCCACACCACTCAGACGACTCAAGACCTGACTTTTCGACCAGCACCCCCCCCCCACTCCCTCAGCGCCTTGAAACCCTTGCGAGTAAGTAGTTTGCTTTACAAATTAACTGATTGATTGATTGATTGACACCAGCATCAAATATGTACGCCATACTGTCCCAAACAGGGATGCAGGTGGGTCCCTCCAGTAGAGAGGGAATACGCATCTGGCCTGGATACATTGCACTGCAGGAAGAGAAAGCCTTTTTAAGTCTTCTGTCCCCTCTGCGGATACTTTGAGCCTGGATACTTCAAGGTGAGACGACCTCTCGCTGAACATGACCCGTGGTATGATATCTACTAGAATAGAATGGGGTGGGGGGTTTCTTATTGACTATTGAAACAAATGCATTGCAAAAGCAAGAAACACCCCTTTAGTTAATGTTGACGCTAACAGTATCTGCCAGGTACACTGGAAAGGTGTCCTCCTTGTGGTAACGGAGCCACCCGGCCCGTTCCAGCACGCTGATCACGCACCCACGCACCCGGAGGGCGGGCACGCCCGAAGGTATAAATAAACGGGCGCGAGACCGCTCGTGGTCTTTGGCCCACCACAGTGACCCTGACTGTCGTGTCCTTCTTCATGCACTGGTCCCCCATGCCCCTAGGCCTACCCTGTCCCCCAAAACACTACATTGGCGACGAGGGCGGAGCCTACCCGCGCCTCGCCCCTCCGGCGCACCTGCTGTCTTGCCTGGTGGTATCCGGCGCTCTCCGCGGAGGCGGAACGAAGCGGACCTCGCCGAGCGCGCCCTCGCGCTGTGAGTCCTGAGCCGGGCGCTCTGCAGGTGAGCTCCGATCGGAGGGGAGGAGTCGGCCCTCGTGAGCCTGGCCGGCGTCTGGTAATGAAGAGCTCGTCGTAGCTCTGCCGGTGAAGGCCCCGAGGGAGTGTGAAGCAGGAGGCGTCCTCAGAGGTGCCTGCAGGGGAAGAACGTGCCAATAAAGCTTGAAAAAAAAAGAACAGGTGGTCTCGCCCACGCGCAGCACCAGCCAGGCAACTTGTCTGCGTCACGGAGCACAGCAGTTGGTCTCGCCTGCGCGCAGCGACAGGCAGGTGGCCTGCATCGGCCCGAAAAGGGGAAGGAGTGTAACGGTGGTCTCGCCTGGACAACAGACCTGCAGCCACGGCCTGGGAGGTGAGCAGTGAGGAGCGACGAGCATGACCACCCCTGCCACCAGCGGAGGTGGCGCAGCGCAGCCGCCACAGCCAGCGGCCGCCGCGCCCGGGCACAGTGCGGTGGCCCCGTTGCCGCCGTTCAGTGAACTGTCGGACCCCTCCACGGCGGCGGTGCGGTGGCGCTCATGGATCGGACGGCTGGAGCATTACTTTGTCGGGGTGCGGGAGACGGACAATACGGTCAAGAGGTCCCTCCTCATGTGCTACGGTGGTGAAGAACTGTACGACCTTTTCGAGACCCTACCGGATAGGGGGAACGCCAACGACTATGCGGGCGCCATAAGGGCCCTGAACCGCCATTTTGATCCCCAAACCAATCCCGACTTTGAGTGGTTTAAGCTCCGCCAGGCGCGACAAGAGGAAACAGAAAGCATCGACGTCTTCTATGCCCGCCTCCGAAAACTCTCGCTGTCCTGCGAGCTACCGGACCAGAGAGCAGAGATTCGGGCTCAGCTCATACAGGGGTGCAGGTCGGTCCCGTTGCGGCGCCTTATCCTACGGCAGCCAGGCTTCTCCCTAGATGACATCCTGATCCTGGGCCGGTCTCACGAGCTGTCCAACGCTCGGGCGGACGAGATGGAGGCGGCCCTCAACCGGCCAGCGACGGCCCCGAGACCGCCGGCAGTCAAGGAAGAGAGGGTGGATGTGCTGCAGAAGCGACCGAACCAGCAGCGAGGAGCCGCGAGGGCTCCGCAGGGCGGCGCCTGTGGCAACTGCGGCCTAGGTCACCCGCCTGGCGGCCGGTGCGTCGCAATGGGACAAACATGTCTGAAGTGCGGACGGGTGAACCATTTCGCGAAGGTCTGCAGAGGTGGCAGACGGGGGCGCGGCGGTGCTTCCGGCCCGCGCGGGGCTGCGGCGCGCGTGCACCAACTGACAGTGGAAGAATCCGCCGCCCTGCGCGAAAACACCAAGACAGAGTTCGATGAAGAGGTGGAGGAAGAGGAGGTATTCTTCGTTTCGTTCGTGGGCCGGGAAGGCACGAGGAGAAGACCGCCGCCCATGTGTGACATCATGGTGGCCGGGTCCCCGGTGAGCGCTCTCATCGACACGGGGGCGTCGGTGAACGTCATGGACAGCTGCCAGTATGAGAGGCTGTCGCCGCGACCGCCCTTGCGGCCCTCCAAGGCCCAAATCTTCACATACGACAGTGACAAGCCACTGTCCCTGCGAGGGGTGATTGACGTTGAAGTCGTCAGTGATGGCAGGAAGCTGGCCACGACGTTCCACGTGGCGGAAGGCAAGAGGGGCACCCTGCTGAGCTGCCACACCGCCGAAGATCTGGCGCTGGTGTTCTTCGCGAATCAGGTGCACGACCTGCATGCAAGGGAGATATTGAAGGACTTTCCAATGCTGTTTCGAGGTCTAGGGTGCCTACGCGGGAAACAGTTCAAACTGCACGTGGACCCGACGGTCCGGCCCATGGCGCTGCGTCACCGGAGAATACCATTCCTCCTGCGACCACGGGTAGAGGAGGAGTTGAAGAAGTTGGAAGACTTGGGGGTGATCGAGAAAGCATCGGGTCCGACCCCGTGGGTGTCCCCCCTAGTCGTGGCGCCCAAACCCAAGCAGCCAGGCGCCATCCGTTTGTGTGTGGACATGCGCCTCCCAAACAAGGCAGTCAAGCGCGAAAGACACCTCACGCCCACCATGGACGATATCGTGGCCGACCTCAACGGCGCGCAGTGGTTCACGAAACTGGATCTCAACGCGGGGTACCATCAGCTCGAACTCCACCCCGATAGCCGCAACATAACCACTTTCTCCACCCACGTTGGCCTGCGGAGATACAAGCGTTTGAGTTTCGGAATTTCGTCAGCGGCCGAAGTGTTCCAAAATGCCATACGGGAGACTCTCTCGGGTCTCCAGGGAGTCATCAATTTGAGTGACGACATTTTGGTGTTCTCAAAAACTCTGGAAGAGCACCATCGGCATCTGCGAGACACGCTGCAGCGGCTAGCGGATAGCGGCCTCACCCTGCACGAGGCCAAGTGCTCCTTCTACCAGGAGTCGGTCGAGTTCTTCGGCTACATCTTCTCGAGGGAAGGCCTGAGAGTGGATCCGAAGAAAGCGGAGGCGATCCGAGCTGCCCCGAGGCCCACCTCTGCCACCGAGGTCAGGAGTTTTCTAGGGATGGCAACCTACTGTGGACGTTTTATTCCCAACCTGGCGTCCCTGTCGGAGCCGCTCCGGCTTCTCACGAAGAGTGGTCAGCCCTGGACCTGGGCGGCTAAGGAAGATCTGGCGTTCCAAGCGGTCAAGGACGCGCTGATCGACGACAAGGTCATGGCATACTTCAGACCACACCGGCGGACAGAGGTGGTGGTGGACGCGAGCCCCGTGGGGCTGGGCGCGGTCCTGATGCAGGAAACGGAGGCGAAAGAATGGGTCCCGACCGCATACGCCAGCAGGGCCTTGACGGCCACGGAGATGCGGTATGCGCAGATTGAGCGGGAGGCGCTGGCCATCAAGTGGGCCTGTCAACATTTTCATCTCTACCTATATGGTCACGACTTCCGGGTGGTCACCGACCACAAGCCCCTTGTCCCGCTTTTCGCCGGCACGGCGAGGCGAGGGCCCCCGAGGATCGAGAGATGGGCGGTCCAATTACAAGCGTACCGATTTGAGGTCGTGTTCCGACCCGGGGCCAACAACCCGGCGGACTTCCTGTCCCGACACCCGGAGCCTGCGCACCCTGATCAGTCGGATGAGCGAGGAACGGAGGAGTTCGTCCGTCTGGTGTCGCAAGCGGCATGCCCGGTGGCACTCACGCTGGAAGACATCGGTAAAGCCACGGAGCTGGACGATTGCCTCGTGAAAGTGAAGCGCACGCTGGCAACCCACCACTGGCGGAACTTCCTGGACGGGGTGCAAGCCCTCACTGAAGAGGAGAGAGTCTATCGGCAGCAAATGTGGAATGCGCGGAGTGAACTCAGCGAGGGGCCGCATGGCGTGATCTTGAGAGGAGCAACACTCGTTATTCCGAAGAGTCTCCAAGGAGAGGTGGTTAGGTTGGCGCATCAAGGGCATCAAGGCGTCTCCAAGACCAAGGCCAGGCTGCGGAGCAAGGTGTGGTTCCCTCGGATGGATGCTTTGGTTGAGGAAGTCATCCGCAACTGTCACTCGTGTAACATCACCGGGGGAGAGCCGGCACCTCATCCGGTGATTACGGAGGACCCATGTCTGGAACCCTGGTCCAAGTTGAGTGTAGACTTTGGATCTTTCCCGGATGGGCGACACACCTTAGTGGTGGTGGATTCACACTCCAAGTTCCCGGTGGTGGAAGTGGTTTCCTCCACGGCATTCAACCAGGTGCGAGCGGCGCTGGACCGCATATTTGCCATGATGGGCCTACCTGAGGAAGTCCGGTCGGACAACGGGCCACCATTCCAGGGACGAGAGTTCCAGGACTACTTAGCGGCTCGAGGGGTCAGGCACAGGAAGATCCCCCCGCAGTGGCCCCAGGCAAATGGCGAGGTGGAACGATTTATGCGCACGATGAACCGGGCTCTGAGAATCGGAGTCGAGCAAGGAGAAGACGCGGAACAATGCCTCTCGCAGTTCCTAAGTGCCTACCGCCGGACACCTCACTGTACGACTCGGTGTGCGCCAGCGCACCTTCTGTTCAAGAAGGCCCCCAGAGACAATATCCCGGCGAGTCACGTGTGGCAGCCTCGGCCGCTAGACCAAGAGGCGGCTCAAGGGAGAAGGCGGACCTCCAACGAGAAGGCCAGTATGACGAGGAGAGCCGGGCGAGGAGTCTCCAGGTGGGAGACGGGGTCATCCTGAAAGACCGGTACCCGAATTGGAAGTATCGCACCCCGTTTGAACCGGAAGTGTGGGAAGTGACCAGGGTGCAGGGCACCATGGTGTCCGCCAGGAGAGGAACGCGGACTGTGACTCGAAATGCATCTTGGTTCAAACGAATCACCTCCGTCTCCCCTGAGACTGACCCGCCGGAGGAAGAGCTCGAGGCCCCGGAAGGGTGCAGCTCACCAGGAGGGCAGGCGAGCACATCGCAGAGCGCACCCCCACCGCCCGGCGCAGGTGATCGAGAGGACGAGCCCTCCGAAGAGGCCGAGGCACCCAGTGGCAGAGGAGCTGGTGGAACCGGCCGAGGAGATGTTCCCCGGAGCCAGCCGTATGGCCTTCGGCCAAACCCAGCCCCAAATAAGAGACTCAGAGACTTTGCGTGGTGTGCGCAAGAGCAGAACTGTTCCGTGATAAATGATCTCTGTATCTAAAAGATTGGAGGGATGTGGTAACGGAGCCACCCGGCCCGTTCCAGCACGCTGATCACGCACCCACGCACCCGGAGGGCGGGCACGCCCGAAGGTATAAATAAACGGGCGCGAGACCGCTCGTGGTCTTCGGCCCACCACAGTGACCCTGACTGTCGTGTCCTTCTTCATGCACTGGTCCCCCATGCCCCTAGGCCTACCCTGTCCCCCAAAACACTACACTCCTGTCAACAGAAAGACAAGGATGGAGGGCAAAAGCAGAGTCTGACACTGACCACGGGTGCTCATGCTTTTTTTTACAACAATGAGGTGACATTTACACATCTTTGCTGCCTCGAAAGGCATCTTGGAGGGTCCTACATCCACCTGACCGTCAATTGTGTTGATTCTTTTATCTGTCCCTTTTCTATTATATTCCGGATCCCAATGTGGAGGAAATGAACACTGACCATAATTCACGGTCGAATAAACAAAAAAACATGTTTTTCCATCAACATGTGTGGCAGCACTCAGTGACTCAATTCACACCCTAGGTGATATTCTAAGGAAATAGTAATTACATGATCAGACTTTTAGCTATTCGTGATCTGCTATTAATGGCCATTAATGCCCTGCTGTTCAGGAGCAGCTATATTACGTCCAGGCTCACCGCCAAACTACAAGATGTGAACTTTTCGGTAAAATGGCAGCAGGTGCTTACCTCACGCCTCCACAAATATGAAACAAATAAAGAAGAAAAGAGTGAAGGAGAGAAACAGTGAAAGAGCAACGGGGAATCTTTCTGAAAGCTAAAAGCAGGTCAGCTAGTGATGGATGGAGCCGCATGGGTGCATTTATCATAATAGCGTTCCATGCAGTGGAAAAGCACGTGCACATCGTGTTTTAAAATGCCAGTCTCTGCTTCCAGATCTTGGGGGTCCAATAATTGATTGCATCTGAGAACTTTTAATCTCCATTTGTAATGCTTCAGTGGGGTGCAAAGCCCCATTCCCGAGTGAGCACCAAGTCATCTACTCAACACGAAACAAAATCTTTAATAAACGGTAGGACATTATGAAGGAATACTTTTATCAACTGTTTTCTTTATTTTTTTACCTATTGTCTCACATTTTTCTCTTCCAGGCAGTTTTGCATTGTCCAGCCTTACAGGTTCAGGCACCAGACTCAGCATTTTACAGAAATAATGTGTGTGTGTGAGGGGGCGGTGTGCATGCGTGTCTGAGGGTTTTGCAAGCCTGAAGTGTGCAAGGGTGTGCACCTGCTTTTGTGTACGTGCTTAAGGGTGCATGCAAACACGTGTACGCTGATGTGTTTGTGTGTGCATCCTTGTTTGCTCTTGTGTTAAGCATTTGATGGCATCCATGCATTTTTTTGTCTATGTGTATGTGGGTGCAAATGTGTATGTGAGTGCAAGCATGTGTGCAGATTGTCAAGTCAGAGTGTGCCATGTGTTAGTTCATATTCTAAGAAAAGGACACTTAGGAATGCTACATTAGATTTCTTATTTCAGCAAATCCCAATATAATGTGATCCAATCTGGTTAAATGTGTATTTAACTCATGATCCATAAGATAGATATCATCAACATAGTACAAAGCATCAGGATCAATGTCATGTTGAATGCACCCTATGCGGACAGCAGACAGCTCTTATAGCCTATCGGGAGAGACGTTGAAAGCCAAGCTCCGAGAAGGCTGTCCAATCTCTATTTTGAGAAATTCTGGCTGAAAAAAACATTGGAAATATCCAAAGTTGTTTTATATTTTTTACGGACTATATTATTTATTAGTGTCAGACTGAGTGTATTTTGTATTACAAAAGTGCGTGTCTGACTGTTTAAATGTCTATAGTCTAATACTATACAATATGAATGACCCGGTTTCAAAAAAAAAAAAAAAGAGGATTATTCTTTTGAGAGACACAGGATTCAATTACTACCGGGTACTCCAGTTGGGAGAGAATTTCTCTAACATGTGCTTTAGCATCCTGTTTAATGGGGAATTGTGGTTGCACTTGCGGGCTGGACCTTATGGGTGTGACATGATAAGGAGGATCCTTATCCCAGTCGACATGATTGCGGTGCATAATCTTGTTCGACTTCTTCAGAGACAAGAGCAGAAAAGGAAGGGAGCAATACATTCTCACCCTGTGAAGATGTTTGGTCAAATAGTGGGGGCAAATCGACCTTCCCTAGAAGGATGTCATAAGACAAAGTTAAATTCTTCCTGAAAATTACTCGAATGGTGCGCTGTATGTCCCCCTCAATTTGTATATCTAAATCCTATAATCTATCTGGAGGGGCTACATGTATGTCTCGGGTTTCAACTGTAACAAAGGTTTTAGTTGCTCTCGCTGCCAGACACATCTGTAGATTCTGACGCACTATAGTGACTTCTGCCGCACTCTTGAGGAGAGTCACTGCCTAACTCCTGTTCAGGAGGATTCTGAGTTTCTGTGGTATATTTTCCATTTATAGTCGCAATTGTCTTTTTCTCAATCAATCAATCAATCAGGTTGGCTTGTAAAGCGCTACTACTCACCGGTAAGGGTCTCAAGCAGCTGGGGAGGGAATGTGGGTCCATCAAAGGCACGGTAGTTCAGTTGAAAAGCCAAGTCTTGAGGTCCCTACTGAATGGAGGCAGTGACGGTGATTGTCTGAGGTGGAGAGGGAGTGTGTTCCAGGTCTTTGATGCAAGGTAGCAAAAGGATCTTCCTCTGGCCGTGGTCTTGCGGATATGTGGGATGGTAGCCAAGGACAGTTGGGCAGAGCGGAGGTCTCTGGTGGGGGTGTGGAATGTGAGGCGGTGGGTAAGGTTCAAAGGTCCCGCATTGTGTAGTGCTTTGTAGGTAGGTATGAGGAGCTTGAAGGTCATTCTTTTCCTGACTGGGAGGCAGTGGAGGTCTCTCAGGTGTCCGGTGATGTGGCTGTGGCGGGGGATTTTGAGGCTAAGTCTGGCAGAGGTGTTCTGTATGCTCTGCAGTTTCTTGAGGAGTTTCTGTGTGATGCTGATGTAGAGTGCATTGCCATAGTAGATTCTGCTGCTGATGAGTGTGTGGGTGACCATCTTTCTGGACTCGGTGGGGATCTACTTAAAGATCTTTCCTAGCAGGCACAGCGTGTGGAAGCAGGATGATGAGACTGCTTTGATTTGGTGGTTCATGGTGAGCAAGGAATCCAGGCTAATGCAGAGGTTTAGAGGTGGGCCTGTCGGTGTAAGGGGTTTTTAAGTGCTGAGGGCCACAGGAGTAATCCCATGAGGAGGGGGTGGACCCCATGATGAGGACTTCGGTATTTTCTGGGTTGAGCTTGAGGCAGCTGTTCTTCATCCAGATTGCAACAGCTTCATCCCATCGTGAAAGCTGTTCATGGCGACTGTGGGTTGTGTGTGGTGAGGGAGAGAATCAGCTGGGTGTCATCGGCGTAGGTGGCAATGTTAAGTCCATGGTTTCTGACGATGGCTGCGAGTGGGGCCATGTAGATGTTGAAGAGAGTGGGGCTCAGGACGGAGCCCGGAGGCACTCTGCAGCTGATCTCTGTGGGTTGAGAGAAGATTGGTGGTAGTCTGACTCTCTGTGTTCGGCAGGTGAGGAAGGAGTAGATCTATTACACGGCTATTGTCAGGAAAGACAGTATTTTGGAGTCTTGGGCACAGGGTGAGGTGAGAGACTGTATCGCATGCAGCCAAGAGGTCAAGGAAGATGACGGCTTCAGTTTCGCCTCGGTCCCGCAGGGTGCGGATGTTGTCTGTGGCAGCGAGGAGGGCAGTCTTTGTGCTGTGGTTGCTTCTGAAGCCATATTGGGAAGGTCCAGGATGTGGTTTGCTTCAATGAACTCGGAGAGTTGGGTATTGACGGCCTTCTCAATGACCTTGGCTGGGAATGGGAGAAAAGAGATTCATCTGAAGTTCCTGAGGTCCAGTGGGTCAGCAGATGGTTTCTTCAGCAAGGGGTTGATCTCTATGTGTTTCCAGTCTTCTGGAAGGTGGCAGAGTTGATGGAGCAATTGATGGTGCGGCAGAGTTCGGGGGTGATGGTGGTGCCACCTCTGTTGAAGATGTGGTGCGGGCAGGGGTCTGAGGTTGCTCTGGAGTGGATGCTCTTGATGAACTTGAGGTTGTAATCAGCAGTAAGGGGAGTCCAGTTGAGTAGGGTTTGTTGGGGTCCGGTGTCAGAGTATGATTGTTGTAGGTGGGGCGGGAGGGTCTTGGCTATCGAGGCAGTCTAAGCTGCCATATATCTCCTTAATCTTGGGGTGGAAGAATGTTGCCGAAGACTTCTTTACTATTGAATGCTTTGGTGTTGATCCTTGCTTGTAAAGCTGCTTTCTTTGTTGTTTTAATGAGATGGTGGTGTGTGGTGACAGTGGTCTTGAAGGCTGAGTGGTCTTTCGTGATCTAGCGTTTTCTTCCATCTCTTCTCTAGCTGTCTACAGGTGCGCCGGACTCATGAAGGGTGGGAGAGACCAGCAGGCTTTCTTGGAGTATTATGTGCCAGGGTCTTTCTTCAGGGGAGCCACAGTTGGACATCCATCGCTGGAGGTTGCGTGCTGAGGTATTATCATCTGTGGATGTTGGTGGAGAGGTTTTGCTGAGGGAGGTGGTGAGCTGTTCTTTGGTGACCTTTTACCAACTACTTTGAGGGTAGCGATGGGCATGTGATGTACGGTAGGCTCAGTGAAGGAGAAGTGGATGCAGCAGTGGTCGGTCCACAGGAGCTTGGTGGTGTAGCTAAAGGTGACATTGTCACTGATGGAGAAGATGGGGTCAAGCATATGTCCTGCTGAGTGGGTGAGGTCACCGAGGAGGATGTAGTCTGTGGCGGCAAGAGCGTGGGGTGCAATGAAGTAGATGATGGAATCACTGAAGGGTGCTCCTGATCTGGGGGTCTGTAGATGAGGGTGCCCACAGAGGGTGGTGTTCGGTGGATGGTCCAAGAACCAAGGTCTGTGGTGCTGGGTGAAGTCCAGATGTGGACGGGTGCAGACAGGCTTGTCCTTGGTGCACCTTCAACAAGCTCACAGCGCACTGCAGTGAAGCGGCCACCATAAGTAGTGTGAGAGGGATGGCTGGACAGATGGGAAGCAGAAGAGCAGGAAGCAGCTCTGGAGGTGGTGGGGCCGTGGGGTGCGAGCAACGGCAAGAACACGGAGGGAAAAAAGCACAAAAAGAGGAAAGAGAGAAAAACAGTGAAAACAGTGAAAATAAGCAAAGCAAAATAAAAGGAAGGAGAAGAAAGGGAGATGGTAAAGAGACAGAGGGCAGAGCAGTGGCAGAGCAGAGAAGCCCCCCACTGGACCAACAGGGATGAGGCGCAGGTGGATGCCTGCAGGTGGAGGATGGCCTCAAGGGTCAGTGGCAGCAGCTACCAGGCATAGCTGTGTGGGAGGAGAAGCAGCTCATTGACTGCGCAGCGGCTGCCATTAGTAGTGTGAGGGGGAGGGCTGGACAGTTTGGTGTCTGTAAAGACGGAAGTGGCGAAGGAGGGGGGCAGAGCTGCAGGGAACTGGCAGAGACATGACACAAAAGGCACAGAAAGAGGAAAGAGAGAAGAAAAGTGAAAACAATGAAAAAAGTGATAAAAAGCAAAGCAAAATGAAAAGAAGGAAAAAGAAACGCAGAAAGCAGAGAGACAGCGGGCGGGGCAGAGAAGCTCCCTTCTGAACCGCTAGGGATGAGGCGCAGGTGGGTGTCTGCAGGTGGCGGATGGCGTCGAACACAGACCAGCAAGGGTCAGGGGCAGCAGCTACCAGGCTGAGCTGTGAGGGAAGGGAAGCAGTTTACTGACAAGGTCAGATGGCTCCTTTCACTACGCAGCGGCTGGCATAAGTAGTGTGAGGGGGAGGGCTGGACAGGTAGAAGTTGAGAAAGGGGATGCGGCGCTAGAGGGGGTGAGCTGTGGGGGACAAGGAGCGGCAGGGACACTGAAGGAAAAAGGCACAAAAAAAGAAAAGAGAGAAAAAAAGTGAAAACTGAAAGAAAGTGGAAAAAAACAAAGCAAAATGAAAGAAAGAACGGAAAAAGAAAGGCAGAGATACAGAGGGCAGAGCAGCAGCAGAGCAGAGAATCTCCCTACTGGACCACCAGGGATGAGGCGCAGGTGGGTGCCTGCGGGTGGAGCAGGGCCTCAAACAGAGACCAGCAAGGGTCAAGGGCAGAAGCTACCAGGCAGAGCTTTGCGGAAAGGGAAGCAGTTCACTAACATGGGTCTTTATTCTGAAATGGGGCTTTATATGAAGGAGGTTTTTTCTCCTTTTTTATCTTCACGTCAGATGAGCACTGTGTCTTCCTCTTTGGTTTCAAGTACTTCTGTCAATTCCTGAATGGAACAAGGAGAACATGTATCAGAATCTGATACCTGTCTGGAACCTTGATCTTAGTGTGATAACGAACACTGTAGCACTCAGGGGTGGAGAACCTCATTGAGGTTTGCCTTTCTGCTTTTGTTTATATTAATCCCATGGTTTTTTAACAAACTTAGAGCTTATTTGTCAGTCTTTGCAAAACTTTTATGCCGCTGCTGCGTCACTTTTTGTGACACATTGCGGCATAAAAAAATTGCCCGTTTCACCCTATTTGCAAAGTGAGGACTCTAGGCAGAAGCGTCACTTTGTAAACCCCTGCACCACATTATATCTGCACTAGGTATATTGTATACAGAGTGGACGTTCCCCCACTTAAAAGCCTTGTGGAAGTGGTGCATTGAAATCTATAAGATTTCAGTGCGCCACTTCATGGACGTCATTGCATCAAAACCATATGTCTGCCTCATGGCAGGAGTAAGGGTGACACAGTGCATTAAGGATAGGCCTCCATCACACATTGCTGGAGTTGCATCATGCTTGCGACACAACTCCAGCAATGCATTACTTTTCCTCCAACAGATGCGTCAGGATTCCTGACGTATCTGTATTTTCATGTGACATAAAATACGGCGCATCCATCATATAGAAAGGATGTCTCATTGCTGTTTTGTTGCAGCAATGCGACGGTTTTCATAAATGAGGTCCTTAGGGTTCTGCTTGGCGTCCTAGTATGACCCAGGTTTGCCAAGCAGTGCTTTAGTAGGATGTGTACATCAGCAATAAATATAGAAAGCTCACATTCATGATCAATTAATCAGAGAAATTATAAGCACGCTACTCACCCGTGAGGGTCTCAAGACGCTAGGGGATGGGGGAAGCATGGGAAACAGCTCCGGTCAGTCGAAGAGCCAGGTCTTAAGGGTCTTTCTGAAGATGTGAAGGGTGGGGGCATACCTGATGTTGATCAGCACCTCGTTCCAAGTCTTGGCCGAGATGTAGGAGAAGGTTCTTCCACCTGTTCTTGCTCTGCAGATGCATGGGGGTTTGGTGAGTTCGGCAGATTGGAGGTTCCTCTTCGGTGCGTGGAAGGAGATTCTGTCATTGAGATATTGGGGTCTGGTGTTGTGGAGGCATTTGTGGTCGTGGGTGAGCATTGATGGTGTGTCGTAGTTCTCGAGCGATGGCGGCGACAGCTCTGTGGAAGATGTGCGGGGGCACGGGTCCATGGGGCTCCTGAGTGGATGCCTTTCATGGTTGATTTGGTGTGGTTGGTGGTGACTGGGGTCCAGGAGGAGATGGTGGGCTGGCTTGCGTTGCTGAAGGATGGAGTGGTTTCAAATCAGGTGTCTGGCTGTTGAAATTTTCATAGAGGCTCTTGATCTTCAGATGGAAGTAGGAGCTAAGCTTGTTGCAGAGGTCCTGGGAGAGGGTGATGTACGTGGTGGTGCTGGGGGGTTTGGTGTTTGGAGTTGCTGGAGTTGGTGAGGATATTGTTCTGGATGAAGGTCATTTTGGTGGATCTGATGCGTTGGTGGTATTCTGTCATGGTGTTTTTGCAGGAAGTCTGGTCTTCCGAGGATTTACTGTTTCTCAAGTTCTTCTCGAGATGTCTGCAGGTGCGTCAGGATTCTTGAAGGTCGGCGGTGAACCAGGTGGCCTTCCTGGGGTGCTGTTTGTCGGGGTTACGTAGGGGTGTGAGCTCGTCTGTGGAGTTGGAGATCCATCTGTGGAGTTCTTTGGCTCCGACGTTGGCGTCGGTCGAGGTGGCGGGGGTTCTCGCAGTTGAGGGCAGAGTTGAGCTGCTCCTCGGTGATCTTGCTCCAGTTTCTTTGTGGAGGGTAGTGTGTGGTTTTGGGTGCTGTGGGTTTACCAACGTGGAAGTGTATGCAGTGGTGGTCTGTCCATGGGGGTTGTGTGGTGTGGCTGAAGTGGATGTTGTTACCTCCTGCGAAGATGGGGTCGGTGGTGGGCGGGCTGTCGCTCGAGGTCGTGAGTTGGAGGGAGCTCTTGTGTGCGATGGCGAGTCCTCCTCCTGGGCGGATGGGTCAGTCCTTCTTCTGGATCTTGTAGCCGTCAGAATGGCGATGGCGATGTTGGGACCGGAGGTGGAGTCGGTCCAGGTTTCTGTTAAGAAGGCGACATCTGGTGAGAGGGTGTCAAGGAGGTCCCAGATCTCTAAAGCTTGTCTGTGCAGGAAGCGCACATTGAGGAAAATGCACCTCAGGGCTACGGAGTTGTTGCCGTTTGGCAGTGGGAGGTGGCCATAGGGGTGCAGATGGTGGTGAAGGTCTGGCAGCAGGGAAGGCAGGAGAACTATCCGTGGGTGTTGTTCAGCATGGACAGCTGGCAGTTGTTGTTTCTTATGGGGTTGAGTGCGAGGAGGGCAGCTGAGTCGTAGCGGCGGATGGTTGGAGATCCAGGGTCCCTGGTGCTGGTCATGGTCGGGTCATGGACAGGCGCAGACGGGCTTGCATTTGGTGCACCTTTGGCGCGCCAGAGGCAGGGCCACGCAGCAGCCTCCATTAAATTGGGAAGGGGGAGGGAATCTCAGCTGGGAGGCGGAGCAGGAATGGCAGGGGGGAGGGGCCACTAGAGATCAGCGGTGGGAAAAAAGTGGCGAGAAAACAGGCACGGAAACCGGCACAAACGAGTCAGGCACAGAAATTGACAATTGTACAATAAATAAAATGAACACAGATGACAGGCGCAGAAATTAAATACAATGAGGACAGAGAGAATTCACAAGGCAAAACGGGCACAACAAGGCAGGCAGGCAACAGTGGAAGCAGCAGAGGCAGCCTCGAACACCTACCAGATCCCTATCAGCGGCAGTGGCACAACAGCGGAGCTCCTGGGGAAGAGAGCAGGTCCCTGACCAGACGGTCAGGTTGTGCAACCACTGCGAGCTGCTGACATATAGCCAGAGAGGTCACTTCGCCTTTAGTGTTAGACAGAATAATTGAGGAGACCACGGGAAACTTTCCCATTAGTTTCATCCCTAAATCCAGGGCAGCAGCTGCCCAATGTTATTTCTGTATTTGTTTTAACATGTCTGGCAAGACGGCCATGAACAGTGTGCCATGACTGATGGAATATACAGCGGCAAAGACTGTCCCCTAAGAGTTATAGTCACCTATAATGGGAACCGTTTGGTGGGGTAAGCACATAGTCAAAATTCTGTGCTAGTATTGTAGTCCTGTAAGGGGAAACACAGCTTCAATCTGGTCTATTTTTTGGGCAATCCAAAATTTTATTTCCTCATGATTAGTGGGAATTTTGTCCATAACTGAATGAACAAATACAAGACTTATTGTGGGCACTGTAGGCAACTGGGCTTGTCTTTCCAGGTCAGCCCTTGCTGGTACAGCCAACAAGGTGCATAAAAACACCACAGACTTCTCTGCAGGTAGGTGTAAGTGGTATTATGTACACACACAATTATTACTCAGGGATCGATGAATAAGTATCAGATGTAGGCGCCATGTGCAGGGATTCTGTTTGGAAACAGAACTATGTTTGGGATCACAAAACGTTATTATCTAGGGACTGATTCACTGTACCACATCAGTACCCATGGGCGTAAATCATGACTAGCTCATAGTGCTTTATCTGCCCTCCTACCCTTCCCAGAGTAACAAGTAAGTTGTCACCCTAGAACACAACACTCTAGTCCCCTCAGGGAACCCTGGTAACGGATCATCACTTTTCGCTCTTTCACACATGCATGTCCACAATTAACAGAAAAGAGAGTCAAGAAAATTTTTACAAAATTATTTTTAAAGTTTTGTATAGCGCGAACATGACCCAAGTGGGTATCAGAGCCCCTTACATACAAGATGAGGACAACATAGTTCAATACTTGTGGGAGAAAAAGCATAAAAATATATACCAGGAAAACAATAGTATATTGGCAGGCACACTGAGATCAAGCATATGCCACGTAGCGTGTTGAGCAGCAAATCAAGATGGGAGAAAAGAGGAGCAAAACTTCTAGTTCAGCGCAGAGTTCAACAGTAAGACTTTCACTTCTCTTTTGGAAGGCAAATGTTGAGGGAACCAGTCTTGTTTCCACAGGTAGGGAGTTCCATATTCTCGGGGCAATTCCAGAGAATGAACGATTGTAGGTTTTCATTTTTTTTTTATTTCTTCGGCTTGAGCAGAAGTGTGCTGGTGCTCCTAGAGGGCCAGGAGGCTCCCGATAGTTCAAGCTTATTTGCCAGGTAAAGGGAAGTGTTGTAGTGTATCGCTCTATGAGTCACACATGCAATTTTTAACTGGATCCTTGAGTTAAACGGAAGCCAGTTGAGCGATTTCAGGTCCGTAGAGATGTGCTTGGTTTTCCTAGAGCCAGTGATGAGTCTAGTCCCAGCATTTAGCGATGCTCTAATCGGGGCTAAGTTGAGTTTCGGAAGCCCGCATAGAGTGGCACTGCCGTATTCTAGACTGGAGATGACTAGTGCTTGCACCACAGATTTGAAGTCATCTTGGGGAAGGTAGGGTTTGAGATTTCTTAGGATGCTCAATTGGTAGTTAGCTCCTTTGGTAGATGCTCTGATGTGATCCTGCATGTTTAGGTTCTTATCGAGCACAATTCCTAGTGATTTAGTGGAATCAATGATGTGAGGTGTGCAGTTCAGAGCTAAGATGTTTTTCAGATATTTCTCAACAATCGTGGCTTTCTTAGCGGGAGAAATGAGGAGAAATTCTGTTTTAAGGGCGTTTAGTTTGAGGTGGTTGGATGTTAGCCAATTAAGAGTTTTGAGCAGGGTTCCGTTGAGGGACTTGATATCTTCAGGTACATGTGATATTGGATGTTTGAGTCTTTGAGGATTACAGTGAGTGGTTCCATGAAGAGGATGAAGAGAGTGGGGGAGAGCGAGGATTCCTGGGGGACACCCAGCAAGCAGGGACTGGAATTGGATAGTGTTTGATTGGATTTGATTCTCTGAGTTTTAGAACAGTTCCTGAGAGCCCCATCCTACATTCCAATAGGCTCAGTAGATTGTCATGTTTGACAGTGTCAAATGCTGATGTGAGATCAAGTAGTATGAGTAGGCAAGACTCATTCTTGTCAAGCAGGGTGAGCGTGTCGTCTACTGTTTGAGTGATGGCCATTTCCGTTCTGTTGACGGGACGGAAGCCCAATTGGAATTGGTCGAGCAGTTGAAATTGCTCAATGTGTTTGCACAGTTGTTCGTGTACACATTTCTCAAGTAGTTTTGCCAGGGTAGGGATGTTTGTGATTGGCCGATAGTTGTTCAAGTCTTCAGGGTCTGCTGTGGGTTTTTTGAGAATGGGGAGAACTAGGCCCTCCTTTAGGCAGTCAGGGATCACTCCTTGCAGGAGAGATGCATTGATGATCTTGGATCAGAGTGGGACCAGTGATCCTATCATTTCTTTAAAGAAGTTGGAGGGGATCATTGAAGTGATTTTACGGTTTCAGTGTAGAGAGGATGCTGAAAATGGCAGTGTCATTGATGGTTGTGAATTGACTCCAAGAGGCACTGTTTTTAGTGGAGTGAACGGGCGGAATAGGAGGGGACGAGTGTAAGGAGGAGGAGAGAGAGGGAGAGAGATCAATCAGGGCAGACTTTAGATCTGATTCGATCTTACTCACCTTTTCAAGGAAGAAGTCGGCAACGTAATTGCAGTTAGGCTGAGGGCAGGAGATGAGAGGGGATTGATTAGTAGTGGCATTGGATTGTGACTTAATCAGATCAAATAACCTTTTTGGGTGATTTTTGGCTTTGTCCAGTTGTGATTTGAAGAAGGTTGCTTTCCCCTTTGTGATAAGTTTGTTGTATCTACTCCTTTTTAGTCTTAGGATTTTTAGTAGATCAATGGATGGAGCGGATCTCCAAGCGCATTCTGGCAGTCTCATGCTGCGTCTGTCAGCATTTATGCTGTCGTTGAACCAAGGTTTGGAGTCTTTGATGGCTTTTCTTTTTTGTTTAAGGGGGGCAGTTGCATTCAGGGCGGACAACATGGAGTTGTTATAGTGCTTCGTGAGGTCATGCACGTCAGCCATGTTTGCAGGTGGCAGTAGGGAGATATTGCAGCGAGCTATAAGCTCATTAACGTCTGAATTTTGGAGCATTCTTTTCCAATGTTTTTGTTTTACTGGTTGTGATCTTTTGGGGTTCCATTTTTCTAGGATACGGAAGGTGATCAGGTGATGGTCAGACCAGTCACAGGGGAGGATAGATTCGAGCTGTATGGAGTTGGGATTCGAGATGATTAGATCGAGGGTCGATCCTAAATTGAGCGTGGGTTTGTCACAGAATTGAGTCAGGCAGAGGTCATTTAGGAAGTTTTTGAGACTGTTTACTGCCTGATCATGTGGGTCATTCCAGTGGAGATTGAAGTCACCAAGGAAGATCTGGGGGCAGTGTTGTCCCTGATTTAAATATTTATTGAAACTATCATGATCTATCATGTAGCAACTGTGCTACAATTAGAAAACATATACAACTGATCAGTGTAATTAGCATTACTAATAAACCACATAAAATGAAAAGCCCTATCATGGTGAATGATATTTCTGCCTAAGCCTAGCCTCGCTATGTGAGCACAATGATACATCAGTGATCTCTGAGATTAGTACTTGGCCTAATACCTGGCATTTGCCGTTAGATAGTCTGCATCTCAGATTGTGCAGAGATGGCTTGCTCATCTCGGGACCTTTCCTCTGCTAGAAATCCTCTTCTCTTTTTCAAAATGGCAAGTCTTGGCTTATATGATAAGAGTTGCCATGTTAGAAAACAGCAGCTGGGTCTATTTGTTATGTCTGTATGTTAGTGACTGACTACAGAGAAATACAGGGCATAATGTTGTTCATTCTTGTACGAAATCTCCAGACTGAGCTCCAAGAAGAAGTACTGAATAATAAAAACACGTGCAGTGTATTTCTAAAACAACAACGTGATACAAACACAAACTTGTTATTATGTAATGTCTGCAAAGCAATGCGACCTACAACGTGCGCAGTTAGGCAAACATAGGGGATAACTACAGTGAGCCCTAAGGGGAACTCACAACATTCTCTTACACCCAAGATATGTCTATCTGAATTGATTATGATGAAGGCTCCCAGTTCTATGGCATTTATTTTTTCTCATTGCCGTCTGTATGTATCCATACTTATTATTTGCTCATTTTATTTGTAGTTTTCCCCAAAAAGTTTTGTGATTCATGTAAAAAAATGAAGCTGCAATGGCTAAATTCCAATGTTTATTTCACAGCAAATATTTACTTATGTTTGAATCTCCAAAGTGTTTTAGCCATTTACAATACAATACAGTCATCTGAAATCATTTGCTTTGTAGAACAGTCTAAACAGCTGTACTGCTGCAGATATTTTATCTTAATTAGGCAATCTCTCTTTTTTTTTTTTAACCCCTGACCTAGCACGCATGAATGACAGCAGTGGGAGTTGTCTACAAGAAAAGGTATTTTCTGTATTTTTTTCATATTTAAAAATAAATAGGAAAGAAGATTGTTTTTATTCTGTATTTATCTGTCACAATCTGTTCAATAAAGAGAGATGAACACTGGGCTGGCAGTCATCTCTAAATTCGTCAGGTGGAGTACCCATGGGGTGGTGGGACCAAGGTCCTCTGCCATCACAATGGTTACTGCTCTGTCCTCCAAATTTTAAACCAGGCCCTCTGCTGTGAAATGCATTATTTCCCCCATTTAAACAAAAGATTTGAGCTCAAAATCCTTTGAAACCCACTTTGCAGTGGTTGGACTCGTTTTTTTGCCATTCACTACATGTAGGTTGGGGGTTAGTGTAAACACATTTCCTAGGATGCGTTTGGTTCCTGTCTGGCACTGGCCACTATCAGCAAGAGGGAGAAGGTTTATTAAAGAAACTGACATTGGCAGAAATCACACAGCCCTTTATTTAGTGGATATTTAAAAATGAATGT
Organism: Triturus cristatus; assembly: GCF_964204655.1. NCBI lineage: Eukaryota > Metazoa > Chordata > Amphibia > Caudata > Salamandridae > Triturus > Triturus cristatus. The sequence continues at coordinate 1,016,057,749 of NC_140583.1, read as the reverse complement.
CTGCAGATACTCTGAACTTATTTTTGTCAATTTTTCATTTTGTTTATATTATCAAATGCTACTGCTTTTTACTAAAAACCTTCGGAAATTGTACTTGTTTCATTTATTACATTCATTCATTATTATTAAGTACTGCACACAGTGGGCCCAACTGACAAAGGTAAACTTAGACCTGAAGTTTAAGGGGCATATCTACGAGCCCCTTTGCGTCGCTCTTGCACCAAGCAAGAGCGACGCAAATTAAAAATGAGATTTATAAAGCCATGCAAGGCCATCTTGCGTGGCCCTGAAGTGGATTTATAAATCTCAAATAATGCAAAGCAGCGCAATTCTCTGTGTTGCATTATTCTGCGGCAGGGAGATATTTCCATGGGCATTGCATGGGTGTTCCCTTGCAACATCCATGGATTTTGACGCATTCCTAGATTTAACAGAAGTGGTAGCCCTGGGAACGAGGAGGAATATGTTTATTTCTTCTTGTTTTTTTCCGTTTTCTGTGTGCTGTATTCTGCAACCCACACAGAAAGAGGAAAAAGCCTCAGGGGATTGTTTTTGTATAGGAATGTGCCCCTTCCTGCACAAAAACAATCCACCGTGACACGCAGGCACCCTTGAACAATGGTGCAAGGGCGCCTGCGTCGGTGCTAGGAAGTCATAAGGGCGCAGGGGAACGGCAAGAATCCACTTTTTTGACTTAAATCTGGTGCATTCCTGCCCTTTCCCTGTCAAGGTGACTTGCTGAACTGCGCTGCGTGACTTGGCCATAAATATGGCCCTAAGTTTAGACTGGAAGTCTAAGTTTAGACCCGAAGTGTAGGGCCCAAATTCACAAAGGTATGCTTAGACTTCAGGTCTAAACTGAGGGCCTGATTCACCAAGGTAAACTTACACTTTTGTGTAAGTTTACGATTTTTTGCAATTCACAAAGGAATTTTACTAGTAGTATCTTTATGACTGTGGAGTCCCCACATTTATTGCGGAGACCCCACACATGTAAAGTTAGGCAGTCGTAAAGATACCACTCTTAAAGTTGTATTTTAAATTGCAAAAAATCATAAATTTACACAAAAGTTTAAATTTACCTTTGGGAATCAGGCCCTTAGACTTCAGGTTCAAGTTTTCCTTTGTGAATTGGGCCCTTATACTCTAAACTTAGACTTCAGTTCTATTCTTAAACTTTAGTTCTAAACTTAGGGGCCAATTCACTTGTGGCGGAGGCTCCGCAGTAGTGGCAGAGGGCTGCTCTTGTGGCGGGATCTCTACAGTGAAAAACTGCAATGCAGAGGTCACGCCATGAGTGTGTGGCCCCCGCCACGAGTGCGGAGATCCTTTGTCGAACTGGCCCTTAGATTTCAAGTCGAAGTTTACCTTTGTGAAGTGGGCTCACTTTGTTAGTTGCTTGAACCAAACTACCGAAAGAAAGTCCAGGATGCCTCAAAGATTTTTTTTTACATTTTAGGCACCTGAAATGAAGGAATTTCATCTTGGTGGGGATAATACTGTCATGCAGCGGAATAATGAATACAAGTAGAATCATGGGAAGGGAACTAAGAGTTGACCATGTCAGGTGACACATCGGTATTAAAGATAATGGGGCTTACTTATGAGAAACAAACCCAGCGGGGTGCTGCAAGTTAATTTGCTGCACTGCATTAGTTTCGAGGCACAGTGATGCAACATATTTACAGCAACATGTTGCATCTGTGTGTCTTTCCATGCACTAGTGCACAAACTTCTGCCATTCGCCAGCGCAGGAACCCTTGCACCATGGTGCAAGGGTGCCTGCATTGTGGGGAGACAATCACTTGAGGAGATTTCCTCTTCCAATGCAGGAGAAATTAAAACATTTCTCCTCATTGCACATCGCTATGTCAGCCCTGGGGGGGTGGTGTAGTATTCTGATGCATTTCCAGGTTTACAATTCCTCATAAATCTGGAAATGCATCAGTGGACATGAGTGTTGCATGGGAACACCCATGTCATGCCCCTAACACGCAACGGGTTGCGTGAAATGGGGTGATGTACCATAAAAAATATCTAAAGGACTATACCTACCAATAGTCCCAACACTATTAAAACCTGGTCTTAAGTTGGTGAAACGAGGAGAAATGTATTATTTCTCCTCGTTTTTGCTTTTTCCATGTGTGCTGCCTTACATAAACAAACTATCCCTTGCACGCAGACACTATGGTTCAAGGATGCCTGCGTTGGCGCTACACTGCTAAGTGTAGCGCCAGCGCAGGGGAAACGCAAGGCTGCACCGTATCATTGTAAATATTGTGCAGCCTTGGGTTTCTGAAGTAATGGAATGAGCCCTTAAGCCATGATGGCGAACGCCTCACTTCCATGAACAAATGCCCCACTGGATGTTGAGCATCAAAATGTCAAACTTCGAACCCTGTTCCTCAGCTTTGAAGTCAACCGCTCTAATCGTTAGGGGCAGGGAGTAATATGTTAAAACTGTTACGGAATCCTGGTATTGTTAACTACGGAATCAGCAAATACACTACAGTGAAAGAAGACGGTAGATATCAAGCAATCAAGAGTCAAGTTTTTTTTTTTTCATAAGCTGTATACCTTGAGCTCTAGAGGCAGTATGATATCACGTTGGTGCAACCAATGGTATCTAGAAATTCCACGCTGACCAGTGAAAATAACTACAAAAAACATTAAGAGACCATTTGAAATATATTGAGGGTATAGTTGCAGAATGATGTATGTAATTGTTTTTGAGACAGTGTCTGTCAGGGAAATAAATTGGCTACACACTAGGTCGTTCCTGGATCCTTTCTTAAAACAAAAGGTCTGGAAACGGGCCCTGTCCATGACCTTGGGAATATTCCCATTTAAAATGATCAGTTCAAACAAGAAGGTGATTTTCTAGCCCTCCATTTAACTTACAGGCACAGACACAGTCTGCAGCACAATGTAGAATCTCCTGATTCTATATTTTTGTTATCATTCTTGGCAGTTGTCAAATATGCAGGCTCTTCTTTTCCTTGATCATTGTTTTAAGCCTCACAGTCTTGAACATGAATGTCACCCTGAAGGTAAGAGCTGTAATGTGCTGAGATACATGTACTGTCTGATTCATATATTATTCATTGTTTGAACAGGTTTCCTTCTTGTATGTCTGCCATGATCCCCACACCCCCATCGGCAGGAGCGTATCTTCAGGGAGGTTGTTTGGGGTGTTACACCCTCCTAATAAAAGTATTTTGCGATAGTTGTGGGGAGCACAAAAACCATCGATTTAGGCACAGATCTCTGTACTGGGGTGAATGTTTGACATTGTGCAGCATTCTGTCCATCAATTGTTCTTTTTGCATTTGTCACACCAAGTGGGACAGGTATGCCCAGATGTGGATCCCGTGCTCTCCATGCCACTGGAGTCAAGCTAGCCTGGCTGATATGGCGTGATGCCCCGAAACCCATCCCAGGATGCTTGTTTCCAGTCCACGGAGGACCTGGCCTGGCAGTTCAGGCTGGACTGTTCCCATTTGGCGTAGAGTCAAGACTGATTTGCATATGACTGTGTCTGAACTGGAATGGCATGGTGAGCAAAAGAACGATTGATTTAACCGAGATCTCTGTACTGGGTTGAATGTTTGACATTGTGCAGCATTCTATCCATCAAGTGTTCTTTTTGCATTTCTCTCACTATGGGCAGATTTACTATTTTTCCACGTAGTGCACTGCAGCAGCCACAAATGCTGCGCTACGTGAAAAGGAGAGAGGAGGAAAGCAACCTATTTACTAAAATAAGGAAGTCTCCTCCCGTCTCGCTAGCGCCAGCGCTGAAATCAGCTGCTGTGCGCCACGGAGACACCTTTGCGCCATGGTGCAAGGGCGTCTTGTGAGTCTAGCATAGGTTTTGTACTGGAAGGAAAACTTCCAGTACAAAATACCATGCATAGACTAACTTTAACCCTTTTCCCACTTTGTATGTGTGCTGTAAAGTGCAGCACACATGCAAAGTCGAAAAAGGAAGGATAAGATTAAAGCATTCCTCCTTCTTTGCGCCTACTTGAAAAAGGCACAGTTTTCTCACGCTAAACCCTGTCCACTTTATTTAGAAACCTTGGGTGGTTGCATGGGAACGCCCATGCATCACCCTTGATACGCCCCCTTGGTGCAAAGTAATGCAAAGCAGCGTCGTTATTGCCAGCTCTAAACAAGTTTAGCACTGGAAAGTAAATTGGGAAAAATAATTGCACCGATTTGCATCACTTTTGGCGCAAAAGCTTAGTAAATCTCACCCCTTAGTACCCCTATCAATCTGCATTCCTCTGCCTTATGATGTATTTTAACATCACGTGCCAGTGTGATTGTTGGTGAATCTGAAGCTCAACCTCGACCCCCACAATCTTACTGACCAAGCTCCGCCCGTGCCCATGGGCACAAATCCTATATGGCTAGAGCCGATCTAAAAAGACAGAAAAATTTATTTGTTAATTCTGGCCTAGTAACTGTATTTGTGATGAACAGCAGTCGCATGAGACAACTTTGGAAAGTGAAAGAAAAGCGAACCCCATGGGCAAGATTTGTCCATCAGTCGTGGATTTGGCGCGGTTCTCCCACTGCTCATGGAATAAAGTTTTTTTCAGCACAGGGTTTGCTATTATGAATTTCCAGACATTGTTATTAGGGCAGCGGATCACATGCTAGGCAGATCGGTGTTAGTTAATTGATTAAATAACATGTCTGCGGGCTGATAGCTGCAGATTCGGATCGTACTTAACAACAGCAGCAGGTGGAAGAAAGTCTTATCACATCTCGGCTGGTGCAAACAATTTCTAACCCACTTGCTATTTTTTATTCAACAATAGACTGAGATGCATAAGTGTACATGCTTAGCCCGACACTGAAAACGACTGATTGAAAAGAAAATCCATATATTGTGGTTCTTTGGACTGGGAGGCAGCAAAGTATATAGCATGTATGCCTTAGCTCTCTCTCCTCTCGTTCGCTGTCTCTCCTTTCCCACCACACTTCTGTACTTTCCTCTAACTCCTTTCCATCTCCTATTCCGCTCTAGTTCCATTTTCTTTGTCACTCTCTTGTATTCTCCAGTCTCTGTCTCCCTATTATTTCCTGTATAGCGTTTAGAAAAGGTGTCAGAGAACCCTGATGCAACCATAGAAAATACCCAATACTAACCCTGGGCGGAGTATGCGGAGTGGCACTCTGCGGAGTTCCAGAGTTAAAAAACAGACTCAGTGGAACGCCGCTCCGCCCCAGCCCCACAATTTAATTAAATAATAGGGTAAAAAAAAAAATGTACCTTCTCTTCTGTCGTCTGCGAGCAGCCCTCCTCCTGTCCGCGGTGTCTCCCCTTGCCGTCCTCCTCGCATTGCTGGTCACAACCCCCTACGCAAGGAAGAGACACCGCGGCGAGGAGGAGGACTGCCCACAGACGACAGAAGAGAAGGTAAGTGTTTTTTTTACCCTTTTTTGGGCCGTGGCGCAGGGGGCTGAGGGACGTACTCAGCTCTGCCACAGAGTTAGAGTTTTGCCTCAACTTTGCGTCCCCAGCGGAGCGCAGAATTGGTAAAACTCCGCTGGCGGTGCGGAGTACACCACCCGGGCTTACCCAATACTCCTAATTTGTGGAGTTAAAACCCAGCCGTTATCACGGCCAGCCTTGAGCATGGGCGAAATTGGCCCAAACCTTGGGCATCTAAATTCTGAGGGGAACACAGGGAGTTGACCTAGTGAATTTCTTTAGTTATTTTACTTCTTCCAGGTAACCACCGACTAGTGATCTTTTCCGGGCTCCCACGAGACTTCTCCCTCCCGTCTCCCTTAATTTCCCTTTCTACCCTCCCATCTTCGTTCTTCCTCTCATCTAAGCCAAGCCTCACCAGGGCCTCTCCTCTCCAATTAGGCCCTGATGGAAAGGACCTTGGGTATGGTTCTGGAGAGAGGAAGGAGGGTAAAATGTGTGTTCACAGAGGGCACTGCTCTAATATTTTCTTTGAACATAAAAGGCTTTCCACTGAGAACACCAGCAGAAGCAACCAGAAGGGGGCAATAAGAGCTTCGACAGGGGTGCCAAAGGTTATGTGAATTGGGGTTCCATATGAGCAAAGGCAAGTCCTGGCCATAATTCCATGCTATCTGCCCCTTAGAGCCCTGGCCCCCAATCTCCCTGGTCACCCAATCAGCTGAAAGGTGCACCCTGATCCTGTCAGTCTCTCCTCCTCCTCTGTTAATCCCTCCTTTTCCTTGCTGTTGGCACTTTCTCATCCCTGTCATTACTTTCTTATCTACATTTAGTTTTTCCAACTTCTCTGTTGCCTCCTCATTACCATTCATTTTTCTTTTGCATTTTCTCATCTCGATTCTCAAAGCTCTCTGGGCCATTTGTACAAGCCCCTATCGCTACCACAACGCCACTTTTACCGATGTTGTGGTGGCGATGGGGGCTGCACTTTATGTACAAGGCAGCATTAAGCCACTTAACGTGGCTTAACGCTGCCTTGTACACAAGGTCCCCTTTCACGCTATGGTTAGGGTGAAAGGGGCATGCAGTGGGTGTTGTGGTGGATGTTTCACCGCAACACCCATTGTATTTGATGCTGCCTCCTATGTACAAGGGTGGCCTACATAGGATGTGGCGCCAAAATTAAGACCAGGAAAACCCTGGTCTTAACTTGGCGAAACGGGGAGAAATGCATTATTTCTCCTCGTTTTTGTTTTTTCCATGTGTGCTGCCTTGTGAAGCACGCATGGAAAAAGCAAACTGTCATGGTTTGTTTATGTACAGGAAGGTGTCCTTTCCTGTACATAAACAAACCTTTAAAAAAATCCATTTTGTTACTTTCATGTGTGCTGCATGAAGTAGCACACATGAAAGTGGCAGAATGGCATTTCAGGATTGTTTATGTGCAGGAAGGGATACCTTTATACACAGTACTGAATCTTGAGATATACCATTGTTGTCTCAAGTTTCTTTTTTGTTCTAAGCAGCCTCCTCTCCTATTACCTATGATCTCCTCTATAATGAACCAGTGGAAATCTGTATATCCATGTTTTCCTTTCGGAAAGTGTTCCACTAATGGGGCATTGGGTTTAGATGTCTTTAGGGCTAATTTATGTTCTAACAGGTGTAACCTCAGTTCTCTACCTGTCTCCCCTACATAACACAATCCACGTGGGCATAGCAGGAGATATACAACATTGCTGCTTTGACAGTATTCAGACTCCTGGCTGTCACTTTGACTCAATTGTGTTCAATCGTTTTGCCCATTAGGCATTGGTCACGTAAAGTGTAATTGCCACATCTATAGTTGCCTGTGACCTTGGTTATATTTAAGGTTGTCTGTTGTTCAAAGTTAGGCTCTCTATAAGTATGTACCAGGGTATTGCATACATTTCTCTCCCATCTAAAGGGAAACAGCGGGTTTTCTAACTCCATCACTTCATTGTCATTTAAAATGTTCCAGTTTCTATTTATTACTTTTTTATCTGATTGTTCACTCCAAAGAATTGACTCACAAATACTCTCTTATTCCTGTCTTTGGATTTTTCAGATTTATAGAACCTGCTGTCCCTGTTATAAAAATGGTCTCTTTTGAACGAGTGGATCATTAAATGTGTCTGAATGTTTTTGAAAATCATCAAGTGAGGAACAATTCCTTTGCAACCGAAGGAACTGACCAAATGAAATATTGTCCTTTTGGGACTTTGGGTGAAAACTTGAAAAAATGCAGGAATGTGTTTTTATCTGTAGGTTTTGTTTTCAATTCTACCTCTAGATGTTCCTCCTACCTTTTTAATGGAAATAGCCAGAAACTCAACTTTATTTTTATTTTTGTGGGCCGTCAATTTGAGGTTTGCGTCCCCTAGATTTAGCCACTCCTCCAACTGTTCCTTTGAACCTTCCCAGATAAATAAAATTCCATCATTGAAACGGTGCCAACACAACATTTACCAAGAAAGGAGTTATCTCATTATAAATGCGTCTTTCTTCAAAATTCCCTACGTATAAAGAGGCCAGACTCTGGGCACAGGTGGCTCACATACTATACCTAGAAATCAGTTCGCAGAACAGGGAGGATGGGTGGGGCAGTAAGGAATCTATCACTAACTAATGTCTCTTACAGATATATTGTTACACAAGTAGTAACTTGTGCATCTGAAAGAGACAAGTTAGTGATAGATTCCTTACCTTAGAATAGATACCCCAGCAATACTAACCCCGGTGGTGGGTCTGCGAAGAGATTACACCAGAAAGTCACGGAGAACAGAACAGTCAAAGAAGTCGTCTCTCCGGACCTGACTGTCAAGGCAGTAATGCTTGGTCAACGTGTGCAGCGAGGCCCACGTAGATGCCTGACAAATGTTCTGCAAGGGGACGCCGCGTCCCAAGAAAGTAGTGGCTGCCGTCGCCCTGGTAGAATGGGCACGCAGCCCCACAGGAGGCTCCTTCTTAGCAAACGAGTAACAGGCCTTGATGCAGAGAACGACCCACCGAGAGATGGTCCTTTTGTGCACAGCCCGACCTCTTTTGGCGGCCAACAAAGAGCAGGTCATCCACCCGGAACTGTTGTGTGCGCTTCAGGTAGAACAAGAGCGCACGTTTTGGGTCCAGACGATGGAGCCTCTCTTCCTCTTTGGAAGGATGCAGAGGCGGAAAGAAGGTAGGCAAAGTGATGGTCTGCCCGATGTGGAAGGGCGTGACAACCTTTGGCAAGAAAGAAGGACGGATCCTTAAAACCACCTTGTCCGGATGAACAGAAAGGAAAGGAGGCTTAGAAGAAAGAGCCTGGAGCTCACTCACCCTTCTGGCAGAGGTGATACCTACCAGGAAAGCCGTCTTGAGAGTGAGAAGACGCAAAGGACAGGTATGAAGGGGCTCAAAGGGAGCGCACATCAAATATGTCAAGACAAGGTTTAAGTCCCATTGAGGCATTATGAACGGCACGGGAGGAAACGTGTGTGTAATGCCTTTCAGGAAATGGTTAACAACCTGGGACGTAAAAAGAGAAGGCTGATCTGGAAGCCGTAAAAAGGCGGAGATTGCCAAAAGATAACCTTTGATAGTGCCCAGAGCAGAGCCCTGCTGGGTCAAAGAAAGAAGGAATAGAAGGACTTCGGAAGAGGGACAGAAAGGGGATCCACCGTCTTAGCTGTGCACCATGCCACAAACTTGTTCCATCTGCAGGCGTATACCATTTTAGTGGAGGGATGCCTGGCTGCCAGAATGGCATCACAGACTTTGGGAGGAAGATCAAAATCTGTCAACTGTCGGAGCTCAGTCTCCACGCATGGAGGTGGAGGCTGGACAGGCTCGGGTGGAGGACCGTCCCCTGCTGCTGATCGCCATGCTGAATAGCTCGGGATACCAGTATCTTCATGCCCAATCCAGAGCCACAAGGATGAGTTGGGCCCGGTCGCGCTGAGTCTTCTTCAGCACTCTGGGCAGAAGTGGTATAGGCGGAAAGGCGTACAACAGACCGCAACTCCACTTGCAATGAAAAGTGTCGCCTAGCGAGTGCAGCCTTGGAAATTCCAACGTGTAGAACTGATGACATTGTGCGTTCTCTTCGGTGGCAAATAGATCTAACCAAGGCTCTCCCCACTGCTGAAAGAGACCTTGCACCACGTCCGAGTTCAGACGCCATTCGTGATCCATCAATCACCGGCAGCTGACTTCGTCCGCCCTGGCATTCAGAGAACCTGCCAGGTGTTGAATCATCAAGGTAATGCCTTGATGTTCCAGCCATGTCCAGAGGCGCAGAGCCTCCTGACATAGGGTCCAGGACTCCACCCCGCCTTGTTTGTTGCAATACCACATGGCGGTGGTGTTGTCCGTGGACACCTGCACCACACTTCCCCGGACAGAGAGAAGGAATGTCTTCAGTGCAAGCCAGATTGCCCGAAACTCCAAAGGATTGATATGGAGCCGGGACTCCGCCGGAGAACAGAGTCCCCTGATCTCCGCCTCTACCAAGTGGCCTCCCAATCCCAGGAGGGACGCATCCGTCACCACTGTGTGCTCCGGCTGGGGAAGAGAGAGGGATCTGCCATTGACCCAATCGCGATTCGTGAGCCACCACTGCAAGTGTTGTGCAGTGCCCTCCGAGATCTGGAAATGATCGGCCAGGTTGCCCTGATGCTGCGCCCACTGGAACTTCAGGTCCTACTGCAGAGCCTTCATATGCCATCTGGCATGTTGCACCAGTAGGTTGCAGGAGGCCATTAGGCCCAGGAGCGTGAGGGTCATCCTGAATGAAACCCGGGACAGAAGCTGAAAGATCGGAATCATAGCCTGAATATCCCGGACCCGCTGCTCGGGAGGATAAACCCGAAACAGCTTTGAATCCAGAACCGCTCCGATGAAGGGGAGCTTCTGAGAGGGACTCAGGTGTGACTTCTGCACGTTGATGGAAAACCCCAGCAAATGCAGGAGGTCGGCCGTAGTATGAAGGTGGTTGACGACTGCCTGGGGCGAGCCCGCCTTCAACAACCAGTTGTTGAGGTAAGGAAAGACTGACACCCCGACCTGCGCAGGTGAGCTGCGACCACCGCCATAACCTCCGTGAACACCCGAGGGGCGCTGGTAAGGCCGAAGTGAGGTTCCGTGAGAATCGTAATTACATTTTTGGGTTGTTCGAATATGGACGAGTTTGGAATCTACGAACCGCAAATGACGAGTTTAGTGGGTGTATGCGTTTTCGCTACGCTACTATGTACGGTTCGTCTCATTCCTGGGTGTGTCCATCTGAACCCTCGGGTTCCATTTTAGATACGGCATCCATTTTGGCTCTTGCCCTCAAGTAGTCAGCGAACGGACACTGTCCGCTTCGTGACCCTGGGATTCCCAAGCTTTCGCGGAGGACACATGTTCTTTTGAAGGTGTCTTCACGGCAAGGGCAGATGGCTCCGCTCTGATGCCCTGACTGTCGACCTGTTTTGGCGCCTGGCGTAGTCCTTTGTACGGCGAGACGATAGACGGGCCTTCCTGGTGACGCCACTGCTCTTTCAGTTAAGTATTTGTGGGTCGCTAAACCTGGTTGTTGGCATGGTTCCATTGCATTTGTGATTCTTAGTTGTTGGTTCTTAGTTGTTGGGTTTTATTTGACAATTGCAATTGCCAAAAACCGAGGGCCACGGAGTAGGTCCTATTGTATATAATGAATATTGGATTCGTTACACTAAAAATGATGGTGTTCTTAGTTGGCCATCACATGGTAGTTTCGAAACTGCAATATTAGATAATCTTGAAGCTAAATTGTTTAAAAAGAAGGCTAGGCCGGCCATGTTTTATTCCTTTCGGTTATGGCGTAAAGAGGCCAATGACGAGTTTAGTGGGTGTATGTGTTTTCGCTACGCTACTATGTACGGTTCGTCTCATTCCTGGGTGTGTCCATCTGAACCCTCGGGTTCCATTTTAGATACGGCATCCATTTTGGCTCTTGCCCTCAAGTAGTCAGCGAACGGACACTGTCCGCTTCGTGACCCTGGGATTCCCAAGCTTTCGCGGAGGACACATGTTCCTTTGAAGGTGTCTTCACGGCAAGGGCAGATGGCTCCGCTCTGATGCCCTGACTGTCGACCTGTTTTGGCGCCTGGCGTAGTCCTTTGTACGGCGAGACGATAGACGGGCCTTCCTGGTGACGCCACTGCTCTTTCAGTTAAGTATTTGTGGGTCGCTAAACCTGGTTGTTGGCATGGTTCCATTGCATTTGTGATTCTTAGTTGTTGGTTCTTAGTTGTTGGGTTTTATTTGACAATTGCAATTGCCAAAAACCGAGGGCCACGGAGTAGGTCCTATTGTATATAATGAATATTGGATTCGTTACACTAAAAATGATGGTGTTCTTAGTTGGCCATCACATGGTAGTTTCGAAACTGCAATATTAGATAATCTTGAAGCTAAATTGTTTAAAAAGAAGGCTAGGCCGGCCATGTTTGATTCCTTTCGGTTATGGCGTAAAGAGGCCAATGACGAGTTTAGTGGGTGTATGTGTTTTCGCTACGCTACTATGTACGGTTCGTCTCATTCCTGGGTGTGTCCATCTGAACCCTCGGGTTCCATTTTAGATACGGCATCCATTTTGGCTCTTGCCCTCAAGTAGTCAGCGAACGGACACTGTCCGCTTCGTGACCCTGGGATTCCCAAGCTTTCGCGGAGGACACATGTTCCTTTGAAGGTGTCTTCACGGCAAGGGCAGATGGCTCCGCTCGAGGCTCATCTTGCTGTGTTAGTCTATTGTTTCAGTCATGCATGCATTAGGCACGAGTCCTTTGATCCTGCAATCAAGTTTCTGATATTGCTCTCTACACTCTTTTCCAATCTGTTGTGCATCCTTGTTTTTCCTTTGCACCTGTTTCCGTCCCTTCTCCTAATTCATTTACAGTCAGAATGGAATGTGCTTAATGTGGGGATAATGTGCTTTTACAGTTGGGAACCGGCAATGCTGCTGTAATTATGTTCCGGGCTTCTGAGAACATGAATGCGACCCTTTTGAAGTTTACTGTGGGAACTGAGTTGTAACCTTCTGTTTGCCATGTTGTTCAATGACGAAAATGTGTATAAAAGGAGCGATCCACTTTTGCAATTTGAAGCAGTCTCTCAGAACCTACACGTTGTGTACTTCTTGCGATTTCTGTATCCCTGCAGTAAATAAATGCTGATCTTTGATGCCGCAGGAAGTGTCCCGTGTCTCTGTGTTTTGTACGCCGGAACAGGTAACCCACGAAGGTTTCAGGTGTTGTCCCCTGGCACCGCTGGGCCTTAGAATAGCCCAGTCCTTCAGTTGGCGCCCATGTGGGGCGACATCAGCGGTACCGGTCCAAAAGCCCGACGATCGTGAGGAACTTCGTGTGAAATCTCCGAGGGAAGGTGCACCCCGCTTCATCGATCCAGTTGTCGAAATAAGTGGCCCGAAGACTTTTCCCGCGAAGATTCCCGCCTCCTGACGGCTGCGACGGACTGATGCCCTGACTGTCGACCTGTTTTGGCGCCTGGCGTAGTCCTTTGTACGGCGAGACGATAGACGGGCCTTCCTGGTGACGCCACTGCTCTTTCAGTTAAGTATTTGTGGGTCGCTAAACCTGGTTGTTGGCATGGTTCCATTGCATTTGTGATTCTTAGTTGTTGGTTCTTAGTTGTTGGGTTTTATTTGACAATTGCAATTGCCAAAAACCGAGGGCCACGGAGTAGGTCCTATTGTATATAATGAATATTGGATTCGTTACACTAAAAATGATGGTGTTCTTAGTTGGCCATCACATGGTAGTTTCGAAACTGCAATATTAGATAATCTTGAAGCTAAATTGTTTAAAAAGAAGGCTAGGCCGGCCATGTTTGATTCCTTTCGGTTATGGCGTAAAGAGGCCAAGCAGAAAGAAATCAAACAGATTAAGAAAAATAAGAGAGAAGGTGTTATTGCGGTGATGCGAAATGCAGAACAGTATCAGCGAGACAAAGACGAGAAGGAGCAGGAAGTTTTTGCTAGACTGCATCATATGGCGGTGGATAAATGTTATCCGGTTTTACCGTCTAGTCCTGATAAGACGGGAGAAGAAGCGGTAGAGGATCCATTATTGTCTTATCTATTGAAATCACCACCTCCCTATGCACCAGATACTGTGGGTCCTGTGATTCCTCCTGTTCCTCAACCTGTTGTCCTGGCGGCTGCTGGTCAGCCTGTCGTTCCTCCTGTTCTTCCGAATCCCCTTGTGCCGCAAATTGTTCATCCTCCTCTACCCGCTCTTCTTCCTACTGCTCCTTTGCCAGTATCTCATCAGCCTAATGTTACTACTACTCCTGTTATCCCGACTACTGCTACTGTTTCTACGTTTACTCCTAATGTTGTTGCTCCTGTACTTCCTTCTTCTTCCCCTTCTGTTCGTAGTCGTATATTTAATGCTGTCGCTAATCTCTACTCTCCACTTTTTGGACCGATACTCGGGTCCGATCTTTCTGATGTCTCTCAGAGGCGCAGTCAAATTCCTGATGGTAGAGAACGTGAGTCGTTAGTGAAAATGGCGAGTAAATGGATTAGGCATCCTGCGAAGTACACTCCGCGTATAGTTTTCGAGACGTTTTCTCAGTTTAATGAGCCCACACAAAGATTTGTGTACGAGGAAATGTGTAAATCTTTGAGAGAAGAGTGGGATAATGATGCGGTAGACAATGTACCGCCCGAGATCACTGAATATCAGAATCAGTTTTCGAATGGTATGATCGTGGGTGCTGATGTCCGACGTGCTTTAGAGCATCTATTATCTTTTCGATCTACAGTACAACCTCGAGCATTGTTTAAGGACGAAACTGAGGAGCGGACGGCACAACCTGGTCAGTATCCTATGCGGGAAGTTCCCCCAGTATGGATGCCAGGTGATCCTGCTGCTAATCCTATTGTTCTACCACACTTTCAGAGAGTTTGGATACACCTCCCGTGGAAGCGATCGGAAGTTTTGCAGGTAAAGCAAACTTTGCCTGATCCCCGCAAAAATCCTGCAGGTTGTTATAAGGAATTATCCCAATTAGTGGATGCTACTGTTATGAACCTTGCCGATATCGATATGTTGTTTGGTAACGTAGTACCTCAACCGATTTGGGCGAAAATCCGTCAAGAGAATCACGCAGCTGAGTTAGGCGGTGATTGGGCTGATCTTGCGGCGGCTGACGGACGGCAAGTTGGTGGGGCTAAACCTGAACAGATCATTGAGAATCTGCCCCAGAGGATAATTACACTTATGAAGACACTTATGCCAGCAATAAGAGTTAACTGGGACAAATTGTCTGCGTGCAAAAAAAAGAAGGGCGAGAGTGTCTCCGATTTCTTTACGAGATTTGAGGAGGCATTCATCGATCATAGTGGTCAGGATATGAGCTCTGAGGGAGGTCAGCGATTGTTTGTTGATAAATTTGTATCGAATTTGTTGCCTGAACTAAGCAACAAATTGAAGAATTCTGAAAGTTCGTGGGCCGTTTCTACCACTGCTCAGATATTAGCCACGGCCCAATACTACGAAAATAGAGAGAAAGAAGAAAGCGAACGCGCAGATAGGAAAACGAAGGATCTTAAAACTAAGGTCTTATTGCAGCAAGCGTATCCTCGGCGCTCGAATCAAAATGACTCGCAGCAGCAAAATCGATTACACTCACAGTTTTCTAGATCGCAGTTGCGTACTGACTCCTCTACACCTCGAACTATGCTGGGGTATAATCAATGCGCATATTGTAGGGGTGAGGGCCATCTGAAGTTTAATTGTCCAGTTTTGCGTGACCGAAACAATGGTGTTTCGGTTCGAGGAGGTCGTAGTGGTCCTCAACAAGCGTCACGTGGTAGAGGTCGCGGTGTTACTCAGAATCAGAATGAGCGTTTTGCCACTTCTTCAGATTCGCAAAATTGCTTTGATCGGCGCGATTCATCGTCTGTTAGATCTGCACAGTATCATGTGGATGACTATTATGTCGAGCATGATGTTGATGCTGACGGTAATTACTAGGACAGCCATAGACAAAGAAAGGGAGTAGTATCAGTTCCGGTTGATCAGAGAGGGCCTTATGTCGCAGTTGCCACATTGGGCGTAGTTGAGCCTTTTCTGTTGGACACTGGTGCAGCGAAAAGTTCCATCATGCATTCGAAACTCCCTGGTGCGCCTTTGTCTGGCTTAACGAATGTTTCCGTTGGATTCTCTGGCGCCACCGTTAGCAATCCAGTTTCTAGCCCTTTGCCCCTTGCAATTGGGTCTCGTGAGTTAGAAGCTCCTTTGATTTTGACTACTGGTTGTGGTGAGAATCTTTTGGGCCTGGATTTGTTGAAGCGGTTATATGCGACTTTGTACTGTTCTCCTGCGGGAGTGGAGCTTACGTTAGGTCAGAGAGTGATCTCTCCTATGTATTTGTCGACTGATAAGCTCCCACCGGAATTGAGTTCTCTTCCTGAGTCTTTGTGGGCAACAGGTCCCAATGATGTGGGCCTGTTGGATATACCACCTTATGTTGTTCAATTGAAATCCAACATGCGACTGCCACGCATTCCCCAGTATCGTATCTCTCTTGATGGAGAACGAGCACTATTAGCGATCATTTATGATTTGATCGATAAAGATGTCATTGAGGAAACTCGGGGTAACGTGTGTAATAGTCCTGTGTTACCTATTTTGAAACAAACTGACCCATCCAAGCCTCCTGTGTATCGTTTTGTTATTGATATAAGGGAGGTAAATAAAATTGTTATTCCACAGTTTCCCGTGGTGCCTGACATTACAGCTTTGCTGACTCTGATTCCAGCTTCTGCGTCGTGGTTTTCGGTAATCGATCTGAAGAATGCTTTCTTTAGCATTCCGATTGCTGAGGAAAGCAGAGATCTATTCGGTTTCTCATTAGGTGGTCGCAGCTTCAGGTTTAAACTCGCACCTCAGGGCTACTGTGAGAGAGTCCATCGATCTACAGCCAAGCTCTTAAGAGTCAACTTGATGCGTTTGTGTTACCGGCTGGTGCGGCCTTGATTCAGTACGTTGATGATCTGTTGGTAGCTGCTGACACTGAACAGATTTGCAGAGCTGCTACAGTATCATTGTTACAGCATCTATGTGACTTACATCACAAAGTGTCACCTTCTAAATTACAATATTAGTGTCAAGAAGTAACCTATCTAGGTCACTTATTGTCAAAGGGGGGAAGATGGTTGACCCCAGAAAGAATTGCAGCGATTGCTCGAATGACTGTGCCAACAACTCAGAGAGATGTGCGTGCCTTCCTAGGTATCACGTCATACTGCACCGAACTTTTCACTGTTAGCGAAGCCATTGATAGCTCTCACGTGCAAGGATGTTTCGACTCCTTTGCCATGGACGGAAGAATGTCAGAAACGTTTTTCTGAACTTCGTGATGCGCTGTGTTCGGCTCCTGTGTTAGGTACTCCTGATTACAGTAAACCATTTACACTATACGTTCACGAGAGAGAAGGTTGTGCGTTGAGTGTTTTGACGCAACAATTTGGTGGTAAGCAGCGTCCATGTGCATATTTTTCCTCGACCTTAGACCCGGTAGCTAGAGCGTTGCCAAGTTGCTTGAGAGCGACAGCGGCAGCTGCGGTGTCTATTCGACAATCCGCAGGTCTGGTCATGGATAATATGCTCACGGTGATGGTTCCGCATGCAGTTGACGCTCTCCTGAATCGTACAAAAACTCAACATCTGACGAGTGCAAGGTTGTCCGGTTATGAGTTGACACTTTTGGCAAGTCATATACAGATCAAGCGTTGTAATGTGCTGAATCCGGCGACATTGTTGCCGACTAATATGGAATCAAATGATGTACCACCACATGATTTCTATTTACGAACTGAGGAAGAAACGAAGGGTCGTGTGGACCTGAAGAACACTCCATTGATAGACCCCGATGGCACTTTGTATGTTGATGGTTCATGTTTCAAGTTGCCGAATGGTGATGTGACGACTGCGTATGCTGTAGTGACGTTGAGTACGGTTGTGGAAACTGCGAGATTGAGTCAGAATTCAGCGCAAGCGGCAGAGTTGATTGCGTTGACAAGAGCGTGTGTTTTGTCTAAGGGAAAGCGAGTGAATGTGTTTACCGATAGTCAATATGCGTTTGGTGTTGCACATAGTTTTGATCGATTGTGGAGAGAAAGAGGATTTATGACATCGCATGGTACGAAGATCCAACACGGACAGCTCGTGAACGATCTTTTGGATGCACTTACATTGCCTAAAAAGGTGGCCATCATTAAATGTAGTGCGCATCAAAAGGTTACGGATGATGTTGGTCGTGGTAATGCATTTGCGGATGAGATTGCTAAGGAAACGGCTAAGAATCTTGCAACCCGAATGTATGTTACGAGTTCAGTAAGGTGGCCGACGGAGACTGGTATGTGTGAAGACACTGTTGAGAGCGTGAAAGCAATTCAGAATGAGGCCACTGAAACTGAAAAGACCAAGTGCAAAGAAAGCACGGGAAAGTTAGACACGCATGGATGTTGGGTTGACTTGTCGGAATGTCAGAGGTGGATGTTACCGGATGCATATGTGCTAGCCGTTGTGACTATGGCTCACGGTTTGTCACACATTAGCGCGAAAGGTATATGTAAGTTGTTGTCCCCTGTATGGAAGAATGATGGTATTGCTAAATGTGCTGAGAGAGTGGTTAAGAATTGTATGGTGTGTTTGATGCATAATCCTGGCAAGGGCACCCCCACTCCGCCCGGCCATTTTGCTCCTCCTGCCTGTCCCTTTGAGGTTATCCAACTGGACTTCATCCATATGGAGAGATGCAATAATCTGAAGTACGTTTTAGTTGTGGTTTGTGCCTTCTCCAGATGGATCGAGGCCTATCCTCTTAAGGATAATACTGCCCTGTCCACAGCGAAAGTCCTACTGAAGGAATACTTTCCTCGGTATGGAATGCCACGGATTGTGTGGTCAGATAACGGAAGCGAGTTTGTGGGAAGCGTGATGCAGAGTGTGTGTAAGGGCCTTGGAATTCAACAGAAATTCCATAGCGCCAATCATCCCCAGGCAGCGGGTTTGGTCGAAGGGTACAATGGTACTCTGAAGCTGAAACTTGCGAAGATACAAGCTACGACTGGGTTGTCATGGCCTGATGCCTTGCCTCTGGCTCTCTTATCGACCAGGGCGACTGTGCACTCTCGAGTAGGGCTCAGCCCATATGAGATTGTGTTCGGCCGCACAGCGAACATTTGGGGAGTCCCGAGGCCTAAGGCCTTTGATAGTCTTGAGTATCCAATGTTAATTGATTATCTTCATGATCTGACTGCTAAACTGAGGTTAATTCATCAACAGGTCTTTGAAGCTTTACCGGCACAGACAGAGGGTCCTGGACATCAGCTCCAACCGGGTGACTGGGTTGTTACCCGCAATTTTGGCAGAAAACGCAACTTGGAGCCGAGATTTGTGGGTCCCTTCCAAGTATTGCTGGCTACAAGGACTGCAGTTCGGTTGGAAGGCAGAAAGAACTGGGTGCATGCCACCCATACCAAAAAGGTTCCGATCCCTTCACCAGCAGACAATTGGGTGAGAACTGGTATTGCGGCAACGGAAACCGAGACCCCTCTATGTTTTGTGCCATTTAGTGATGCTCAACCTGTAGGAGACAATTCATTGCAGCCAGACACATCTGTTGAGTCGTCAGTTTTGGAGAATTCAAGGTCTGAATTGTCATCTGATCGACTGAACACTGTTTCACAAGTTGAACAATTATTTGAAGAGCAGACTCGACCTGGAAGAAGTCGATATCTTCTTCGTTCACGCGACAAAGACTAATAAAATTTTTCTTATATTGTCCTTTACTGTTGCCACGAACATTAAGAACAATTGCATCCTTTACTGATTTTCGAGTTCCTTTCTACGTGTGCTTTTTACAGCTAAGAGATTTTTTTATTAAGTTGGGTGTTTGTTTAAGAAAACCTATCATCCGGGTTGACCGTAGGGCCGTGCGGGTACTTCCTTTTGTTTAGCAGGTTCCTGACACTAGGTCGGTTACTTTTTGTCGATTCCTGGGAACTCCTGGGAATTGATAATCGCTACTCAGAACGAAGTGCGTCAAGGACGTCGCGGACGGTTTTTAGAGGATGACGTTCTCTAAGCTGTTGGAAGTAGAAAGGATGTCGGCGCAAAGATCAAAATTGCATAAGATTGTACAAACAAAATGTTTTTTGTTTCAGGTATTCCTGCTGTTTTTGACTGTTTCTATGCTATTGGTGGGTGGAGTGTATTTCGGAATACAGTCGTTATTGCCTTCCATTTCACCTACTTTTTCTCCTAAATTAAGTCCTATTACCACTGTTTCCCCACATTCCTTTCATCCTCTGCCCCAACATGAACAGGTTAGACGTGCGGAATTCATGAATAACTCTTTCGTTCAACTCCTACATCAGCATCAGTTGGTGATGAATACTACCAACTGCTGGGTGTGTGGGTTAATGCCACATACCATGGATAGGGGTATTCCGTATTTGGTTCTTCCTTACAGCTCCCAGGGCTCAGCTCGAGCATTTCAAACTATGTTTCGTAGTGCACTAGATTCCTACCCCAGTCGAGAGCCACGTTCTGAAAACTTCGGTCCTGGTCCGTACCACAAGCCTTTGGCGATAGCGATTGCTGATTTAGATAGAGATATTTTTGATGCATCGCTTATTCCAGATGAAGAGGTGCAAGCATATAAAGATCTGGGTGAGGCTGAGTATAGTATGTCAGTGGGTGATAGACAGCTTAAGAGCTCATCTCCAATATGGATCGTACCTCACCTCGGTAATTTCTGCTTGAAAGGTCTTGGTCGAAACCCGAGAGCCCAACTTGGGAAGAGTGCTTGTACTGATACGTATGTTCTACCGATGCTCTCCTTCCCTGTTTTCTTGACTGCCAAGGGTACCTATTTCGTATGTTATGAACGTGCATATACATGGTTGCCCCGTGACTTCTCGGGTACCTGTTATATTGCGAATCTTTTGCCACCGACTTTTACGGTTGCCTCAGACTATCACAAGACTAGAGTTGTGAGAGGCGTTATTAGCGAAGAGGACACTGCCGGTCAAGAAGCAGGAGATTTCTTTAAGGGTTTCTTGCCATTTTAGGGACCTATGGTTAATAGTAGGAACCTGAGACAGTTGACCCGTGTGGTAGAATTGACTGCTAACATAACTGCGAGTGCTCTTGGTAATTTAACAGCAGAACTTCAGGCGGATAGACTTATGACGTTGCAGAACCGTATGGTTCTAGACGTTGTTCTTGCAGATAGAGGTAGTGTGTGCAAAGTGATCCATTCGAGCTGTTGCATTTTCATCCCTGACAACGCTCCAACTGTTTACCAAGCCATCTCAAAGTTACATAAGATCTCCGAGTCCATACACGTGGATGAAGGTAATTGGACACTTCTAGGATGGTTTTGGGGCCTGATATCAACTTGGGGTTGGAAGAATCTGATGATCATAGGGGTTGTTGTAACGTTTCTGTTCACGTGTTGTCTTTGTGTGCAGTGTGGTCCTGCCTTATGTGGTCTCTGTGCTACAACGTGTATAAGACGGCCATCTGTTACCAAGGAGACATTGATGGATAGAATGATGTTCCAGCAACAACTGAACGATTTGATGAATATCGAAATCGATTCTGATCTCGACTAGTGCTTGCCTACATGAGGGCAAAAGGAGCGTCTGAGGTTCCGTGAGAATCGTAATGACATTTTTGGGTTGTTCGAATATGGACGAGTTTGGTATCTACGAACCGCAAATGACGAGTTTAGTGGGTGTATGCGTTTTCGCTACGCTACTATGTACGGTTCGTCTCATTCCTGGGTGTGTCCATCTGAACCCTTGGGTTTCATTTTAGATACGGCATCCATTTTGGCTCTTGCCCTCAAGTAGTCAGCGAACGGACACTGTCCGCTTCGTGACCCTGGGATTCCCAAGCTTTCGCGGAGGACACATGTTCCTTTGAAGGTGTCTTTATGATGAGGGGGATGACACGGCAAGGGCAGATGGCTTCGCTCGAGGCTCATCTTGCCGTGTTAGTCTATTGTTTCAGTCATGCATGCATTAGGCACGAGTCCTTTGATCCTGCAATCAAGTTTCCGATATTGCTCTCTACACTCTGCACCTGTTTCCGTCCCTTCTCCTAATTCGTTTACAGTCAGAATGGAATGTGCTTAATGTGGGGATAATGTGCTTTTACAGTTGGGAACCGGCAATGCTGCTGTAATTATGTTCCGGGCTTCTGAGAACATGAATGCGACCCTTTTGAAGTTTACTGTGGGAACTGAGTTGTAACCTTCTGTTTGCCATGTTGTTCAATGACGAAAATGTGTATAAAAGGAGCGATCCACTTTTGCAATTTGAAGCAGTCTCTCAGAACCTACACGTTGTGTACTTCTTGCGATTTCTGTATCCCTGCAGTAAATAAATGCTGATCTTTGACGCCGCAGGAAGTGTCCCGTGTCTCTGTGTTTTGTACGCCGGAACAGGTAACCCACGAAGGTTTCAGGTGTTGTCCCCTGGCACCGCTGGGCCTTAGAATAGCCCAGTCCTTCAGAAGGGGAGCATGGCAAACTGAAAATGCTCCAGGCCTACCGTGAACCGCAGGTAACGCCGGTGGGCCGGCAGGACGGGGATGTGAAAATATGCGTCATGCAAGTCCAACGCTACCATCCAGTCTCCAGGGTCAAGGGCAGCCAGGACCTGAGCCAGAGTCAGCATTTTGAACTTCTCCATCCGGAGGAAGCGATTGACGTTCCGGAGGTCCAAGATGGGGCGCAGGCTCCCTTTGTCCTTCATGGGGACCAGAAAGTAGTGGGAATAACAACCACTCCCTATTTCTGGCCCAGGAAAGCACTCGATTGCCCCCTTGGCCACGAGGGCTGTGACTTCCTGCTGAAGAAGTACCAAGTGATCCCCCGACATGCGGTGGCACCGAGAGGCATGGCTGGAGGGGAGGACTGAAAGGTAAGAGAATAACCCCTGCGGATGATTTACATCACCCACTTGTCCGATGTGATATTGCGCCAGTGGGGAAGGTGGTGACGGATCCTGCCACCCACCGGCGTGGGGTGCTCCACAAAGCTCGGATTAGGAAGGTTTGGAGGTAGAAGCAGCGGGGCGGGGGCGGAGGTGGACTGACCCCCACGCTGAATCCCAGACCCACCCTGCAGAAGCCGCGTCCGTGGCCACGCTGAGTCTGGGTCTGCACAGGCTTGCTGAAGGAACGTGCCTGGGCGCCTCTGTCGTGGCCACGAAAGGAACGAAATCCAGGAGTGGCCGGGCTTTTCGCTGAAAGGCCCAAGGACTTGGCCGTGGCCCGCGAGTCCTTTAAACGCTCCAGTGCACTGTCGGCCTTATCGCCAAACAGGCGAGTGCCATCTAAGGGCATGTTCATGAGCGAGCTTTGGACATCAGGCGAGAACCTGGTAGACCTCAACCAGGCGTGGCGACGAAGCGCCACAGTTGTAGAAACCTCCCTACCCAATGAGTCCACGGTGTCCAAACCACAACGAATGGTGAACTTAGCCGCATCCATACCCTCGGCAACAGCTTGGGACAGCACAGCGTGGCTCTCCTCAGGACACTGAGGCAACACCTGTGCAACTGTATCCCACACCGCGTTGGAATAGCAGCCCAATAAGCAGGCGGTGTGTACTGACCGCAGCGCTAAGCTGGCCGAAGAAAACAACCGTTTACCGAACTGTTCCAGGTTCTTAGAGTCCTTATATGGTGGAGCCGTGGGAAAGGCACTCTGTGATGACGCGGCTTGGATAACCAGGCTCTCAGGCGTAGGATGAGTGGTCAGAAAAGCGGGATCACCAGGCACCGGGCAGTGGCGCCTGGCAACATTCGTATCCACAGGGGCCCCCATGGCTGGCTGTGACCAAGTGCCCAACAAGACATCAGTGAGGGCATCGTTAAAGGAGAGCAAGGGCTCTGACGAAGTGGACACCGTTTGGAGCACCTCAGTGAGGATATTAGCTTTGAGGGCCACCGTGGGGAGATCAAGGTTGAAGAACTCAGCTGCCCAACGGAGCACCATCGTGTAGGAGGCGCCCTCCTGCATGGTAGGCGGGGGAGAGGCAAACCCTGGATCAGAAGAGACGTCGAGGTCGCCGGCATCCTCCAAGTCGTCCACCCAGTCCTGCTCAGAGTCACACTGATGGGCAAGAGGGTCCTCGGGCCCCTCCCAATCATCCTCCACCTCTGACACATGGGGAGCAGACCGCGGCAGCAGAGCTGGGGCCGGGTATGGAACAAACGGCATCGGAAACAGCGCCGGGAACAACGCCGGCCGGGGCCGAACTGGCGCCGTGTCCCAATGCGGATCCCAGGCCGGAACAAAATGGTTCTGGAACCTGGGCAAGGGCGGAACGAATGGCACCCACTGCGGTGCCGGGGGCGGAGCCGAGGGTGGTGCTGGGGCTGGAGCCG
The DNA here is from genome assembly GCF_964204655.1 of Triturus cristatus. Classification (NCBI taxonomy): domain Eukaryota; kingdom Metazoa; phylum Chordata; class Amphibia; order Caudata; family Salamandridae; genus Triturus; species Triturus cristatus. The sequence continues at coordinate 1,016,033,840 of NC_140583.1, read as the reverse complement.
GCAGCGCTGGACCTTGTGGTGCAGGGGCCGGAGCCAACGGTGCTGGATCCTGTGGCACTGAAGCTGGATCCACCGGCGGTGTCAGCGGCCCAACAGGATCTGGACATGGGACCGCGGGGCCCAAAGGCACGCCGGTGGGAGCCCGAGGCCTAAAGAGGCAGTCCAAGGTAGCAAGAAATTCTTGCACCTGTTCGGCAGTCGCCGATGGACCAGACGGACCCGGCTAAGGTGGGTAGGCCGCGGGACTCAAAATCTAACAGGGTAAAACCCTGATTATAGTATGCACTGTTCCTATAAAACAATCTGTTCAATGGTAAATATACTTATTGTCTTCATTCAAAACTAAACTAAACCAACATTTTCTCTTTTCAAGAAGTTATTATTAATCATCAAATCATAATTCATGGTACATTTCTATGTATTTAGAGTCCTCCTATGCAACAATTTCAACACTAAAAGTTGCATTGGTGAATCCTTGATTTCTTGCTTCAAACAAAACAGAAAGTACATAATTTGTACAATATATGTTTTTTCTGTACACTTTTTGTTTTGCATTACAATTCCCATTTAGAACGATGAATAGCTGTCACGAGGCCCAATGCATTTCGGGACTCACAGGTCCCTTCCTCAGGGGAAATATTGTGTGAACAAAGGAATCTAGAATGTATGTGTTACATACAATCCACTATGCTTCAAATATAAAAAGTTAAAACGAGTGAAACGAGAGTCCCATGTCCACGAGAAAAGAAGAGAAAGAAAGAAAGAAAGTTGAACAGTACTTAGTTTAAATTTATCTGGTGGTGCTATATTATAATATAACCCATGTGTCAGTCATGAAAGCAAATGTGAAATAACTCCAAAGTAGGTGCTAGCAAACTGATAAGTGGTGGTAATAGTAACTACACTTGGTACGAGGTGGCTATCAAAGATAATGTGTATTATTCATACCTGTGTAATATTCTATATCATGTATCGTAAACTACCGGAGGAATCACAAAGGTGAGAATCCTGTAAAAATAAATGATTGCGTAAGCTGATATATACCTAGCACAAGCTGAAAACCAAAATATTCAATGTTGCCTGATCTATAAACAAGAGCGCTAGTCAGAGCTTCCCCCCCATGTATATCAAACTTGCTTACGCATAAAAATACAGTTATGGATGAAATGAACGAGTGTTCACAAACTCACCGGAAACGTGAATACTGCGCTTGTGAATAAGGGCAACGCTGAGAACTAGAATGTGCAGTATTCCGCTGAATACGAAATGCCGAAAATCTAAAGAACATACAAAAAAAGGAACTTCACGTAAGCCAAAGTGCCAGACTCGCAAAGATACTATTGATAAAATGTGGCGTCCGAGGACGGGAATGACCTTCTGTGGGATGTAAGCGCAAGCAAACAATCTCTAACTCCAGACGAATGGTACGAAATCCAAAAGTGTGACGATCGTGTTAGACCGTTGCGTGCTGGCATTTATGGAAATAGAAATAAGACTGCGTGTCACCTAACGTGAACAAGGCGAATAGTGGGAATAGAAGTCCGAAAAATACTAGTACTAGCATTCTTCATGTAAAGAAAACTATATTACTGGAAATAGGCAAATGTGATGTGGTGTTCAAATGTACTTGGTCAATAAATGCCAAATAGAAAAAGAACTCGATGGTAAGCGCAAGTGCGTGAAGACTAAGTGCTATGCTAAAACAGTGAACTGCGTGCCCTAGATACATCACAATGACTGTTGAGTGCCATCTGTCAAAATGGAACATAATACAATGCATATATTGCATAAAAGGATATCAATATTGGTAAGATGTTGGAATAGAAAAAAATCTGTGCTAAACTATAAGGGACTAAGGAACTACAGAGACTGAAGAAGCTTGCCAGATGACCCACTAAATGGATGTTAATCCCAATAAAAAGGTGTAAATAATCGCCATGACGTGGATGGGTAGAAAATAATAGATAGTAAGTATGTGTAGATGAGGATTAAAAAGCCCAAAGTGAAAAAGACTTAATAGAGGAAAAAAAGAGGAAAGAAAGAGAATGAAAATATACGAAATTATAATAACCAAAATGAATTGCCATAATGCTCAAACAACCTATTGATTACAGATAACAACTCATATAAATCTTATCATTCAGTCCTCTTGGGGATAAGGTTTGTAAAAAGTCAATCCAAAATATCTCTCTTTGTAGCAGTTTTTTGTTGTTATCTATACCTTCATTGTTGGGAATTACTTCCACAATCTGTGCTTTAAATTGGGTTATGTTGTGGTGTGCTTCTAGCCAATGTGTAGCTATACTCGAGGTTTTATTCCTAGTGCGTATTGTACTTTTGTGTTCAGTAAGACGTATTTTAAGTTTGCGTTCTGTTTTGCCTATGTATGCTTTACCACATGGACATTTCAAGCAGTATATTATGTTTGTATTATTACAGTCTGAGGTATGTCTCAGTTGTATTTTCCTACCAGAAACATGATGAGTAAGTATGTCACCAGTAGTTATATTATTACAGTGTGTGCAATTGCAACATTTATTGGTTCCTTTGAAGGTTTGTGTAGTCATGGGTTTCTCCGGTGTATTTATCAATTCTTGAAGATTCCTTCCTCGAGTGTAAGCAAATGCTGGTTTTGCGTTGAAAATCCCATTGAAGTCTGGTTCATTTTGTAGAAGCTCCCATCTCTTGTTAATGATAGTTTTTATTGAGTAGAACAAGTGGAGTATTTGGATACAAAGGTATGTGCCATTTGTTGACTTCTTGTGGTTTTAAGGAATAACGATGTACGATCCTTTTGAGCTAAACGACATAAACTCATCTGTAAAATTTCCGAAGGGTAACCTCTTTGTTCAAATCGTTGATTGTACTGTTCAATCTTGGTTTCGGCAGTTACTGGTTCTGAACATATCCGTTTTATTCGAAGAAATTGTGAATATGGTAAATTAAGAATAAGGCTTCTAGGATGAAAACTAGTGTAATGAAAAGTACTGTTCCTGCCAGTTGGTTTAATGAAAATTTCAGTGGTTAATTTTCATCCGGTATAGTCCTTCATTATTTGAACATCTAGAAAGTTAAACAGTTTGGTGCTGATGGTGTAGGTGAATTGAATTCTGGGATTTCTAGTGTTGAGATCCCAAATGAGATCTTCTAACTGTTTCTGGGGTTGTGTCCAAATAAGAAATATGTCGTCAATGTACCTGCTGTATTGAACAAGGCCTTTGGTCCAGTTGTCATTGGTTAAAATGTAATCATTTTCGAATTTTGACATGAAAATATTGGCGTATGATGGAGCACCCGAAAAACCCATTGATGTAGCAGTGAGTTGTCCCAAAAAGTTGTCCTGCCACTGGAAGTAACTGTTATGAAGACAGAAAAACAAAAGTTTGAGTAAAAAGACACTGTTTTTTTCTGGTAACTCCATTTTAAGTAACGCCCATTCTGTTGCTTCGATACCTTCCGAGTGTGCTATAGATGTATAGAGCACTGTGATTGTCAATTATCAATAGTACAAAGTATCCAGTTTTCTTGAAAGAAAGGCTCAATGGTTTGCAATTTGTTTAAAAAATCTGTAGTATCTTTTGTATACGCGCACCAACTTTGCACGAACTTCTGTAAAAAATAGTCAAGACATCTACCTAAAGGGTCAAAAATAGAGCTGCAACCTGAAACAATAGGTCGGAATGGCGGTTAAGTGGGGCGTTTATGAATTTTAGGTGTCATGTAGATTTTGGGTCTCCGTGGGTTGCTGGTACTTAAGTAGGATTTCAGTTGCAAATCTATAATGCCCATTTCCTCAGCTTGATCAAGGATTACTTGTAGAATGTTTTGTGGCTTGCTGGTGGGATCAGTATCAAGAACCATGTATGTAGTGGTGTCCATCAGATGATCATTTACTTTTTGTGTATAGAAAGTAGTATCTATAACAACCAAGGCCCCTCCTTTGTCCGCTGGTTTCAAGGTCAATTCTTTGTTGTTGGCTATTGATCGAATAGTCCGCTTGTCATACTCTGTTAAGTTGGAGATTTTGTGTTTTTTGTAATTTAACTTAGCACAGTCATGTTTCACTATGTTTTCAAAAGTGTCAAGAATCTTGTGTGAGACAGGTGCACAATAATTGCTCTTTGGCTTGAATTTAGTTGAAATATCTTCGTGAGTATCTCTCGATTCTTGCATGATATTTATGAAATAATGCCATAAACGTAACTTGCGCATGAATTTGTAAAGAGTGATGTCTGTATCTAATCTGGTGGTGGTACTAGTAGGCACAAATGTCATGCCTTTGTTAAGCGTTGTTATTTGTTGTCTTGTCAGAGTCGTAGATGAAATATTGATGATTAATCTACGCTTTTGCCACCGCGTAGAGTTTTGCCCGCCTTGTCCTCTCCTGGTTTTGTGCATATTACCTCTGTGCCTGTGGTACTTGTTGACGGTGTTTGCCCCTGATCTGGAGCCTGGGATAAAAAAGACGTTCTAGAGTTAATGGGTATTTGTGAACCTTCAGTTAGTATAGAAGTAGTTGTTGGTCTGACAGTAGTTAACGTGGATTTAGAAACTGGTGGCCGATTGATTGATGTATCGAGATCTGTGGCTACGCTTTCTTCCGAGGATGTAGTGTTTTCTTTGCCATTGAAACGTCATCTTGCGTAAATTTCCGCCCATGTATAGACCTCATTGAGCTTATAGTCAATGGCGTCTCTGCGGTACTTTCTAATTTTTCCTTCTTGTAACTCTTTACTGTACTGCTCCAGTTTTTGGTTAAGATCTTCTAAGGTTGCTGTTCAAGTTTCAGTTACCAGTCTTCTTTATAATTCCTTTTTTAGGTTGAAGATTTCTTCATCTAATTCCCTTATAGTTCTGGATAATTCCTCAATTATTAATAAAATTAAATCAAGGGAACATTTATTCAATATAGAGAACCATTTGTTCATAAATTTGGGATTGAGATGAAATCTGAACAACATAGGTCGGATCGACAAGCGTAATCCGCGTGGTATTCTTTTCGCCTTATGGTATTGCACTAATGTAGAGGCGTGCAATCTCTGGTTGAGTTGTCTGCGTGTTAAGTATTCAAGTTGTTTGAGTTGTTGAACAGTGGACCCCCCATGGGTGTCTACCAGTTTAACCTCTTGTATTAAAGCATATATATCAGTTGCTTGTTCATTTGTATAGGCCAGTGTAGATGCCCTGTTATCTGTGATGCTAGTAATTGAATCAAATTACGTAATTTTGTATTTTAGTTTGCTGTACTCTTGAGGTGCTACCCCCTGCTGCCAACTGTGTAATAATCTGTATTAGGGAATGAAGGTGCACTCTTAACTACTCAAAGTTTCAGTAAGTGTAAATTGTAATCAAAGGGTGCTACGCTATTACAGTGTGTTGACATCACACATTAACGAAACTCAAAATCTAACAGGGTAAAACCCTGATTATAGTGTGCACTGTTCCTATAGCAGGACTCCCAGGCTCCAAAGGAGCCGCAGGGCCAGAACCCCTGTCCCCCTCGTCCGCATCCGAGGACTGACGAGGGGATGTCGGAGAGTGAATTCGCTTCTTCTACTTCTTTTTGTGTCGTCTCTTACCCGAATCCGAGGGTGAAGACTTGGAACCCGAGGAGCGAGGACTGCGGCCCCGCAAGCGATCCTGGGAATGGTCCCTGGACCTGGAACAGCGCTAGGACGAGTGCCGGACCTCCAGCAGCTTCCGGCGCCGCTCACTCAAGGCCTTCGGGCCATGGCCCGACAGTCCCGACAGGACCGGGAGTCGTGGTCGGTCTCCAGGCAGTAGAGGCAAACATCGTGGGGGTCCACCACCGACATATTGCGATGGGAGGCCCCACAAGACTTAAATCCAGGCATCCCTACGTGCACCAAGGAGTACAGGAGACAAAAGGTCTTGAAAAAGGATAGTCAAAAAGTGACTAAGGTACGTGCTCTAACCGGATCTGCGCTTGCTGGCGCGGAAAAAGAAAGAACTGACGTCAGCGCGCATGGGTGGCGCCTAAGTAGTCTCCATGACACCATCTCGGCGCTTACGACGCCAGAGAAAGACGCGGAGCCGCACGACGCCGCCTACTGATGTGCAGGGGTACTGCTAGCAAAACTTTACGGATCCAGTCTGACGCCTGGGCATATTCTAAGGTAAGGAATATATCACTAACATGTCTCTTTCAGATGTAAGATTTCGGTTTGGTTACTAGAGGTTTCAAAAAGCAGTCTAGATATTTGCGTGAGGGCTCCATGAAGGAACCCAAGAAACTCACTATGGCTTAAGGGGAGGGTCTCTTGTGTCCCTATGGATTTTCGGAAGTCCATAGAACACAGGGGTTATGGGACTATTATTTTTCCAACATCTAAACTCCTCCTCACAAATCCAATTGTTATTGATAGCTGTCTCAAAGAGTTCAAAGACTTCTTTTTTATGGGCAAGCAATTCACTACTATGTGCCTTGAGATTATGCTCCTCCACACAAAGGAGTCTCATGACTCAGTCTTTGTAGTCAACTGTGTCGAGGACCACAACTCCCCCGCCCTTCTCAGCGGGCTTTATTGTAATGCAATAATCTTACTGTAACTAGTAAATGGCTTTCCTTTGTTCTTTAGGTAGATTATGGTGTTGAAGACCAGATTCATACAGAATTTTATGAACATTATTTTTCACTACTTTCTCAAAGATTTCAACATTTTTGCTGACTTGAGTAACAGAAGGTGTAAAAGTGGATTTTGGTTTTAACCCTGAGTTCTTCTCAATTGGCTGTGGTTGGCGGCCCTCAAAAAATCTATTTAATCTGGTTTTTCTAAAGAAAGATTTTACGTCTTTTTCTCACTGAAACTTATTTATGTTAGTGGCAGGTGCAAAACTGAAGCCCTTTCCTAAGTCACCCTGTTCCACTTTGCTGAGTTCTCTACTAAACTTATAATCAGAGCTTTATTTACCACCAGTATTTCTGGCTCCTTGTTTTTTAAGTATTCTTGTGAGGATGAATTTTCATGAACTGTCCCCTTCCATGGTTTGGGTTGTTTCTCTGTTCCCACCTTTGTTTTTGATGTAAACAAAGTGCTCTTCACACCACGTAGACCCCCTGTCTGCACCATTTTTGGAGGAGTTACTGTTTGCTTTGTCTTTAGCCTGGAAAGGCCTTGCCCTAGACACTGTTAAGGATCACTTTGCTATTTCGAGTTTCCTGCTGCTGCTGGAATAACCCTCCCTGCTCTACTCACCTGATTCATTTTCTGAAAGGTTTGCTCCTACTTTTTTGTGAGTGCCTCACTGAGACCTCAATCTGGTCCTCATATTTCTCATGTGTTTCCCCTTCAAACCACTACACAGCTATCCTCTGCAACTCTTGACTCTGAAGGTGGTCATACTGGTGCCATTACATCGGCAGAATGGTTAGCAAGCTTCAAGCTCTGTCACTTCATCCTCTCTACCCCGGCTGTTTCCCTGACAAACTGGTTCTTTAGATTTGTGCCTCTTTTCTGCCGAAAGTTGACATCCCATTTCATGCTGGCCAGAGCATCAGTCTGCCTGCTTTTTTCACTCCATCTCATCCTTCAAAGGAAGATGAGATACTCCATTGCTTGGACTCGAAGAGAGCTCTCTCTTTCTATCTTGGTTGCACCAAAGACTATCGGGGGATTATAAACTCTTCATCTGGTTTACTGGAGCAAAAAAAGGCATGGCTATGCAGAAGCGGCCCATCTCTCAATGGATTGTACTATGCTTCAAGATCTGCTACACATTAGCTAAGAAAGCAAAAGACACACAATTGATGGATGGAATGCTGAACACATCAAAACATTCACCCCCAGTCAAGAGATCTGTGTTAAATCCATTATTCTTTTGCTCACCATGCCATCCCAGTTTAGACCTGGCCATATGCAAATCAGTCTTGACCCTGTGCCTCATGGGAACAGTCCAGCCCGAATTGCCAAGCCAGGTCCTCCCTGGACCGGAAACAAGCATCCTAGGATCGGTTTCGGGGTTTCACCCCTCATCAACCAGGATAGCGTGATTCCAGTGGCACAGTGAGCCCAGGAATGGACTGTTCCCTTGAGGCACAGGGTCTACACTGATTTGCATATGGCTGGGTTCAAACTGCAATGGCATGGTGCGCAAAAAAACGATGGATTTGGCCCAGATCTTTGTACTGGGGTGAATGTATGACATTGTTCTGCATTCTGTCCATCACTTGTTCGTTTTACACATTAGCTAAGAAGCAGCCTCCTGAGGGCTTGATGGACCATTTTACCAGGGCCTAGTCTGCTACTACTGTGTTGGCATGCGGAGTACATGTCCTGTAATCTGCCAAGCTGCTACGTTGGGATTATTCCACATGTTCTTGAAGCACTACTGCTTGGACAGGCAGGTCCATTGAGATGGCCATTTTGCCTGTTCGGCTATCCAGGATTTTCAGGTTTAAACCAGTTCACCGACTCACCTCCAGAGAGGTATTGTGTGGGTATCTGTTCTACTGTGAGGAGTCTGAGGTTAGAAGTCTCTATCAGAAGAGCAAGTTACTTAATTTTGGTGATGCCTTTTCTAGTAGAGACTCTATCTAACTGCAGATTCCTCACTGACCCTGCCATCCTCCCTGCTCTGTTAACTAGCATCTTATCCCTAAGGTCCCATTAGATACTACACACTGGCCAAAACATTGTTTTTTGTGTGGCTCTGCTTTTTTGGCATAGAAATAGTCATAAAAAACGGATTTGAGAGGGCCGAGGTGGCGCTTATATGGGCAAGGCAACATCACTTCTGATGTGGATGACGCTGACGCAGAGACAATCAATACCACCAACCGATGCACTGAGGTACTGCTCAAGATTTTCAATATCCAGTCTGATGCCTGGTGAAGAGCAACATTCCAATGTCTTTTTTATTTCACAGCTGTTGCTGTGAACAAAGGCTTCTAGGAGCCTGAGGGGATTTAAACTCCCTTGTACTCCAAGAGGCCTTTGTTTTTACAAATTAGAAAATGTTGCCCTCTAGGGTCAGAATGATCTAATAGCCTTAGAGCCCTTCGTAGCAGGCTCTACGGGCCATTAAAAGCCCGCTCACCTTTGGCTCAGGCCTTTAACGCTGGAGCGGGCCTTCAATGGCTGGTAGAGCCCACTACGTCGGGCTCTAAGCCTATCATGTGGGATTCCAAATGTGTACAGCAGAAGGCCGCTGCCTGTAACTATAGTCTCACTTTATGGTATTTGATGGGGTCAGGGGTAAAAAAGGTACAATCTTCTGTTTTACTTTCAAGTATGCGTGCTAATTGTAGAGGTCGACTGGTTGCAAAGTGTAGCATGTGAGGGATTCATGAGGGTGTTGTCTTGGCAACAACAGGCATTTTGAGTGCATACGAGAGCTCGAGGGCTATCTGTGATGTTGGGAGTTCTGAGCAGATCACTTGTGGGATTTGTATTTGTCAGCGGCGACTTTTGAAGACTGAACTGAGCAGGTTTTATCAGACTCTGTGGGGCCAGTCTAGGGCTATATGCTGGTAATTGCTTGTTTGATAAGACAATCAAAGCACTGGGGTGGTGAGAAGAAGGAAATGGGAAAAAGTGCACAACTACTAGACACGTCAAAAAGAACAGTGGGAATCTAAAACAGAGTTAAATGTAGAAAACCTAGAATTAATTCCATTGATTCGGAGCTATCATGTATCTCCTCCTTCAAAACAACAAAGGAAGAAACACCATAAAGGTGACGTTAACCATAATCATTAAAATGTTTTAGATGCACAAGAAATATGAGATGGAGTTCCTAGTCTTAGTGTCAACACCAGATTATCTCAGTGAATCCATCCCACTAAGTGTTGCCCCTCCATAGCCACTCACACACCTCAACTTCTATCCTTGTAGTGAATGCAAGATATGAATAAATTATGGTAAAATGAGAACTAGAGTCAGCCAAACCTTCTGTGCAAATGCCACGGTGAAAAACGTAACATACTGATGGTGTATAAGTTTCCTCATTAACACCATACAACTTTTGCTGAAGAACATGAACTTCTTGTTGCTCGTACTCTCCAATACTTAACACCAGACTACAGCAGGATAACTTTTGTCACCTTATTGCATGCGATTAATACTCTTAATACTTTTGTTGAAACTGGAGCTAATATATACATTGGCAAAATGACAAGATTTTTTACATGCAAGCCCATATTTAACAATGTCAGGACAGTTCGTGAAATGTGCTCCTTGTGACTTAGAACCACAGTGACAACACATAGGGCCATATTATCAAGAACGGCGATAACATTATCGCCGCTTTAGTGGCAAGAAACTGCCACTAAAGCGGCGATAATGGGCTTGATAATATGCCCTTGAGAATTCCAATAGAAGCCCAGTTTCTGGTGTGAAGGACATCAAACCCGGACTTCTATTGATAATTTGGCCCATAGACTTTTTCAAAGCCAGGCTAACATGTCTGTGTCTAACCTTAGGTTTATCATCACCTTTCTGCATTAATGTTTTGCTTCGCAGTAAGCAAACCTCACTGACCAATCGTCTTTTTATTGTCAGGTGTTTCCTTGGCAGAGTGTATGGCTACTTCCACACTTGTGACATGGTCGATAGCCTCCTTGAGAAAAGGACTCCTGTTCCTCAACAACTTTTCCTGTTTCATTTTATTGTACCTCTGTACCACAATTCGATATCAGGTATATAAATCAATAGTATCATCAAACTCTTATTGAGAAGCCAAAACTCGTAAAGCTCCAACATAAGATTCAGTTGGCTCACTTGGAAGTTGATACCTTGTAAAAAAACGTGTGTTGTTGCATAAATATTGGCCATCTGTACTAATATCTTGTCGCAAATTATTGGTTGTATTTTATAACCCGTATTTTTGCAACAAGTAATGATTTTTAAGAACTGACCTATGTACTAAAATGTCGGTTCTTAAAAATTCGATTTGTAGTGTGTCGGAATCTGACATATTTCATTCATATTAATGTGGTTGGTTGAAAATTCTGATACCCTATGATTAAAGTCCATCACATTGATGGTGGCCTTCTGCAGTCAGCAGACCAAAATGTCTATGATTACTTTTTTATTAAAAGCAAACATTAAAGGAAATGGGACTGCATTTAAAAATAAAACTTTACTTGTTTTTCTGTTTTTTAAACAAAGCATGGAACCACCTCCTCTTCAACTAAAGTATTTTTCAATTCGCAAAGAAGAAGCAGTCCCAAAGGGACCCCATCGATTTTATGAATGGGTTACCACCTCCTTTTAAGTGTCAGTAAAATATCAGCAATTTCAGTCTAGATTCTGGTCAGAAACCATGGTACCTTAGATACCAATTTGCTTTGGAAGGAACGCTTACAACGTGCCATATCGAGATACCGGATGGACATCTATTCGTAATCCCATTTTAGGTAGAGAACACTTTTAGTAAATAAGAAAATTCATTTTAACAGTTGCAAATGCCGATTAGGAGCATTTGCAACTAATAAAACGCTTAGTGCACCCGGGCCCGATATGCAGATCATCTTTAAAATAAAGGTAAATCCTAGCCACAGCCTCCACAAAATCGCATGGGGCTCATTTATGAGCCCCTGCATCACTTTTGCGCCACCGGTGCGTCACTTTTTGTGACGTAAAATATGCACCATGTTGCGCCATATTTACGAAGTGACGCATCTAGGTAGATGCGTCACTTCGTAAACCACTGCGCTACATTATACCTGTGCCAGGTATAATGTATGCAGGAGGGGCGTACCCCCGCAAGAAAGGGTCGTAGGAGCAGTGCAGCGAAATCTATGAAATTTCGCTGCGCCACTTCTAGGACGCCAATGCGTCAAAACCTTACGCTCATGGCAGGCGTAAGGGTGACGCAGGCACTTTCACATGGGGCGTGCCCCATGTGAAAGGAACATTGCTGGAGTTGCGTCAGGCTTCCGACACAACTCCAGCAATGCGCCATTTTTTTCACTGACAGATACGTCAGCTATACTGACGTATCAGTCCTTCCTTGCGACATGATGCATCAGATTGTAAATATGACGCATCATTGGTGTCGCAAGGAGGGTGCACTGAGAAGTGGCGCATAGCTGCTTTCATGCAGCAATGCGCCACTTCTCGTAAATGAGGCCTGCATGTCTCCAACTGCTATGCCTGTAGGAGGTGCACATCTTGGTACATGTCTAAAACATGCTGGGCTTCTTTTGCCAATAGATTCCACAAAATGCTTTTTTCTTGTCCACGTCAAATATCTTGCCATCAATAGCAATTAAGTAGATGTTAAACTCGTCAAACCATGTTCCACATTTCGTGCTAGATTCACCTAGACGTTCTAAAAAAATGGTAGGTGTTTGCTAATCCGCACAATGAGTTGGTGGTTTATGAGCATACAATGAAACTAAGGCTGCTTTCAGCTGCATAAACAAAATTGTGTGATCGTTGGCATTTCCCAATTGATAAGCTCAGTTTGAATACAAATTTACTTGTGAAAGATAATCAACTAACTCTAACAAATTGTAGAACGCAGCAGAATGTTACTTGTGGCCCTGTAGAGCAGTCAGGTCTTTTCCACCAACAATAGGGTATATGCATGAAACACTGTTAAAATCCTTAATTCCTTTATATACTGGAAAGCAATTGAGTGTTTTTTCTAAAATCAATAAAGCACATACCCCAGAAAAAAGTAAAGTCTCTTTGATACCCTAATCACGTTTGTGCCCACAATGATTAGCAGTTGGAAAGCAACAACAGGAGCCAGTGATATCTTTAAGAACTCTATTGTAAATAGAGCCCCCAGAATGACAAATTGCAGATGTCCAACACCCCAGTCACAATGGCTCAACAAGACCCATGGAATCTCTCCATCAAACCTGAGCAAGCATGCCGGCTGTGACCTGATACAATGGGTATATAATAGAAGACAGAGGAGCACAAGTCATCTCAGGACAGCACAAGGTTCATACAACATGAAGAACACTAGGAAACATATACAAATATGAGAAGAGCAAACCATGAATAGAATAAGTTCATTGACTTACAAAGTGATCCAGTGGTCAAAAAAATGTTGGAATGGAATGAGGCCCAAGAAAATGACCAGTGGAGGAGATTGATTCAGGCCTCCTCCACTTATTTTTTGCTTTTTTCACTAATACAACCAACGTATTTTGGGCCTCATTTACTATATTTTGACGAACGGCAGAGCAGCAACTCTTCCTACTGCACAACAGTGCGTCAAAATAAAAGGGAAGGAACGATACGGCGCATTCCTGTTCTTCTCCCCTGCACCAGTGCACAAACAGCAGCCTTGCACTAATGCAGAAACCCTTGAGCCATGTTGCAAGGGTGCCTGAGTTGCGGGGATGATTGTTTTTCTTCGTAAAAACAATCTTTGATGGCATTTTCCACTTTCTATACATGTTGTAGAGTGCAGCACACATAGAAAGAGGAATAATCGAGGAGAAATAAAAGTATTTTTCCTCATTGCACCACTGCTATGCCTTTTCTGGGGAGGCATAGGATTCTGACACAATCCCAGCTTTACAAAACATTGTGAATCTGGGAATGTGTCAGGTTCCATGGATGTTGTGTGGGAACCTCCTCAGCAACACCCATGGAATGTCCCTTTCGCACAGAGTAATGCCATGAAAAGTCATGTAGGGTGACTTGACGTGGCCTTGTAAATAAGGGCATGCCTATTGCGCTATTGGTGCATCATAAAAAGTGACGCATCGGCGGTGCAATGGGCTTGTAAATGAGGCCCTTCATTCTCTAACATGGGTTCTGTGCTCACTGTGCCTTAGGAATCAAGATGCACTTGTCTCATGAGGCCCAACAATCCCAAAACAAGTTTGAGATAGCCTTTTTTGCTTTTTTTTTTTAGGAGAGACTGCACTCAAATCAGGCTGGAATGCCTCTACTGGAGAAGGCAGATTTCCATATTGTTGGCCCCTGTCTGTATTGGAATAGTGAGCAAAATACAGAATGCATTGGAATATGGTGTCAGCCCAGAATAGTCATAACATAGACATAAATGCAAGCATTCCACTCATCAATTTTGTGTTGTTTTGTTTCTGTTTCTTCCTGACACCCAAGCTGGACTCTAATAGGTTACAATTTAACTGCAAGGATGCTGAACAAATAGTTACTACAGTTCAGGTTCAGGCAAGGTTTGGGTGCAATTAAAGAAACATTTTTCATTTGGTGATAATAAACAAGATGTTCCTCAATTTATGAGCTCTCCCAGATAATGTGCACTTAGAAATGATAAACACTCAGTTTTCTAAAGTACATTAATTGGAACCTACACTGTGGCCTCACTCACAGGCAGAAAACTGCAATAATAGACACCTAAAACACATTCAAAGTAACATAGGGCCATAGGTACAAGGACTGGTGAAAACTATCGCTAACGTTAGTTAGGGGCAGTTTTCTAACTGCTGTGTATCGCTGAAAACTATCACCATGCTAGCGACATATTTACAAGCCTTCACTACATGGCGATAGCTTCAGAAATCGGCGGCGAAAACTGCAGCTAAAATTAGCATGACAGAGATAGGAATTCCGGCGGCAAAAAACGCATGTTAGTCAGCCCAGCATGAGTTTTTTTGCCTCTATTGAAATAAATTGCCTATCAGTCGACCTCCAATAAAAAATAGGCACAAAAAAACAATGACATGCAGAATGGAGCAGCCAGGGCCAAGTGCAGCACACTTCAACAACCCCCTCAAGTCACCCAACATCCAGGATGACCAGGATGAGAGCCTGGATGCCTCGCAGGACCTGGGCCTGGAGCCTGGATGCCTCGCTGGACCTGCGTCTGGAGCCTGGAGTGGGATGCGGAGGAGCTGTTGGTGGTACACATTGAGGCACGGCGATTGCCCGTACCTGGTGGTGAAGTCTGGCAGGTCGCATTGAGACACGTTGCTGATGTGTGAGAAGACCGCCTTGAGCCCCTTAGAGCTGTGAATGGTAGAAACACTCCTGCGCACCAACATAGGGAGGTCTGCATTGCATACTACGATCCACCACTACACTGGGGTGCACAGAGGTAATTACCAACGGTGGGCGGCGCCTCTCTGCTTCACAGGACGGATGATGATGCGTTGGCCGGACGCTGTGGAGAGTGAGGCCCCTGAGCTGTGCCAAACTTGTGTGGCAGGAGCAGTGCAACTTCACGCCTAAGGGGGCCTTGCTGCATCAACTGCATCAGGAGGTTCACCAGTGGACTTGTCCGGCACTGCTTTACCCAGGCTTGTTAAATCCCACCTGGGTGAGGCTCCTGCTGGCTGAGTCACATTTTTGGAGAGAGTGCTGTGGATTGTGCCATGGTGTCAATGTCCAGGTAAGGAGAAGGTGAGACCCGTAGCGGAGGAGGCCCAGGGGTCGAGTCGCCCAAGCCTAGCACCTGTAGATGATGCACCCCCAGTGGCGGCTCATCCACTATGGCAGGAGAGTGTCACCCCCACTGCTTTCAAGCAGTGCAACAAGAGGAAAGATCATCACATGATGATTACTTCGTGGTGTAATTGTGCTATGTTTCCTTTGTGGGCGGGAGGGTGGGTAGGGCTGCTCCACTCACGGAGCAGGGCAGGGGCGGTGTGGCATTCCCACTCAAGTGTGCAATGACTGTTTGGTCAGCCCACTCAGGCCGCCCAAAGCAGTCATGCGCACTGTCCTGTTCACATTGCAGGTTGCATTACAGCCTGCAGGGAGAGCATGCCCACCCCTCCAGCCCCTGGCTGAACGCCTTGTCCCGGCGCCAATGACTAATCCTAATGCCGCATTGCAGCGTTGTAATTGGCTTAGGGGAGGGAGCCTTGCTGCCTGCTTCCTATTCCTGGAAGCAGACTCAGGAGAGCTGGAGAAACGAAGACACAGGACCCTGCCTTGAGGTAAGATTTCTCTCATTTAAATATTTACAACTGCTCACACACACACACACACACACCCCTGCTTCCACGCCCCATCCAGTGTCCTTACCGGCGTTTCCCACCTGCCAGCTGTCCAGTGCCCCCGCAGCACTTCTCAATTGCAGCTGCTGTGCGGCCATGCGCAGCAGGCGTACCACTGGTGTGCCAAAGGTATATATGAAGTTACGTCACATCCCATTACATCGCACTCCATTACAATGCATACAAATACTAGGCATATTGCAACAGTAGGGAAGGTGTTGGTTAACGGAGATGTAAGTATTACTATTCTCACTTCAGTGAGTGCAACCCTAAAGCTAACCCTTGCACCCCAAACCAAACCCTTAAGCCTAAAACACACCCTAAAAATCATATTTGACCCAAATGCACACCCCAATTCTCATAACTGACCCTAAAACACACCCCAAATTAAAAGAATTTACCCCATAATACACCCCAAATTTCATCTCCAACACCCGGAACCCATATCCACCTTAAAACTTAAAAATATCCCATTACTGACCTTACATTGCGTTGTACTGAAATGCGATGTAAATGCACCTGCGTTGTTGGGGTTGAGTCGAAAAGGCATTACGCTGTAATGCCTGCGTTGTAATGGATGTCTCCCGTGCCAAAGGCAAGCCCGTCTGCGTCCGTCTGCCCCTGGAACGTGCTCAGCACCAAGCACCCTTCCTCTCGGACACTCCACCGCTACGACACCAGCACCCTCCTCACCATCAACCCTGGACGCCACATCACCGCCAGGACCAACCTCTGTTCCAGGCCGGACATCGCCATCAATGACGGCTACTAAATCACCCGCGAGGACCACCCCGACGTCCAGGAGGAGGCATTGCCATTACCTACAGAAGTACACTCCGACTGACCACGCACTCTAATGACCCAACGGTGACCATGGAACACCTCAACTTCCAAATCCGGACCAACCCCAAGCCCATTGCTCCCCAACATCAGACTCAAGCAACTAGTCACCGCAGCAAGCCACATAGCAGGACACACAGTCGAGCACGTCTCCTCCGCCAGTGGGAACTTCAACTACAGCCACATCACCAGACTCTCCTGGACCGACCATCATTGTATCCATCACATCTTCACCATGCCCACCGTACACCACTGCCATCATCGCCCCCCCCTTCGCAGCTGGATCACGGCCACCGAAGAACGCCTCTTCAACTCCCTCAGCACCACCACTCTGCCAACGCTTACAGATGAGGACACCGCAGTGCGCAACCGCCACAGATGAATCTTCAACTGCGTTGATGTTGCAGCGTAGAATACAAAATCCCTCCCTTTGTCACAGACCAAAGATCTCACAAACACACTCAATCAATACATTCGCTGGTGGGGCCCACAACACCAACATTCACTCATCATCAGTCTGTATTTCTCGGGAGATGATTGTTCCAAACGCTGACATGAAAGGAAATACCTCTTGACCCTAATGAGCAATAAATCTACATAACCTTCTTCAACTCATTCAGCCCTAAATTCCACCTTTGGTATTCCTCTCATAGGTTGGCGATGAATCTGCTAGTTGCTGGTTAGGTTAATTTCTGATTTTCTACATACTTTGAATTAATATATTTTCTATGAATAAACAACTCAACTCATTTGATAATTAATCAAATCAATCTTTATCTAATGAATGCAAGTTAAATCATTTGTTATTCAAGCCGTCAATCATCATATTTACCTATTCTGGCTAATTGTCGTCCTCAAAGTCAAAATTGGGCATCAGTTCAGTCTGTCAAAGATTCAGGGAAACAGCTGTCCTGCAGCATCACCGTCCTCACGTCAGCATAACGTCAGGAAACAAAGAGCTCTATCGTAAGTCTTAACCTCACTATTCTACCATAATTTATAGTGATTTCACTGTCAGAAAGTAACAAATATTGGTTTTCGGCTTTTCTGATTGGATAATCAGAGGTCGTCCTACAGAGTTCTCATGAGGTTTTAGTTCATGGTGCCAACACACTTGCTGGTTCCGGTTTTTAAAGACATTCCATTGTTCCCAGGAAACTAGCTGGCTTCCCAGGGCGACCTTGGTGGGTACAGTCTGGTTAGGGTCAAGACGAGGCCACTGTTGCTGACGTTAGCGCAGGCGCACTTCACCCAAAACCTCGTGGAGCGTCGTTAGTCATGTTAGGTACAGGAGGCAGCCATCTTGTGGCAGGCCCAAATGGTCAACTTAAACAAAAGAAACACAAAACGTAATTAATACATAGAAATGGCTAATAAAATGCTATTCCCTCGCTAATACCCATATGTGTGTGTATTTATCTAGCAGAAAGCAACAGTCAAAGCAATGTATACTCACTTAATAAAGCACAAATCACAAATACATCACAAAAGCAACATATATCATGCAATATTCTAATTGTCTATTATTAGTATGCATACATAATTTAGTTTACGTATTAATTTAGCCATGCAAATGCAATCCCACGTGTATTTCAATTATTAATAAGGTTAGTTAGTACTTCTCACTTCAAACAATTAATACGGTTATAATTAATTAATTAATCTACTTAGTATAAACATGCAAATTGGGGAGGGTATACAAAATCTTGCATTACCCGCTCCAGCACCGAAACCCTGGCATCCCTCAAGAACGGCACTGCGTTAGTACTTATGCCTGCCTGACGGCAGGCATAAGGGTGACGCAGTGCCACAGGGATAGGCTGGCCCCATGCATTGCTGGAGTTGCATCATGGTTGTGACACGACTGCAGCACTGCGTGACTTTAGGGCAGACAGATATGTCAGGATTCCAGACGTATCTGTCATTACTTGCGTCATGGAGCGCTGTCCAGTGAATACAGAGCATTCATGGTGTCGCAAGAAGGGGGTAGTGAAAAGTGTTGCAACGCTGTCTTGTCGCAGTGCTACAACACTTTTCATGACTGAGGCCCAGGAATGCGCATTCCTGCCCTGTAGTTTTGTTACAGGGCAGCAACATTGCTTACAGCGCTGTCCAGCATCAACACCTGCTGAAAAGAGGCCCCAAGTGTTATCTCCATTTTTAAGACCAACTATTTTCTGGTGTTAAAAAACTGCCTCTAACTGCAGTAAGCAGCAGTTTTTTGGGTCGTCCAAAGTTCAGGAATCCCCTTGTAACTATTGTGAAGTGGGATTAGCGGCCGTTTTTGTACGGGAACGCCTCCCTTGCATGTCACTATCGCTGACAGAAGTGGCGATCTTTAGAATGGACGTTTTCACAGGAAAACTGCTGCTAACAGGGTTAGCGTCAGCTTCTACATAAGGCGATAAAAATCTTGCAGCAAAACCGTCGGAAAACTGCTACTAAGGCGGCTTTAACTCCTTGTACATATGCCCCATAGTTCAAGATTACGGAGTAGCCCTGCCGCGGGAGTAACAAGCACCACCGAGTGTACCCCAGTAATGTGCGTCTCACGAAAATCACTCTTGTGTTCCTGGTATTAGGTCCATGCTCAACGCATATGTATTAAAGGAGAATGGCAGAGTGAAGGGTTCACACAAACAACCATCCCTTCCAGAGCAATCAGGTCACTTCAGACATTGCACAACGCAACAAACAAAGAGCAGTTAGTTGTGTATGACGACAAGTATGTTGGCGAGCGTCTACAGGTAAGGTGTGGGATTCTCACGACAAGTGGCAATGTTATATGCTATTTAGCCGGGAGTTAATGACTTGAAGCTTTATTAGTTGCTTGCTGCGATGAAGGAATAGCAAAATAACACTCATATCTCCTGGTTCCACAGTAAACAATTAAACCACTAGATCACCTGCCTTGCTCCCATAAACCCGCCTTATCCTAAACTGCTGTCTTCGATGACGCAAAGATTCTTTTTCTCTGGTTAGTTCTATTCTTCTGTCTTTCTTTTCCTAATGTACTGATTGCGCAATTAAATTACACCTAGTCTACAGAGCTGTTTACTTGGGTACAATTGCCACAGTTAAAGACTTGAGGCAGGATGCCTGAATTTGATTATTTTTTCTTCCAAGAATTTATTGAGGGACTGACGTTTCGTTTTTGTAGTTTTTATAGGACGATCCAGAACCAGACGAGGTTACATTTTTCTTTAGGCACAGGGAAATTAACTGGCAACAAGAAACGAATACCAACAATTCCTGATTTTACCAAACCGTGAATAATTCTGTTGCACGAGGAGCACTTTACTAAGGTTCACCAACCGAACACTGATGTCATCGATCTCATTGCCTCCTATTAGGTTGATGCATAAATAGAATAGCAGATTTTGTCATACAATTGCTGTACATGTATTTGTTTACACCCAGCTTCTGATTAAAACCTGCACTCTATTGTATTACTTCAGTGCCATTAGTATATTGTAAGCAACGTTTATGACTTGTAGATGAAAAAAGTTATTGAATTGAACTGAACAGATTAACTGATCTTCAGAAAATCAGAGGGTGTTGAGCTGAGGCCGGGACTCGAACCTGGTTCCCCTTGTTCAAAGCCATATCTCCTCCACTGGATGAATGCATGCCTTACCAGTATAAATTACATCACCAGGTAAAGTTCCTAGTATGCCGGAACCTTGAAACAGAGTTCATCAATGAATTGTGCCTAATATTTTGTCAAAAGAGCCATACAAACATGGTTTGAGAACAAATGACGAATAACAGGAATTTGTCTAAGTTTCCATCTGTTATTGTGCATCCGGAACTTTTAACATATGGAAATAGAAATTTTGTTATGGTGTTCTTTTATGCCGACCCTTCAATGCTTAGCTGTTGGAAATGTCCTAAAAGTTCACAGTTTCCCCGTTTATATACCTGCTCTAGCATTGCAAAGAATACCAAATAATCCCAAAAACAATTTATCCAGCTACTGGGGTTCTGTCTCGCATAATTGCAAATGTGGTTATGAATATAATTATCCAAGGCAGCTTAGCTCTAGACAAAAGATGAACGAGTAAGCATATGCACCTTAGTGAAATCTTTAATTTATGGTGATACTCGTATGTTGATGTAGACACCATATAAAACAGTTCCAATTTGCTATGTATTCCAAACTAGACCTGTGGAGGGATTGACGGAATTAAGGCTTTGGTAGCTTTGTTTTTGGTTTTTCTCGAATAATGCATTTTATTCTGTTTATAAGCATAGAAAAAAAAACCCTTCTCCACAGAGTTTGTGTCACTCGTGTAGTGGCCGACAGTCTCTATACTCTTGCTCTTTAGGTTTTTATGGTCTTCAAAACCAATGTCCCTTAAAACAATGGAAGAGGCAGCAGATAAAAAGTATATGTCTCGAAGAGAGGTTGTTTTCTATCTCTTTCTGCTTAATTTTGCTATAATTTTTACACGCCCCCCTCAATTTGTATTCTCTCCCTTAGGTTTCAATAATGTCAACTTTATAAACTGGACTAATTCGAGTCAAAAGAAGGCTGGGGAAAGAGAAAAGGAGAGTTAAGAATACTCCTGTGTTGTAGTGGCGGCTCCTCCGCTAAGGCAGTGGAGCGTAGCCTCACTGCTTTTTAACAGTGAAATAAAGGGAAAATAAAATGATAATAACTTGCGTTATTATCATTTAATTTTGTACTTCTTCCGGCAGCTTTGCATGACAGGGTGGGCGGGGCGGGGAGTGGTAGCACCCTACTACGTGCGCAGTGACTGTTTGGCCGGCCTTCTAGGGCCGTTCAAACATTCATGCACACTTCGCATGTTCTCCATGCAGGCTACATCACAGCCTGCGTGGAGAACATGCCCAGGCTCCCATTTAGCGTCTCAGTGCCTCACCACGGCGCTCAGACCAATCCCAATCCTGCTAAGGCAGCGTTTTGATTGGCTGACTGGGAGCTTGGGTGTGCTTCCTGTTCAGGCAGAGCGAGGGACTTCGGAGGAGAGACGAGGCGAGGAAGCGGCGAGAAGGTAAGTTTTTTCTTTTTCTTTTCTTTTTTAATACCCACTTCCCCTGTGTCCTCCCCCTCTCCCGCCCCCCTATTGCCGATCCGTTGCAGCTGCGCCGTGTGGTTGTTAAAGCACAGCGCAATTTACGAGCTGGCAGCCGGCACCCAACCACTCATCCTGTTTGCTTCAACAGTCCTAGACTGTGGCCAGACAGTGGGGGTCAGTGGATGGTGTCCACCACTCCTCTGACCAGCCATCTGCTACGCTGTCATCCTTGTCTTCGGGGTAGTCATCCCAACAGACGCGCAACGCCCATAGGCCTAAAAGGACTTCAGTCCCCCTGTCGTGTGTCTCAGCCCGGACTGCTGCAGCTTGAGCTGCTGTGGGTTCAGCAGGGCAGTGTCTGAAGTCTTATCTCTGCAACGCCCGCGTTTTTCATGGGTCTTTAAAAGACCACTTACAGGCTTTTGTGAACTAGTTAATGAGGCCTTGTTTTTTATCACTGGTTCCATTACCCCCTGGGTCTGCACTTTGTCTATTCCTTACATTTGTATTTTATTTTTACTGCCACAGCCGAGAATACATTTCATGCCACCTTTCCAAGGGAAAAATACCAGCCATTTGTTGTTGTTTAAAGAGTCTGCAAAGGCCTCGCCATGACACTAAATAGGGCTATAAATAAAATGGTGTGTATTAACTTGTAACATGACTTTTCTGTCTTTGTTTCCTTTAATTATTAGTCTTGGATCATTAATGAAGCCCTAGAACACATTTAAAAGTTCTATTTATGTTTGGTGCTATACACAAATCAGTGCTAAAAATACAGGCTCTAGGTGATTTTGTGTATTTTTGTACTGGTTGGGACATCAAAATACCAGTGGTATCGGTATAAATCTGATCAGCTGGCAACCTTAATCAGGAGACTGAAAACTTGTTGCAGGATCAGCACATTATTTATTTCCTCCACCCTCCATCCCTGATTGATGCCATAATAGCATTAGCTTAACTTACATCTGAAACCCTATGTCAGCCGTCAATACCATGCTGAGTAACTCCAGGAGTCTGGGAATACATCCTGCATTCAGCTAATTCACTCCTCATTCTCACTGCTCACCCTTCACTTTCATGTTCACCCTGCACACACAGCGATCCCACTGCTCACATTGCACTCACGCCATTCACACTCCTCCTATCCTACACTCACACTAGCACACAATTCACCTTGCACGCACGTAACACTCCACTCGCTTGTCACGTTCACCGCTCACCCTGCACTCACAGCGATCACACTGTGCTCACGCTCTTACCCTGCCGCCACACTGTTCATCCTCTTCTTACCCTGTGCTCACACAAACACACCACTCACCCTGCACTCACAGCGACCACACTGCACATATGCTCCTTGCCATGAACTCAGCCTGTTCTCCCTACACTTACCCTATGGTCACACGAGCACACTGCTCAGCCTGCACTCACAGTGATCACACTGCGCTTACACCACTCACCATACACTCACGCTTTTCACCCTGCACTTACAAGATCACACTACCCACCCTTCCCTCGTGACACTTTACTCACCTGTCAGTCTCACTGCTAACTCTGCAATCTCATCATGCATTCATTCCACCCCATCTGCACTTTCAACCTCATCCAAACATATGTAACATCACTCACCTTGCAATCACTCCTCTCACCCTACTTTTACACTGTCACTGTGCACTCACGTAGGCACTCCTGTCACTCACACAGCTCACCCTTCACTCACATGGGTACAGCACTCACACCATGCAAACAAGCGCATCACTCACCTTGCACTTCCTCCTCTCACCATGCACTCACATGGAAAAACCTCTCAGCCTGCATTCATACAAGCACTCTATTCATCCTGCCTGCACACATGGACAATATTCTGACGGAACTCATAGGGACACACCACTCACTCTACACTAACTACTTTCACCATGCACTCACCAGTCACTCTCACAGGTCACCCTACACTCTCGCTGCTCACCATCACAACACAGAGGCACACCACTCACCCTGCATTTACACCGCTCACACCACCCTGCACTCACTCCTCTCACTCTGCATACACTCCTCTCACCCAACACTCACACTGGCCCTCCTCTCACATTGCATTCATGTCGCTCACCCAACACTCATACAGGCACATTGTTCACCCTACACTTGCACCACTCATGCTGCACTCACTCACACTATTCACCATCACCCAGCATGTACATAAGCACACCTCTTACTCCGCACATATAAAAATTACCCGACTGTCATGAAAATACACATATTTCTACAAAGGCACCCACAGAATACCTGCTCTTTCCATAGTACTAGATGCCTACTTAATTCCATCTACAACAACGGGGCTAGTGCAAGAGGGGAAGTGGACTGAGAATGTAGGACGGTACATGGAGGGAAACTAGGGCTGAGGCTTTGGGGTATGGTGATGGATTGAGGATCGTGTGACAGCTTCAGCGCTTCCTGCCTTTCCATTCACCACAATGCTTCATTCAGGGGGTTGTAGTTTTTTTTTACATTGTAAATTTGGTCTGAAAAACCCCAAAAATTCAAAGTGTTACTGGATAAAATCCATGGTTGCCAACGAAGTCAAGCATTTCATAAGATCAGGTGAATGCTGTCATATTACATGTTAGAACGTAGATTTGTTTATTTCCAATACTGTAACTGCTTGATCCACATGTTTATCCAAATATAAGCCCCATACAGCTATTTTAGGGAGGTGTACTTTTCAATTACATCATACTTGTAACAAACATTGATAAGGCAATATAATATTATTTTTGAATTGTGTATAGAGAATATGTTTTTATTAAGCTTCACTAAAAGGCAAGGCAGTTATAGCAGAAGCAGCAGTGCAAGTGTTTCTAACCCAATAAAAGCAGATTGACTAATGGAAGTGTGAGGGGCAGTGTGCCTGTGTGTGAGTGTGACACAGCACAAATGCACTAAAGAGTACAAGAGATATAGGGGCATATGTACTAGGGGATATAGCCACAAGAACGCCCCTTTTCGCGACGTTCTGATGGCGATATGTCCTTCTACGTATTTACAAATTGGTGTATATCCACTTTTTGTGGCTTAACGCCACCTTGTAAATACGGCCCCTTTTCTCGTATCACTTAGCGTGAAAGAACGTGCAATAAGTGTTGCTGTGTGTTTTCTACTGCAACACTAATTGCTTTTGACACTGTCCCAGATTTACATTGATCCGTAAATCTGTGGCAATGCCAAAAACGAATGCCAAGCAAGCGCAGGTGTTAGACTGCCACACAAGGAGACCTACTTTTATTTCGCCTCAATTTTGCTTTTTCTATGTGTGGTGCATTCTGCAGCACACATAGAAAGAGCAAAATGCTTTTAATAGAAGATACAAATCATCATTATTGATTGGAAGGGAGACCTTCCTGCACATAAACAATCATTCCCTGCAATGCAGGCACTCTTGCACAATGGTGCAAGGGTGTCTGCGTTGACACTAGGCAGCTTATGTTAGCGCCAGCACAGGGGGAAATGTAGGGGTGCACAGTATTTTGGTAATTTGAAAGTAAAATTGGCGCAGCTCAGCGCTACAGCATTTTCTTGTACATATGCCCCGTAGTGAGAATGTGTGTGTGAGCGAATGTGTGTGTGTCAGTGTATATGTGTTATGCATGCAAGTGTGCTGCTGAGCTAGCATACTGAAGGTTATCCTTGCCTTATGGACAAGGACAATAATAGAATATGGTGGGAGGTATTACCTATGGTAAACTGAAGGCCCTGGCATACTTCTATTGAGACTCCATCATTTTCTGTGGGGGACTTGAACTGTCTGACTGAGAAAGCCACTAGCCCAGTCATACCCAGTGGCAGGGACACAGAACATGCACCACCAAACCTTGTCGAATGCCATGAAATGATGCCCATCATTCTGAGCATATGGTGTGGATACATAGCAAAATGTTGGAACAGATATTTGAGGTAACTCTTGTCATAAGATCTCCTGTACTCATTTTATAGAGGGTGTCAATTGCAAAATGCTGACCCTTGTATACTGGAGGGAATTTTTAGACGCACCCATGGCTGTGGCTGAAGTATCCATGGTACATTTCTGGCACTGTCATATTAAATGTACTCCTTGGCATAAGGGGATCACTCATGAAAGAGTGATGATCTTGGTATAGTGAAAGTAATTTTTGACTTAAGACATTTGAAAAAAACAAGACCTACTCCTAGGAAAGGCCAGGCTTCACCGGTGCACCATGAAAGTACTGGAATATTTCATGAATGTCCATGAGGGTCTGCATCATATATTCTCGGGGGAGAAGTCTACTCTCCCTTAAACCATCTACAAGAAATCTGCTAACTTGTTTTGCTTCTAGAATTTAGGGGAAGTATCACACCCCACCACTTACTTATAGTTCATTTTTGTCATATAATGGGTATGAAGTTAGCTCTCACCCCAGTTCTGGAAATGCTTGTCCTGCCCCATTGCTGGGAGCAGGACTGGCTTTAGGGCGCCGTGACAGGTACAGCCGCACCTGGCATTGAATTTGGTTGAGGGTGCTGTGTTTAAAAATAGTTTTGGGTTTAAAAGCATATGAACTTCCTCTTGCATCAAGTCGTTTTCAGGCCACAATAAAAATATCAATATGACTCTGCTGATTAATGTTCCTACTAATGAAAGTTCAGAATTGTATTTAGTTGCTGTTTTGGCTCATCGTAAAGTAGCATGGAGGGTTAATGTGCCTGCTGCAAAGAACGTGTACTATGCAGGTCACAGAACTGAGTGTGAATGAACTATAAGTGGCAGTATAAGAAAATAAAATGTACGTCAGAGAGATGCTATGGAGAGATGAGTGGCACTGTTGGAGTCTGGTAGTGAGAGAATTAATGGAGAAGAAGGATATGGGAAAGAAGAGCGTATAAAAAGACTGTTGTAACAGACACCACCAGCGCTCGAGCCGGCCCTGGCTGGGAGACTTAGCCCCACTTTCCGAAGTTTGGGTCTAGTTGCACCCCTGTCCTCCAGTGCTCTCATGCTGCACTTCCCTACATCAAGGGGGTGTCTCTCAACTCCCTTCTCCATCTCCTCCCCCTCCTCCTGATCACCTTTGTCTTGCTCCTCTTCTTTTTCTCTCTCTCTCTGTCACTTCTTCTTTTCTGTCCATCACTCTTCCCTTTTCCTGCCTAGAAGTCCTCCCTCAGTTTCCTCCTGCTTTTGTTTGCACTCCCTTTCCTCCTGTTGCTAATTCACTTTTTGTTCTTTTTGTTTACTTTCTCCCTTGTGTTCCTCACCAAGCCCAATGCAATAATGAATTTTGCATATGTAAACTTTCTGATTAAAATAAATCAACTTGAAATGGCTTTTTCATTTGTACTAAACCCATTTTTCCATTCTGAATTGCAAAATTGGTTTACCAAGGCATCCATGGTGTGGTTTCCCCTGACTTTTTGCCTTCAGACCTCCTGTTTTTCCTGACTTTGTTTTTGCTGGCTTTAGGACTCTGGACACTTTCCCACTACTAACAAGTGCAAAGGTTCTCTGCTTAAAACATTGTAACATTGGCTTATCCACAATTGGCATATTTAATTTACTTATATACTAGTTGTTATCAAAGTGTACATATTTCCTTGCTTTCTTAAATATTGTTATTGTTTTATGTATCCTATGTATTGTGTCTTAACATGTTCTTTTATGGCCATTGAGCTGAAATAAAGGCTTGGCTGATGATGAAATTGCTTTTCTTGAAAGGAAGGCTAAACTCCCTCTTCCACTTGACTTAGAAAAAGTGGGTCCAACATAGGACGAGGAGAGCCTGATCCATGCCATATTTTCAGCATATTTATTATATATGATTTCATGAATGGGCTCTAATAAGATTAATTGTATACATGTGTGTCCTATGTATCCCTTTAGACATTGGATGACCTGGTCAAAGTGAAATGTGTTGTCATGATTGTATTAATTAAAACAATTTTTTAAGACAGTGCTAACATCCTTGTCCTAATTAGGCCCGGCCTATCCGCTCGCGGAAATTGCAATAATTTGACATTTTCGAGTTCCGCGGAGAGCGCGAAAATGTCAAAATTTCCACATTCCGCAGCTTAGCGATAATTTGTTTCTTGCTCGCGCTGTAAAATAATACATTCTCGCGCGTGCACGATCGCCTTACCTGAATCCCCGCGTTCGCCGACAAGTGTTCCTGATCCAGTCGCGTTCTCCACGATATGTTGGATTGCTGGTAGCCATTTGCGCTGTCTCGCGACAGTTCGCGCCCGCAGTAGTGTCATTGGTCGCGCGATCACGTCTTTCTTCTCGCGATCATGCACCGCGAGAAGAGTGAAAACAAGATGGCCGCGCCCGCGAGCAACCGCATGGGTAAGTTGGCGAGCCGCGACCACGCAGAAAATACCGCAAATGGGCAGGTAAAAAACTTCCGCATCTTCGCGATATTTCCGCGTGTTTGCGGAGATTTTTAACATTTTCGCGATATTCCGCCCACCCCTAGTCCTAATGGCTCCACTAAGTTTCGGGTGTAGGACCAATTGACTACGAACTATTAGGCGACTTTGATAATACAATGTACAATGTATCAACAAACTTTCACATAAACATTTTTTATTAACAAAGGTGCGATCCTCATACATATGTATTTGTCGTGGTTTCATACTACACATCCATCACTCTGGGTGGAAAAACTGTCAACTTTGACTCCAATGGGATGCACCAGATGTAGGGGTCCATAATAATTTTAGCTAGTAGGAGGCAATATTGCAAAGCAATGGAATACATTTCTGGAAAGAACCATGTTCTTTTAAAAACAGGTTTTATATCCACCATAAAAATATTACGAAGAAGATGCCTCATGGTTGGGAACTTATGGCACACTCAGGTGTGCATGTGTGAACATTTGTGTGTGTATGTGTGTGTGCGTATGTAAGTAACCTATGTTCATGTCCTCATCTTTACCAGGAAACAACACAGATTGATTTATCAACAATGACAGAAAGAAGGCCTTGTTCACATGTCGCATTTTACATCCTGTTAGATCCTCTAGAAGTATTTTCTTTTTCCATCTGTTTCAGCAGTTTTTTTCAAGCAACATGTGACTCGTATATAGTGCATACTGTGAACTGAGTGTTGCCTAGGAGTCTAGGTAAGTTCAGTGTGTTGTTAGGTGTTCATGACAGTGCACTATTGAGAGCTTTGGAGTTGAGGCTGAAGGCAGTGTGATTTTCTCACCAGAGGATCATGAAGGTGTTTAGACTACACATTTATCCAATCACTGGCCTCTCTACAGAATGCACAGTGTGATGGTCAAGTATGTGCAGTTACCATTTTATGTGAAAGTGTGTGAAAGAGGCACCAAGCTGTCAAAATATTAACACCACACAAGGCAAACAAAGTGAAACGTTTATTTGTGAGGCGAGAGAGAAAGTATGTTTTGTGTGTGTAAGAGGGAGAGGTGGTGCATAGCAAAGTAGAGGTGAAGCAAGGCAGAAAATGCAGAAGGACAGAGTGAAAAGAGAAAGTGGAGGAAAATGGCTTGTGAGGTAGGCAGATGGAGAATTTCAGAAAGATATGGGGAGAAAAAAGGCGTATGTTTTTAAAAGAATGATAGATTGCAGTGTAGGTGGTGTGACTGTGAGACTGGGAGTGATTGAGACATTTTAAAGATCACTACCTCTTTCACTGGCCTTAATAATGTTTAGTTCAGGGTCACTGTTATATCTGGGGGTTTCTAGTTGGCAGAGGTAGGTACCACTGTCCAAATAGGGACCCTTGCTTCTAGTCAGGGTAAGGGAGATACACTCTTTAAATAACCCCTGCTCACCCCCTTGGTAGATTGGCACGAGCAGACAGGCTTATCAAAGGCAATGTGTAAAGTATTTGTACCAACACTCACAGCAACACAGTGAAAAAACCACAAATGGACTCCACACCAGTGTAGATAAATAAAGTACTTTTATATAAACTACACAAGACCACAACGACAAAATTCCAACATACACAGTTCAAGAATAGGGTTTCAAAAAGAGTTCTTAGCTTAGCGACAAAATCATCCACCTTAGCGCCAATTTTTGCCAACAGTACCTGGTGATGCGATAAAAGTTCCTAGCGGCGCTCAGGCGTTGAAAAACAAGCAACAGCGTCAGTCCTGAGACCCTGGGGAGGCGATGCGACAACCCCGCTGCACGCAGCGGGCATGTGCGACGAATCCGGTCTGTATGGGGAGTGAGGCGATACTTGTACGGATTCCAAGGCGTAGCTTCTCTGGTTGAAATTTACTCGCAAAGGTACAATGCGTCAAAATTCAGCAGGGCGACAATTTCACCAGCGATGATCTTGGCTGGCTCTGCGACGAGGTTCGCAGCGATAAAATTCGGCCCGCTAATGAGCAGTGCGATGATCTTGGCTGGCTCTGCGACGATGTACGCAGCGATAAAATTCTGCCCGCTAACGCGCGGTGCGAGGATCTTAGCTGGCTCTGCGAAGATGTTCGCAGCGATAGAAATTGGGCCCGCTAACGAGTGGAGCGACGGAAATTTTCTCGCTAAGCCGGCGGTGCGTGAAAAATTGTAGATCCTTTGCTTCTTTCTTCTTGGTCAGCTTCCCAACAGCAGGCACAACTTCCAGAGGCCCCACAATTGGATCAAGCATTCTAGGAAGGGCAGAACTCACACAGCAGAGTTCAGGGGGAAGCTGGGGGTGAAGTCCTTTTGTTCCTGGGACTTCTTAACAGGAGGCCAGCTCTACTCAGGCCCTTGGAGGTTCCTTCAAGCCAGGGGACACAGCACACAGCAAAGTCCTTCCCCTCTCCTTGGCAGCAAAGCAACTGCAGGTCAGCCTTACAGCAGGTCAGTCCTTCTTCTTCAGTCTTCCAGCTTTCTCCTTGGCAGAGGTTCCTTCTTGACTCCAGGATGATCTAATTTTCTGTAGTCTGGGTCCCAATACTTATATCCCATAATCCTTTGTCCTCTGAAGGCAGAGGGGCCTTGGCCTAGTCAGAACCAGTTCTGGCCAGTCCTGGAGCACTCTGTTTACTTGGTTTCTTCTTTCCTTTGAGAGAGAGGGGCAGGGTCGTCAGCCGCCCAGCAGCGGGTGGAGCCAGCATTGTGGAAGGCAGGCACAGTACTATTCAGGCCCAGGTGCTACTCCTCCCACCCATCTACAGGGGAATTTCCCTATTCAGCTCCGGGCTGACTTATTCAGCCTCTGGAAGCCACCCTTGTCCCTGTCACTCACAAACCAGACAGTCAATTCACAAACAGGCCAAAGCACACAGAAAGGGCAGAAAAAACATCCTTCCTAATAGATGTGTTATTAAATTCTGAATTCAGGGATATCAGACTTTAGCTTTCTATCTTGCTCCTATGGGAAGATATGCAGGTAAACATTATACTCAGCATTCCCCATTATAGCTTATTGGCAAGATAGCTTTTCAATAGTAAAAAACGAAAATGGCTGTAATTCACTACCAGAGCATGTCACCTACACCAATACATGCTCTACCTTTCACATACACTGCACCCTGCCCAGGGGGGTACCTAGGGCCTTCCATAGGGGTATCCCATGTGTACAGAAAGGGAAGGGTTAGGCCTTGCCAGTGTGGGCACTGGTCAGGTCAGCATGGCAGTTAGAAACTGCACCCAGGCACTGCGGTGGCAGGCCTGTGACACCAACTTAGGGCTACTCCTGTGGGTCGCACAATCAGTGCTGCAGGCCCATTAGTAGCATTTGAATCACCAGCCCTGGCACAATCAGTGCACATTACTAAGGGCTGACAGGTGAAACAAATATACCAATCAGGGATAACCAATCAATATAACAATGTAACTAGGGAGCACTTGCACTTTGACACTGATCAGCAGTGGCAAAGTGCCCAAAGCATCTAAACCAGCAAAAACGAAATCGAGCATAGCGTCAAAAATGCAGGAGTTAGAGGCAAAAAGTCATGGGAAACCACACCAAAGATGCCAGGTCTAACAGTCACATATTTTAAGAATTGAAACATTTTCCATACTAATAATTGATTAGAAAATAACTGTTTTTACTCACTTATTTGACACTGCCCACAAGCACTGGCAAAGCCATCCGGTCTGGCTTTTATTAGGTGTAAGTTCATTATATGGTATTTCCAGAAGCAATAACATAAAACTCACAGAGAGGCATCTAAAGTATATTCAGGTGGCATGCTGTGTCAAGTACAGGATTTTAGTTCACATGTTTTAGGCTGCACCTATAATTATATAGAACACGTTCTTTGGAAAGGATTCCTAGTTAAGATTCATTGGTGTCGCCCCTTTCAGAGACCCCCCACCTTTTTTGTCATTTAAAGCAGCGGATATGGATGTGTGTGATTGTTTGCCCGTATAGGGCCTCATCTACAAGATAATGATGCAGCGCAGCACCGTAGGTCATTGTGCTGCACTGTGCTGCATCATTTTCAAAGCACAGGGATGCGTCATATTAGCAACAATACAACGCATTCCTGTGCTTTCCCCTGCACTGGTCTACAATTGTCTGCCATGCGCCAACACAGGCACCCTTGTGCCATATTGCAAGGGTGCCTTTCTTGAGGGTGATTGTTTTTGTTGAGGGAGGGACACCGTCCGGTACAAAAACAATCATTAATGACATTTTCAATACAAGTATTTCTCCTAATTTAGCCATTCCTACGCCTCCCCTGGGGAGACGTAGAATTCTGATGCATTCCCAGTTTTACAAAATGTTGTAAATCTGGGAATGCGGCAAGTTCCATGGATTTTGCATGGGAACAACGCACATCAACCCCTATGGAATGCCCCTTTCAAGCAGATTAATGAGCGAAAGGGGCATATATTTACTATTTAAAATGCCATGAAAAGTAACTCGGTGACTTTAGGTGGCCTTGTTAATATGGGCAAGCCCATTGCGCCGCTGTTGCTTCAAATAAAGTGAAGCACCAGCGGTGCAATGGGCTTGTAAATAAGCCCCTTGGTGTTTTTAGTTGATGTGTGGGGGAGACTAATGCACTCCACTGAAAATGAAATACGAGCATAGATGATGTGGTGAGAGTATTAGTGTGGATAAAATTGCCCTCAAACACTAGAGTGAAGTGATTGTGCCACTGTGGAGATTTTACGCATAATTGTGGATTCGTTGCGTTTTTCACATAATCCATCATCTGCTACAACATAATCTGCCGATTTTAACAAAAGAAATATTTCTTGCTCAGATGGATAGAAAGTTACTAAAAAAGGTGTGACTAGGGTTGCCTTCACAAAGTTTGACTGGCCTGGATTCTGTTGTGTATTGCAGTATTTGTGTGTCAAACTGTAGTAATAAAGTGAAACATTTGCCGAGATGGTGTTAACGTGTAAAAAGACAAAATAATGCGGTAATACTATCACAGAATGTATCGCATTTTGCCACATAATTTGCCATTTCATGTAGTTTAATTTTGTCAGCCCCCCTACATAATTCCAGTGGCCCTTCTCATTGTGAAGGAGATGCAGTAATTATTTGTCTGGCGCCTAAATTCCTACATATGAAAATTGAGGCATACAGAAAACTGGCATTTTTAAGATTGATTCATTGGACATTTCGGCTTTTAGCTAAGGTTAATTTATAATGATAATCTGCACGATGTTCTTCAGCAAAAATATTAAAAGCTGTGAGTTATTTGAAAGTGAATTAAAAACTGCTGTTTTTCTTTTCTTTCTTTTTTGCTTGAAAAGAAATTCAAGAATACTTGAATCCTGCCTGAACTTCTTGGAAATGTTAATTGTGTTACAATATTTAAGAAGGAGAGAAATATTTTAGATGGCATTCCAGTATTTATGCCTGAACTGCCCTCTGAGCATTAGGCGTGATCTAATCAGACAAATAGAAATCTAGTGAGATAGCTCAGCGGCAGCGATCTATGTTTAAAATTCACACAGAGGTTTGAGAGCTGCAATACAAGCCTAGGTCTTTTGTCCTTCTGAGATCAGTAAACTGAATTTAGATGCCTCTCTGTTGAATCGCTGCAGAAATGTGAGGTGTCGACCGTTGAACTCTGATATAACACCATTGCAGTGACAGAAAATAATGAATGTTTTCATAAGTGCAGGATAGATGGTCACTTCTATATTAGAGTATTATCTCTATTAAAAAAGGTCGATCGAGGTCAAATGTAGAAGAAGTAAGTGGTAGATTTACTTACATTTGATGAAAGAAAGAGGAAAAAACTAGGAGAAATAAACATATTTGTCCTCCTTACGCGTCCCTGTGAAGGCACAACATTTTGACACCTTCCCATAGTTTACTAGTGTTAGTAAATCTGGGAAAGCACCAAAAAACATGGGTGGATGCGTGGGAACATCCACGATCCACCCATGGAATGTCTTCCCAGGCCAGAGTAACTTACACTGCCATGCTTTACCCCAGATTTACTATACCATGCAAAGCCAAACAAGTGGCTCTGAGTGGCATAATGAGTCTCAGTTAAGACCTTACCTTGCCCTTGCTGTGAGGCAAGGGCAACGCAAGCCCTTAGTATATCTGGGTCCAAATCTTACAAAACCATCTATTCTAATCATCACATTGCTTGGTAAAAATGTATGACTTCAGAGTCAACTATTAATAAATTATGTGCACCTGAGTGCACTATTTTCAGGTAGAACAAAAATATGTGTTTATTTTTTAAACAGTTTTGACTCCTTTGTTTCGGCACTGACTATTTTTCACATTCTCATTCATTTCCTGTAGACAAATCTGATAATTATCCTTGTTGTTGTGTTACATATTTAAAGGCCTATGGTTACTCTGAGGGGTAAGACCATGAGCAATTCCAGGCGGCTTTTGCAGCCCATTGCTGCTTAGTGAAGAGAACCCTATTCCACGCAGGCCTCAGTCTGCTGTCTCGAGCTTATCACCCTGGCTGGACCTCAGTGTGTCATAGCCATGACTGCAGCCAGTCTGAGGTTATATCAGGGAGATGCAGGGCCACAGAGATATCTATTGAATCTCTAAAGTGCATGCTTTTTTTAACTGTGGAGGTTTGGGAGGAGTAGTGAAGGTTGATCAAGTAAGAAATGAGTGAGAGTAGCACTACTTACTCGTAGTGGTGGCTGCTTTGGAAAATTAGTGCTTGGGCGGGGGAGGAAGGGATCGATTTAAAAAATATGTACATTAAAGTTCACTTACCTGAAGGGCCACCGTCTCTCTGTCCTCTTCTTTTCCTGGCAGCTCGGAAGCACACAGGCTCCAAGACTCCCCTAGCCAATCATTCCGCTGCTGTAACCAACATGACAGCAGTGTCGTGATTGGTTTGAGAGCCGTGGGTCGGCGCTCAGACAGGGACTGGGAGCCTGTGCATGTTCTCCACCAAGGCTGTACAATAGAGCTAGCTGGAGAACATGCTAAGTGCGCATGACTGTTTGGCCGGCCCAAGACGGCGGTCCAAATCTTCATGTGCACTTCCAAAGTTTTGTAGCACTGGCATCTCTCTAAGATAAATTAATTTGATGTTTAACAAATAATTGTAAAACAACATTGAATTAAGTGTTTAAGAAAGAAGGTAGATTACAGTATTTTAGTGCGAGACCTCCGCGGGTACTGCAAACATGACAGCAAAGAACACTTACAGCAGCAGGTGCAGCATGACAAGCTCAGATCACACAATACCAGTATTTGTAAAGCGCACAGCTACCTCCGAAGTGGTGTCCCGGCGCTGGGGGCCCTCTGGAAGATTAAGCAAGCTATTGCCTAGAGTCACATGGTGCTGAGCTAACCTGCCTCTGGCACTGGGGATCAAGCCGTGAACCCTGTAGTCCGGAGTCAGGCCCCCGGGCTGCTGCGCCACATCTCTTCCACAGACTGAGTAAAGAACAAAAAGAAATAGCCCATAACACACACAGACACACACTCACTCACACACACACACACACACGCACACACGCACACACACACAGCCATAAACACAGGTACAGCGCAGCCAGCAGCCCTACCTATGTCAAAGTTGCTTTTTTATTTAAAATCATATTTTCTTAGTAACATGAATAATTTGCATTTGAAATGACAACTCTGAGACATATATTTAACTACGTTTACCTGGCATAGGTCGAACTAGGTCTCAATTAGGCCTCAACACCATTTTGTTTCATTAGATTAGCCAAGTTTGTATCATGTTTTTATTTCTCATTGACACCACGTGCATCAAAATGTGCCCTGATAGCTTGTGATGACATACTGTGCTAGAAGAACACCAGAGAAAGTATTTTGTGACATTCAAGGCTCTTTCTGATCCCACTGTAGGCCAGTTCTTTTTGTGACTTCTTATCTAACCAAATTCGTACTTTAAGGTCTGATGACATTAGGCCAAAGTGATATTTATTCATTATTATTTATTTAGTGGAAGAGAGCTAGGATGGTGGCATTATATGATGTATCAATTCTGTATTTTGAGTTGTCAACGAGTGATACATTTGCTCACCCTGTGCTGACGGTGCACTTTCCGTTGGTCTCCATAACTAAAGCATCTATACTGTCTGGGGTGAATGAGGGTCTCTCCCCGAGCTTCCAAGTATGCTGAATGAATTTTATTTGATTTGCTGCATATTCTGGATTTAGAGTATTTACAGATTTTGTTCATGCTGCTAATTCCCTATGACTGATTTATCATGCAGTTTGACTGATTTCCAGACTGTATTATTTTTACCCCCAGTCCCTTTTTTAATAGTTAGGATATGCCTTCATAATTTACTTATCTCACTCCTTTTTGAGTCTCAAGGCTTATTAATTGGTGTTTTTTTGAAATGCTGTTTTGAATCATATCTTATGGGGCACATTTACTGATCTAGCCTTGAGGATAGCACCATCCTGATCCTGCCAAGGCTCTTTATCTCTATGTTATCAGATTATCTGAGATTACGTCAACGCACACCTCATGCACTTACACACCACACCTCATACACTCCCACATGGTACAGAAAGCCATGCACACTTCATGCACACACACACTCAATAAGAAAAACTTCAACTAAATGAGTAACATTGCAGGCATTCTCAGACAATATCTGTAAATTAATGGCCGCAATAAGGTAACATTTACATATGCAGAGCCAGAAGCAACTGCTACTGGATGGGGGTGGAGGGGCGGGGTGATGGAAGTGGGAGAGGAATAAAATTTAAAAAAAGAACTTACCTTTAACGGCCAGCCGCTGCCTCTCCTCCATTCTCGTTCTCTTCCTCTTCCTGTCCCGGCAGCAGCAGGAAGCACCTGGGCAGTGAGGGTCCTCTGTGCCAATCACAACGCTGCATTGCCGTGGATCGGTGCTCAGACTGGAACAAGAAGCCAGTGCATGTTCCTGACAAGGCTGTGTAACGCAGCCTGCTAGGAACATGCAAAGTTCTTGGGCCAAACAAACAGTTCATACACACTTAAGGAGTGCTGTGCACTCCTCCCCTGCTCTGACCAGCCCTGCTGTGCCCCACCACTGACTGAAAAAGGGAAAATAAGATTTTAATAACGATACGTAATTACCATTTTATTTTACCTTTTCAGCAGTGGGGAGATGCTCCTCTGCCTTAGGAGCCGCCACTGTGCAGAGCAAGCACAGAGCAGCATGGGCATTCTGAGCTGCAGCAGTGTCCGCTTCCCTTCACAGAAACAGTTGGCCCAAGAAAGGCAATAGCAGTTTGTGCTTCCTTCACATACATGGAACCACAGTAGCAGTGCAAGTTTCACTTATTTAGAGAAGGGGTTCAGCAAGGGAATTATAAAAGAAGCTCCCCTCACATACATAGCCCGTGGTGCATCAAATGCAGCAGAATAATAAGCCCACCCCCTCTCAAACGCAGCAGGTGAGTCTGAGTATTGACATAACATATTCCTTTTACGTATATTACAGACACATAACAGGCTCAGTTGTGTAAGCATTCATCACTGACTAAAACATCAATATTTGTTTTTTTAACTAGTCAGTTGCACTCTTTTTTAACTAAAAATCCCATTCTAAAAACACATTTGTTTAACACAATTTTATATTTGAACAGGTACTAATACATTATCTCGTTCGACACCATGAAATTCCCCACCTCTTTCTGTCAAAGGGAATTGGATACAGTTGAACCAGTCACAATAGCTTGTTTTGGTTACTACTGACTGTCTCATGGTTTTGGATAATAGGTGTCACTGCTACCCAACCCTGATTGTCATTATTTTGTTGCGTTTTGGAGTGTGAGTATTTGAGTCAGTCTTTCCTAGACTAGAATCTCTGACCTCCAGCTGTCTCACAGATTCATGCAGCAGAGCATGTAATCCATCATGCTATTCTGTTCCTGCAGGGTCAATACAAGGAACACCAATATAACATGAGTGACGTCATGAAGCACAAAGTCATCCATGTTAAAGGCTCAGACAATATTATAAATGTATCTTGTTGGAAGTGGAGGTCTCTGCCGCTTACCGCCGCCACCAAATGCTGGAGGCGTGCTTCCCCGTCCCCTCGCTTCAATGTTAGGCTAAGTAAGGACACCGTCTGAGATAGCCCTTCTCACCCCCTTAGTAGCTTGGCACGAGCAGCCAGGCTTATCTCCAAGGCACAAGTGTTCAGTATGTGCAACCACGCTCACAGTAACCCCATGATGTCATCACAAATAGACTCCACACGAGTATTGATAAAATTAGTATAATCTTTATGTAAGCAAGTATACGATACAAGCACACGATACAAAATCAACATATAAGAATGGGCAGTATTCTTTCCGGTGGGTTGGTAGGTTCTAATCCCAACCACCACTTCTAACCAACAGTTAAGCTCACTTCTAACCGTTTCCCAAAAGGTTACACAAGTCGTATTGCTAGAATCACACACGTTGCAAAAGGAAACAATACTGCAATGCGTAACGATATTCTCTTATACTGTGTAACAGAGAAACAATGCCATACATTGCGCCACAGTCATGTACTTTGCAAATTGAAGGAATAATGCAATGCGTATCACCACCAGCATTCCCTGTACCAGGAAGAAACAAAGCAATGCATCACCCTAAAATCCTGTACGGTGCAATGAAGAAATAATACACTGCGCCACGTTATACTTAGATACTGTGCACTGAAGAAATAATGCAATGCGCCACGTTACAATCAGGTAATATGCAAGGGAGAAATAATGCAGTACGTAACGCATCAAGCATAAAGTTCATCAGGCACAAATGAGGTCAGGCATCATACGACAGTTCGATAGTTCGTTAGCAGCAATAATGCAAAGTGTAATACAACAGTTTTACGTGCTCCGTTAACAGTCCCCCGTTATGGATCAAATGATTATACACAAAGTACTGCTTCCCACTCCGGCCCCAGTACTGCCCTGTCTTGGGTCAACACGGGCCGGGATCCAAGCCGAAGCAAAGGCTTGCGCACCTGACTGAAGCGGGAGGCCGAGAGAGTGTCCCTCTGGGCCCGCACCCCTCCCCAGGTGTTGATCCATGTTAAATGAGGGGGCACGTTCCCACACTCCGCCCCGACTTCAGCCACTTGGGCCTTGATCCAGAACTCCGTCATGGGCTGCAGTGGACTCGGGCCAGCGGCTCAGTTCTTCCATGGCTGCCAGTCCTGGCCGCTGCTTATTGACTCCGATGGCCCCAATGACTTGGCCCTCATTCCGGCAGTCTCAGTCTACACCAAGACCCGCCATCAGCACTGTGGAGACTTTACTTCACTTCAGTGCACACCCTAACCAAGCACTCCTCACCAGCAACTCAGGTTGCATTTCGACACGCACACCGCGTGTCCGAGACTCGCCTCTTCTCTGGTGCTCACGACGATCCGGTGCTCTTCACCAATGCTCCACTTGCTCTTCCACACGCACCCTGCGCGTTCAAGCCTCTCCTCTTCTCCCAGTGCACACGAAGTCCAATGCTCTTCACCAATGCCCTGGCTGCACCACGACACGCACTCTAGGGCATCCGAGTCTCACCTCTTCTCCCGGTGCACACGATGTCCAGGCGCTCTTCCCTAATGCCCTGGCTGCACCACGACATGCACTCTTGCACGTCGGAGACTCACTTCTTCTTTTGGTGCCTACGAGGCACCGGCGCTCTTCACCCACACCCGGGCTGCACCACGACACGCACCCAGTGCTTCCGAGACTCACTTCCTCCGTTGGTGCACACGATGTCCAGGCGCTCTTCACCAACCCCCGAGCTGCACCACAACACGCACCCTTGCGCGTCCGAGCCTCGCCTCATCTCCCCATGCACACCATGACCAGACGCTCCTCACCAACGCCTTGGCCTGCACCCGACACGCACTTTGCACGTCTGAGACTTAGCTTACTCCTGCATGCCCACGATCACAAGGCACAACTTCCAAGGGTCTCAAGCAGCAACAATCACGTGCACACCGTGTGGCTTGGGACTTCTCTGGAAACTTTTATGATCCTGTATTTCCAAACAGGGAGCCAGCTCACCTCGGGCCCTTAGGGTTACAAGACACAGCACAAAGTACAATCTTCTTCAAGCAGGCGGACCCAGCGCCTCCAAGCACAGTCCCAACAGCCTCTTCCTTGGTTAGAGCAGCAAACTGCAGACCAGCCCCAGATCATGAAGCAAGGATTGGTCTATCCACCGCAGTCTCTTCGGTTGTTCCTTCTTTAGCAGAGGTTCCTCTTGACCTCAGAATGGGCCCTAGCCTTTTCAGTCTTAATCCATATCTGTTTCATTCCAACATTCAGGGGTTTCAGCTCTCATAGTTATACCCCTTAATGTCTTTGAAGTTTGCATGTGCTCAGGGGTCCCTGACCCCTCCCTAAATCAGTTTTTGGTGTCTCCCACCCAGTGTCAACTCTCTACCTTTGATACTGGGGGTCTGGATGCTTAATTACTCAGCAGGAGAGCAATTGGTTTATAGCACCAGCCCAGGCCTTTTATCCTCCCGGGCTTCTCCTCCCCCTACTCTCCAGATGCAGGGCAGCCTGGTGCTATTTCAACCCCTCCCTGGGTCAAGACCTCTCCCAGCTCCTCTCACCTTTCAGTTCCAGACAGACAATCCACATTTCAGTGACACACAGAAATGCTCAGAGCACAGACCTCACTCAGCCACATTCTAAAAGAGTGGTTTATAAACACACAGTGACAAAACCACCTTCACAGAAAGATGCATTATGACACTGTGAGTCCATACATACTAAACTTTACATCTCCATTATAAACTGACAGGAAACTAGGCTAACAAACACAACACCCAGCCTCCCTTATTCTGTCCTATGGGCAGAATGGACTTTCAGCAGTGAAAAACGAAATGGAGAGTTTTTCACTGTGAGAACCTAACACACACCTCAGTTTATGTGCTGCCTTTTACCTACACTGCACCATGCCCAGGGCTTACCTGGTACCTACCACAGGGGTGCCCCATGTGTATGTAAAAGGGAAAGTCAGGCCTGACAAGTTGTTGCACTTGTCTGGACTTCATGCTAACTTAGCATTCTGCGCACAGGCCCTACACTGAAGGCCTGAGTTCCCTTCTCTGCGTACTCTTGCATTACTAGCCCTTGCACACACAGTGCACATCACTAGGGACTTTTACTAGTAAGGCAAACATACCAATTATGGCCAACCAATCACCATTACATTTTACATAGGGAACTCCTGTACTTTGACACTGATCAGCAGTGGCAAAGTACCCAAAGCATCTAAAAGCAAAGGTGATAGAGGCAAAAAGTCACGGGTAATTACGCCAAGATATGCCAGGTCTAACATATCTGTTATAGTAGCTACAATACCAGCATCGGTGATTGTACCAGGTATGATGTTGGCGTAGGATGGGTCAGGTGGGGGAGATGGAACCACACTTTTTTAGAGGTATAGAGGGAAACCCATGGTGGCCACTGAGGAATCTAGAGCTTTCTTTGATGGAACCTCTGCTCTAAAACTTCCATGGTCCCCAGTAATAGTTTCATATTTTCTGGATGCAGTTTAATATCCCTCGCCATGCTGTCAATGGTCCTGTTCTACATGTAAAGTGCAGTGCCACTGTAGCTCTTCCTAGAGAATTGGTTTGCACAGGTTAGAGTGTTTACACATTACAACAAGAAAATAAAACTATGTATTTCGGCAAAGGTAAGCTTGTAGAGAAGGAATCTGGATGCAATTGTCCTTGACTGAGTTGTAGTGAGAGAAAATTATACTGCAATGTAGTGAAATTCTTTTGACAATGCACAGAAAATGTTTGCATCGGTGAAGGAGAAATGAAATTGCAAGGAAAAAAAATTGGAACTTTGAAAATCTTTGCAGACAAAAAGTACACACCACATTCGAATTGTTGATAACAGTCAAGCCCAATTTTGTTTTAGAAATCAGGAGACACCTGGTCACTACACATATTTCATTTTTTCTAACTCACATGGCTTGCTTCCTCAGAGAACTATTCCTTTTAAATCTGTTCTACATTTTCCATTTATTTCCTTTTTTTATCAAACTAACATGCTGCTATTTCCACTCTTCAATGGTTGTCTTTTGCCTCAGATGATGAAATTTAAAATTGATGTTGACCCTTGGGAAGTCGATGTCACGGCTTCTTTATTCATGTTGGATACATGTTTTGCTCCACTCTAAATCGTTTATTACATGTTACAAGATTACTTTATTTTCACTTCCCCGCCAGCTGTCTTGAATATGGCTGTCGTCTGGAGCTCTATCTCCCTCACGCCTCTTACATGTTTGTCACTTTACACACACTCAGGTCTGCAGTGTGCCAGTGGGCTCACGAAAAAGAAAAGGAAGGGACAGACCTCGGATCCTAATGACCTGACTCCCCTTAAACCTCAAATACTTATTTATTTATGTGCAGGATCAGCGCTTTCAACTCTAGACACCTAGGGCACGATTCACAAAGGTAAAGTTAGACCAAAAGTCTAACTTTACTACTTTTCGGGTATTCACCAAGGTAAAGTTAGACCAAAAGTCTAACTTTACTACTTTTCGGGTATTCACAAAGGTAAGTTACTACGACTGTTGTTCTAAGTTTACCTTTGTGAATACTGAAAAGTAGTAAAGTTAGACTTTTGGTCTAACTTTACTGTTGTGAATCGGATGCATAAGGTGGTACAAATGAAGCTGCACTAACTTACAAAACCGTATGTTTTGCAATTCCATGTATTTTTAAACATGTTCAGCTTTGAAACTTCACAAACTGACAATATGTTAAAGAAATAAACTGATTTAGAGCGGCGCACATGTAGCTGACCTCCCGAGCTGCCTTGTAAATGCTTACATTCGATGCCACACAGTTTGTTTCCTGCTCCTGGCCGTCTATAC
The DNA here is from genome assembly GCF_964204655.1 of Triturus cristatus. NCBI lineage: Eukaryota > Metazoa > Chordata > Amphibia > Caudata > Salamandridae > Triturus > Triturus cristatus. The sequence goes on along the minus strand of NC_140583.1, from coordinate 1,015,990,792 downwards.
AATTGTGTTTTCTTTACTTTCCTTAGCCTCGCTTCGATTCCCTTTGTCCTCACTCCCCCTCATTCACTGTGTAACAATGAAGCGTTCCATTTTCAGATCTTTCTCTGCCTTGTCTAGATCATGCGATTAAAACAATCCAAAAAACCCTGACCGCACAGGTGGGCATATCAGCAACAACCGGCGATAATTATCGCTAATCGCCGGCTAGCGTGGATTTTATCGCTGAGATAGCGTGCTATTAGCAACGCTTATCTCAAAAGCGATACAAATCCTAACGCTAACTGCCTAACATGAGATTATCACTGGAAACCCAGCGATAATCTCACGTAGTGTGGCGTTAGCTTGCTGATAGGGACTCACAAACTTAGCCATGATATCCACATTCCATAGGATATCATGGCTAAGTCAGTCCTGAAGCAGGCGTAAGGAAAGTAGCGATAACAGGGGTCATCGCTACTTTTCCTGCCGCTATGCTTCATAGCGTGGGGCTTGATGATAGGAGAAATGTCGCTTAGCGACATTTATCCAGTCATGTCAGGTCAGGAACACCCACTTTGCATCTCATTAGAGATGCAAAGCTGGGCGTTAGGAATCCCCACGCTAATGCAAGGTTTCACACGTTAGCGTGGCCTTGCTAATTAGGCGATAAAATTATGAAAACGGACGCAAAAGCAGAAATAGTTTTTTATCGCCAGCTTGATGATATGCCCCTTGATTTGCTTGAATAGAAAACCAGTGTGGCATCAATCACAGACCCACGGCTGTCCACACTGAACAACCCAATTATTTTGGAAATCCATACTTCACCACAGCATTCGCCCCCTCACTCTACTCTGTTTTAAGTTGCTCTTGACCTTAAGAGGACCTTTCATTTGTGTCTAGTATGATTCTTAAGGTCACTCCTTGCTTTTTTAGATAGCCATTTTTCCCTTTCCAGAGCTTTCAGTTTCTCTGTTTCCCTCATTCTATTTATGGTTTGTTAAACCTCAGTAAGCAAAACACTTTTGACTAAGAACCAGGGGATGTCTGAATCTGTACTATATGCCTGATGGCCTCGTTATAGTTCTGCTTCTACTTTGTCCAGCCTATCATGGTCCAATGAATAAGTGGATTTTGCCACTGTGTTGTAATTTAGGTCTGAGGAACAGTATCACCCTTAGAATACTCAGAAGTAATAAATGCCAATCCATTGTCTTTGCATTCTCAAGGTATCTGATGCCTATGTGGAGGCTAAGATTGAAAAAGGTGCCTCTCAATGCTGCTGTGTACATAGTGTTTTAACATATTTTATCCTGGTTTTACTATAATATATTTAGTTAGATCGTTTTCTCTCTTTTTAAAGCTCTGTATTTTTAATTGTTTTTTTATATATTGTATTTATGTATTTATCTTGCTCTTTTATGGCCTTTTAAGCTGGAATAAAGATATTAACTGACTGACTTCCGCAAACACTAACGGCTCCATTGGATACCAGAATGGCGTGCACCATCATCTTCCTCAGGGCACAGATATGACCAATTCTAGGGCCAAGTGACTCTAGGCAGCTGCCTAGGTGATACGCAGGTGGCACAGGCAGCAACCCTTACTCTTTCACCTGGGGACGTACTACTTTGCTTAAAGTGGCTAAAAACCTTAGCATATCTCTGATGAACAGAACACTGACTATATCTGAACCAATCTAAGGAGCTGCCCAAGCCTTAGCAGAAAATCAAAAGGAAAAAAAACAGCCTTTTTGATGAGTGGTGATTAATGCGCATCGACGCCAGTGCGGAAGCGTCTCATTGTCTGCGGCTGTCACTCTTTCAAGTGATGAGCACTTAGGGTGTCAAGACCCCTTTCAGCAGTGGTGCACAGGCAATCAAATCTCCACGCTGGTCACCGCTGCCTGTCAGCTGCGATGCCGATGGGTGGTTACTGCAGATATTAAAGCAACGCAACAATGGCCAGATTGGCAGAAAATCTCTACAGAAGCAATTTAGTGATACCAGAAGTTGTCATAATGCTTTTCTCTATCAGAATTCAGTAACACATAAATAAAATATCCAAATAAACTTTCTGCATAGTATATCTTGTCAGTCATTCAAGATAAAGCGTTTAAAGGTATGTTTTTTATTTATTACAATTTCAAGGCAACAGCGTGGCCTAAATGTTTGAGACAACATTGTGTAATCCTTTTCGCTTCACTCTAGTTTGCACTTAGCCTCTCAATGCCTTACATTAGCTTAATGAGTTAAAGCAATTGCTTTAGAAATGTTTGTGTATCTGGTAGGACACATGGTGGATTCTTGTTGGGGACAACTCTGCTTTCATTGTTCCAAGATGGACAACTTCTCTTACAAAGGGCCTCATTTATGAAAAGTGTTGCATCACAGCGTGAAAACAGCGATGGAACACTTTTCAGTGCGCCATCCTTGCAACACCATGGATGCGCAGTATTTACTCTAGTCGCTCCATGTCACAAGGAGTCAACAGATAGGTTAGTAGTCCTAACATATAAGTTGGCTCAGTAATGACGCATTGCTAGGGTGTGTCTGAAAACAGTAAACGACCTTCACCCCGCATCCGTAACCCCGCATGCTGTCAAAACGCGGTCGTAACAATGACCGCGTTGTGACAACGCATACCATAACCCCACAAGTCTTTACAACGACTTGCGGAGGGGGGAGAAGGTTTTGGATTTAAAATCCAACACCTTCCCTATAGAGTGGAGTTGGAATCGTAAATTTTACTATTCCAACATCCAGCACTTCCCCTCCGCAAGTCGTCATGGTATGCGTTGTCACAACGCCATCGTTGTTACGACCGCGTTGTGACACGATGCCGGGTAATGGTATGCGGGGTGAAGAGACATATTCTCTGAAAACAGACGCAACTCCAACAATGTGTCCTTTTACATGGGGCAAGCCCCGTGTGAAAGCGTCTGAATCAGTCTTACGCCTGCTGTGAGGCAGGAGTAAGATTTTGACGCAGTGGTATCCTAGAAGTGTTGCAGTGAAATCTCATAGATTTCACTGCTCCCCTTCTACGACCCTTTTTTGCTGGGGAACTCCCACCCTGCACACATTATACCTGACTCAGGTATAATGTAGCACAGGGCTTTACAAAGTGACGCATCTGCTTAGATGTATCACTTTGTAAATATGGCGCAACGTGGTGAATTTTTTACACCACTGCAGCGTCGCAAAAAGCAATGCAAATGCGGCAGAAAGGGCTCATAAATAAGCCACAAAGTCTATAACTTGAACTGTATAAAACATCACCAGATTCTTTGTAGTGTGTGCCAAGGGCTACATATATATAGTTGCCATTTGCATTTTTTTGTAATATTCATTATTTTACTTGCATCTCTTTTCCCAATGGCATGTTATGGTAGAGTGTTGACTAATGCATGCAGCTTGTTGTTGTACATCCCAACTGCACTTTTAAATCCTTTGTATGACGCAAACTCACTATCGTGTTGTTACATGAAGAAATGGCCAACAAAGACCCTGAGGCAGATTTACAAGCCCCTTGCATCACTTTTGCACCGCCGTTGCATCACTTTTGTGACGCAGCGACAGCATAAAAGATGCTGCCCATTTACAACGTGACGCATCTAGGGGGATGCGTCACATTATACCTGTGCCAGGTATAATGTATGCAGGGTAGGCATTCCCATGCAAAAAGCCACGTAGAACTGGTGCAGGGAAATTTACAAGATTTCACTGTATCAAATTCCTACGCCTGCTCAGACCAGGCGTAAGGATTTGACGCAGGGCCTTTTACATGGGTCCTACCTATGTTTTCTGGTGCATTGCTGGAGTTGCGTCACTTTTGTGACAAACTCCAACAATACGTCACTTTTCCTCCAACAGATGCGTCAGAATTTCTGACGCATCTGTAATTCCTTGCGCCATGGTGCACTGTATTGTAAATACAGCGCATCCATGGTGGCGCCAGGACATTTGGAGGTGACGCAAGGAAACTGACGTATCTATGCAGATGCGTCAGTTCCTTGTAAATCTGCCCCCCTTTGTTTTACCTCTGCAGGTGTAGAAGGGGTTACGTTGAGGGAGATTCTGTATTCTGAATTTCAGCTTAGCAATGCTACCTCTGAAATGAACCAGAAATTCGTTTCTGTTGCTTAGTGGAATCCCTTCAACACCTCTGCACTGGGAGAGTGTTCTCTTGATTATGATTAAACAAAGGAGGAGAAAATTCTATCAGCTGATAACAATTCACTCATCAGTTTATATGCCATAGTATTTTCTTCCATAAGGAAATGCATAACTAGCTTTGGTATTTGCATTGTCACCCACAGTCACCATTACAGCAAACAATACTGCCCGAAAAAAGTTTTCATCCCAAAAAAGATTAACTCTTCGCAGGGTTTAAAACAAGTTTTAATGGCAAATGGACAGTCAGAAGAGGAACTGGAGATTAGATGTGACCACTAAACACTTTATTGACGGCAGAAAAGCTTTTGATACAGGGACACTGTTAGTCTAATGAAATCTATATTAGATATAGGCCTAGGCATAATTCCACGTTACCCTTGTGATGTGAATTACCTATTTTAACTCTATGAGTCCACATCGCATAATCAATTCTCCTGTTTGAGGAAAATCGTACTGCGAGAAGCACTGAAACAAAGTGAAAGCGCAAACGCTTGAACGCAATCAGAACATTCAATGGTCATTTCCAACTCGAGTGGCAGTGCTTTATAAAGTGGGCAATTGCAGTCAGCATCTCGAGTCGATTGTTTTTACTCCAGCAGCTGGAAAAACAACTTGAAATGCATTTTAGAGTAGATATTTCACCCCAACTGACTACATGGGCATTTTTTCAGCATGAAAGGCACTTTTCTTTTTTAAACAGGAAGTGTGATACAAACTGGGAGGATACAGTACATACAGTAGCAACTTCCTTTTCCTGTCCTAAGACTTCTTCCTCTGCTTTGACCAATCCTTGGTCATTTTGGATTTGTATTTTGTTTTGAAAGCTTCTCTCTCTCTCTTTGTCTGCTATTTATGCTGTATCCACACCATTGGATTAATTTTGGGGTAAGTAAGTTTATTGGAGCACCTAGGAAAAAATCTCTTGTTTGAAACAGGGCATGCACCAGTATGTTTTGTTCCTATTTGTTGTTTTTTTTATAGTTTTTTTATCTATGCTCTTGAGTGGCCTGGAGTCTAGGGGTAGGTGGGTGCTATGTAGGATTAACTTGTTTTAACAGGAAATGCTTGTAATTATTTGATGGTTAAGCTTAAATATACATTTTTCCATTTTCTTGTGTGGTGTTTTTTGATTTTATACCGATCTGCTTACCATTTTACTGTCTTCTTGTTTTACAGTTTGCGGTCTACTCTGCCCTGCACTAGGCATTAGATGTATTTGTGATGTTTTTTTTACATTATCACTTTTGCTCTGCTATATATTTTTAAACATCATTTAGGAGGTTGGGATAGCTCTGGATTAAATGCAAAAAGTAGGTTGCTTTATTTTTTGTCTGCATGTGCCTGTTGCTGGCTAGGGTTGGGGAGGCTCCTGAAGTCCCGAACCATGTAGCCAGACATCTTCACTTGTTCATAGGTAACCTCTTCTTGCCCACCACTTTTGTGGGTTTGTGTATGTGCAACATGGTTGATATAGTGGTTGGGGAACATTTAAATGTATTTTATTTTCATTTTTGCAATTTCTGATTTCATGTTGGTACACTTTGGGAAAATAACTTGTTTGCAATTCTTTCCCTGCAATGCTACAATATGTTTTTTTCTGAGGAGAGATGGTACTCCAGGCAGGATAGGAAGATTGTCTTCTTTGTTCTCCATGCTCCTTTCCTTGCTACCCATGAGTTGGTGGTCAATTTGCCAGTGTATGTGTGTGTGTGTGTGTGTGTGTGCGGGTGTGTGTGTGTGTGTGCACGTGTGTTTGTGGCCATGGTGGCCATTTTGTCGGTGTTCTCTTTACCTCTGTCACTTGACATGTGAGACATGACACAATAGCTGCTTATGTGTTTGATATTGTTTTATTTATGTCAATGAAGTTTCAAGGGATTGGTTATTTGGATGTTCCAATCTTCTTTCTCATTTCCCTCCTTCAGGTTCATCTGAGGTCATTGGCCTGCCGGCGCCCGCACCAGAATGAGAAAAATACAGGTAAGTGCTGCACTCTCATAACTTTTGTGTTTTTTATTATGGTTAATAATTTGTGACCCGATCACTGACTGGATTTTTTACTTCACCCTAGTGTGGTTAGTTAATAGAGCTCTTTTTTCCCTCTATGGGCCCAGATATGTCCCTGTATATCCCCAGGTTCTATTTCCAACTAATACGCAAACAAACAAAAGGATAATCAAGCTTGCCATCATCTCTGTGAGTATTTCTAGGCATAAACTATATCTGGGATATTGGTGCACTTTAGTGGTGGCTGTGAGAGTACTCTGAAGTCTAGTAATTCCCTTCTCTCAGATGCTAAATTGTTTGTGCTCGTTGTGTAATTACAGGAGCTTTCTCCTGTTAACATAGTTCCCAGCCTGCTCCACTCTCCGCCCCCTTCCATTTCCCCTAGAGAAACTACAAGTGGTTACGCACCTGTGTTAGCCACGCTCCTTCGGGAGCATGGCTGGGTGAAGTGTTCTGCCATCGATTCCTGCTTCTTGCAGCCACTCTCCACCTTCTGGCTTCCGCTACTCTGAAGCCATGGTCCTCCGTTTCCTTCAATGAGGGCTCCTTGCACTTCAGGGTCATCAGCCGAACTATTTTCTCTCCCGACCCACCTCGCCACCTGAGTCATGTGTCTGATCTCGGCTGATGACTCCTCCTTCCTGTATCTGACCCATAATATGTCAGCACTTCCCTTTATGTCAGAACCTGACGCCTGATCTTGTCCGTCCTTGATGCTATTGTCCTGATTGAAGGCCTGAAATGTAATAACGGTCTTTTGTCTTTCAGCTCGTTATGGTATAGATTGTAGACCATAGAGGAGATTCAGGTAATTATTTCTTCTCCTTGTATCTTCCATTATGATACATCCCCATCCCTGGATTTTCCCGAATGGGTAAAAGAGGGACCCGGGGAATAAAATCAGCAGCGTTATTGTTCCTCCCCTGCCTGTGGTGGACTTTGAACTGAAAAGGTTGCAGGGTGAGGAACCACCTCAAAATCCAGGGGATGTTTCCCTTATTTCAACTCACCCAAGTCAAGGGTGCATGGTCAGTATACAGTATAAAGGGCTTACTACCCAGTCAATAATGTAACATTTCTGTGACCCACTTGACAGCAAGGCATTCACAGGATATCTCTGTTCCCTAGTAAACAGCTTACAGCTGATGAATTAGACAGGTAATTCCAATCCTTTCTCATTACATTAAGAAAGAACCACCACAATATCCAAGTTGGAGGCGTCAAATTGGAGAATATGCTTTCTCAAAATTGGGGAAATTCAACACAAGACTAGAGGTTATAATCAGTTTCAATTGCTTAAAGGTGTCTATTACCTTGTTAAAAGGTTGTTGGAAGTCGCAGTTGGTAGAGTTTTTATTTGGTAGGTCAGTTAAAGGGATGTCTGTCTCTGAGTAGTGAGGTATAAACCTTCTGCAATACCCTAAATGGCCTGGGTTTCTTTATTATTTTTGGAAAAAGGTGTTTTGGTGAAGGCCCTAACCTTCTTAGCTTGGGGCTTGATAGTCCCATTTCCCAACACATAGCCCAGATATCGCACTTTTCTATAACCTACTCAGGACTTCTTGGCATTGGTGTGTAAATTGGCCTTCTCTAGCTCTTTAAGAACTGAAAGAGCGGGTGATCTTCCCAAATTTTTCTAAAGATGACAATGTCATCCAGGTAAGTGGATGAGTACTCTTGTTGATCCCTTGGGACCTGGTTCACGAGCCTCTGAAATGTGGTTGGAGCTCCGTGCAACCCAAAGGGCAGTACTGTAAATTGGGATAACCCATAAGGGGTGGAGAGGAGAATGCAGCTTTGTCTCAGTCTTCTTTTTTATGGGGAACCTGCCAGTACCCTTCAGTAAGGTCTATGGTGGTGATATATCATGCTTCTCAATTAACTTGCCAAGTCGGGGAAGGGGATAGCCATTGAATTTGGGGATCTTATTAACCGCCCTAAAGTCTATACAGAAGCATATACTTCCATCAGGTTTAGGGACAAGTATGATATCGGATGACTAGTTGCCCGGGAAGGCTCAATAACATCCATATGTAACATTTGCTCTACATCATTTTGTATAGCTTATCATTGGGGAAGTCGGGATCCAGTAGGATTTTTGTATGATAGCAACTCCCTTTTGGGTGGGAATAGAATGCTCAGCCAAAAAAGTCTTTCCAGTAAGATCAGAAAAAATAGAAGTGAAAGGTTGTTGCCCCTGCAGGAGTTCTTTATTTTGTACATCCAACAAGGTTTCATTGAGGGGGAGTTGATCTAGTGTATTAGGTTCTTTAGTCACAGAGACAGCGGTCTGTACCTTTTTGGTTGGAGGGTGGCATCCCCAACCATTTCTTCCATAGATTTCTGTGGTAAATTTGCTCCTTACCCTGGTTTATTCTCAGATTATATGTAACTTTGCCAATTTTCTCAGTTATCTTAAATGGCCTTTCCACTCCATTTTTTTCACAGATGTGGTTAGCAGAACCAATCCCCCAGTCTCCTACTTGGTAGATTCCCCATTTTCTTCCTTCGTTGTATATGTGTTTCTGTCTTTACGTACTACTCTCTAAATTACGGTGGGCAAGTTCCTGTAACTTCCCTTTTCGCAATTGATTTATGTAGTCTTGAAGACTAGCCACATCTTCTCCAGTGTCTCTCTCAAACATTTCTTTTGTGATCTCAAGTAATTTGCAGCTCAAAGGGTGAATACCCTAAACTACTCTGGACTTGCCCCTGTAGTACAAAATGGCTAAAGGAAGTAACTGGTCCCAGTTCTTGCCATTCCAGGCTAAAGAGATAAGCTTGAGGAACCCATTATATTGCTCTACAAACCTGTTTGGTTGTGGGTGGTAGACAGTGGTTTTGATATGGTGTAGGCTCAGTTGTTTACAAATTTACTTAATCAGACGTGAGACGAAAGGGGTCCCCTGGTGTGTGAGAATGTCCTTGAGAAATCCTACACAAGATAAGGTCTCCACTTGGTGTTGAACTATCATTGTGGTAGTAGGATGATGTAAGTGATTGGCCTCGTGGTAAAAAGGTGGCATAGTCAACTGGTTCAAAAACACACTGATGCACTTTAGAAGACTTGGGGATGGGCCCAATGAGATTCATCCCCACTCTTTCGTTCGGGGTTACTATTATTGATAAGCATTGTAACAGAACTCAGGTGGATGTTAGGGATTTTCCCTTTGACAAATCTCACACTCCTGACTATACCTTTTTATCCGAACCAGGATACCAGGCCAGTACAAATTCTGTAATATCTCTTGAGTGGTTTTGTCAGCACCAAAGTAGCCGGTTAACTGAAAGGAATGCACCTAGAACATCATCTGTTCCCTGAATTCTTGGGGAAATAGCAGTTTTGGGGGTTAATTGATTCCACTTATGCAGTATAAGAGACCTTTTTTATCTGAAAGCAGAGGTGTGTGGAACTAAGGTTCCCATCATGTTCAATTAGGCTGCCCGAAAATTGTGGTCTGTTGCTCATGATTTGGGAGACAACAAAGTATCCTGAGTGGTGAATATCTCTTTCTGCGGATTACCTTCTCGGAGCACCTCAGATTTACTCTCTAAAGTCTTTCGAAACATTTAAAAAAACTGGGGGTTGTCGGTTCCTAATATGATATCTTCTGGGAGATTTCTACGGACCCCTACTGTTTTGTCCATCAAAAGTGGTTACCACTAGCTGAGCTGCTGGATACGTTTTACATCCTTGTGGACACACCTAATAACTATGTATTTATCAGGGATAATTTGGAAGGGTTGTATTAGGTCCTCTTGCACCACCGACTGTCTACGCCCAGAGTCTAGCAGGGCTGTAACCCACTTTTGATTGACCTGTAGACTTACATAGAAGCCTTGGCCCATTTCTTGTGTGAAAAATATGGAGCTTGGAGCGACATATACCTCCCTAGGCTCTTCTGTAACTTTCTTGTTCCTACAGAAGTGAGTGATATGTCCCCACTCCCCACACTTAAAGCATTGTGGTCCATTATTGGTGGGTTTTCGGATTTACTGGTACATGTTTTTTTGATGTCTGTGAGGCTTTGATAAGTATTTTTCTCATGTCTACCTTGAGCTTAAATATGGGGGAACTTGACCCCTTTTTTGTTTTCTGCCTGATAAAACCAGGAAAATATAGCTGCCATTTCCACAGCCTGTTCAATTGTCAAGCCTGAATGCTGTTGGGGTCATTTTAGAGTCTGTACTGATAAGGCCTGTAAGAATTGGTCATAATAGATTTTATCTATAATTTCCTCCATACTGTTCTCCTGCGGTCTCAGCCACTCATCAGTGGCACTTTTTAACTTGAAGAACCAAGTCTTTGAAGTATGCACAGAGGCTCCTCTTTATTTCTCAAAACCAATCGGGACGCCTCTTCATCCAAAACCAACCTATCAAAAATGATCTTCTTAATCTCCTCATATGGAGTGTCACCGTTGGCATTCACAGTCTGGGGCAGCTTGAGCTTCATCAGTTCGGAGAGGGTCTAAAAAGAATGGCATAACTCCATGGGCAATGTACTGGCCCAGGCAGCCCTTTCAAAGTTTAACAGAAAAGTATTTATAGTAACGCGAGAGTTGGCCTCAAAGGTATTGTATTGTAATTGCATTTAAATACTGCTTACTACCCTTGACGATGCGTCAAAGCATTTTTTAGGAGAGTAGCACACTCCCAAAAAACCCAAAAAGGTTTAGTGGTGAATTAGTATGGTGAAATATGAAATTAATTTTAGTGGTGAGTATGTTAGTCTGTTCTTGATAAGGATAGTGGAGGGATAGAAGAGGAAAAGTTTTGCATTTATACAGAACTTGCTACTCCTGATTATTGGTGAATTAGTCTAGGTAAGTATGAAATTAATTTGAGTGATGGACATGTTGGTCTAATCTTTGGATTGAAAAGGGTAGTGGAGGGATGGGAGAGGGAAGAGTCTGCAATTATATAGCACTTGCCCCCCCCTGATGAGGTGTTGTAGCACCTTTTGGGAAGTGGGAGCTACTCTTGACTCCAAAAAGGATTAGTGGTGAATCAGGGTAGGGAAATATGAAATTAATTTGATTTGAGCGGTGGTCATGGTAGTCTGTTATTTGGATTGTGAAAAGAATAGTGGAGGAATAGAAGGAGGAAGTGTCAAGATTTTTTTTCGTTTTGAGTTCATAGTTTAGGAGAGGGTTTGGGATGAGGTGGAGGGGAACAAGTCAAAGGGAAAGGTTTAGAAAGGCCTAAATGTGAGATCTGAATAGTGAAAGAGGTATGAGATAATGCAAGGAGGGGTAGAGGAGGAATGAGTCTAGGAAGTGTTATTTGGGGGATCATAGTAGTGGTATGGGGCTTGGAAAGGATAGTAGAGTGGTGGTAGAGGATATATTGAGAGAGGTATAGGGTGAGGAATAGGGTAGTGCATTGGAAAGAGTAGTAGAATGAGGTATGAGATGAGTCAGAGAGTTGTGGTAGAATATATATAGAGAGAGTGGTATGGGGTGAGAAATAGGTGTAGCTCCTCAACAAGCGAGGCCTGAGGTTAACTGTCCTTGATCTTTTGCCATTTTGCTGAAATGGACAGCCTGAGTCTGTATTGTATCAAGGAAAACCTCCCTGTCAGCTTTCAATGAAAACATCTGGCTCATTCTAACTTCTTCTGTCCTTGTATGTGTTGCTGTGTTAGATTGTCCATTTTGAGTCAGTGGACTACATTGTCCGCATTCTTCACCATGTGTCACTTGGCATGTGAGGTACGACCCAATAGCAACTTATGTGTTTGATATAATTTTATTTCTATGATTGAATTTCCAAGGGATTAGATATTTGGATGTTCCATTCTTCTTTCTCATTTTCCTCTTCCAGGTTCCTCTGAGGTCATTGGCCCATGGGCGCTCTTGACAGAAGGAGAAAAACACAGGTAAGTTCTGCACTCTCTTAACCTCTGTGGTTTTTATGGGTAATGATTTGCGGCCCGATCATCGAATGGATTTTGACTTCAGCTGGGTGTGTTTAGTTAATAGTTCTCATTTCTTTACTCTATGGGCCCAGGTAGGTCCCTGGTGCTCCCAGGGTCATATTTCCAACTAATATGCAAACAAACAAAGGATAATCAACCTTGCCCTCCTCTCTTTGAGGATTCCGAAGTATAAACTAGATCTGGGCTATTGGTGCTCTTCAGTGGTAGCCCTGAGAGTACTCAATAGTCTAGGGGTTCCCTTCTGTCAACCACGAAGTAGTTTGTGCTTGTTGGGTAAAAACAGTGGCTATCGCCTGCTAATGTAGTCCCCAACCCACTCCACCCACCACCCCCTCCCATTTCCCTTAGTAAAACCATAAGCGGTTACGGACCTGTGTTAGGTACGCTACTCCAAGAGCGTGGCTCGGTGAAGTGTCGTGCCACCAGTTCCTGCCTGTAGCTGCCACTCCACCCCTCCGGGCTTCCGCTACTCTGCCGGCGTGGTCGTCCCGTTCCTTTGGCACTTAAGGGTCATCTGCTGGGCTCTCTTCTGACAACTGCAATAACTGTTAGGGCACCAGCAGTTATTTAATGCATTTATTATACATTTTCCCTGCACCCCCTGCCTCCTATAGGGGTCCCACGGCTTTTAAGGGACACAAACTAACATCTTCTGTGCAATGTTTTCATGCAAAAAAAGTGTATGCATTTATTGGGTGCACTATTATCAAGAATTTGGGATGATGAGGATGATGACTAGTCATGTGTTACATTGGCTAAATTCTTCTTATTGCCCATTTGTCACTGACTTTTTTATTGCTTTTGTTGCAGGTACTGCAGAAGACATCATAAACAGTACTGATACAGAGAGAACCCCGCAAAAGAAAGCAGTTGACAGTGACACCACAATCTTCCATTTCTGAGTACTTCTGCACCTAGTTTTAAGTGCTAACTGCTAGTGCTAAGAAGATGGCCCCAAGGAAGGAAGGCCAGTGTAGAGGAGAAGAAGCTGAATGCCACCACTTGCATACAGCTGTCTTCTTTTTCAGAAAACGTGACATACCTACTGCACCATCCTCTGGTTAGAAAGAGGCTGAGATGATCACTGCTGCAACAGCAGCAACGGTCATGTCTCTCAGTGCTGCAGTGACAGCAGTCATGGAGAGAGCAGGGATTCTGAAAGAATTTTCTCAGCCAGCGGCGTCCGGCACAGGTAATTACGTGGGGTAAGGGCATGGCGAGGTGAGGGGCAGGTGTGTCAACAGACGATGGAGTACGTATAATTAAATAAATAAACAACACCTATTCCATCGTCTTTCAGCTTCCCCCCTGCCTCGTCCTGCGCTACCCCATTGTGTTTACCTGTTCTGGCCACCACTGGTCTCAGCCACTTACAAAATCGTTACAGGAAATATGAAAACAGGAGCCGCAAGAGATGTTCTGGAAGTAGGAGCTGAACAAAATGTTGGGGTTCTTGTTGAGCAAGATTTTGTTGTTAATGTTAATGTTATAGAATTTGTAAAGCACATGGCTGCCCCAGCAACGAGGCGTCCCGAGCAACGAGGGGTCCCAGCGGTAGCCTCAGGCTAAACAGCTGCAGAAAAAAAAGACAAGAGAGGGCTGCAGGAGCATTAAACAGAGAACAACCAGGACTTCAGGGATATCCTGAATGACCAATGGTTCTGAATGATTCTAATGGATAAGGGAAGTGTGTTCCTAAGGGCAAGTGCTTTGGCACAGAAAGCTCTGCCATCTGCAATTACTCTTTTAAGACGTGGAACACAGGTCAAATGAAGGTTGGCTGAGTGCAAGGCCTGTGGGGGTAAATATGGAAGAAGCATAGTGGACAGAATGGGGGGATCCTGGGAGACTAGGATCTTATGGGCCATGCACAGGATGTTAAAGTGGACATGCTTGTCCACAGGAAGCCAATGAAATATTCGGATGAGACTAGAGACCGAAAAGAACTTCAGGAGAGAGAATAACATCCTTGCTTCATTATTTTTGGGCCAGCTGGAGTCTTCTAATCACTTTCTTATTAGACCCTATAAAATATTACGATAGTCTAACCTAGAGAGAATGGCTGACTGAATAAGAACCTGTCGAGTGTGTGAATCAAAGAGTCCAAGAAAAGGTTTGAGCACACATAGATACCCAAAGCACATGCCTACGACCAATTCTATCTGAGCTTCAAAAGTCAAAGCATTGTCCACCCAGACATCTAGATTTTTTACCACAGATTTGGGTTGTGGATAACTTTTCCGAGAAGAATGATTTCAGATTTTCTCAAATTCAGTTTCAGGCAATTGTCTGCCACCCAGTCTGCAGCAGCCACCATACCACTCTGGAATGTAACCAAATCCAAAGTGGGTTTATTGGAGAGGGATAGCATGGGCGGGGTATCATCAGCATAGGACACCAGTGTGAAACCCTGGGCTTTCACAACCTGAGCCAACAGTTTAGTATAAATTTTAAACAGAGTGGGGCTCAGCAAGGAGCCCTAGAGGACATCATGACACAGAGCATGTGAAGGGGAACTATGCGGAGGGGAATCAACCTGGAAAGAACGATCAGAGAGAGTGGAGGAAAACCAGGTGAATGCAGCCCCACCTATACCAATCTCCTGTAAGCACTGAAGCAAGATATCATGAAACACAGTATCAAATGCGGCGCTTAAGTCGTGCAGGACCGGAGCAGAGGATCTGCCGTCATCTAAAGCTTTGTGTAGATGATCAGTGACTACAAGGAGAGCTGACTCAGTTCTATGTAGTTGTCTTAAACCATTCTGAGAAATATCCAGAATTTGGTTTTCCTCCAAAAGAGTCGTTAAGATCGTACTGTTATATGTCTCTGTAACTTTGCCAAGAAATGGCAATAAGGAAATTGGACAAATGTTTTTAGGTTTGGAAGCATCCAGAGCAGGTTTTTTCAGAAGGGGAATAACTTTGGCATGTTTCCAAGAAGCTGGTACAGATGTCGATGCCAAGGAAAGATTGATCAGCTCAAGACAAAGTGGAAGAAGACTGTCCTCGATATTAAGAAGCAAATCAGTCTTAAGAGGATTAGCTGGTGAGCTTGATTTGACTTACAAAGAATCTGTAGCTCTTCAAAGGACAGCACATGAAGAAGTTGGAGGCGAGTGGAGGAATTATTAGTGGGAACCTCTGAACTAAAATAAGTGGTATCAAGGGTGAAGTTGGAGTAAATGTAATCCACCTTACTAATAAAATATGTTGCCAGCTCCTCGCATTGGTCATTAGAAGCTACCCCAAATTCTGCAGCAGATTCAGATTTCATAAGACCATTAAGAAGGGAGTAGATGACTTTTGCAGGTTTACTACTATTCTTTATTTCATTTGCAAAGTACTTGGCCCCAGATTTCTGATCTGTTTTTGGTATGCCTCTATGGCTGCTCTGTACTACCTTTTTATAGAGGGGTCGTAAGGACTTCTCCAGAAGCGTTCCAGAACCTTGCAGTTCTTCCTGGCCAAAATCAAGATTTCATTAAAGCAAGGACTGGCGTGCTTTTTCTTGTAACAGATCGGTCTGAAAGGGATGCACAAGTTTAGGGCACAAGTAATCCAGTCATGGAAGATACTATTTGCTGCCTCAACATTAGAGGCCAACTGTGGGCACTGCATTTGAAGAAGATCTAAAAATATGTAGGGATCCCGCTTGTTCCAAGCGCATTTAAGAATGACTGGGTGGAAAGACTACTTGAGGCCTTCTAAGCAAATGGACATAGGAATCAAAAAATGGCCTGTCCAAGTCATAGGGAGAGGGGTAAGGATATTCAACATATTAAGACCAGAAAAGAAAGGGTCGAGGAAGTGCACAGCTGAATGTGTGGCACCAGAGACTTGTTGCACCTGCTGGCAAGCTGCGAGAACAGCTACAAAATTAGCGATATCACAATCTTGGCTAGCATCCAAATGGAGAATAAGATCACCCACAATATTAAAGTTGGCTGACTTAATGGTCAATGAGGCAATCAGATTTGATAGTGCCTCCCTAAAAGTTTTAGACAGGCCTGGAGGGTGATAAATTAGTAGCCCAGAAAAAGTAAAATTACCATTCGAAGCAATTTTAAAGCGAGCGCTCGCACAATCAG
The DNA here is from genome assembly GCF_964204655.1 of Triturus cristatus. NCBI lineage: Eukaryota > Metazoa > Chordata > Amphibia > Caudata > Salamandridae > Triturus > Triturus cristatus. The sequence goes on along the minus strand of NC_140583.1, from coordinate 1,015,974,597 downwards.
GAATTTTCCTCTGTGTAACGTTGCAAGTGTAAGACTCTTTAAAAATCACTGCGATGCCCCCACCTCTACCACTAACTCTGTTAAAGTTCTTCAGATGGTAGCCTGAAGGAAGAACAAGAACTGGTTCTGCCATGGAGTCCTGGGTTAACCAGGTCTCCGTCAAAAACTCAACATCGGGGTTATAATCCTGAATGAGACTAAAACATCTCAGACCGTTCTTCCCCTATCAGCTTCACGATCTCTAGCAAGGTAAAGGAAAGTACTCTGCTATCTTCTCCTCTTCCGCTTCTGATGATCTGGACATGCACTGGACACCAGCCGAGTCTGAGAGACTGGGGAAAAGGAAGCTTCCTCAAAACCTAGCAAGTGAGGAAGATGGTGATGATGATGACTAACCAGTGATCATTAGAATGGAGAGTGGCACAGAGGTGGTACAGATTACCTCAACTTAACCTGCTCAGATTCATATGGTTCCATCAACACCCCTCACTTCCATATTTTGAAGACCTCAGAAACCTGCAGCCACCATAATAGCAGCACTCCCTACTAAAAAAAGGAGACAACAACACAACCAGCTAGTTTTACATCCAGTTATTCAGTCTTTGGAACATTAACAAAGCTCACCTCCTCAGTTTAGAACTTCTTTACATTTTGCCAGCATGAGGATAACATTGCAAAATACTCTCTTTACCACAAGAAAGTTTGTAGTGTTAAGCATGATGGGGACCACAGTATCAAAGGCGCACTTGAAACACAACACAAAGTCATGTGGGAAGACCACCTTAAAAGATAGCTGCTGGGGAATAGAAAAAGAACCAGCAGTTGAAGCCATAGAAGAAGCTAGTTAGGAGGAATATCAGTAGAATTTCAGCAGTAGCACCATGGAAACACCACTATAAGCATCCTTCATAGTATAAAATCCTCCACCACAGCCAACTCTGCATGGCATAAGGCACAGTGGGATACAGCGATTTCCACCATAAAGTTTCCAGGCAGCCTACCTACTGCTGGTACCCATAGGTCACTTGTGGCAGTAGTAACACAAGAAAAACTAACCACTATTAAGTCTATGTTTATCAAGGAGTCACTGCACCACCAGAACCACAAAAAATCCAGTTTCTACATCAGGAAGCTGGTTAAAATGCTAACGCTTGACCTCCCTTTCTCTTTTGTGAAAGAAGTTTGCTCCTTGGAATTTGTGGAGGCCCTATACCCAAAATAAAATGTTCCCAGCTGGAACTATATTGCTAGAGTGGCTGTGCCTGTACTGCATAATAAAGTGATGAAATGTGTTGGCAATTATATTAAAGCAGACTGCTGTTCAGTCCTTCCAACTAACGATGGACATTTGGACCAGTTGTCAAGCAACCGATTACATGTGCATCACTGCACACCAGTTCTCTTTTGAGGGAGCCAGGCAAAGGCTAGCTGTTGGTGTACCTGTGAATAGTGCTTTTCAGGGCATTCAGTAGCATGCAAAAATTTCAATGTTCACCATGGAGAAATCACATGCAGCTAGCAACATCTTGGAAGAGTTTAATGTCAAGGTCTATGGATGGCTTGTACATGAGGTCTTTCAACTGGATTTGTTGCCACTGGTAATGGTAGTAATATAGTAAAATATAGTGAAAGCCATGACTAATACAGGATATTCCTGTGTAAATCACATTGCATCAACCTAATTGTGTAAGACTTTCTCAAAAATGAAGAGGTAGTCAGTATCATACTGGTCACCTGACAAAGAATATGCACTCTTTTCAATCATTCATTTATTCATTCAAAGCACAGAAGGAGATGAAGATTCTTCATTGTGTGAATAAGCTACTTGCAAAAGCCATTGTACAGTATGTTTAAACAAGCTGGAACTCAGTCTACTGCATGGTGGAATACCTGTTTGAGGAGTACAAGTCTATCGACAACTATGTAATTCAAATGAGAGGGAATGAAAATGCAAAGCCATGGCAATAGAGGTGGGAAAATGGGGGCTTCTGGAGTACCTGATACAAAGCTACTTCCTTTTCAATTTGTGACATTGGACTTCTTGAAGGAAAACTGTACCATGAGCCAAGCAATTCTGCTGCAGGATAGGTTGTGAGAGGTGGAACAAACGTTCACCAGTGTCAATGAAGAAGCAGCTTTGTTTGTGAATAGCTTAATAGCAGAGCTGCGAGGAGATATTACAGAGCACATAGATTTCCTGCACAGGAAAATCAGAATGTCAAATATCCATGTATGATTCTAATGAACTTCTCAGACTACAGAATTAAGGAAAACATCTTAAATACAGCAATAGCCAAGAGATAATTTTCCACCTCTATGATCCAACATTTTAGAATTTTTTCTGACATGTCCGCAGCCTTAGCACATAGACGGAAGGATTTTATTAAATGATTGACTCCTTTAAGGCTTAAGAAGCGCAAGCATCAATTGTTCAACAATCTAAACTGAAAGTCCTGGCTAAAGGATCTTTTTTTATCTTCACGGACACATCAGAGGCTCAAACCTTTTTGGAAGATCTGAGTGCTGCGTAAGAGAAAGGAACACTGTAGTCATAAATTGGCATCGGATTATAGCATGATGTGTTATGAGATCTCTTAGTTGAGGGCACTTCAGGGCGGGTATGAGGTGAATCAAGAGGCGCAAAAGGATGCAACAAGATGCCATCCAGCAAAAAGAAGGAGGAGGAAACAGTGGGAATAGCGGGGTTTTTCTTCCTTTGGGGGGGGTTGTGGGGGTGAAGCATTCAGAAAAAAGAGACTTCTTAGGTGAAGTTTCATTGTTTCAGAATTTAAGTAGACTTGGCAGAGAAATTGTCAATATACGGGTGAATTTCACTGAAACACATTATGCACTTTAGGTGGAGAATGAACACTAGGCACTTTATGTTTTATTTTAGGTATACATATATATATATTTCCTTGCACCTTTCATGTCAGTTGCTATTATGATCTGCTGCTTAACTACAAATTTGCACACTAGACGGCCATCTTCTTGGAAGTGGTTTTTTAGGATGCCATGTTGTCAGATAAATGGTAGTTGTAGAATATATCTTAGGTACCTATGTTATTGTATTGTTATGTCTCAGTTGCTATCTAGAACTGCTGCTCAATGCACAATTTGCACAATTTGCACTTTAGTTTGCCAACTTCTAGGAAGAGATTTTATAGGAAGGATTTCTATGTATTTTATGCTAAATCCCTAATACAGTCAGAGCTAAGGTTGGGGTGGTATGTTCAATATGTTATAATTAATACTCTATTAAACCTCTGGCCCCGTTCCATGCACAAGAAACTTTAAGCATCCCAGTCACTGTTGGATGTTGAATAGGAATAAACTAACAATGTTGTCTTTTAATGCTAATGGTCTAAACAGCAGGCGTAAAGCCTACGCTGTAGAGAGCTGTCTCAGAGGGTATTATCCCGATGTTATCTTTTTTCAAGAGATGCATTTCCGAAGCTTATCAGATGCTAGCAAAATTCTTAAGAACTGGGCGGGTTTCTATTTTTCATCTGTTTCGGGCATTGCCCAGAGAGGAGTGGGAATTACTTTAGGTAAGCATGTTCAATTGCATGTTAAATCATCACACTCAGATTTGGGTGGAAGATGGACGTTCATTCATGGAAAACTAAATCAGCTAGATCTTATATTGGCCACAATGTATGCACCAGTGATACAGGACCCACTCCGTATTCTACAATTAAAGCAAGCTCTATCAGGCATTCCTGGTCAGATCATATGGGGAGGTGATTTAAATTTTTTACAGGATCCTTTAGTTGACTCGACAAAGATAGAACAAAAACAAAATAAACCCCAAGTCTCTATCGCACTGTCTAGTTGTAAACTCGATCTAGATATTGTAGATAATTGGCGCCTTAATAACCCAGCTAAACGTGGGTACTCTTATTACTCAGCAAAATACGATTCAGCATCAAGAATAGATTTTTTTCTGACCTCCCATAATCTTGTAGTTAGTAAACATGAACATATTTTTAATGTCTTTTGCGGCCATGCCTTAATCAAAACGAAAGTCGTTGTAGGGAGTACGGACGAAAGTGCATCAAGAAGATGGCATTTTAATAAATTTAATTTAGCAAACGATCTGTGGTGCACAGAAATAGATAACGAGATTAGTGCCTATATAAATAAAGATTCTGCCCCAATCAATATAATCTGGGACGCATTTATGGCCACAATAAGAGGCATACTTACCTCGAAGGAGATCCCACAACAAAGAGCTAAAAAAGAGGAAATGTTTAAGATTGAAACAATACTTTCCCACGCTTATCAGGAATACATCAGAAACAGGGATCCAAAAAGTAAACAGGAACTAGTAGAAGCAAAAACACAAATGAGAGAATTCTACAATGGTTTAGGCGATATGGCAAGCAGAACTTACCTTCAGACAGTCTATGAAGATAGCGAATACACAGGGATGCTCTTAGCCTAGCAGGCAAAAGAGAAACAGGTATGTAACAGGATTGAAAGTATCTGGAATGAATTAGTACGTTGGATATAGGAGAGGTCTTCCTTAAGCACTATAAGGGAATTTATCAATCAGACTACCATGCACCCTTGGAATCCATCCACGGTTTTCTGTACGATTTGCCAATTCCTATATTAAAGAGGAACTTTCAAGAGGAAGTGCTAGCTGATTTTAAGAGGGAAGAACTTGACTTAGTCATAAGCTCTATGTCCAACTGTAAAGCAACGGGGGAAGACGGCTTTCCCACAGAATTCTTTAAAACATTCGCCTAACCTCTTAATATTGAATTTTTAAAGCTTGCAAATTATCTACTACAAGGAGGTGACCCTCCAATATCTTTTTGCACAGCAGTAGTGGTCAGCATTTTAAAGAAGGACAAAGATAAGCCTTCTAAATGTTGACTACAAAATCTTTACAAAACTCCTCACTAATAGACTAAATAGAATGGTATGTGCACTTATTGGGATGGATCAATGCAGCTTTGTGGCAGGGAGACAGCTCCATATATAAAACAATTTTTTATTAGACGCATTAGATTTTTTTAACGTAAATAAGACTGAGGCCCAGGTCTGGTTTTTAGACGCCGAAAAAGCGTTTGACCTAGTCTCATGGGATTGTCTGTTTTTAATTTTGGGAAAATTTGGCTTCCCAGAGAAGTTTATACATCTAATAAGATGGCTCTACACGAATTCACAGGCGCAAATTTTAAATCAATTCTGTAAATATAGGCACATGTCAAATAAACAGAGACACTAGACAAGGGTGTCCTCTTTCTCCAATTTTATTTGTGTTATTTTTAGAGCCACTAGCAATAGCAATTAGACAGAAAAAGGCGTACACGGTCCCTGTCCAAGGGATGACAAATATAAAACTCTATGCTGACAACATTGACCTCTTTTTAAACGCAAAAACAGACACCCAGGAGGAAATTATGAGTATTTTCTCAGATTTCCAAGCAATAGGTGGTTATAAAATAAACAAGTCTAAAACAGAGATCATATTGTGCAACTGTTCGATAGATTCTCTATTGCCAGATTTCAGGCCGGTATACAACACTCGCCCAAAGAGATACTTAGGGATCTTTGTGACGGAGAAATTGGAAGATCTATTCCATTTAAACTATACCCCGTTGCTGAAAAAAGTGAAGCACCTGCTAGCACGATGGAATCAGCTCCCACTTTTATTATTAGGTTGTGTGGCACTATTCGGTATGTCAATCCTTCCACTATTTAATTTTATTTTTAGTGACGCTCCATGTGCGCTACAAGCAGCTTTATTTAAAGAGATCGATAGCATGTTTTCCTCCTTTTTATGGTCGAATAAGATACTGAGACTGGCACTTAACACTTCAAGTCACCCTGTTGCAGAAGGAGGGTTATCCCTACCAAATATTAGGAGTTATTACCATGCGACTTTTGCACATCATAGTTTTAGATTTTTCTTTTTGGATCCTCAGAAGGCAGACAATTTCTTTATGAAAAAGATCTTAAAGGAACATAATATTGTTGACCCTACAAGAATAACTAAGTACCCTAAGAAAGTTCCATATAAGACTCTCCAATGGGTACTCAAGCAAAAATCTTAGTTTAAAAAAAAAATGTGTATTCCAAGATTTAATAGCTCAACTAGGCTGTCCAATTTTTTTTATGGGGGAAAGATGTTTTTTAGAGACTAGTATTCTTAAAATATGGGAAGAAAATGGGTATGTACAATTCGGGATTTTATTATAGGTAACTCTCGGAAGCAATGGCCAGAGATCGAAATGGGGCTCACGCACTCTAAAACAATATTAAATTGGTCATTTATTAGAATAATACCCCTGTTGGAAAAATTTGATATATATAATACTTCGCTAGAGCAAATATCAGTGAAGCCTTTGATTCCCCGACCCAACAGAGGATTAGCGCCTGGGTGAAAATCTTTGATGAAAACAAACCTTTATTAGCATATGATAAAATCTGTGATAGATGGTGGAAAAGGGAAGGGATGCAGGTCTCAATATCAACCTGGAGCAAAATTAACACCCTTAACGCATCAACACTTAGAGGCGCAAACTTTAAGCGTATGCAATTCTACTCAAAAAGGCTGATCTATAGGACTCCTTCTTTTCTTCATAAGATATACCCACAAATAGAGGACAGGTGTTTCTGCTGCACAGAAGAGGGTGGTGGCACCGGTTCACATATTATCTGGGAGTGTCCAAAAATCAGTGGTCTCTGGGAAGGAATTGAACTTTATCTAAGATCCACCTTAGACCCTTCCATTTCCATTGATGCATCAATTGCAGTTCTGGGTTGTTCCCCCGATATTACTTTACAAGATGAATGCCTATACATTGCAGCATTGGTAGCAAGATCTTTAATTCTACAATGCTGGTGATCTGATACGGTACCCTCTTTTAAGGCATGGAGAGAGAAACTAAGTAAAATCAAAGAACTGGAAAAAAAATGCACTAAGATCAGGCTCAATAAAAAAGTACGAGAAACTCTGGAGTTTACTAGGGTTATAAGTTAGAGATAGGGAAAACTGTTTTTGAATTTATATTATCAATAAAGAGAAGACGATGCGGTAATTCGAATAACTAAGTCCAGTCTGCAAGGTCTTCTCCCCAACCTTCTCTTACCTTACCATACGTTTATAGGCACTTTATATATCCTTTAGTTTTATACTACATGTCTGCCCCCTTCTCTTGTTTTTTTTTGGGTTGCTTTAAGAGATATTGAAATAACGTTGAATTGTGTCCATGCCTAATATTCTATATTTAGCACTTTGCACTCTGCACTTTAATGTAACTCTGATTTGTAATTGTATTTTTTGACTGCCATGTCTCTTCTCTGCAACAGGGCGATGGGAAAAATTGTTAGGTTATTGTTATAGCTAAATGTTTAGCACTTTGCACTTCATATGGCATCTCTTCTCTGTAATACAGAGATATGTGAAAGATTGATGAGATATGTTTACCTCTAAATGTTTAGCACTCTGCACTATATATAGTATGTATTATTGGTATGTAATGCTGTAACTTTTCTTTATCCATTGACTATTGGCAGAGTAACTTGAATATTCTGAGTTGGTCATACTATGCACTTTACTTGACTATTCTGCAGCTTTGTAAAAGATTGATGAGATACGTTTACCTCTAAATGTCTAGCACTTTGCACTTCATATGGTATTTATTCCTGATATGTAATGATGTAGTTTTTCTTTTTACATTGCCTATTGGCAAAATAACTTCGATATTCTGAGTTGTTCGCAATATGCACTTTTCTTGATAATTCTGTAGCTTTGTAATTTGTATGAACTCTCAATAAAAAATAAAATACAAAATTAAAATAGCTTAATCGTTGGCTGCAAAAAGAGACCTTTTTCACCAAAGACATGATACTGAATTCTCAAAACAAAAAAAACTGGTGTATTTAATTCCTTTTGCTATAATGAATGTTTTACTTCACAAGAAGAATGACTGTGAATTTGAGGCTGGGGCAGACGTTCTGAAGTGCAGCCTTCCATCTGCTCATAGGGCAGTGCTGTTTGCTCACAGTCTTTGCAGCAGCAGCCATAACCATCGCCAGATAATCCAAAACCCACAGCAACAACCATTCAAAGCTGACAGCCAACCTCTGCAATAATTTGGTTTCATTAAATAGGACTTAGGTCAAGTGCAGAGTTGCAAGCACAACAAGTGGCAGCACCAGTAGCAATTGAGAAGATGGTCCAAGACTGTCTGAATGACCCAACAGGGATGTATCTGCATCAAGACCCATTGTTCTATTGGTATGACAAGAACTCACACTGACTAGTGCTCAGAAAGCGTCCATTAAGTCTCTTGCATGTCTGGTAGCCAGGGTTTCTTCAGAGCATGTATTCAGTGCAGCTGTCACAGTTATCAAAGTCAGAAGGGCCAGTTTTTTGCCTGAAAATGTGAAGAGACTATGATGAATAAAATGAACAAACACTTCATGCCAAAGGATTATAGTGCTCTTGAAACAACCAAGGACGTCTAGGACAACTGGCCCGGAATCTCAAGTTCGATCAGTGATTATCCTCCGAATGACTCCCCTGAGTCTGATGACAAACTCTACTTTCACGACTAATGCAACAGAAGAAATGTAGAAGAGAACTGCTTAAAAAAAACAAAGAAGCAAAAACAAAATCTAATTTATATTTGCTGTGTGACTTATACTGCCAATTGTAAATAATAAACGAGAATAGAGCACTGCACAGATAGTCAAAGAAGGAGGACACAGCAATCATTTGACCCAGGCTGGGTGATCGGTCAGAGCCGAGAAAAACTAGCTCAACTTTCTGTTCAACCATTGACTTTGAAATGAGTACATGGTGACTATCTGCTGCAATCGAAAGTCAACGTTTCCAAAAAAGAAGTGTAAGAATAATATGTCTCCCATCCCTATCCTTTGTTTCTTTTAATTTGGGATATATTTTTCTATTTTTATTTAGTTAACATAATTAGTTCCCCTGAGATCAGTCAGTTTATTTACCAAGACAAAACTAATGCTCAAATTCTTTTACATTTTTGTCAACACTACAGATCCATCTCTTTGAGATTAAATAAGTCTTAAAGTTTAGTTGACAACAACCACAAGAAGGACCATTGCCTAATATCTGCTTTGATGGGAAACAAGAGGACTCAAAGCGGCCTACTGCTGTTGCCTTGAGCAGTGCGTCAATTAGGAAAATGCAAACTAGGGGCTGAAATGGCAAACTCTAATTAAGTGATCATTCTGTTGTTTTAAGAATACCATCAAGAAATTGCAAATTCCATCAAATAACCATTCGCAATTTGCGATTTCCTTTTTTTTATAACAACTTTTATTGGGTTTTAAATGCCACAGGAGGCTAACAAAAGAAGGCACATGTAGACTTTCAGCATTGCGTATACAAAATACAACCAGCAAATCAGGGCATATACATAAATCGGAATTTGTGATTTCTGAACAGGAATCCACTAAAGTGCAATTGGAAGAAGTGGGTGCAGTTTGCACACCAGCCTCTGTAGAATGCATTGGTATTTTGTGAAGCAACCTATGTCTCAAAAGGTTGGTAAGCAAATTACTGATTCGTAGTGGACCACAATTCTACATACCTCATTAATATGCATGAGTTAAGTCGCAAATTGAGACCCTCTATGATTTGTTAAAGTCACAGACAAGGTGGCCTGTTGGGGTCAGCAGACCATCATGTGTGTGATTTCTTTTAAATAAAGCTTTAAATGGTGGTGGACCTAATCAACTACCAATCAATCAATTATGCTCCAATTTAGCATTGAACTCTTCAGAGGCTCATAATAGGACTTGTCTCGTTCCTCTCTCTGACTGTCCATTATGCCCACAGGCTTTGCTCATATTACCTACCACAGCAGGTTCCTAATTCATCATGATTTTAAAAGGTGCTTCTATTATTTCCTCAACCAGGGCAGAATACTGGTGTTCACTATTTATCTCAAAGAGTCAGCTTAGCGCAGGTTTTATATAATGAAATTGTAATGGTGAGAAGAGTAAAGTGGGTAGGTAGTTCTAAGAAATCTTCCCCAAGAGATTGTATTTGTCAACTACTTGCTTGCAAGGTGATCTACTACCCAATTGTATAATTTCCCACCAACTGTTAGCATTGAAGCAGTACCCTTGGGTTTCTTTTATAAACCTGCAGACTCTTTCGAGAATCAAGAGACCCCTCCACCTAAAGGGTTAACAAACCAACCACTGGTGTTCGAGGGGGTGAGCCCTTCTAATAGATTTTCTCTTTTAGAATCCTTGGATGACATTGATTGACCCCCAATAATGAGATCAACTGATTATACAATTGAAGAGGATGCACGTACGGATTTTACATACATCAAGCTATAGGGAATAGGTCTTATTTGGTTATAGACACAGGTACATTTTCAAACAAGTTAATCAGTGATGTCACTGTTGTATTATGGAATGTGGCCGGGATAGCTGATAAAACATCTATTATAGATTGGCTGAAACATATAGCTCCTGCACAGTTTTTTTGTATCTAGGAAACGTGGTCTACAAAACCAATTTTTATGGAAGGTTTTGTCTTGGTGGCCAATCTGGCTACCTTATTGGCAGCAGGGAGGGCAAAGGGTCGTATTTCTGTTTTAGTTTCCACTCTAGCTTCCGCGAGAATATCCAAGTCCAATACTGCTTCCTCCTTTTACTAATTTGTTCTCCCCGTGCAGGACGAATCCCCTGATACTCTGATTGTACATTTTCTACCTATGATTTTTGCAAAACATAAACTGAGGTGGTTTTAGTGCTGGAACAATATCTAGACATGTTTTTAAGTAATGTAACAAAAGCTCAGTTTTTAATTTGAGCTAGAGTCTTAAGTATCACTATATGTCCTTATCCGGCTAAAGAAGTGTGTAGAGTTGTTGATGTCAAATGAATTTCTTGCACAATACTTATGGTGAATCCTTCAATTCAATGTTGGCCAAATACAATATGAATCTCATAGCACAAAGCTGTGATTATATACCACTTCCTCAGCTCAAATTTATTGACAGGGGTTTTGGGTCAATGATTGACCATATCAGAAGCCCATGTGATCCTATAATCAAACGATACATCCTACAGGTGCAGAACAATTATGTGGATTTTTCAAAAATCTTATTCACCTATGAACACCTTTCCTTATGATGGTATTCAACGCTACCCAAGTGGGTCTTTTCTCACCTACTACATAATCCCCATTTATAAGAAGGGCAACCAAGATGACCCATCATGTTATCGCCCTATTTCCATCTTGGATTTATTGGCTAAGCTATTCGGCAGGGTCATTCTAGAGGGTCTCGAGATTTGGGAAGAGGAATTTATATCCTTAAAAAATCTCAGTATGGGTTTAGAAAGGGACTGGGAACAGTTGAGAAAGCAGTGAACCTTGATTTAACAGTGGGGAAATATACAAGGATAAATGATGAGGTTTCCATCTATTTTTCATGAACCTGAGTAGTGCCTTTGACCTGATCAATCACAAAAAGTTACGGCACATCATGAGAACACTCGGAGTTCAAGGGCATCTAGTTATAATGCTATCCAGGGAGTACTTGAATGCAACAGCAAAGGTTTGAAATGGTCCCAACAGAGCTTGTACACCCCTATTTTGGGATAAAGAGAGGAATAAGGAAGGGGGGCTTATTGGCACCTTTTTTGTTATATTCCACTACAACAATAGGATGGATGATAAACTTTAGGTACCTAAGTCTGATTTCCCAAGAGTCAGTGTTAGAAACATATCCATACTATTATATGCAGATGACACCATTCTCTTGTCACAAACAGCAAATGGATTACAGCAGGGGGGGATTTTCAGATTTGCTAATAAGTTGGGTTGTAAACCAATAAGAGAAATGCCAGCACTTTACAGAAGCAATTGCCTAGGTGGGGCCCTGTATAGGGGGGGTTTATGGGGTTGTGATTCAAACTTGATGATCCAAAGACTACATTTCTCAGACATCTTCTTGCCCTCCCACAATCGTCCTCTGTAGTAGCCATTCATAAGGAGCTAGGTAGTTTGCATATTTAGGATACTTTACATATAATGCCAGGTCTTCTCTGGCTTGCGGAGTGAAGCACACCAAAGAACTAATTTCCAAGGGAAATAATGACAGACTGCCTAGCCCTGGGCCACACCCTTGGTTATACAACATAACAACAACTCTTAAATAACTTTAATGATCAGGATGTATCTTCAAGTCCATCATTAATAATGCGATTCTCTAAAGGTGAACTCAAGGCTCATTAATATTAGAGAGCACGAGCTAGAGTAGGATTCAAGGGAGCTTCGTCCAAGGTTCTTCCCTTGATAGAATACATGACAGGTATCCAACATTATTTGCTTAAAATCCCAAATCCATATCATAGGAACATACTTACATTTTTTTACCTAGGTTTGGTACATAATCTGGTGGCATTCACACAGATTTATGTAGTTTTTAACATTGAATTTTGATAATGTCTGAGTAATGTTCTATTATATTTTCTTTTATGGCTTCACTATGTTATAAACCAGATAAAGATGAATTTGACTTTAGAATGAAGCAATATTTTTGTAATGCAGCATCTTTTCCTAAATGTAAAACATTTAAAAAAGAAAATGAATAGTTTTATAATATTTTTTTGTGAGCAAGCAGTGGTCCAAAGACCACTGCCTGCTTGTAAAACAAGTGTTTGCTGGCATTCACAAAGGGTAAGGGTCCCCTTGGGGACTCATTCTCATTTAAGAATGCTTACCAACACTTTTAATTTGGTGGTAAAATATTAATGTATTGCACCCAGATTTTGGTTGCAAAACATTAATACAGTGGCTAAAGAATATGTATTTGGGTGTTACACCATTTACACACCCCTTCCAAATACCGATTCTGCATTTGTTCTAAAAACCTGAATCAAAATATGGGTTTTGTGTATTTAAAAAAGCCATTTTGCAGTCGGAAAGGCTCAAATTCGAACTTTGAAAACCATAAAATCACTTGATACATGAGGCCCTAGTTTTCTGTGATTGTTGGTAAGAGATTGGTTCCTCTCACTGGTACACCACTGCATGAGCCTATGCACTTTTGCTCTTCAGGCACCATCAGGCTTGACTCTCCAATATTGACATTTTACTTTTACACTTCACAGGCCACGTTGCTTGTGTAGGAAAGCAGGCCTTTTTGCAGATGCCCCTCACTTTATGCCCTCATTTGGACTACTAGACTCTTGCTTTTGACTTTGACAGTGAACTGAAGCCTGCTAACCAGGCCCCAGTGCCAGTGCTCTCTCCCTAAAACAGATATGTTTGAATTGGTAACCCCAGTTGTCAAAGGACTTTAGCCCTCTTATAAGTTTCCAGTATACAGTACCAGTGCTATTCAGGGCATGGGTATTAAAGGGGTCACCAGGGCCTGCAGCACTGTTTGTGCAACCCCGAGGGACCCAAGTAAATTTCTGACAGCAGGGTACCATTGCAGACTTCAGGAGTAGTGCAAATTTCTCAAACTCAGCATTGCCCTTGCCCTGTGACGCAAAGTCAATCCACTATTTTTAAAATATACCAGTCATTCCTAAGGAAGGCCTCCTAAAGTCTAGGAGGCAGGGTTCATTACATTAAAGGTGTGGACATGTGAGCGCAAGCTTCTATGTACCTACAGTGGCCTTTATCATCAAAGGGTACTATAAGTGATAGACTGTCGATAGGATAATATGGGTTAGCACCCTGTCAAACCAGAGGTTGGGAACTCCATTATTGTCCCACCTAAATAAGCGCTGTTTGGTATCAAACAACATGCTGACGATGTGGCATGCAACCTGGTGTCTAACTTAGGTTGCCCTAGCCTTTCCTGTGCTCTGGCTGCCAGCCTGCGCTTGCTGCCACCCAAACAGGAATCTGATCCCCTGCAAGGAGATGTGATCCCTCACAGGAGTCAGAAACAATGGCCTGGATGGGAAGGAGGTCACATCTCCCTTCCTGACAGCCCGGCTTGTGAAGTGGCGCATCAAGGCTGCGACCTTCAAAGGCTGCACCAAATGTGAAATGCAATCAGGCTGCCTCCCAAAGAGGGAAACAGCCCTCCCCCTGCTCCCAGGCACATTTACACCCGGAGAGGTGGGAAATTAGGTAGTCAGGAGGTGTACACCCCCAGAAGGCTAGCTGCATCTCTATGGTGGGCTACCTGGTCTGTACTTCTGCCATTTCTAAAAGTGCTAGAATGGTGGGTTTCGAGTAGAGAAGGTGACCTCCAACCCAGGATGTGGTCACTTGAGGGGCAAATTAGCTGCTGGGAATAGTGGCCATTGGCCACTTGCACCAACACCCCTAACACCTCCAAATCTAGAATGTAAGGGCTACCTCTGACATTGGAACCTCAGTTCATGTCTGACTTGCAACAATGACAAAAGAAGAGACTTGAGTTTGCAACAACAGGAGCTGCACAAATCAAAGGCTTGATACTCTTTACATGTGACAACCTTCTTGGAAATGCACAAACACAGCTTGTCCAGAACAAAAGCTCAGTTCCCCCAGACGGAGGGATCCCTTTGAGAGCCAAATGCATCAAAAGACGCCCCTGGACTAGTGGCACTAGTACCATGCAACTGCAGGTGAAAACAGAGTACCAGAACCGAACGATCGATGGCCATCAGGCCCTCCGAGGGATCATCCAAAAGTTGATTATCCATTGCATTGTGGGAAATGTAATCCTACCCTCCATGAAGTTTCAGACAGATACTGTGTTCCCAAAGACTTCCAGATGTTGAAATAACTTTCTGCTGTGCTTACTGTTGCTCAGGCTTAGTGGTCACCAGTCCTGCAACCACCACGTTTACTTAACACTGCACCTCGGGGGAACCCACAAAGCCTTTTTCTGACTTCAGCAGTGGCTTCGCTGTCAACATTTTTCACCGTGTTCCCCACCAGCACGGTGTAAGCAGTAGAACCAGCTCTCCCCAACTCCCACATCAGCACCAATGGCAGCCAGGACAACTCTGCATCTGGGCTTCTCGAGCCAGGTAAACTTTAAATGACTGTTGTGGCTCGGTTCTGGGACCCGCATCATCTTTACCCTCCTTAGGTTCCACGCAACTCGACCTACACGTGACCGATTGTCACAACCACTTTTTCCCTTTGACCACATTGCAAATGTTCTGTAGTACTGAATTGCTGTGATTTTTGCTTTCTTTTAAAATCTATAGCTATGGTTATATGTATCTGATCTTGTTCATTTTTATGTCTAAATTAAGATACAAATCTGCTTTAGTTTTATAAATTGGTGTCAGATTTCTTTCAAGTTGGGTCAATTACTTATCGTCCATGTTGGTACTCTGAAATGCTTAATACATGTATCTCAAGTAAATCCTGACTGCTCTTTGCCGCTCTACCAGGGCTGAGCTAAGGATTTATTATTGTGAATCCAAATATGATCTTTGGGGTTTATGAGAATACTGCATGGTGAAGCCTAACCAGCATCCCCACAAAATACTCCACCTTCCTATACACAGGCAATGACATTTTGAGTGAACTGAATGGAGTGGGCTGGTTTTCTAAATTGGACCTCCCATCTTGGTGTCACCATCACATGCCATACCCACAGTCATGGGACATAATAACTTTATCGACACACCTGGGCATCCGCCATGACAATCACTTGAATTTCAGAATATCCAGTGCAGCAGAGAAATTCCAAAACACAATCTTGGAGGTGCTGTTGGGACTAAGAGGCATGATCAAGGTGCCAGGACTCTCTCGTGTGTTTGTAGACTCACTGTCTCAGTCTACCACTGCCCTGAGGAGGATGGGCAATGCTGCATCGTGCGCTTTTAATCACCTGCCACCTCCCGTGGCACAGGACGTGCGCAGGACGTGACTGGGCAAAGAATGGGGTACTTTTGTGGAGTCTCATGATGTGATCTTATTTCAAGAAACCTGGAGCTTGACCGCTACCTATAGGTGCAGGTATTCTTCTTATGGCATTAACGCAACTATGAAAAGAAATGAGAGGCCTTCGGGTGGTCTAGTGATTTGGGTCAAAATAGAACTTCTGTGCAAAGTCAAAATAGTCTCTGTTGACTCTTTGAATATCTTGGCAATTGACCTCGCTCTGCCCTCAGGGCTGAAAACTAGAGTCTTTGTTGTATATAACAAGTGGGCCTAGGCACAGTGGAAACCAATGCCATAAGTGTTCTACGCTATGCTCTCACTGAATATACAGGTAACACTCCATTATTGGTAGATGAAGATTTTAATTGTACATTTAAGCCTTTTGCTTCCACTCCACCAGGTTTGACCGAGGAGTGGGAAAGTTTTTGGAAAATCCCTCAGTTAAAACTTCCAACGGTTCGATAGACCCAAAGAGAAGGACAACTGTAGGCCCTAACACTTCAGCATGATCTGAGGGCTACAAATGGTAGGACCAAATATGACTCTAATGGCGGAATGACCTTTAATAGACCTGGCTATGCAAGTAGAATTGACCATTGTTTGGTTGATCTTAGTCAATGGCCCATTGTGTCTGATATGAAAATAGTCAAAAGATCTGAAAGCGACCACAATGCTTTGAGTCTCAATTTATTTAACCTTGTGGAGTGAGAATCCATTTCTAGGGGTCCGAGCATCTTGGGGAAGTTATCCCATACTAATAATCTGGGAACGATCAGATGGGATTGGGTGGAGCAAAAGCTTTGGATCCTAGAGGCTGTTAAGTCCAAAGTGTCTGAAGATGGTGTTGTCTAACCTCCCTAGAGTGGATAGAACAGAAAAGATGGAAAATCAACATGAGGTATATGCAGATTAGAGAAATTCTGGGCCGATTGAAAAAAGGGTGGAAATATCATGCCAAACTAGGAGAGAAAAAGCCAGCCTCTGTGGCAGAGTGGTGCAATCAGGAATGTAGAAGGCCCAGATGTGAGCTCACAGAAGCAGTGAAATCCAGATCTCGCCCTGATATGGTGGGATGCAGATCTAGATACAGACATAGATAAGATCATGTCAAGAAACAATGGGAATGCTCTCTATGGTCATCCCTATGTAGTGCCCTGGTAGCCAAGGACAATAAGTTATTTTGGAAGAAAGTGGCTCTGTGCCTGAATGGGTCTAGGACTGATTTACAGTTTACTGTACAGCCGTAAGAGTGGGTTTCCCATTTTGGGGACCTGTATGCTCATGGCAGTAAGGGGGATGAGGACAATGTAGGTTTAGAGGATATTTTTCCACTTGGTACTGCTGAAGTTCTCAAAATTCACTTCATGAAACCCATGCAGCTATGAGCTCCTGCCTCCCAGCCAGATCTCCTGATTCTGATAGAATTCCTAATGATTTGTACAGAGAAGATCTAGAAATGTGGGGCACAGTATCAATATGTTATCCAATGCCATCCTTTTTGTCATGGAAATTCCACCCTCTTTGAAATCAGCTGAGATCATACTGATTCTTAAGAAAGACACGGAGCCAATCCGGGAAGTTATAGACCCATTAGTCTAATAGACTCATTGCAGACAATTTTTAGCAAGCAGATATTGGCCCATATTCAGAATTGGATCTCAGAAGAAAAATTATGTCTGACTTTTAGGCGGGTTTACGTGCCAATATTAGTATTTTGGACCAGGTTTTTCATTTCCTCTGTGTTTTTTATAAAGAAGTCTTTGTTAAAGGTGGGAAGTTGTACGTAGCTTTTGTGGTTCTGTGTATGGCTTTTGAGGATCCCACCAAATGTATTGTATATTTTAATTCAGCTATACTCTGCAAATATGGCCCAAGTTAGGTGGGGAGAGGAGGGACAAGTAAGAGAGCCCTTTATGATAAATCGTGGAGTCAGACAGGGGTGCGTTTTAACACCCACCCTGTTTTTGTTATTTGTTAATGGGGTACTAGGTTTTCTTGACAGAGATGGGTGTGATGCCCCAAAGGTCAGAAAAAATAAGCGCTCCTGCCCTTCTCTTTGCAAATGACACGCTGCTAATATCAAATTCTCCCCAAGGGCTCCAATAGTTAGTAAATTATTTTAATCATTTTTGTGATAAGCGTGGTCTGGAGCTACATGATTTAAAAACAAAGTATATGGTATTTTCCAAGGGTATTTTGAAGACACCCAAGAGATGTATGCATGTAGGGGACCGTACTATTAAATTGGTTTCTACATGTGACTGTTTGGGGATTCGTTTAACTCTGAATCTGTGCTGGACCACTCATATCGAGAAAGCGCATCTGTCTTTAATACAGCAGACTGTCCATATACCTAAGAACCACAGAAGCACGGTGTCTAGGAAAGTGGCTCCAGAATTAGAAATATTTAACACAAAAACCCAAGGATCAGTTATGTAAGGAGCACAATTGTGGGGGAGTTGGAACATTGATTGCCCTCCTGTGATTGAACATCGCTTTATAAGATCACTTTTTATTCTATCAGCCAGCACACTGTTCACTCCTATCTTTCTTGATTTGGTCCAAAGAAAAATTGCCCATAATATGGACTATAAGCATTTATTGTTTTGGTATTATGTCTGGACGACTGAGGAGCTTGCCCCTTATCGAGTGGCCATTATGGCACTGTCCAGGATAAGTAAAAGTCCCTGGTTTTGCTGGGAATTATTGAGGAAACTGGGGTTGGAGGATTATTGGACAAATCCAGAGGAGCTGTGATTGATTTTGAATAAAAGTGTTAAGGCTATTTATTGGGAGTTTCTCATTGTGAAGAATGTGCCAAACCCTAAGGGCTCACTTACGCGAGAGTTCATAGATTTTAAACCCTTCCCTCTTTTTGAGGATACCATTGATGTAATTGTTCCTCCATTAGCACGGAAATCGTTCCTCCAATTTAGATACAAGACTCTCCCCATCAAACTGTTCTGTAGCAAGTGGCGTAGTCACGCACTCTATGATGTTATATGGTCTTCTTGAAAAGGTAGTCCTGAAACCTTAGCCCATCTGCTAAGTTTTTGCCCACATTACGAGAACTTGAGGGCCAATGGATCATCTCCTTCTGTATGCTTATTCGACCTGGACACTCTTTAGAGGTGCTTAGAATAATCAGTAAAGACACTAGTAGAGTAGTGGTATTTGGCTTAGAACATTTTCTGTTGGCTTTATGGAGAAGATGCTCAAAGTATTCTGTTCAATGCACTTAGTTTATAGTATTTAATAATTTGTACTTTTATATTAATGATATGCATTTTTTATATTGTTTTTACTCTGGCATGGTATTTCAAGTGTCCCTTTTTATAGAATGATTTATTTTCTGGCATTTTATAATCATCTTTGTGTCTGTAATGTATGTATGCATTGGTTGTGATGTACTTCTTAAGATCTTTGTGATCGATAATAAAGTTATGATGTTGATGATCAATGTGAGTGAGGATATTTTGGTACATGAGCCATCACTGGAAGAACATCACATAAGACTCTGAAAAATGTGTTGAGACTGTGTTCTCAAATTACACAGACAGAAGTTTGAGTTCCTACAGTAAAATGCTGTTTTTTGAAGTACTGCTTCCCAGCAGAGGCAGTAGCCCCAGACCCTGCAAAAGTAACAGATATGATGATGCCTCCCCCATCTTCAGTGACAGAGGTGCAGAGTTTCGTAGGATTGGTCAACCATTGTGGAGGTTTCATACAGGATCTAAGATTCATCAGGCCACCCCCCACAAGCTCACGAAAGTATTTCCCTTGTGAGCCTGGGACAAAGCTCATGATTCCACCTTCCAGAATTTTAAGGTGGCATTCTTGGCTAATACCACACTGGTGTACTTTGATCCATACAAAGAAATCAAGTTCTCTTTAGATGTCAGCCCCATGGTCATGGAAGCCAAGCTGTCCAATACAGGGGTGTGGGGGACTAGGCCAATTTCCATATGCTAACTGGGCAATTACTCCCATGAGTTAACATACTCCCAAATAGAGCAAGAAGCTATAGTAATCAATTTGGTTGACGGTATACTTCCACCTAAATTTGAATGGACACTCTTTTGTGGTGCACACAGATCATAAGACCTAGATCCCATAGTTTCATAGGTCATCATCAAAGCTGCCTCTATCGATTGAGAATTGTGTGCTCCAGCTACAAGTGTACTAGTTTATGGGAGAGTACAAGCCACATTTCCGGAACCAAGCAGACCACTTATCCCAGGATCCTCGATCATGCTCAAAGGAAGAAGAAAAGGCAGCCCAGGAAATGGAAGATTGCACCCTGTATGTTGTCAGGAGGTACAGACATAGTTTACATCTTTGGTCAAGATTTTGGAGGCCACATTGGTAGATGAATGCATAAAAATAGCTATTAGGACCAGAAATTGGGCAGTAGTGAAAAGAAATGACACTTAGAACTCAGGAACCATACATGCGCTAGATGCTCTTTACAATGTCTGACATGAACGAGCTGTTGTAACAGGGGGCTGTCTTCTCCAGAGTAACCGGTCAGCAACACTGAGAAGGCTTGTCTTCCAGGTAATTCATGTTACTCATGTGGTCCACCTGGGTATGGTGAAGACCAAGAGTCGAATCAGGAGTAAAGACTGGTGTCCCAACTAGATGAGCTGGTGTAGACTGCGGTGAAGCTGTGCCAGGTTGCTGTAATGCCCATTCCTCCAGCTCTCAACATGAGGGAACAAATGCCTTGTGGCCCCTGGAATCAAGCCAGGGTGGACTTTAGCAGTCTCCTGGTCTGCCAGTACATGTTGGTTACATTCGATGACTACTCCAAACCAAATTTAGAGTAGACATAGAATTAGCTACATTGGTCAGTGAAGTAATGCTTCACTGACCCTAGTAAGTGAAGTCCACCCATGGCCTATTAAAGGAAGTCAGGACAGACATTAGACTCTTTCAGAGTTAGGAGATGGTAAACTATCTTAAGTTATTGAACACTGCCCCAGGAAGAAAACTCCTATGTAGTTACAGACTCATTGGGAGGTTGAACCTATAATGCACACTATCACAAAAGTCCTCCATATTACTCATGCCAGTTGCTAGTTGATTGAATGGGCTATATACTGGTTTGACCGGCAGTAAAAGAAGACTTTCCGTATGGCTACAGGCTGATCTCTGTGCCATGAGTGCATGGGTTGAATTGTCATAAATGTCATTCCGCCACAGCAAAGCTGAAATATGGCCCCCTTGGTTGCAGAGGAGGTGTCAAGGAATAATTGAAAGAGGAACAATGAGGCTAACCAGCAGAGGTGAGCCAAGATGACTGATCGGAAACCAAGATGACTGATCGGGAACCAAGATGACTGATCGGGAAGTGGAAGATGGGGTTCTGGTGCGCGATCGTCACTTGTGCAGCAATTTCCGACATCCATTTGAGCTTTCCCCATAATAAGTAGTGCATCAGCATGGAACCATGGTGACAGCTTGCCAAGATGTGGAGGAAATTAGAAGAAATGTATCACTTTTCAAGAACTTGAGAGACCGAACACCTGCAGTGCTGGCTGGAGAAGGGCGGCTATCTAAACATTACTGTTCACCAGTTACCACTGTAGAGACATTGCACCTGGGAAGTGGTAGCCCAAACCCTGGAGTGTGAATGATGGCACAGAGGGAGACAGTATCCAGTCCACAGGGAGACTCTGTTGCTTCGTAGACAGGGGTTGAGTCTGCGGGGATTCCATAACATTTTCACTACCCTTGGTGCAATCTAGTCCCCTCTACCAGTTAACTTGAGTTTGAGCTGTTGATGAAGCCTCGGCAAGTGGTGATCTAATTGTGAACTATAGTTTTGAACATTTTACTTGTCTGGGAGAATTGTTTAGGCGGGTTGACATGGGAAAAAGAAAATAAAAGATCAGGACTCCAAGGTTTCAGATTCTCGTATGTTACCGACCGGGCACTAAGTCCTTGAAATGACTGCCTTACATACACATGCCTGGCTGCAACACCACAGGCTGAAGATGCTTGGAATGGAAGAGTCGCTTGGAGATAGCATATGGTTTCCACATAGGTCTAGTGGTTACAGAGGGGAGTTGGAGGCTCTTTTAGGGCTCAAAGTCATGGCCTGGTGGCTAGCAATGGTGCTTTGAAGATATGGCATGATATGTGGTAGATGCCAAAGTTGAGCTTATGAGAGTCTATGACTCATGAAGTCTATATTTATGGCTCATAAATGCTAGTTGACGGTCTCTGAGGCCATTCAAGGGATAGCTAAGAGTCTGTGGGTGTGGCTAAGGAAAAATTAATTCAAAGCGATAGAATGTGAGGGTTAACTGAGGTAACTTGATGGTCTCTCGAGGCAGTCATCTGTCAAGCTGGGAAAGGGTTGCTTGCTTCCTTCTATGCCCAGCATAGGCTGATATATGTGGGCTTGATGGCAGGTTGAAGGTGCGTCTGTGAACAGCAAAGTATGAATACAGGGATATGGCATACTCTCAGCACTGGCAACGCGTGTCTGTGAATAGGGGCTAAGGGCCTGTGAAGGTTGAGTGCTAACTGAGGGTTTCTGACTGTTGGCTCCAGGGCGTTGTCTGTGAGCTACCTGGAACAGTCTCAGGATGAACAGCAAGATCCTGAGAGGGACTAGGCACAAGAGTATTGTTTGCTGAGGTCTAGTTTGGGATGTCTGAAGGCTGATGGATAGGCTTTACTGGTTGTTTGTGATTTATAAAGGGAAGATGAGGTTCTGTTTGAACTGACCCAGGTAATGTGAAGGCCAACCACAGATCCTTGAGAGGCAGCAAGCAATGTGCAATTATTATTTAAAGTATGCCAATTTCATGAATCACACTGCTTGAAAATAATAAAAGAGACCAAAAAGGGCTTTTATTTGGCATGAAGTTCTTACCCGCTGCTACGCCACACCAGGAAAAACCACTCATTATTTGCTTATCTTTTTTTCCTGTAGCAACATCCACCATTTTCTGTCCTTGCATCCAGAGGCCCGCAAGTAGCACTTCAGGCATTGGAGAAAAGAGACAATGAGGCAGAGCCACAACTATTACATATCCCCCCGCCACTCAGGTGCCAGAGCAGCCTTACTGGCTGCAGGGAATGGATTGAGAGAATGAATCTAAACCACAACACCCTCTGTAGAATGTGTGTTTAATTTGCACTTCTTTATCAATGGTAAATATCCTTGATTTTAGTGTTATGTGTCTGCGGACATTTACATCCTCACACTAGCTTTTCATCCAAGGGTGGGACAATTTCTGTAACCTCAAGACAGCTGCACCAATGAGGGTTTTGGAACAGAGATGGTAAGATCTTTGTCAGGATTGGTGCGGTGCGGATACTGAACTACAAGGCACAACATTTTACCATTGTGACATCACTGGAAGTGGCGTCACAGGACGTGCTGTCCGAAGTGGTTATTTGTCCCACAGCAAGGTCGAACAGGAGTTTTGAATTCCTTTGGACGGAAATAAAGTTCCTCCAGCTCCACTGTGCATAAACATGTCACAGCAGCTCTAAGCTGCTGTCATTAACGTCTCTCTCCAGAAACCCAACATTTATTTCCATTTAGCTGTTCCCGCATCAAACATGTCAAAGTTGGACGCAGTGCTCGCACATAGACATAGCGCTCCTTTTTTATGTAAATTCAGAATATATGCGAACTGGAAACTGCTGAATAAATTTATCTGCAATTGGTTTAACAAGCACTTAATGGCTTCATTTTAGTGTTCACATAGGAAGGCAATAATATCCATTCTAGCAACACCGAAGATGAGAGCATGCACAAATTGTGTCCTTGCTCTTTTTTCTGAGCATTGGTTACTTTCTGAAATATTTTAACTGCGATTCCTTTTTCTACCGAGCAGCCAGGACCATTTATTTCATTTGTAACTTAAGAATATTGCCCAAAATACCTATAGTATTTATACTTTTTAAAGCTAAAATTATCCAACAATGCAATATGATTTATTGCTTTTGACACTGCTAGATCCCCAAAATCTTCAAACACTACATAAACCCTACAAAATTAAGTGAAGGAGCACTTTCCGAAGATATAAACATGGTCTAAAGAACATTTGAAAAAAATCACTGTATATTACTACGTTTTAGCAATCACATTGAAGTACCTCAAAACAGTAGTCACATTAGGCACCGATGCAGACACTGACACCTACCTTTTTACCGCCTCACCCTATTGGGACAGAATGCTTTTCGACCTCCTGTTGACTGGGAGCCTTAAAACTATTCTATCCAACTGGATGAATTACAATACTGTCTTATACCATACTTGGTGGGCGTGGGCAGGGCTTTTATGTGGGCCGGGTCTGAGCACCGGCAGTTTTTTTAAGGGGGCCTCGAAACGGGTCTCTATCGGGCTCTCTTTTGTGCCCTGGCACAGGCGGCCCGTTTTTTTTTCCGGACTGCAGTGGCAGCAGCACTTCGATGTGCGCGTGGTGAGCCTTGTAGAGAAAGGGAAATCCTTTAAAGAGAGTCTTTTTCTCTCTGGTTTTTCCTTCTGTTTTTGAAACTCAGGAGCAGCAACATTGTTGTGGTGTCACTTTTTCAATATTATATACAAGCTATAGTTGCTGCTTATTTATCTTATGCAGCTAACAACCACTGACAAAGCCAATAGTCCTGACACGTAGGTATGATGTGACTTGTTATATCATATATCTGGACGCAATGACAGGAACAGCAAAATACAAGTCGGGCAGCACACTATGCTAAACACAGATTTTTAGCTTACCCGTTTTTAAGCCACGCCCTTAATTACATTGACCACGCCCCTTTGGGAGACCCCTTAGTTTTTTCATCCCACTTAAAGCCCTGGGCGTGGGTTTTGTTTTGTTAGAAGCCCCGATATCTTAAAGAACAGTAAATTTAATAATGGCTCCTCCCGCCAATTGCGGTCTAAACTAGGTACATACCTCCCCCCATTCTTGTGCTGCTCTTTCATGTTCCTCTGGGCATAGGCATGGGGAGCAAGAGGGCTGTTTTGTTAGAAGCTCCGATAACAGTAACTTTAATAATGGCTCCTCCTGCCAATTGTGGTCTAAACTAGATACATACCTCCAAAAGGTAATCCCCCTTAAGCACATGTCATCTTGAACTAGCACACTAGCTAGGTTTGGTATCCTGCCCAGCCCTTGACCCATCTATCTCCCTTATCTCTCCTCTTCTTTCTTTCTGCCATCTGTACTCTCTCTCTCTCCCCGTCCCCCTTTTTTGAGCAATGGATCGATATGCATTGTACTATTTCTCTATGTACTGTTTCAAGCTTAAAAATTAAAAATCTTTGAAATAAAAAAGTCCTCACTTTTATAACAACATCCTTTGGTGGGATAGGCGTATTAGGCCCATACTTATGAAGAGGAATCTGAAATTGCATGTCCTAGAATGCAAATTGGTATATGGCAAAGTGCCATACCCCCCCTCAAGATGTTGCATATGGTACGAGTTTTAAACCAACGAAGGACACTGTTCCTAAAGCAGGATGCAAAAAGTCACCCATACTTACGGGTGCAAAAAGTCACCCGTGCATTTAACAAGAAAAGATGTAAACAAAGAAACCTTAGGTAAGAGGTACCCACATGTGAGGGGAAAAAAACGTTTTGTCCTCTGATGCCCTCACACACCCCAAGAGGTGTCAGGCTTCATCATCGGGCAGTTGCTCCTCGTAGGGCCGGCGCTGCAATTCCCTACGGGTCCCCCGAAGGGTCGCTTTGTCGGAGATCTTTTATAGGACTTCCGGATGATGCATGAGGGTGTGTGGGGAGTGGGTTCAATGAGGGTAAAAAGAGAATGTGCGTGCAAGATAGGTAACGAGTAAAAGGGTCAACATGCAGCGGCAATGGAACTGTTGTACCCTTCGCAGTCCGAAAACCGCTCAATAAAAACATTGCCCCAAAGGCTCACTATGCCTGGGTGTCATAGGTCGACATGTTTCGCGCTTATCTCGCCCAACCAGGGTCATTAGTGCTTCTTTAGGACCATAAAAATTCATAATTCACATAAGTGAAGTGCACGTGAACAGTGTCAATGAGATAAAATACCCTCTTTCTCAATCAGGGCGGAACAGCAACTTGTGTACCCTCAGTATGGCAACAGCTGTATGATGGATGCCGCTCATGATTAATACCTAGGAAAGAGAAACAAAAATAAACCTAACATATAAAACTTGATGCCTCATGATGTGCCACAGCTGTGTGCACATTGGTTCTAGTCAAATAGAAGAAGAATTAAAGAGTTAACAGACACACGAGACACCCAACATTGAATTAAAGTCCCATCTCTATGAGGCGTCCAAGGTGATCACATATTGCCTAATAAACATCCCACCCGGAATAAGGCTGGTGACACACATGATTAATAGTGCCCATAGTTTGCTTACCTAGCCCTGCTGAGACAGTCCCTCTAAAGGCGCGTGCAATGGAAGCCCGCACATGGCCGGGCTGAAAAAAACAAACAAACCAAAATAAACTAAAAGAGGGGTAAGGGTCCCGAGTACAAGTGATGCTGAGCTAATTGGCTCAGAAAAGCCAATAACATAGTTCATCTACTTACGCGTCGAAACGCGGGCTACCTCCTCCACACCTACCCCTCCATTACGTTCGCCGGTAATAAGATGCCGGGACTGGTGATAATATAATGGAGAGGGAAGGGTGGTTTCCTTTTCCGGCTTGACCTCCGGAATTCCGACACAAGCCGCATGCGCTGTAGCAGAAACAGGTAATGAGGTGCCGGGACTGGTAATAGTAAATTGAAGGGGTCTGAGTGATTTCTTATGCCGAATCGAGCTCCGGAATTCTGACAGCGCATGCGCTGTGGTAGAAAACAGGGTGCGCATGTGCATAACACGGGGGAACTAATCCCCAGTCCATGCGCGCAAAAATAATTGGCATATAGCTGCTGAAGGCAATGTTCCTCTAGCACCTCCCCTTACATAGCGTATGTCGTTAATGGAACCGCGTTATTCTGGTAAAAGGGGCTGGCGAGAGGGAGGCGTATGCTCCCAACTTTTTACAAAAAGGAACAAGCGCTAAAGCAATTGTAAATAACGTTATTGCAAAAAACACAAGACAACTGCATTTGAATTGGAAGTACCAGAGACCCAATAACACCGATAATATTAAATTAAAATAAAAATAAAAATAAACCTGAGACAGACCTGGGTAGTAACCTCTGAAATACCCTAAGGCCCCTAGCCTTATTGAACTCAATTAAAGATAAAGGGGTGAAATCTCAGTTGTCACAAGTGAGTCAAGGAGGAGTGGGACAACTACTCCCAGTGTCAATAAAATGGGTACTCGTGTGTCTGAGAAAGGAAAGGACAAACAAGGATAGTAAGGTCCCTCGGCTGAACCGCCGTGCAATATATGTAAAACAAAAAAGAGGGGGGGGGGACCTAGGAGCTATTAAAGGTCCAGTGTCCATGCTCCTGATGCATACATTTTAAACCAACGAAGGACACTGTTCCTAAAGCAGGATGCAAAAAGTCACCCATACTGACGGGTGCAAAAAGTCACCCGTGCATTTAACAAGAAAAGATGTGAACAAAGAAACCTTAGGTAAGAGGTACCCACATGTGAGGGGAAAAAACTTTTTGTCCTCTGATGCCCTCACACACCCCAAGAGGTGTCATGCTTCATCATCGGGCAGTTGCTCCTCGTAGGGCCGGCGCTGCAATTCCATACGGGACCCCCGAAGGGTCGCTTTGTCGGAGATCTTTTATAGGACTGCCGGATGGTGCATGAGGGTGTGTGGGGAGTGGGTTCAATGAGGGTCAAAAGAGAATGTGCGTGCAAGATAGGTAACGAGTAAAAGGGTCAACATGCAGCGGCAATGTAACTGTTGTACCCTTCGCAGTCCGAAATCCGCTCAATAAAAACATTGCCCCAAAGGCTCACTATGCCTGGGTGTCATAGGGCATAGGTCGACATGTTTCGCGCTTATCTCGCCCAACCAGGGTCATTAGCGCTTCTTCAGGACCATAAAAATTCATAATTCAAATAAGTGAAGTGCACGTGAAAAGTGTCAATGAGATAAAATACCCTCTTTCTCAATCAGGGCGGAACAGCAACTTATGTACCCTCAGTATGGCAACAGCTGTATGATGGATGCCGCTCATGATTAATACCTAGGAAAGAGAAACAAAAATAAACCGAACATATGGACGTCAGTAAAACTTGATGCCTCATGATGTGCCACAGCTGTGTGCACATTGGTTCTAGTCAAATAGAAGAAGAATTAAAGAGTTGACAGACACACGAGACACCCAACATTGAATTAAAGTCCCATCTCTATGAGGCGTCCAAGGTGATCACATATTGCCTAATAAAGGTCCCACCCGGAATAAGGCTGGTGACACACATGATTAATAGTGCCCATAGTTTGCTTACCTAGCCCTGCTGAGACAGTCCCTCTAAAGGTGCGTGCAATGGAAGCCCGCACATGGCCGGGCTGAAAAAAACAAACAAACCAAAATAAACTAAAAGAGGGGTAAGGGTCCCGAGTACAAGTGATGCTGAGCTAATTGGCTCAGGAAAGCCAATAACATAGTTCATCTACTTACGCGTCGAAACGCGGGCTACCTCCTCCACACCTACCCCTCCATTACGTTCGCCGGTAATAAGATGCCGGGACTGGTGATAATATAATGGAGAGGGAAGGGTGGTTTCCTTTTCCGGCTTGACCTCCGGAATTCCGACACAAGCCGCATGCGCTGTAGCAGAAACAGGTAATGAGGTGACGGGACTGGTAATAGTAAATTGAAGGGGTCTGAGTGATTTCTTATGCCGAATCGACCTCCGGAATTCTGACAGCGCATGCGCTGTGGCAGAAAACAGGGTGCGCATGTGCATAACACTGGGGAACTAATCCCCAGTCCATGCGCGCAAAAATAATTGGCATATAGCTGCTGAAGGCAATGTTCCTCTAGCACCTCCCCTTACAAAGCGTATGCCGTTAATGGAACCGCGTCATTCTGGTAAAAGGGGCTGGCGAGAGGGAGGCGTATGCTCCCAACTTTTTACAAAAAGGAACAAGCGCTAAAGCAATTGTAAATAACGTTATTGCAAAAAAAACAAGACAACTGCATTTGAAATGGAAGTACCAGAGACCCAATAACACCGATAATATTAAATGAAAATAAAAATAAAAATAAACCTGAGACAGACCTGGGTAGTAACCTCTGAAGTACCCTAAGGCCCCTAGCCTTATTGATCTCAATTAAAGATAAAGGGGTGAAATCTCAGTTGTCACAAGTGAGTCAAGGAGGAGTGGGACAACTACTCCCAGTGTCAATAAAATGGGTACTCGTGTGTCTGAGAAAGGAAAGGACAAACAAGGATAGTAAGGTCCCTCGGCTGAACCGCCGTGCAATATATGTAAAACAAAAAAGAGGGGGGACCTAGGAGCTATTAAAGGTCCAGTGTCCATGCTCCTGATGCATACATTTTAAACCAACGAAGAACACTGTTCCTAAAGCAGGATGCAAAAAGTCACCCATACTTACGGGTGCAAAAAGTCACCCGTGCATTTAACAAGAAAAGATGTGAACAAAGAAACCTTAGGTAAGAGGTACCCACATGTGAGGGGAAAAAAACTTTTTGTCCTCTGATGCCCTCACACACCCCAAGAGGTGTCATGCTTCGTCATCGGGCAGTTGCTCCTCCATATGGTACGAGCCCAGCATAAATTGGCAGCGGAGAGATGTGTTTTGGAACATTAGTGAGATATTGGAGAGATCAATATCAAATGCAAGGGATGCAGTCTAAAATAATAGGTATTGTGAAGCAATACCTTTGCCAACAAGCGACGTATTCATTTATCCTTTCAGCAAACCAGTGTGCAGAAATAAAGAGGCAGAAAACCCCCCAAATGTGCAAACACAAATGTACTGCTACATTCCCAAAAAGATCATGATGAATAAGAGCTTCATTTCAAATTCACAACAATACCATTAAAAAATGAATTTATGCTTTGTGTGTGTATTTGATATTTTGTGACTAGATTTGTGGGAGGACACTCATTTGGTATTGACTGGTAGGCCTGGAAATGGGCTAGGCTGGTGATAGGCAATCTTCACTGCTGTAGCAAATGATATGCTGTCCAAGTTGCAGCCTTTTCCTCCGTTTTTAATCCTGGCTGCCCCACTTGAAGGAATTGCCTGATCTTGGACAAGTAACACTGTCTTGTTATACCTCAGTTCCAATGTCTGCAAGACATTCGTTGTGCTTTTTGAAAGGACATTCCGTAAGAGTGAACATATTAGAGCAAATGAACTGTTTTCAGAAGATCGAGCATTGTATTTTTCTGGCTTACAAATCTTGTTTATCATGTCACAAGCCACTAGAGCATTCATACTGGTTCATGCAAGTGGAATGGTTTGTTCTTTTTGTGCGTTCACATTTTTGTTACCATAAAAAGCTAAGTCTGTTTTGCAGTTCCTTAAGAGTCATTATAGACTTGTTTTCCATTATTTGTATTTCATTCAAACTACATTACATTTGAAATAGGTTGTTAGTTATTCCTTGGTTGCAAAACCTATTTTAAAAAACCTGAAGTTTTTCCTTGCAATACATTAATCACATGTGGATTAGGTGTAAAGAGTGCCTATGTAGTACTATTGGTGATTTCTATATAAACTGAACATCTGTAAAGTGAATATATTTATTTCATAAGTTCAGTGAAGATTTTGAGACATGATACATTGCTGAAGAATGTAAAATGCATCATCCTTTCTTACAAATGATGCAACTTGCAGTATGATTGCAAATGTTGTTGTAACGGTGTAGCCATTCAGCACATTTCTGTAGGATGTGTAGTGTATATTCACAAACTAGCGGGCTATCCAAAGGGCCTGTTTGTGCAATCCTTATCATTGACTAATGTATATATATGAAGGTGTTGATGTAAAACACTATGTCAGATTAGATATTAATAGACACATCTCATTAAAGTGAATAATGATGTTACACTTTTTTTCTCGTGAATGTTGCAAAAGGTTACACACATTACCACTGCAGAACTTATTGATAGAACTAACAAAACCACTGAAATTCACCATTGTTATTTACCTCTAGTAACTTTATCTTGTGCCCTAAAGTTGCTATAACTCGCGCAACTGCCATACTGCTATTATCAATTATGTAATTTCAGATGTCATTAAGAATGTTATCAGTGCAGTCAATGAACATATCATGAGTGATGTAATAAGTGCGGGTACAAACAGTGCATGGCAAAGGAGCAAGTTATAGTTACTTTAGGGGACAATTTATAGTTACTTAAGATAACAATAAGTGAAGTATTTCAGTGGTTTTGTTAGTTTAAAATGGTATAATTAATCTAACTATAACTTCCATGTAGCCTTTGTTTTTTCAGTGAATTTCTAAGTTTAAAAAAAATGTAAAGTAACATGTTAGATCTGGCATCCTTGGCGTGGTTTCCCCCTAACCTTGTGCCACAAACCTCCTGTTTTTCAGAATTTGGTTTGCTGGTGTTAGGACTCAGCGTACTTGACCACAGCTAACCAGTGCGAAATTGCTTGTGCTCTTTCTCTAAAACATGGTAACATTGGCTTATACCCGATTGGCATACACAATGTATTTGCAAGCCCCTAGTAAAGTGGCACTACATGTGTTCAGGGTGTGTAGATGAAATGCTACTAGTGCACCTGCCGCACTGATTGTGCCTCCCACTAAAGTAACCCTTTAAACATGGCTAAGGCCTTCCATTGCAGAGTTTGTGTGTGCAGTTTTAAACTGCCATTTCGACCTGGCAAAATAAACCTTTTGCCAGGCCCAAACCTTCCTTTGTAATACATATAAGTCACTCCTAAGGCAGACCCTGGACAGCCCGGAGGACAGGGTGCAATGTATTTGAAAAGTAGGACAGGTACATTTATGTTTTACAAGTCCTGATAGTGAAAAACTCCTATGTTCGTTTTTCTCTACTGCAAATCCTATCTCTCCCATAGGATAACATAAGAGTTGCCTTATTACAATGTATGTGTCATTTCCAAATGGGAAGAGATAACCAGTTTATGTTTGATGTCTCAGGAATCCTAATTTAAAATCCTAATTTATGGTGTAGTCAGATTTTAAGTTACAACTCTACAACTGCTGTGTTTAGAAAGTTGGCATTTTCGTGCCTTAGTCATTTGGTAGCTGCAGCCTGTCTTTGGGACACATGGCTCTGTGTGGATGAGATCTGACTTGATGGGCCATCACTAGAAGGGTGGGAGGGAAGAGCCTGGCACAGCCCCACTTACAGTTGAATAGGCTGTGTCTTTGAGTTCAAAATGTTTTATTAGATTTTCCATAAGAATGAACAAATACAGACAATACAGAAAAAATTTATCACAAGCGAAAATACCTATATAAAATAAAACATTTCTAAAAGCAATTCTAAATACAATAGCTAAAGATGTATATATAATCAATTAGAAGGAGGGAAGATAAACTAAAAAGAAGGGCAGGGAGGGAGCCATGAAGAATTGCATTGTCAACTTATTAGAAAAAAGGAGCTACATTCATCATATAAGGCGTTAAATAGAATGACTGTAAAACGGTGAATCAAGTATAAATATACAATTATAAAGATAAGTATACATCTATGGGTAACCAAAACGAGTGAAACAAACTAGAATTGTGATTGATCCCTTTCAGGGATAATTGAGCACCTCTTCTTGTAAAAATGACCCATGACCACCAAGCATGAACCGATAAAGACGAAATATCCTTCCAGCAAAATGTAATGGACTTTAAAGCAGCTGATATTAGGAAGTTAAACAGTTTACCTTCTAATTCAGTTAAGTTATGCGTAAGATCAACAGCTTTACATATTAATATTTTGTAAGAAATAACATCATGAATATGAAATATTTGTTGAATAATATCCCAAACATCAGACCAAAATTTAAAAATTAATGGACATTCAAAAAGCATATGTCGTAGTGAACCAGGGAGTAATTTACAATGCCAACAAATGTCGTCTTGCATCAGCTTAGCACAAAATAAACGCACTGGGGTCCATAAACAATTAAATAAAATATAAGAATTGGTTTGGTAAAGTGAAACAGGCAGCCATCCTGAAATACTATTAAGCCAAACAGTCGTCCATGTATCGTTGGACAAAGAAAGGGAAAGCTCATCATTCCAAAATGTTGACATAATATTTAGATTGTTTCCTATAGAATTAGATAATTTTTTATATAAAATAGAGACAGTATGTGATGGTGTAGAGATAGTTCGAATATATAGTGCTAAATCTGCTTTAACATTAAATGGAATACCATGAGGGAAGGAGTCTAAAATTGAATTACATAACGATTCATATTTAATAAAATCAGATTGAGGTAAATTAAATTTCATTTGTAAAGCTTCAAAAGAAATAAAAACATTGTCAAAATAGATATCTTTAAGATAAAAGATACCAGCTTTAATCCAAGCATTCCAAAAAGTAACATTTCTATTCAATTTAATCACATTACTATGCCACAATGACATATCTTCAGTATGAGTCATAGGGATCAAAAAGATTGAATCCAGGTCATTAAAAATGAGTTTAGTGGATTTAATAATAACCGATTTATGCACATATATTGACCTATTGGACATTGTTAGCAAGGTGGTCAATGGAAAAGGATCCACAAGAGACTGCTCTATATGAAACCATGTAGGTTGGTTCTTTAAAGAGGAAGGAGAAAACCATATGGAACTTGTTTCAGTATAAATGCTTTGTGATAGAGAAAAAAGTCAGGCAAGCCAAATCCAGCATTGCATTTAGGTACTTTTAATTTTTTATAACCAATACGAGTTGATTTATTATTCCAGAGAAATTTGGAGAGAAGTCTATCAATGTTTTTATAGAATTGTAAAGGAAATTGAATAGGAATCATAGCTAGTGTATAAAAAATTTTAGGAGCAATAGTCATTTTAATGGAGTCCATTCTACCCCACCAAGAGAGGTGAAGTGAAGACCATTTAGACGTTTTATCTTTAATATAATTCAGAATACAATTACTATTTAATGTTAATGTTGCTTTTACGGAGGACGCAAATAGAATCCCAAGATATTTTAATTTATCTTTTTGCCACACAATATCAGCCATGGGTAACATATCAGGAGTACAAAAAATGTTTAAAGGGAAGAATTCAGTTTTATTAATATTAAGTTTATAACCAGAAACCATGGAATATTTTGTAATAATTTCTAATAGGGCAGGCATTGAGGATAGAGGTTCACTAATAAATAACAGCACATCATCAGCATAGGCTAAAGTTTTGATATTAATCTCCTTAATCTGAATACCTTTGATATTAACACAATTTCTTATATGAGTAAGGAAAGGTTCAATTCCAATGAGAAATAAAAGTGGAGAGAGGGGACAACCTTGTCTTGTGCCTCTAAAAAGAGAAAACTGACTAGATACTTGACCATTAATAAATAAACGAGCAGTAGGGGCATAATACAGAGCAGAAATCATGCGTATAAACGAAGCACCAAAATTAAATGATAATAAGGTTTGAAATAAAAATTGCCAATGGATTTTGTCGAAAGCTTTCTCTGCATCTAAAGCCAAAATTCCTGCGGGGGAACTTAAAGTGGAACTCTGTTCAATAATGTGTAATAAGGTTCTTGTGTTATTTGTAGAATATCTATTCTTCATAAAACCAGATTGATCAAGATGTATAATAGAATCCAATATAGGGGACAGTCTAGAAGCAAGTATTTTAGCATACAATTTACAATCTTGATTAATTAAGGAAATAGGGCGATAATTTGAAACAAGAGTGGGGTCTTTATCTGGTTTAGGAAGTACAATAATTAAAGCATCAGTAAAGGAACCTGAGATCGTTCCTGAAGAACCAAAAAAAGTAAAAAGTTGAAATAAATAAGGCAAAAGTTGGGACTGGAACTCTTTATAAAACTCAGCTGGGATACCATCTGGGCCAGGGGATTTTTTTTTTTTATGGATTTAATAGCAGCTAAAATTTCCTCAGTAGTAATGGGTAAATCTAGCCCAAGCCTGTCCGAGTGTGAGATTTTGGGCAAATCACATGTATCTAAAAAAGAGTCCAGTATGGAAGGATCATGAGGATCAGGCTTATTATATAAAGTAGAGTAAAAATCCAAAAATTCCTTAACAATATCATTATGAGATATTGCAATGTTACCATTAGGGCCATGAATTGAGGTAATTTGCGTTCTATCTTTTTTTATACGTAAATAATTAGCTAAAAGCTTCCCAGATCAGTTGGCATTAAAACGGAACTTAGCCTTAGAATTAGAAATTTGGATGCCCGCTCTAGTACTAAGGATTGAGTTAAATTCATATCGATGCTTTTGTAGCTTGACTTTAAATTGAGGATCATTTGATGAAATAAAAAGCCTTTCAAATTTCGCAATTTGTTTTTCCAAACACCTGATACGTGCGTTGAATGTTTTATTTTCATAGGCCATAATTGAAATAGTTACACCCCTAATGTAAGCTTTAAAGGCGTCCCATCTATTGACCATGGAAGTGGAACCTTCAGGATTGAGTAAAAAAATAGTCCTGAATAGCATTTAAGATTTTAGGCTTATTATGTTCATTAAGAACAATTCCAGTATTCATACGCCATCTAGTTTGGTTTGCAAAAGTTGAAGTTAAATTCAGAACAAAAGAAATCAAGGCATGATCTGAGATATCAATATTACCAATCTTAGGAGTCTTAACAGATTGGACTAATTGTGTGGAGACTAAAAAATAATCAATTCTCGAATGCGAATTATGTGGATTAGAGAAAAATGTAAAACATTTTTCTGTGGGAAAGTGCAAACGCCAAATGTCAACTAATTTGGTGTTATGAATAAATGACTTAAAAGCATGAAAAACCTTAGGAGGGCGAAATTTAGTACTAGATATTCTATCCAATAATGGGTCAGCAATAACATTAAAGTCACCTCCAACAATTAAAGGAACTTTACCCAACTTTAGAACCTCGGTGGTAATATTAGACCAAAAAAGAGGGTCATCCGCAGTAGGACCATAAACATTGAGCAAAAATATGACTGAATCATGAATTTTAATTTTAGCTATAATAAATCTTCCATCTGCATCCGAAATTTTGCTTAAGACTTGGCAATGCAATTTTTTCGCAACAAAAATAGCCACCCCATTTTTTTTACCAATTGCAGGTGATGAAACAATAGTATCTACCCATTTCTTTTTCATATAATTTAAGATGTTGTCATCTATATGAGTCTCTTGAAGAAAACAAATATCTGCCTTACAACTACCTAAATAATCTAAGATTTTTGTACGCTTAACTGGATGACGTAAACCTTTAACATTTAGTGAAACAACTTTAATATTGTGGATATTAGCCATAATGAAGAGAGAAAGAAGAAAAAATCAAGAAGAGGAGAAAAAGAAAAGAAGGAGAACGATAATGAGAGAAAATAGTAGCTCCAGAACAAGTAAAAGGAGGTGAAAAAATTAAAAAAAGGAGAAAATGACAAACAGGGTACAAAAATATCAAAGATGAGACGCACATACGCTCAACAAGCATGACCTAACCGTTGGAGCCCAATGTAGTAATGGTTCATTAACCTGTCAGAAAACAAAAAGGAAATTAGCTATAATCAGGTATTAGAGTCATGAGTATCCATGGATTGCTGTGAACGTTGATCCAAAAACTGACGCAAGTCCTCAGGACATTGAAAAGATTTTGACAAATTGTCTTTCCAGATACGCATTGTTGAAGGGTCAAAAAGACCATATTTGAATCCAAGACTTCGCAGTTGAGGCCGAAGAGTAGAAAATTCCTTGCGGATTGAGACTGTTTCCTTGGCAAAGTCTTGATGAATAAAAATTTTATTCCCATTGACCATTAAGGAAGGAATCTCTCGTGCTGCCTTTCGAATCAAAACCAAATGATGATGTCTGAGGACTTTGAAAATCATTTGACGAGTTTTGGTATGTTGAGGATTGCGATGTGAAGGGATTCTATGGGCCTTGTCAATCTCAAATTTTTCTGGAAATTTAATTTGTAGAAGCCCAGGAATCAAATTTTCGAAATACAACCTACAGTTGCCACTCTCCACATCCTCTGGTAAATTAAAAATGCGTAAATTGTATTGTCTGTTACGATTTTCCATCTCTAGGAGCCGGGTAGACAAAGGAGATATTTTAGCGACAAGAGGAGTGAAAGTCTCAAGCTTAGCCTTATTATCGTGTATTTTAATTGCATTATCAGATATTTTCATTGACATACTCGCCATTTCCTTTCGAACATTTTTAATCTCTGAGGCAATAGCATCTGTGTTAACACGAAGCGCTTGAATTTCCTCCAAAATTAAGGATAATGATGGTTCTGTTGACTCTACCGCCTTTGATTTAATTGGCGGAGGTGAAAACTGCTGCTTTCTTTTAGGATGAATATTTTTATTATCCATGTTGATTAGGTAGCAAAAGTAGGATAATAATAATAACAATAAAATAAAATATCAGAATTGCAAAAATAACAGCAACAACGCAGAAAAAATGAAGGAAAAGAATACTGCAGCAGTAAGAATATCCTTATTAAAGCTGGTGCAGCAGCTATAACAGGCTATGGGAGTGGCTAGGCCCAAGCCAGGCCCTTTCCTGAATGCTTGCTCCGCCCCCTGACAGACAAAGCTGGGAATACCTGAAGGGAGAGCTGGAGGCAGAGGCTGGACACTGGAAAACGCCTCAGACAGCGCCCAAATTCCAAGAAAAACTCAGCAATCGACAGGTAAGATGCTCAGTATCCAAGCGACCTCATTTGCGGTAAAAAACTGACAGGAATCGTCGTTTTAAACGAAAAACGGGCGAAAAAACGCCGGAGCTCTCTACACGGCGGCCATCTTGTTTCGCGTGCTCGCGCGTCTCCGAATAGGCTGTGTCTTGCCTTCACTAAGGGCTGTGTAGCCGCTGTAGTTAGTCTGGAGACAGGGCCAGGAAGGCAGGGCGTCTCCACACTTCAAAGGCACAACTGTGTATAAAAGGAAGACATTAGTACACTTCTGGACCTGTGAATACTCTGCCAGGAAGAAGGACTGCTGTGCTGCTATAAGGACTGACACTCTGCTGGACTGCTGCTCTAAAGGAACTGCTACCCCAGTGTGCTGATCTGCTGCCCTCTTGCCTGGGGAAGAAAAACTGGATCTGCAACTTCATCTAAAACCAAGGACCCCAGAGTAACTCCAACAGCTAGTCTGCTGACCCCCTGATCTGAGCCTCAGTGAGATAAAAGGCTCCCCAACATGCTGACCCAGCCCATGGACACAGCTGCAGCTTATTCCAAACCCCCAAGTGGTGCCTCTCAGGTCCTGGATCCTTGGTGCGGCTAGTGGGTGTGAAATCAAGCTTATGAACTCTTCATAGCCTCAAACAAGCCTGTTTGCACCTTGACCTTAGGGCTCGCACTGCAAATCAGCGCAAAGCTCCATCAGTCCAACTCTTCGCACTGCAGCATCGACCTCTCATGGGAACTGCCACCACAAAGCTCAAGCTGTACCCGCCCATGACGTCCGATGACTCCATGTGGTTCACCACCAGAATCCCACGACACTCTCTTGAACCTCGCAGCTCTCTGCAATGAGAAAGGGTACTCTTGGAACAAAGTTGATAAGATAAACCTACAGTGGGACTAACCTTGGACTGCATCTGACCTGCGCTCCATCACAGTTGGCCTGAACATTTGAATTTGACCAGATATCCAGAGTAAGAGCTTTGTGCTGTTAGGTGCTATATTCACTGTATTCTTTAAAAATGTATAACTCCGGATCCACTGATCACATTTTTTTCATTTTGTTCTTGTTTTATTTAA
Organism: Triturus cristatus; assembly: GCF_964204655.1. NCBI lineage: Eukaryota > Metazoa > Chordata > Amphibia > Caudata > Salamandridae > Triturus > Triturus cristatus. The sequence continues at coordinate 1,015,935,897 of NC_140583.1, read as the reverse complement.
TACATTCTCTCTTGGTGTGGGATCTCTTTGTGTAGTGTTTTTGCTGTTTTACTGTTTGTAGGGTTGCACAAAAACATTACACATTGCCTCCAAGTTAAGCCTGACTGCTCTGTGCCAAGCCTCCAGAGGGTTGAGCACAGGTTAATTTGGAGTTTGCTTGTGCCTTACCCTGACAAGGATTGTGGTTGCTGCTTGACCAGGGCTCACTCCCCAGTCAACAAGCAACCCAATTTCTCAAACAGAGAAATAAGAGTTAAGTGATAATTTTCACACCCTAGCTATTTTGCCTTAATAGATACAAGTAGATGAAACCTGACAAAATGTATCAGGGGTAAAGGCTTGTAAAAAGGAAAAACACGTAGAATTCTTTATGGTAAATACGTATTTCACATGTTCTGCCTCATTTACAAGTTGAAAACTTCGAACAGGAGGAATTTATCACGTGTTGCAAAGGCCTCACCAGAGGTACTGCTATTTACCAGGTGTGCTAATTGCCTCCCCTATTGAGCTGAGCTGATAATGAGACCTCACTGTGAGGCTTTACTGCTTAACACACAGCCTCTTGGAGAGGCAAGTCGCTAATAGAACTGCTGGGGACCTAGAGAGCAGTGCAATGCTATCCAATGCACTGGGATACCAGGGTGAATGACAAATATTCTCCAGAGAACAGCCTTGTGGCCCCTATTAGCCAAAGTCGTGAGGTAAAGGCCTGCCAGCTAGTTACAATAATAGGACTAATTCTGACACCTGTGCCCTTGTTATATGTTAAGTACTAAATTCCAATCCCAGTACAAACAAGAGTTGTGTAATAATTAACACACCCTTGGAGTTTCCCCTGATAGGTTCTGGTGGGTAAAATCTGTAAAGATTTATTAGCAGAAAACATCTAAAAAATTTGAAACATTAATAATTAGGTGTATTAAAAACAATACCACGTTATACCTCATTTTCAATATGAAAACTCAGAATATTGGGTATTTACCACACCAGTAAATCCATCACCCTGTCTTAAAGATATACCATGGACTTCATAATGAGTTGGGCGTAAATTCCAATTCCTGTGCAAGCACGTTTTTTTGCATAGGGATCAGAAAGACCAGTTGTTTGATAATGATCACACTATCACAGTTTAATGATGGATTTCGACAGGGCAAACGTGCTGAAATTCATTAGGGAAAAAGGCCAGGAATATGGCAAAACATGCAGAATGTTGTCTTCCAAAAAGCAATGCTGAATGTTAAGCCTATTTTCCCTGTTGAAAACTCAGAATAAAAGCTATATTAATGCTTGGTAAATAGCTTCCTCCGGGGTAATGGTATATACCACATGTGCTAAATACCCCACCTTAGTTCAACAAAATAGTTATGAGGGCAATTGTGTGGTCAATACCCAACCCCACCTTGTAATGAGAGCCTTGAAGAAGTATGAACCATTTTATCTTGCAATGAGATTTACTAGTTCCTTGTGTTTACTGCGTCTTTTAAGTACCCATGATTACAAATGCAAGTCTAGTTTCATCCAACTTTCCACTATTGACCTTCAGGCTTTTTATTTTCTCTATAAAACCGTATAACCGTTCCTTTAATGATGGTATGCAAACCTTTTTTTTTACATCTTTTACATCTTGGCCGTTTGTTTATCTGTTTGATTCCTATTGCTCTCTCCAGCTCTTGAAATAAGATTTTGTACTAAGCTAATTAACCTACAGAACACTTCAGGATTATCTAAAAGATCTTTGAACACCTGTGTTTGTTAAATGTCAAGTTAAATTGTTGTGAAGTTCAATTCGAATGTATTACACCTGAAGTCAGCACTTTTGCTTCCTGGAATCTAGGATTTTTCAGCTCATTAGAACTGCCAGGACGCTACCACAAAACACTCTCTGAGGTACAAACAACAGTGATGGATGGAATGTTTGAGTTATTCTCTGCCACTGGTAATTAGTTTGGGTCACTTTACACTCCATCATTTTTTACCTTCCCACCACACAACCTCAGACTGGCACCAGCCATTTCCAAACCAGTCTTGATCGTACTCCACGATGTTCTTAACACAAAGACATTTTAGCACGTCCTCCCACCTCTGTTTGTTCACAATGGGGCATATCTACAACACGGCGATAGAAAATTATCACTGCTTTTGTGGCCGTTTTCGGACGAAAAGCGGCGATAATTTTATCGCCTAATTAGCAAGCTCACGCTAACGCGTGAAACCTTGCGTTAGCGCACGAATTCTTAACACCCAGTTTTGCATCTCTAATGAGATGCAAAGTGGGCGTTCCCGACCTGACATGACAGGAGAAATGTTGTTAAGCGTCATTTCTCCTATCATCAAGCCCCACGCCATGAAGCATAGCGGCAAGAAAAGTAGTGATAACCCCTGTTTTCACTACTTTCCTTACGCCTGCTTCAGGACTGACTTAGCCATGATATCCTATGGAAGGAGGATATCATGGCTAAGTTTGTGAGTCCCTATCAACAAGCTAACGCCACATTTTGTGAGATTATCGCAGAGTTTCCAGCTATAATCTCACATTAGGCAGTTAGCGCTAGGATTTTTATCGCTTGTGAGATAAGCGTTGCTAATAGCACGCTATCTCAGCGATAAAAATCCACGCTAGCCGTCGATAATTAATCTAACGCTAAGTGCGCTTAGCAATAATTATCGCCGGTTGTTGCTGATATGCCCCAATATATCTTGACAGCATCTGGCTGCTATGGAGAAAAACCTCTTGATACCTTTTATTTGTGTTGAACAATAATCCCAGACAAATACGTTAATTCTTCCCCCTAAATGTACTTAACAAGAATGCAATATTTCAAATACTTTATTTTTTTAACATTCGTACTATGATTACATAAATTTGGGGTTAACTATTTACAAACTGTATTGCATAATTATTGCAGCAATTTTATTCTGTATGATACAGCCAATGATCTGACATTCAGGATCATTATTACCAATAAGAATCAAATGATGTTAAGTGGAGACTTTCTTGAAAGCTAAGTTGAAAAAAATGTAACATCAACGATACAATAATTTGAGTTATGTTCTCGGCTTTGTGGTGTTGGTCCACCTCTCACCATTTAAGTGCAGAAGACTCATTCCTCACTTGATATTTATACAAGGATACATTAACACCAGCAGGGACGTATTTATGGGATTTTAGCAAACAGCAGTGCATCAAGGCACATTGTTGTGCTGCCCTCTGTCAAAGTGAAAGGGCAGGAATCCACCGTATTCAAGCCACACGGTGCATTTCTATCCTTTCCCTCTGCGCAGGCGCTGTTTCAGCAGCCTCGTGCTAACGTAGGCACCATAACGCAAGGGTGCCGCCCCTGCATGTGGAATTGTTTTTGTGCAGGAAAGGGCATCTTTCTGTAGTAAAGCAATCCATAAGAGGCATTTTCCTCTTTCCTTGTGTCCTGCTGAATGCAGCACACATGGCAAGAGGAAAAAAACTAGAAGAAATAATCATACTTCTCCTTGTTACGCCCCTCACCTCGGGAGGCATATGGATTTGGTGCTTCCCCAGGTTTACATAACTTTGCAAATCTGGGGCAGTGTTTAATTTCATGGGTGTGGCGTGGGAAAATCCACAGCAACACCCCTGGAATGCACCCGGGCACAGAGTAAGGTGACGCATCAATTTGCGCTTCGTCGGCATACTCATGACTTATGAGGCTACTCATAGCTACTCAGGGTGACTTTGCATGGCTTCATACATTTATGAGAGCCCTGCGTCATACACGCACCACTTTACGTGTTGCATAAGTGATGTAGGGCTCTTAGCAGTGTAGCAATGCATGGAATTATTCTGGCCTCCATTTCTTATTAATATTTTCATATTTTTCCAGTCAATGCCACAATTCAGCATTATTTTTCATGCAATCCCTCTGATATAAACTCAAAACAACTGTGAACAGAATGGAGGCCTGGACAAGTACTACAAGATACATTTGGCAAAGCTAATAAAGTGCATTAACAGATGATATTTCTGAAATTCGAAGAACCTGGCACCCGAGGATGCGTCCTAGACTTAATTTCATCTTAACTTTGCAGGAATTGCCGCATCATCTAAATGTTCCTATTTACATCAGCTTCTTTGAGCAATGCCCCTTTTGCACCCCAAAGATCAATTATTTTATCACTCCCCTTCAGCATTCAGACTTTAGGGGCATATTTACAAAGAAAGGACTGCGTGTCGTTGAGCCTAGAAGACTAAGGACACGCGCCGTCACTTTAGAAAGGCCGGGCTGCCCCATATTCACAAGAATAATAAAAAGGAAAAGTGCTTCATTTCACACAATACTGAATACGATGCTTACATTTAGAAATATGTGCAGTATCTCAAGTGGAAATGTCCATGGAGCCACCCTCTGAGGGGGCTTCAGAACCAAGTGGGGGATCTAACTAAAAATGGTTCTAAATGCTAGGAATTCTCATGAATGCAGCCTTTACCTACTGAGCTGGAGCACTTCTAATGAACATATATCAAATATCATGAAGCACTAAACTCTAAAACCACAATACCCATCATGCACTTATAGTGGGTTCTATCAACAAAATGTCGGCTTTGTCTAAAAATGACCACAGCAATTAAAAGAAAAACGATATGGTCAAAGCATAATGCAATACATATTAAGACTGTGGGACAATGCCTTCTTTCAAAAATATTTATCAATAAGTGCAATGATTCATTGTTATCATCAATAAAGAATTCAAAGTTCCATACAATGCAAGGTATGTACATTTTTTCTACTTTTACACTTACTTCAACATCCTTGCGATCTAGAAACAAATGTCCTTGCACTCCAAAAACCAAAAATAAATCGCTTGCTCAAAGTGAAACACATTCTCCCAATGACATTGTTCTCATAGAGGCGTCTGTGAGCTCCACAGTACTTTTGTTGATGGATCCAAAAGAAAATCACAACACAATTTGGTAACCCTTCCCCTTCTGGAGCGCATGAACAATACAAATTTATTTGTCACTGCAACCTCAATACCTTAAGGGATACGCCTTTGCACAGAGGGTTTGCTTCTCCTTCTTACTTATTTTTCTAAGACAACATTAAGGCACTCTCAGTCACTTCCTTTTGGAAATGATGCAAGTGCCCCTCTGTAGGGACCCACAATCCTTGAAGTTCAAGGGCCCCATGAGAGCCCAAGCTTGCACAATCCAGCTGACCAGTGGTTGTAGACAAGCTTCTTTCTCTGTGCTGCTCCTTCATGTTCCTCTGGGCATAGGCATGGGGAGCAAGAGGGCCGCACAGCAGGGCTTCCAAGGTTCTGACCCACTCTTGGAGTTGGGTGGTGTGAATGTGTGTTACCTCTGCGGTTCTGTCCTCTGCCAGGGGTGATAAAACACTGTGGTAGAGGAACACATGGCTCTCAGTGATGGTCTGACCTCCCTAAAGGCAACTCTGGGACCCTTGAGGGGGCCCTACAGTTGCATGCAGTCAAGCATCCATTTCTTCTTGCTGTCCCTGGGGCTCTGATCCTCACAGGCTCTTACTTATGAAACCACCTGAGGTGGTATGCATCAGCCCAGTGGAACTTGGGGCCTGCCAGGCAGCATTTTCGACTTGGAGGAGCAACAAGGTGCATTTCTACAGCTCTAATGGGCCTGTTTTTGAAGTGGTTTGGTTTCTTTCACTTTGGTAGTAGAGTTAAGCTACCAAAAATGCCTAGTTTAGTTCTCCTGGCCTTTACATTTTTACAAACTTCAGGAGTTGGTTTTTAGAGCTGTTCTTCTTCCAATGCGGAAGAAATTAGGGCCTGCCCTTTAAGCTCCTCACAGTCCTTTATCTGAACTATACATTCTCTTTGGGTTTGGGTCTTCCTCAGCAGCCCCCAACCCTTTCTGCCTGCACTCCACAGGAACCATGTCTGGCTGGTAACTTGTAGGGTGTCTGTACATCAAACAGGTATCAGAGGGTCCCCGTTTGGGAGTCACCCACCTAATGGACCAGTTCACTAAAGACCCAGGGAAGCCTTCAGGGTCCCCGCAGTAATCCTTCCCCTTTACTGCCCACAGAGGAAGTTGGGAGACTGACAAAACTGGCCCTGGAGAGGCAGATCCAAAAAGTCCAACAATATTCAAGTCAACAGTGTTCCACCATTCAAGACTCTGCACCATCCATGAGAGGTCCATCCATCACTGAAGTCCTGTGGAATCCAGTGCTTATCAAAATATCACACTTGTGCATGGGTTTTTCAGTGAGAGGGGAAAGTTACACAACCCCATCACTGTCCCAACCTTCCTGTGCAGCTTCTTGGAACTTTTCAAAATGGTGATCTCGACTGGTCTCTTGTCACAGCTCTGAAAGCGCTCCAAACTCTGTCCCCAATGGCCACTGCCAAAAGTGTTCCTTCCCACCAAACATTGATGGCACCTACTGGAAAGACTGGAAACAAAGATCTGGTATCTCCCCTGTTAACCTTTTGTAGACCATATTCTCCAGATTGAGCTCAGCATTTTTGAGTCTGGTAGGAATCCATATACCTATTTTTATCTCACTATCATGGACACTGTTTTGACACACCACCACCATTATGCAGTGCAACACAAGTGTTTTCACATTTGCTGTGTCACGGGCCCTTAAGATGCAGACGCACAATTTAATAAACATGAACAACTTGTATATTTATTTATCATCTTATGTAGCTCCTTCCTATTAGGGATCCATACTATGTTTCCTGTAGCTTAAACAGTCTTGAAGATGGTCCCGTGTACTGCTGACACCAGAGACTGAAACCATGCCAATGCTTCCACTTCTTTGTAAAGCAAACTTCAGGAGCCAACATCCATGAATCGCTTGTTTAATATATTGGACTATTTCCCTGTATAAGAGTGGATTGGTCATACATTGATCTAAGTTTCCAACAGCATTCTAAGGTTATCCCTTACAGATTAATGTATGATGGTTGTCTTGACTATACCCCCATTGTTTTCTTTTCATAGCATATAAATACTTATCACTTTCAATATCTGCGCCTGGTCTTTCTTACGGATATAATCTCTGATATGTTTCTGTTATTTTGAATTACTGAATCAATTTCATTGTTTTGCTCCATGATTGGTCCTACATGTCACTCTTTAAGACATATAAGTGCACCTAAGCAATTGTTAACCCTTTCGTGAATCATCCCTGTGTTGACAATTTATATGTACTTTATTTGATACTTAAGCTCGCAGGGAGCTATTGGACTGCCCTATTTGTTTCAACCGCTTAATGCGTCTACTGCAGCATCATAGAAAGAATAAAACCTAGCACATTTTAAGGGTTCTTGACTAGAAACGCATGTCCGTGAGAGCAATGTGCTTTCAGTAAGGTATAATGTGGAGAATTTTATAAGAACATGGAAGTAAATGTGAATGGGAAACAAAGCAGCGAGAAGGGAGTGCTGGAATAGATGGAAATACATAAAAATAAGAATCTGGAAACAGAAGAAACAGAAGAAAAGGAAAAGCTTGCTGATGAAATGGGATAAAGCCAGGATATGGGGCCATGGTTGCTTGAGTCCAGAATCTTCTTGAAATTCAATTAAGCCTACTGAATTCTGTGCAGTCTGTCTTGGATAAAGACAGACCTGAGTGCTCTGGGCCTCCCACTGCATGGCTGAAACACAACCCCTGCTGGTCATGACATGGACCCCTTCTAGTAAAATACGGTTGAACAATAGGACCTCTAAAACAAAAAGAAAACAAGTGCAAGGTTGTGATTACTACATCACTGGGCAAAATGCTACCGGACTTATTTAGATGTACATATTTGCATAAATTATATTGGAAATGTGCACAACATTTAAACAAGTGCAATGCACCACCCAACAGATGCCTTGGTAAAAAAGAAGTGTGCTACTTGCTAAATTCTGACCCAGAGCAGGACAGGCTCAGGCCAGCTTCTTAAACCATATCTGCGTGACCCACACAAAGCCACAAGTTACTCATCGAAAAAGCTCTGAATTAGACCTGGATATGAAGGTGTATGGCTCAAATAATAAAGGCGTAAGCCAGATTTACTCGTTCAACCTTGTCAGGAGTTGTTTAAACAACTCACCCCCCTGCTGCCCCCTTCCTACAGGTGTCTTTGCCCTTCCATCCTTTGCCAGTTATCATTCCAAGTTTGCACCCTTCTTCTTTAATTCCATTCTTCGCCTGCGCGTGGCTAATCTGACTGATACAGAGTGTCCACCATCGGTAATTCTTTACTTTCTATTTCTGTGTGTGGGCACGAGACGGCGTTATTATAATTCCAGCAATATATAAAGCACATATTACTTTGTTGGCCAATGTAGAAACAATATGAACTCAAGAGGACCCCAGAGTGCAAGGTAAAGGAGCAATTTGCAAAATTGTGGTATTTCCTGTTTAATCTATAAAAGCCAATGTTACTGCACGTATCTTTGCTCTGATGACCTCGCATTTGTCACAAATGATGGCGCCAAAAGACCGGGAAGAATCTCACTAAAATATCTCGGGGTGTGTCTGAAAAGATGTTTAGGTTTGTATGTACATTTCAACATTTGTTAAAAATCAATAAAACGATGAGACTAAAACTGCTTACACTTAACACGCTGACCTTTGCCCTCCAACAATACTGTTTATAGTTAAGTGTCACTTGTATTTGCATTAAGCCCAAGTCAAGAACAAGTCACCCACCTCTGGCACAGAAGCCCCCGGCTCAGCTCGACTGAGTTTATTGCGCACACAGATGAGGCACAACTCAGACTTCAGCGAAAATAATGAAACAGCGGCTGGGACCAGTTCAGACCGTACCCAAAAAACAGCGACTGCAGCAACAAGCCTTCAGCATTTAGGATATTAAACAACCCGTCTCAGAGCAGCATACACACTAGAGTGGGTACAACCTTCATGTCACGGCTGACAGGCGCCCGCACCCCCGCTGATCTCCAATGGCCGCAGCGACGGGAGCCGCTCCCGGGGGTCGTCACTGTCTATCCCTGCACCTCCCTGTCACAGGGCGAATTATGGAGGCAGCATGGTACACACCTCCGGCCCAGAGACCGTTTACAGATTGTCATAGCGACACTTGTTTAATATTACAGCGCTGCCCTGCCCCTTGAAGTTACATCCTGTGAAACAAGCATTGGCAATGCAATAGGACTCACATTTACGTGAGACCTATTGCATTGAAAACGGGAGTGCGGGCGGGCGCGAGAAGTCACGAGCATGACTGGGAGTGCGCAGGAGGGGGCGGGGGGCCCCTAGAAGTCAAGGACTGTGGGAGGGGGTTAGGAAGGCACGGGAAGAAAGTAGTCTGTCCAGTGAAGGGGCCCGTAGCCATGGAAGGATACAAATGACTGACATGGCTGTCATGGGGAGGGACTAATAAGCTTAAAACCAATTGTAAGACAGTATTTATAACCTAAGCCAATGAAGAAGATGGGCCGGAGAGTGGGCGGAGCTTCCACAAAGCTTCCACTCTTTAGTGTGTACTGCATGCCTTGCAAAGCGATGGCAGCGCATTTGCGCTGCAACGCTAGGCGAGACCTAAAAGTGACCAAACTTAAACTACATGAAGGAGTTCAAACATGAAGAAAAGTATTTTATGGTTGTACTCTGGACCTGTGTTTACATCTAAAAAGAGATATCAATTTTTTCCCTAGGCCTAGCCAACCTGAAAATATTCTTTGTTGCATCTTTCGCCTACAGTGTAAATACAGTTAAGCAATTCAGAGAACATCACAGAGTTAGAACGAAGCACTACATACACAATCTATAGTGAAAAAGAAATTGGAGCATTTCCATTTGAATGCCCAATTACATTATATGACTTGCACATACTAAAAACAATGTATTAAAGGTCCCATATGCGACAAGCTACCTCCACCCAGATTATGGCGTGGATTAAACAGTAGTCTCACTTGCTCAGCCACATATGTTTGCTAACATGTGCGTGTTGGACTTGGACCTTCTAGCATAGCCATCCCCAAACCTTTGCCTTCACCCTTCTTTTTTCTGAACCTGTGTTTGTTTGCTTTTAGGACTCTGTGTACGTCACCACTGCTAACCAGAGCTAATGTGTTTGCGCTCTCTCCCTAAAATATGGTAGCCTTTGGTTTATTGCCAATTTACCTATTTAATTTACTTTTAAGTCCCTAGTAAAGTGGCATTATATGTGCCCATCGGCTGTAATTTATTTATTTATTTATTTTTTAGTCCATGCTGCAATTTTTTAATTTTTTAAAATTTGTTTATTGAATTTTGCAAACAAGAAAAACATGACAAACAATTTCAAACGCAAAAATGAAATAAAATAAAACAGTCAGTCACAGATTGCATATACGAAATTCAGGGAACATGCCTGATATCAGAGCACCGCGAGCATCCAGATGAAAAACTTATACAATCATTGTTAGGGAACCATAATGACAATACGGGGGCAAAGTGCATGGAAGCAATTCAAGTGGTAAGGCCCCAGCAGCAGTTTACAGAAGCAATACGCCAAGTCAGCATATGGATACGTGGCCCAAGGAGAAACCAATATCACCCAGCCAGTACCCCAGAGGAATCCCCACTGCAAGATAGAGACAAGAAACATAAAAAACCTAGTTTACTCTTCATCCTCTAAATAATCCTGGTATAGGCTCCAAAAGTTCTTGGGGCGACTCTGGGGTGGGAGCAGCTCACTGTAAAGTTCGGATTGCGTGTTGCAATATAAAATGTCTTTAAGCCATTGCGTGTTAGTGGGAGGTGGCCCTCGAGCCCACTGCATTGTAACTACTCGTTTAGCTATTAATAGTCCCATATCTACCAAGCGCCTAATGTCTTTACGTATATGCTTTGAGAAGCCAAGCAGAGCCAGTAATGGGTCTGGGTTCACAGACTCTCCAGTGATATCACTAAGTTTCCGGAAAATGGCTATCCAATAGTTAGCTACATCAGGACACAGCAAGGCCATGTGGATAAACCCTGCGGAATCTATACCGCACCTTTCACATCTCGCTGTGTCTTGAAGGCCATATTTGGGTAAGCGGATTAGGGTGTAATAATATACTCTGTTGATAAATTTGAAATGTATAAGTTGATTTCGTCCATTCAGGGAGACGTGCCATGTAGCCTCACAACAATAGCGCCATGTGTCATCATCTAATACGATTTCTAGATCAAGTTGCCAATCCAGCCTGGCTTTAATGAAGTGATTCTTCCGGTAACCGTAGGCTAGAGTATAGATATTTGAGACAACCTTCCAGGGGGATTCAGCACGCAATTGCAGGGAGAAGGGGGCAACTCCTGGCAGTTCAGTCAGTTCACCTCCTAGCATGTCGCAGAGCGTATGACGTACCCTATAGTAATGGAACGACATCAGTGAGGTGACGCCTTGCCTGTCCGAGACAATCTCGTCCCATCCCTTCCCCTCACCGTCCTCAAAGAGATCACCAATACGTACAATGTCAAGAAGCGATAGGGCGCACTTCACCACCGGCTCAGTAGGTTTTTCTGCGTCACCGCCGTTATCTGCTTAAGATCCCCTGTAACCTCTTCCGACATTTAGTCGTGCTCCTCAGGAGATTGGGCTCCCTCTGTGTCCCTGGACCTCGATTTGCACTGCTCGAATTGCAGCTTGGATTGGGTTCTGTCCGCCTTGCCCATGCTGGGCCGCAGGCGGGGGGACGCCCCAGCACCACCCGAACCGATTACACACAAGAGTCAAGCACAGGGTCAAGGGGGAACACGGTTGCTGCATCTCAACCTCTGAGGCCCAAAGTACTCGTAGGAGACGTTGAGCAGCCGGACACACCAGACTATCAACGCAGACAGCGCTCAGGGCGCCAGGACCCATCCAGGATGCAGGCAAAGCTTCACAAGGCAGCAATGCCAAATAAGGTCAGGGCTGATTTAATTACAGGACCAAACACTCTCTGGATTACGCTGAAGTCTGGCAGTCAAGCATGTGTCCCAAGTTGGTGGGGCCTCTGAATCCACCACAGGATATCACTGCTCCTCAATCCTCAAGACAATACTCCGCTGTATGCTTCAGTTAGGTACCCAGCCAGGGTGTTCTGGACATGCCACAGGGCCTCAAAGTACAAGACCAGACCTGCCACGTGCAGAAGGATGCCAGCCACTGAGCTCACGCAGCAGGCTGAGTCGTCGCGATCCCATAAGGCAACTGCGTAGAGTCCTGGCCCAATCATGCACTTCACCACGGGGGTTCCCAAAGCGGCTGGCTGGTGTACTCAATCCTGGGGCGGGAGGCGCAGCTCACTTTCTGATCATGAGGGCCCTGTGCCGACCCCGGCGGGCCCACTGCACCCGTGCACTAATCTTCAGTGTCCGATCGTAAAGCCATCAGTTGGCAACTCTGCAGCAACCGAGGCCGCACCCGGCCTCGTACCCGGGGAGAAGGCCAGTCCGGTGTATGCCCTCCGGTTGCGGCACACTCACTTGGGCCAATGCAGATATTTGAGACAGGATGGTACTACCCGTAGCCGCGCTTAGGCCACGCATCCGGTCCAAGGCACAGCGACTCTCAAATCCGGTTTCACGCAAGCAGGCTCGGGCAAGGACCACAGTCAGTCAGCGCAGCACAAGAGCCGCGAGTACGGGCCGCAGCAGCTTCAGGCTCCCCATGCGCTCAGTTTTCAGCCGGACCCCCACTGAACCAAAGCACAGCCTCAGGTTTCCCACCGCCGCTCAGAGTTTACTGGGCGTGCATGGATGCAGGATAGATGACGGATTGTAGAGATGACTCGCAGAGCTCGCTCAAAGCGCGGCCATCTTAGGCTCCAGCAAGCTCCGCCCCCACCCATCGGCTGTAATATATATTCTACTGGTGGGCATGCAGCACAGATTGTGCCACCTACTTAAGTAGCATATAAACATGTCTCAGGTGTCAAACTCTTGAAATAGTTCATTACTACTGCAAGACCTACTTCTCCCTAGGATAACCCTTGAGCCATCTTCTTGTATTTAATAAGCTGTAATTTCCAAATGGGAGCAGGTAACCAGTTCATGTTTGGTGTCTTTGGAATTGTAATGACAAGTTCTAACTTATGGTGAAGTCAGATTTTGAAAAAAGCCACTTTTAAAAAAAAGTTAGCATTTTTCTGCCTTAGCTATTTAGTGCCTGCAGCCTGTCTGCAGCATGACTAGGTGTAATTGACAGTTGGGCTGTGTGTTCCTCCCAGGCAGCCATACACAATAGGGAGCTTAGTTGTGCCTTGATGGCCCATCACTGGCAGGGTGGGAGAACGTAGCTGGACCTAGCCCTACTTACACATGAATATGAGGTTTCCTGCCTCTACACGAAGGACTACATGGCCCCTGTAGTTAGTCTAGAATCAGGGTAGGGAAGTGGGGACTTCACACTGAAACCTCTAGAAGATGCTCTCCCACTTCAAAGGCACAACTGGATATAAAACTTGGAAGTCAGACACCACCTCTTCAGTAAACCTCTGGACCTGTGGATTCTGTGTGTCATGGGTCTGAGTCATGCTCCAGGTATTCCGCCTAACACTCAATCTAATATGACACACGGTGAGAGTCACATCTTCACTCCTGTACAATCGGTGTATGTCTTGCATTGGTACTAAATGCATTATACTATGTCCCCCTGATGTTGTATTTCTATCATAAATATGTCATGTTTACTCTCAGCCCCCTAGAGAGACACATGATGTTATGCGTGTGCAGCCACATAGAGTAGTACTGTAGTTGGTATTTATTCAATTGATCTGGAATTTGGCACGGGAATGTCTATGATGGTAATCCGTTATACAGACACAGTGAAGTGCTGAGATCCCAGGAGATCTCAGCAAGTCACGGCAGCAATCTTGGCTGTGGCATGTTTGGGAAAACAGTATTTAAACCACGCCTGACCTGCCCAAACAGATTTGCCTTGTGCTTATTCCTGTGGGATCAACTCTTATGACATGCTGTGCAGAAACCATGGAGGAAGCAGAGACCAAGAGAAAGCACTTACCTTGTTGATGTGTTTAACCTGGCTCACCTCTACCAGTATCCGGTAACAACTCCCTGCACAAAAAAGAATGAAGACAACTAATCAAAGGAGGCTAAGGTACCGTCTTGCATTTTTTGTGGTAAAACTGAAGGTACTATGAGCATAGGCATGTAATTTGGATCACTAACAGGAACTCTTGATACGTACTTGGGTGTACTAATCAGTAAGTGAGGCACCAGTAAGCACGAGCACATATAAAACTAAACCATCTAACCAAGAACTAATTGCTAGTGCAACTCCCAAGTGGTGTGCATCTCAGGAAAACATTAGAGGCCAGTGAAGTGACAACTAGTATCGCTAAGGCTAGAACTGTAAAGCCATTGTTGCGCAAATACTAATTTTATTTTATCATGTACAATATCCTGTGAGAGTGTGAGAACAACATTCTCTACAGCTGTTGAAAGCAACATAATTGTGATGTGAAGAGGCTTATACAACGATGTTGCAGTTGTGAAGTCAGGGTATTAACCATATGCTTCTCCCCTTATAAGTATTTGTGGCACATGAATGTGTGTATTATGCTTACACTTTGTATCTGAGTTTATATACCTAGGGCCTCATTTACAATAATTTAATACACAGCAGCTCAGCAAGCCTTCCTGTTGTGATGCCGTACATCAAAAGAAAAGGGCAGGAATGTACTGTATCTACAAGGTACAGTGCATTCCTGTCCTTTTCCCCTGCACTGGTGTACAATGGGCTGCAATGCGCAAATGCAGGCAGCCTTGCTCTACAGTGCAAGGACGCCTGTGTTGCAGGGATACACAAAAACAATCACAAGAGATGTTTCCACTTTCTACATGTGCTTCAGAATGCAGCACACATAGAAAAAGGAAAATTGCAAATAAATAAAGGTATTTCTTCTTGTTGCGCCTCCCTTACGCCTCCCCAGGGGAGGCATAGGAGTTTGACCCATTCCCAGGTTTACAAAACCTTGTAAATTGGTGATTGCATCATATTTCTTGGATGTTGCATGTAAACACCCACAGCAACACCCATGGAATTCCACTTTCATGCAGAATAATGTGTGAAAGGGGCCATATATTTATAAGGCCATGAAAAGCCGTGCAGGGACAGGCACATACGCCGTCGGTGCATCCAAAAAGAGAGATGCAACTGCAGAGCAATCGGCTTGAAAATCAGCCTCCTAGAGTGTACCATTTTCCTGGGTCCATCTCGGAATGGTTAGCCAAAACAACAACCAGGCATGGCTTAATGAGTGCTGCAGTTGATCGCAGGTAGTCATTGAGTGGTATTGCAGGATGGGGGGTCATGGAATATATTGATACAAATATTAATAATCCATACTTGTAATGCGTGAACCCCTTAAGGTTTCAAGGCGCTGGTGGCCATCCGGGAGACTAAGTGAGCTCTTGCCCAGAGTCACATGATGCTGAGCTGCCACTGGTGCCAGGGATCGAACCATGAGCCCCATGCTCCGGAGTCAGCCGCTCTGGCCGCTGCCCCACACGTCTCACCTCTGAATCATACCACGTCCTTTTTTCCATGACTGATAATTGTCCCTTATTTTCAAGGTTCGACAACTGATCTCCATGCCAAACACCCACGACCTCCTCCTGGTAACTCAGTTTTCTTCCTTGTTGAGTTTCACATACATAAGAAAGGGTTAGGGATAGTGGAGTTGGCCCACATTGTGTCTGTGAGACTTTTGTTAAGGTTTGTGATAAGTCCAACATTCTGAAGGACTGCTGCCCTGCTGTGCTGACCTTTTGCCTGCTGCCCTCTTGCCTGAATGAGGATTGAGCCTGCATCCTTGAACCCAGAACCCCAGAGTGATTTCAAACGATTTCAAGAACTAGTCGGCTGGCCTCCTGATCTGAAGCTTGAGGGACCTGCCAGGCTCCCAATGAGCTCGCATCTGCACCTGGACTCTGTGGACCAAGTGGAACCAATACATCTCCTGTGCTGAACGGTGAAACCCCCAGGAGAATTGATGCATCACCGCTGCTGCATGGATTGGAACCAACGCAAAGACCAACATCGCCTTCACAACCTTTTCGGAAGAGTCGCTACGTGACACCTCTTCAGGGCAGGCCCGCGCATCCCTTGTTGATGGCAGACTCAATGACGATGATAAACTCGCAGCTCCTCGGAACCTATGCCTCCTCCCCACTGCATCACGCATCCTCAATACCGACCTTCACATAACAAGTCCTTGTCAACGGGCTCCTCAACAACAATGCAAGTCCTTGCATTGCAGCCTCGTCGCTCCTCAGAAGCGAAGCATTGCTTTGGCTTCATCACTCATCTTTGACCTGAGCAACACTCCGCAAATTAGCATTGAAGGTACTTTGTCCTGGTCCGGCGCAACCATGACAGAAGAAAATAACATCTCTCTCTCTCTCTCTCTCTCTCTCTCTCTCTCTCTCTCTCTCTCTCTCTCACTCTCTCTCTGTCTCTTTACCTCTCTTTTTCTCGCTCGCTTTCTATCTTACTGCTTTAGTCTGTAAAAGATGTAGCTTCCAGTGTACACTCACCAATGGAAGTTTGTTTACCTGGAGCAATTACAATCCAATAACTTGTACCTACTTCACCCACACAGTGCATATTAGTCAAATCCAAGCATAAGCACAGCTGTACGATTACAGCAAACCTAGATGTGCAATTCACTACTCATCACGCACAACATGAAAACTTCCCACATAGGCCATAGTCAGAATCTACATCCTTACAACCATTTACAGCAGTAATGAAAAACGCAAGTGCTCTATTCACTCTGTCTGCTACACTGGTTGCTTCTGTGCAGTAGCAACACCAAACGTTACCAACATAGAAAATACTGCACTATAACATTCCTATGGGGTAGTCTGTGACATTTATGCTTATGGTTAGGGACATGACGCGCTATATACATGCAACTGTAATACAATACAATCAGCAGATACAGTAAAGCTTTCATGTACTCTCTGGCATGTGCCACGTGTTATGCTGGGACATCCTATGACTTTAAACAAGAAGAGATCATCTTGTAGTCCAGACATTCACCCTACTAATGGACTAAAAAGCGATGAATGTCACTCACAAATCTGCCACAGGTCAATTTGTAACCTCTCCTGTGGGAGGTGGTTATTTTTATTTGATTGCATTCTCTTGGCTAAAATATAGGTTGTTAGCCCTTAGTTTTCACCTTTTTGTGCCATATGTAAAATGCATCTCCATTCTCTGTCCTCAGACCTGTAAGTGCTTCCTTTTTCAGTCCTCAGCTGTTTAACTATCATTTCCATATTATTAGTCATCACTTGTATTTTCAATTTATGTTCTCGGCCTCCAATGCCATCATAATTCCAAAAACGTGACTTCTGCGGATACACATTTTTTATGATATTGTCCTTTGTCAGTGTCTTTTGTTAATATTTCATATTTTCATATTGTTGGTGTCGATATGGGACCACTGCCTGCCCTTAAAAGATATTTTCAGAGCCAGTCACAAAGGGGAAGAGGTCCCCTGGGGACCCCTTCCCATTTGCAACTCCATTACCACCCTCTTCAAGAGGGTGGTAATTTGTGAGTGTTTTGCCACTGCAATTGCGGTTGGAAAACATTGGTACATGGCTTTGAGGTCGCTATTAGGAAGGGAATGCCCCTTCCTAATAGCAAGCCGCAAAACCTATTTAGCGAGTCGCAAATAAATTGTGAATCGCTAAATAGGCTTTGTACATGGCCCATGAGGTTTTTGCTTGCGTAAACGGGTCGCAAACCCGTTTGCGCATGCAAAAACTGGTCGTACATCTGGCCCTTGTTTATTTAGTTAGCAGCTTTATATAGCATGGACGAGACTCAATGGGTATCTGAATGCCTTATAGTAGAGCAGTTTCCACCTGCAAACAAGAAGTTTGCGTAACAACGATTTCTAAAGATACACATAAGAACAAATTAAAGTACATTGGTTCTTCATCTGGATTATAACTTACAGCTGCAGCTAGTTGCAGGTCCCACAGCTGTCTTGGATTCCTTGTAAAAGGAGACAAAGTACATAACCTGAAAAGACTGCCAGTGTCTTGTGGTGTTTAATGGTAGAACATGTCACCTGAGAGCAAAGGAGAGAGCAGACTAGACGTTCTGGTTCACTTCAGAATCTCTTTTGCATGCAACTGACCATGTGTGCCTTCACTTTGGTCAACTGTATGCATCTTCCTTCTAGGGCCGTGGCATCTAATTACAACCTCATTTCATATCCGTGATCTTGGTACATGTCTTTTGTCAATGCCACTGATCACTGTGTTTGTGTGCATTTTCTTTTAGATCTTATCTATACATCTGTATGCGGTGCTTTTGGGCCGTGAATGAATCTTTAGGCCAGAGGTTTGAAACCATGTTGCATTCAAGTCAAGTCAAGTCAAATAACTTTATTTCGAATCCAAAAAGGAATCATAAAAGTATACACATATAATAAAAACAGTACACACATATTAAAAGAGATACCCAAAAATCCAAAATACAATAAGGATTTTTTAGCAGTGCATTAAAAATAACATTTGACAGGTAAATCCATTATAAAATATTATCACTCGCTGACTTCAGTAACGGTTTCTAATGGCAAGGGCCGATCTAATAAAGCTCAATACAGCATTACAAATACTTGGGGTGGACAAGGATAATAAATGTTCATAGGCCTCTCTGTAAAAACTGGAACCAAAAGATACCAAGACTGGTTTAAGAAATCTATTTCTTGGAGCTTTATGCAGTGCACAGAATAAAATACAATGGATAGTGCTTTGCCAAACTCTGTTATTACAAGGGCACAGAGGCAAACTCTTGAACCACCCCCCTTGCTTTGGGAATGCAAGTAGAAAATGTAAGGTGCTAATGCGAAACCTTGTCAAATAGAAACGCCATTGCGATTGAGTAATATAAAATAAATAAAATGGGCAAGACAGCTTACCCCTCAGGTACAAATGATACTTGCTTGAATGTAAGGTACCAAGGTTATGATGATAGGCATTTTTTATCAGGGGCTTAAAGTCCTTACCAATCTGGTCTGGGCTATCAAATATATTATTTAACCCAATCTTATAAAAAGTATCCCTAACATACAAGAGCCAAGGGATCTTCATACAATGGTCAAGTTTAAGACAGTCCTGCAAAATTTCCTGTGATAGTTTTAAATCTTCAGACTGCCAAACTTTAGCCCATAACAATAGGGGAGACACATGTATGATGTCGCTGAGATACTCAATGCCCACCTCCCCATGACAGAAATTATTCGAGGTTCCCGAAGGAACGGCTAGAAGACGCTTAATAAAAGTATTCTCCATAACCTGTAACTTTCCAATATTATGAGAACCCCACACTCCAGCACCGTAGGTTGCAACCGAGACACACTTGGCTTTATATAGGGATATTAGGGTAGGTACTGGTTTTTGTCCTAATTTGTTGGCAAATCGAAAAAGGGCTTCAGCAGATTGTGAACATTTTTGGGCCCGAGCTATTATCAAAGTATCCCAATTCAATTTCTTATTAAATAAGTTGCCCAAATAATTAAAATTGTCAACCTTCAATATAATAGAGTCCCTTACCCTGTATCTACGTGTTTTGACACTTTTCAAACCGCAGGTCATGGCGAAGGATTTAGTAAAGTTGACTTTCAGGTCTAAACTCCCCATAAACTTCTCAAAGGCATCCAAGCAGAGCTGCATGCCATTAGCAGTCAGTGTCATTAAAACCGTGTCATCTGCATATGACAGCATTGGTAACCTTTTACCATTGGCCTGTGGAAAATCAGCACCAGACTCCAGCAAAAAACTTTCCAGCCCGTTAGTATAGACCAGGAATAAAAAGGGAGCCAAGATACATCCCTGGCGCACACCCTCGGTCGATGGAATGGGTTTCGTTTTTTCCCCACCCGGGCCATAACGAATACTAACTGTAGTAGCAGCGTGTAGTCTACGGAGCAGAGACACCAATGCCTCTTCAAATCCCATAGTCTCCATCATCTGCCACAGCTTGGCCCTACATACCGTGTCAAAGGTGCTAGACAAATCCATGAATGCCAAGTGGATGGAACTATGCTTGGCACCCATGTACTTGCCCATGATTAGCGCCAAGTTTAGGCACTGTTCGGTGGTTCCCTTGCCCAATCTAAACCCATATTGGGAGTCTACAATGAGACCAGCTGTATCCGCCCAGGTTTCAAGACGTGCCAATATCACCCTGCCCATTAATTTACAGGTCGTATCTAATAGTGAAATCGGCCTGTAATAGCACGGGTCCGATTTATTGCCCTTTTTAAAAATCGGAACCACTAGAGCATCTTTCCAAGAGGCTGGGATAAATCCAACCACTATTGCACTAAATACATTTAGTATGAGTGGCACCCATACATCCAAATTATATTTAAAGAAGTCCAAGGGCACTGCATCTGGCCCTGGGGCCTTTAAAGCAGAACCCTTGCATAGAGCACTCCTTACCTCATCAAGAGTCAGTGAGGCGCTAAGCTCTTTGGCCACCATATCAGTTAATTTTACCTCCCTTGGATGAAACATTTTGCTATAATGTACTACCCAGGAGTCTTCAGTTATTTGCACTTGTATTACCTCCTTATCATCAGATTTTAAAAAAGGTCGGTTTATAACCTTCCAAAAAAGGCTAGTATCCCTCAACTCCACAGCTCTAATAAGATCCTCCCAAGCCTTAGTCTTTAATTCGTTTTTCCGCTTCTTGATTGCAACTTTATATTTCGTCCTGGCCGCTCTAACCAGGTCTCTATCAAGCGACACTTGTTGTAAGGCCTTAGTTAAGCTTGTTTGGGCAACAGAGCATTCTGCATCAAACCATTTGAGGCCCCTTTTTTGCCCCCCGCCTATTGTTTTTATCAGGTGAGAAGCAATGTTATCCAAAAGAGCCTTAAAATTATCAATAATGAGGAAAGGATCAGACATGGGCGTTAAACATATTTCAATCCCTATCTTATTTTCCTTAAAAATATCTGCCTCCAATTGCCCCACATTTACCTTATCCCACCTAACCGTAACCCCCCGATTTTTATTATATTTTATCCCATGTTCTGCGGGCTGAGTTTTCCGAATGGGGGAACAAAAGTTCACAATTAAAGGATTATGGTCACTGACAGGGTTTGCAACAATACTAAAATCCTTTACAAAATGGGCATAACCCATGGATAGTATAACAAAATCTATTGTACTTACTCGACCCCCTAAGCCATGGAAAGTAGGGATGGCCAACTGATCAGAAAAACTCAACATCTCCATAATACATAGGTCATTGTTAATAATAATGCTATTCAAGGCATCCCCCTGCTTTGAATGGGTAAAGTGGGCCATGGGCTGGTCGTTACTATCCACCAAGCCACAAGCTTTAGTACCACTAAATTTGCACAATAAACAATTAAAATCGCCCAACCATACAATAAAAAGGGGAAAAACCTTATTTGTTATCTCAACAATTTCCTCCTGTAATTTTTCTATAACCAAAATGTTATGTTGGTCAAATATGTTATAATACCAGTTTATCAAAAGTAAGGGAACAGAAAACAAGCCCCTAATCATAAGTAACTGGTACCGAACAGATTCAACCAGCCCAACCACCTGAATTTGGTTACATTTTACAGAGATAGCTGTGAGAAGCCCCCCCTTTGCTCTCCCTGCTTGTTAGGGTTCTGCATGAACATTCCACATTTGAAAGCCATCCAGAGTTGGAGCTCCAGTACTCCAGGTCTCCTGGAGGCATACCATATCAAAAGTTTTAATATATTGCAGCCAAACTGGATCATCCAATCTCCGGGAAAGACCAGCTACATTCCAGGATATCATGCGAAAATTATCTTCCATCGCCAGGATCCCCCCTCCACCCTGTTGGCCTTTTCCAGACAGTTTGATTACATCAGACTCACTCGTTATTGTCTCCTTTACAAGGCTAGTTTCTTCAATGCAGGATACCACAATGCCTTTGCAATTAGTTGGGTTTTCCCCTCCTGGTGGATCTAAAGTAAAGTTGAGGTTTAACTTGCCAACAAACCCCTTATTAGGTTGGTCACCGCCAGACAAATATTCACTGTTGGATAGTAATTTAACAATTAACCCATTTAAAGGCATAATTAAATTTCTATCCGACATTTCCCAAGGGGTCACAACATTCACCAGATCAAACCTATCCAAACTTAATAAATTAACATTAACATTGTCATGTTGCATTCACAAAACATGCGATTCACTAAATTATAGGGTTTGCAAATACATTACATTTTCTACGATGTGCTAAACTCATTTTGTGAGTTGAAAATAGATTTCCAATCCACAAAATGGACTAAGCAAGCCATTCTGAATCGTAATCAGATACAGGTGTGAAAGGGGTTTTCCTTCCTAATGGATATTCAGTATGCTATAAATAGTATGCAAGCGCAATTGCATTCGCAATCTATTTATTAGTTACCAACTCCCTAAAGGAGGTGGAAACTGATCCACAATGGGGAAGGGGGCTTTAGTGACCTTTTCCCGCTTGGAAGTCAGGTCGCAGCATCTGGTGGATTAGTCAGTGGAGCCGGGGACCACTACCTGCTCCCCTCCAATGTTTTCCCAAACAGGAAACGTTAACTTTTCTTTAAAGCATCACTGGTTCTTCTAAGAAACACAAGCTGCATTAAAAAACATAATGTTTCCGTTTCAGGAATGCTAATGCAGTGATGATAGTCTGCTGTTCCTTGAAGCCTGCCACCACCCGTCTAATAGTAGCCAACCACAGGGGGTCACACATAGCAACCTACCTATTTTTATGTAGGTTGCATCGCAAAAATCAACATTGGTGGCTAACATTTGGGTGCCGATCACGATCCTGCAAAAACCGGGTACGAACCGTCGGACGGAGCACAATCTCCGCCCGACGCGTACCCGGTCGTCAATTTTCACAAACAAGGAATTACGATTCGCACGGGTACACCATTACCGTACGAATCGTAAAAAAGCCCGACCGAACAAAAAAACACCTACCAATGCGATCCGGGAAAGCGCCGACCTGACGTCGGGACGCTCGCAGCCAGCCATTCACGACCCAGGAATCACGATTCGCACCGACGTCACCCCGCACGGTGAATATTTTGCGGCAGCCAAAAACTGCCGGGAAATCAGGACGACGCGAACAAGGACCACCAGTACGCGACGGACAGACGACGACGCGAACAAGGAGGACCAGTACGTGACGGACACACAGGACGACGCCACCAAGGAGGACCCGTACGCGACAGGACGACGCGATCAAGGAGGACCCGTACGCAACAGGACGACGCGAGCAAGGAGTACCAGTACGCGACGGACAGACATGGACCCGAACCTACGAGTCATCCCTGCCCTCATAGCAGTACACCTCCTCTACAGGTTACGACGCAGACGCCGCAGAAGGTCAGAATAACTAAGGGAGGGGGGAAAGTGGGGTGGGGTGGGGGTGGCACGACCAGGGCAGGCCACAAAACAACCACATAAGTCACACACCACACATGGCCTGGACATACCTGACTCCCATGCCCTGGTCACCACGAGGGGGTGGGGGCGTGTCCTGATAAGCCAGCGACCTCCACAACGGAAGTCCGTCACCACGCGAACCGGCAACACAACCAGACAGGTACGTCCCATACCCACGCCTGAAGAGCGTGGGTACGAGTCGGACCACGCCCACACACGTCACCCCAACAATGGCGGGACGGATCGCACCCACGTGGCAAAGGCCTGGGTACGGGCCGCACAAACATCACATAGCGTGGGGACGGATATGTACGGACCCTACCCCCACCCCGTATGCAAGGAGCGTACCCCCTAGCCCAACAGTGCAAGTACGACCCATACCCCCACCCGCGTATGCATGGAGCGTACCCCCCATGCCAACAGTGCAAGTACGACGCGAACCCTCACCCGCGTATGCAAGGAGCGTACCCCCCAGCCCAACAGTGTAAGTACGACCCGTACCCCCACCCGCGTATGCAAGGAGCGTACCCCCCAGCCCAACAGCGTAAGTACGACCCGTACCTCCACCCGCGAATGCAAGGAGCGTACCCCCCAGCCCAACAGTGTAAGTACGACCCGTACCCCCACCCGCGAATGCAAGGAGCGTACCCCCCAGCCCAACAGCGTAAGTACGACCCGTACCCCCACCCGCGAATGCAAGGAGCGTACCCCCCAGCCCAACAGTGTAAGTACGACCCGTACCCCCACCCGCGAATGCAAGGAGCGTACCCCCCAGCCCAACAGTGTAAGTACGACCCGTACCCCCACCCGCGTATGCAAGGAGCGTACCCCCCATGCCAACAGTGTAAGTACGACCCGTACTCCCACCCGCGGACGTACGGAGCGTACCCCCACCCCAACAGTGTAAGTTTGACCCGTACCCTCACCCGCGTATGCATGGAGCGTACCCCCACCACACCAGTGTAAGTAGACTCGTACCCTCACCTCGAATGCATTGAGCGTACCCCCACCGTGTATGTGCCAAGCGTACATATCCTGAAATCGGAGGTGTGTGTGCAGAGTCCACCCAGCAGTGCCCGGAGACAGGAGGGGTGGTTGCCTATCACTCCCAGCAGTGCCCTGAGACAGGAGGGGTGGGGGCCTATCACTCACAGCAGTGCCCTGAGACAGGAGGGGTGGGTGTGGAGTCCTCCCAGCTGTGCCCAGAGACAGGAGGGGTGGGTGTGGAGTCCTCCCAGCAGTGCCCTGAGACAGGAGGGGTGTGTGCAGAGTCCTCCCAGCAGTGCCCTGAGACAGGAGGGGTGGGTGCCTATCACTCCCAGCAGTGCCCTGAGACAGGAGGGGTGTGTGCAGAGTCCTCCCAGCAGTGCCCTGAGACAGGAGGGGTGGGGGCCTATCACTCCCAGCAGTGCCCTGAGACAGGAGGGGTGTGTGCAGAGTCCTCCCAGCAGTGCCCTGAGACAGGAGGGGTGGGTGCCTATCACTCCCAGCAGTGCCCTGAGACAGGAGGGGTGTGTGCAGAGTCCTCCCAGCAGTGCCCTGAGACAGGAGGGGTGGGTGCCTATCACTCCCAGCAGTGCCCTGAGACAGGAGGGGTGGGTGTGGAGTCCTCCCACCAGTGCCCTGAGACAGGAGGGGTGTAACACATGTGTGTGAGGCCAGAATTATCCACATGCATACTGGCTACAAGGGAACATGTCCCCATGAACTCATGTCAACAGACTCCACACACAAGTACAGTGATCATCAAGGATGCCACGATTGTTGCAGGTGGAGACATGGCCCTGCATGCATGGCCAAAGTAGAAGGGCTCCGTCACACACAGCTCATGTAGACACAGCTCTGCGCTAAACATTGGGAACACCCTGCAGGGAAGAAAGCTGGGTACACAGAGGAAGGAATACACCCTGGGACAAGTGCACCATGCAGTAACTGCTTACATGAACAAAGAAAGTTAGCCAACACCTTGTGATGGCACACAGATCCCAGGGTCACACCAATGAGCAGTACACTACTACATATCCCACACACCCAAACCCTTACACAACACCAAAAACCATGTAGCAGCCCCACCAACACCAATACCAGCATAGCAGTAGTGTGATAATGAAAACAAAATTAAGCTTTATTCAGCATGAGCACAATGTCCGTGGATCGCAGGCAGTTCAATCTTCACAAAGCCCATAGGGCAGTCAATGATTCTCAGCTGGATGGGGGACACAGTGGGATGCGTGTCCCCTACCTTGCCTGCACAGTCAAATGGCATCGTCTTCCACACTGGTGAGGGCATCAGGGGGGGGGGAAGCAACAGGCACCGCAGGGACATCAGGGCAAAGGGGCGGCGTTGTGGGTGCAGGGATGGAGGACTCCACCACAGGGGGGTGGGTCAGTGCCAAAGGCGGAGGCCAGGATGGCACTACACACCTTTGCAAGGTCCTCCAGGGAGTCCCCTGCACCCGAAGGGACCTCAGGCCCCAAGGAGGGGGGGGGTCAGAGGGATGGGTCGCAGCGCCACCGGGGGAGGGTGGAGACAGGGGGGAGACTCAACCACCCTGACCGGGGACCTCCTTGACCGCTTGCGTGGTGGTGTAACTGTGGGGCTCAGGGACAGAGCGGCCATGAAGGAGTCCTTGGGGGAGATGTGGCCAGGAGAGCTGAGGGGAGGGGATTTGGAGGGAGTGGACTGGGTGGAATGCGGACTCCCACTATGGCTGCGTGTCACACGTTTGCCCCCCGACCCAGTGGGTGTGCCTACCTCACCCTGTGTGTGCGTGTCAGGAGGAGTGCGGTGGACCTTCCCTGCTGGTGTGGTGCCCGTGTCCGTTGATGTGGGTGCATGCCGACGTCTGGGTGTACGTGGGACAGGCATGGGAGTGGGAAGTGTGGATGGGGCAGGGGTAGGTGGGGGGAGGTCGCGCTGCAGGAGACCCACTGCTGCAGTCAGTGTGGAGTCGATGGACCTCAGCAAGTTGCGTTGGTCAGCCTGCGATGAATGAATGCCCTCCAAGAAAGCCTCGATGTTGGTGAGGGTTTTGCCGTGGGCATGGAGGACATTAAGGATCGCAGCCTGACCAACCTGCAGTTGCCGCTGGATGTCCACAGACTCTGCATTGGCGGCAGCAGTGGAGACAGGGGCAGGGGGTGCGGTGCCTGGCAGGAAGGAGACATGCTGTGACCGGGCACGCTGGGAAGGGACACGAGCAAGTGGGAGGCGGCTGGTGGGAACTGAGGGGGCGGTGCGAGGTGTTGTTCCGCTGTCAGCTGCTGGTGCAGCCACCGCCCACTCGGAGACATCCTCCTCGGACCTGTCAGCTTCGTATTCTGACGTGCCAGTCGACAGGTCCTCGGCCGCACTATCCTCCACCTCTGTCCCACTCGATGTGCCAGCCCCGATGTCACGGCTGGCACTGGTGCTCGGTCCCTCCGCCTTGCCTGTGTCCATGTCTCCCTCTGTGTCCCCCGACGATGCTGTGGGCAGGGTGGAGAGACATAAATTAATCAGACACCTGTACACATCAGTCACATGAGTACAATCGACATAGGTAACACTGCATAGCCTGAAAAGGAAGATCCCTAACATCTACTAAACAAGGTACCGATGTAGGGCATGAAACACACAGTTGGTTGAGCCACCATGCCACTGAAATACCATGGAGAGCATGAGACAATAGCTAAACACAGGAAACGGAGTCTGACAGAGCACCCAGGCCCTGGGGACAATCCAGCACTGCATCTGCACCACACAGCGTTTGCGAAAATACCGATGACCAGGGACCATATCCATGAACTTGAGACACATGCTGCATAGGTAATGCTGAAAACATGCCCAACATGACTCGGTCACTGCACATTGCGTGTGTGTCCAGACACATCACACACTGCCCAGACCCAGCAAGTAGAAATCAGGATTTGACACATAGGCATTGCCCGCACCAACAAGACCCTACACGAGGCAAATTGTTGAGACACAGGTGGCACCAACATCTCATAGTCTGGCTGATACACACAGGGGCAGGCAAAAAGCAAGAGTGTACGCCAAACAGCCAAGGTGCGCCTGTACAAATAATGAGGTACCAGTGCCCATCCTCAGATGAGTATAACAAGACACACAGGCACTGGCAACTGTGAGTATGAAGAAGGACAATCAGGTCAGGCTGCACAGTGGACACCTGTACAAAATAGCACGTCTATATACATGGTGACAGGGGACAATGGCACAGAGCACAACCTACGCTGTAGACACTGAGATTGTCCACGTTTATGATGACACATACACCACTGAGGAAAAGGTGCCCCAGGGGACAGTAGTGGGCACGCAACTACATGCTACTGAATGTTAATGACTGCAACACACGTCACCATCCCTGCACTATGTGTATCGCACACTCATGCACATCATGTCACAGGCCACTACATAGGACATGTGCGCTGTAAGGCATGACACATGAGAGACCAACTCCCATGTCTGGAGTCAGCATCAGTGCCAACTGACATGGAACCCACATGCAGTGAACTTGACAGTGCACAGGCAAGGTCCCACAACCTGTTACACACCACCCCCACACATGATGCTACAGTCATTGTTCTCGTGGACAAAGCGCCAGCCTACATCACCTTGTGAAGGAGTGACTACACACAGACCAGGGAACACATTGCAAGGAGGGGAAGGATGGCAGGGGCACAGCGCTATACTGGGGCAAACAGGATCTGCACAGCACCTTTAAACCCTGCCAGTGAATTCATGCTACTGTGCCCTTACAAATGCCGGTGACACACAACAAACACACATGTACCTACCCCCTTCCGGCTGCTGCATCGCCTGTAAGCGCCTCTCCAGGTCTGGAAAGACCACCGGCAGCACACGCCTGTGGAGGTGGCTCAGACGGCGGCGGCCGCGGTTCTTGTGGCTCTCAGGTGAGTCCCCCAGCAGGAGCCGTGCAATCCTCCGCGTCCAGCACCGGATATCCTGCCAGCGTTTTCTCACCTGGGGCAGGCTCCGCCTCCGACCATCCACACCCCTCACGGCACTGACGGCGGTCAGCCAGATCTGCTCCTTGGCAGTGGCGCCTACCTGTGAGGAGGAACAAGTGACACCACATCAATACACCAGCCACATGTCACAGAGAGACATATGGGTACAAATTAGCTGGTTACAACAAGGCATGTCATGCAGCCAACGCATTGCACCTTTGTCATAGGGACATCATCCCCTGGTGAGGGAAAAAGCTGTACGTGCCACAGTGGGTACACAGGTGGAATGATGGCAATGTCACAATCAATGATCAAGGCTCACACTGTGCATCACACCCACCCCTCCTGTCTCAGGGCACTGCTGTGAGTGATAGGCCCCCACCCCTCCTGTCTCAGGGCACTGCTGTGAGTGATAGGCCCCACCCCTCCTGTCTCAGGGCACTGCTGTGAGTGATAGGCCCCCACCCCTCCTGTCTCAGGGCACTGCTGTGAGTGATAGGCCCCCACCCCTCCTGTCTCAGGGCACTGCTGTGAGTGATAGGCCCCCACCCCTCCTGTCTCAGGGCACTGCTGTGAGTGATAGGCCCCCACCCCTCCTGTCTCAGGGCACTGCTGGGAGTGATAGGCCCCCACCCCTCCTGTCTCAGGGCACTGCTGGGAGTGATAGGCCCCCACCCCTCCTGTCTCAGGGCACTGCTGGGAGACATCAGGCACCCCCCCCCCCTGGGACCCCCCCGACAGTACATGGCATGTGTGTTACACCTGGACGCAATGGCAGAAGTCACAGTCACAACATAGGGACAGTCTGTGGCAGTGGCCTATGCACTCACCTGATACCCTGGTCGCCCATACAGCATGGAGTACTGTGGGAGGATCACATCCAGCAGAGCCATGTTCTCCTCCAGGGTGAATGGCTGTGTCCTCTCCACAGCCCTTGACATGGTTTCAGGGAATCAGTAGCAGCAGCTGGGTCGACGAATGCAAAGATGTGCAGGCAAGTGCTCCCTCATGGGACCTGGCTGCCTTATATGTGCCCTTCTGCCCAGTCTCATGCACAGGAGTACAGAGTGATTGGTCACTCACATTTGCATCCTATGTTTCCACCAATCCCTTCAAACCTAGCAGTCTGTGGGTTCTCTATCGGTTTCATTCTCCTGCATGATGTCAGCCCCACAAACACATTGCAACAAAGTAGAAGAATTCCAACTGACTTCTGCTGTGCACCTTCCAGAACAATTTCGAATTTTGAACTTGGTCTCCATGACAACCAGCATGCATGTAGGCCTTAATACTTGTCCCCTATGTAATTTGAAGCATCACACACAGGTACGGTGCGTTTCGGGGCCCTAGGGCACCCCAAATGCATGGCAACGGCCCGTACATGCATGCCTACGCTCTCCATCACTATGGGTCTGCACGCGTATGCGTACCCGTAGTGTTACGGACCGTACACACGCATGTACGCTCTCTATCACTATGGGTCTGCACGCGTATGCGTACCCGTAGTGTTACGGACCGTACACACGCATGTACGCTCTCTATCACTATGGGTCTGCACGCGTATGCGTACCCGTAGTGTTACGGACCGTACACACGCATGTACGCTCTCTATCACTATGGGTCTGCACGCGTATGCGTACCCGTAGTGTTACGGACCGTACACACGCATGTACGCTCTATATCACTATGGGTCTGCACGCGTATGCGTACTCGTAGTGATAGTGAGCGTACATGCGAGTGTACGGTCCGTACCACTACGGGTACGCATACGCGTGCAAACCCATAGTGATAGTGAGCGTACATGCGTGTGTACGGTCCGTAACACTACGGGTACGCATACGCGTGCAGACCCATAGTGATAGTGAGCGTAGATGCGAGTGTACGGTCCGTACCACTACGGGTACGCATACGCGTGCAGACCCATAGTGATAGTGAGCGTACATGCGTGTGTACGGTCCGTAACACTACGGGTACGCATACGCGTGCAGACCCATAGTGATAGTGTGCGTAGATGCGAGTGTACGGTCCGTACCACTACGGGTACGCATACGCGTGCAGACCCATAGTGATAGTGAGCGTACATGCGTGTGTACGGTCCGTAACACTACGGGTACGCATACGCGTGCAGACCCATAGTGATAGTGAGCGTAGATGCGAGTGTACGGTCCGTACCACTACGGGTACGCATACGCGTGCAGACCCATAGTGATAGTGTGCGTAGATGCGAGTGTACGGTCCGTAACACTACGGGTACGCATACGCGTGCAGACCCATAGTGATAGGGCCATACACACGCATCTACGCTCACTATCACTATGGGTCTGCACGCGTATGCGTACCCGTAGTGCTACGGACCGTACAAATGCCTGTACGCTCGCCATCACGATGGGTACACATACGGCAGCACTCCCACAGTGATTTGGGAACATGCACAGGCCCTCTCAGCAGCAGTACGGCGGTTTTTACACATCACTGTGGTGATAGGCGACACACATGTAGGAATAGGGCGGACATACTTGTCCATGGATGGACATACTTGTCCAGGAATGGACATCAAGGCATCGTCTGTGCATTACTACATGTGTGGGGCACAGGTGTCACAGGCTGTGATGTGGAACATGCCTCCTGAGTGGAGAAGGCACCAGATGTATGATGAGATGTGTACATGTGTACTGTGTGAGGGTGCAATGTGTGCCAGGCATGCCCTTGACTCCTTTGACATGTGTGCATGTGGGACTGCGCACTTGGGGTGAGCGTCACTGGCATGGCACGGACACCAACACACGGAAGTGTCCCATGATGCCCGGTACAGGGGTCATGACACATGACTTGTCACTACCCACAGTGCACAATGTGACTATGTCATATATGTGCCCGGGATTTACATCAGGTTGATGTTGTAGCACCCTCAAAAGCTGCAGCCGTTGCAGCAACCAACATGTGGCTGTGTGTAGATTGTCATTGCACACTGTTCCCAACACCATGCCACATGTGTTATCGGATGTGAGGTGCACATGTATGCATGGGACACGGAGTAGCGTGACAAGGCCATGTCAGCAAACTCACAAGGAATGTGTGGTGAGTCATGACATGTGCACCTTCATGGCAAGGTGTGTGGGCTGGACTAGTGTAATGTCATGTGACCTGTGGCTCCAGTGTTCCGCTACCAGTCTCTGCAATCGGCATCACACTTCTGCTGATGTGTGGGTGTATGTCACTCCTGTCTTGCGTCGGGCAGTGCACTTGCACTGGGACACAGCTATTTCCATGGCGTGGCATGGGGAGGTTCTCAATCACCGTGTGTAGCTGGGTCTTGGAAGGAGTGTCACCTTGCATCCATACGTGTCCTGGGCATGTAGCACATGCCTGACTCCCTATGTGGCATGTGTGTATTGCCAGATTTACATGTGCTCAGTAGACATGAGTTGTTCTCGTAGTGCACTCACTCTTCCTTGTCACTTCCAAATTACTGCAGAGCGCCTCCTGTTGCCCGAAGAATTCCAGACTTAGCTACCATGCAGGAGAATGACAGGATCCGGCTCTACCGCTTCACCCAACCGTGGATTCTGGAGCTGATGGCGAGACTGGCACCACACCTGCAACCGCAGCACAGGTATCCTACGGCACTGACACCCCAGCTGAAGGTAATGGCTGCCCTACATTTTCTTGCCACGGGTACCTTCCAAAATACCATAGCTCATGTTGGTGGCATGTCCCAGAGCATGTTCAGCGGTGTGCTGCATGATTTCTTGGAGGCCATGTTGATTCACCTGGATGACTTCATCAAGTTCCCAACCCCTGAACAGATGACTGAGGTCAAGCGTGGATTCTATGCCCTGGGAGGGATGCCCCATGTCATTGGGTCCATAGATGGGACACATGTAGCTTTGGTACCACCACACGCACGGGAGGTGGCGTACCGCAATCGGAAGCACTACCACTCCATCAATGCCCTTGTGGTGTGTCTGTCCAATATGGTGATTTCACATGTCTGTGCTCGTTTCCCAGGATCAGCACACGATGCCTACATCATGAGGCGTAGCGGGATGCCTGATATGATGATGCAGCTGCGCAACGAACGGGCATGTGTTGTTGGTGGGTACAGTCTGTCTGTCCTGTATTCTGCATAGCCGACCAGCACGACCGCTACACCAGTTCTAACGATGTCCATGTGCTTCCCATGTAGGGGACGCTGGCTATCCCAACATGCCTTGGCTGCTGACACCTCTCCGCAACCCCATCACGCCGGCCCAGCTCCGCTATAACACCGCCCCTGGCCGGACAAGGCGAGTGATAGAGAGGACGTTTGGCATGCTGAAGAGCCGATTCCGGTGCCTCCACAAGACCGGCGGTGCACTCCCTTATGCCCCGGCGAAGGTCTGCAAGATCTTCATGGTCTGCTGCATGCTGCACAACATGGCAGTTGAAAGAGCTGTGCCACTCATCCTGAATCAACATGACGAGGACCATCCACCCGTGGAGGACGAAGGGCTTGGCAATGGGGCTAGTGATGTGGAGGATGTGGAGCCGCAAGAGGACATCCGGACTCGGCTCATACGCGACTTCTTTGCTTAGTGGTGAGTACCAGGGTCTGAGTGTGCACGCATTGGTCCCCGTGTGGCATGCGTTGTGATGTGTGTCTCCACCTGCATGTATGGCACGTGGGTCAGAGGTGTGTGTGGGTGTGTCACTGGAGTGATGGTGGCAGTGATGGTAGTATTTCCCCAGTCATAATTGTGACCTAGCATGTTGTCATCCATACATGTGTCGAGTAACTGCACATGCAAGTGGCTGTGCTTTTTGTGGCTGACTTCTTGTGTGTCTCTCTTCCCCAGGTACCTGCGCATGCCGTTTGCTGGTTGCATTGTTGTGGCACTGCTATTCCTCATGGACATGACATCGTGGGCTGACTCAGCGTTACAGGCACGGACACGTTTGGAAGTCTCCATGGGGTAAGGGATGCATCTGGGGTGTATTGGGTGTGGCAGTTGTTCACGATGTGTGCACACTGCCCCGGTCGGGGTTTGGTTCCTCTGCAGACATGTGGCATCCCCATGGGACACGACATGCAGCTGGGTACACCTGAATAGATGGGCTGCCTGGTTGTCAGTCATCAGTGATGGGATAGTGGATTGTGATGATGGCATCAATGTGTGTGACACTGCCCTCGGACACATACGGTTAACATTGTCTTGACATGGCGTGGGACTTCCACATCAGCGGATGTATGGTGTATGGCAGGCTCTCCGTGAGCAGCTGTGGGTGTTTAGCTGTTAGCCGACGCTTGTGTGCCAGTTCCATGGCTATCACGCATTTGTGCTGCAGAAGGGGGGTGCCAGTGTTGGAGCCACATGTTACTCCACATGATGTGTTCATGTGTACTTCAAGTTGCCTCTGCAATCCCAAAAACATGACTAATAAAGGTGTCCCTATGCCTCCAAGGTGCCTCTTCTCAGTCAATGCTGGTGTGTTGGCACGGTGCATCCTGCATGTCTGGCATGGTATTCCCTGATTGTGGCTATGTGTCAATGTGTCGAGTGGCAAGATGCAAGCTGTGTGTGTGTGCTGAGACTATGTATTGGGCATGATGTCCATGACTGTGTGGGTATTGTGACATGTGCCATCCCCATGCATCCAACGTTGTCCATGACCCCATTCTCTGCATCCACCGGACTCAAGCTTGCAGGACATGGTTCTGCCACCTGTCTACACATACCTGGGTGCCCCCCAGGACACGGGCCAGGATCCCTGACCTCTGCGCATGACTGTTGCTGTACTCAATGTGTCTGTCAGCACGGTTGTTCGGCCACCCCCTCAGCTGGTTCTGACCATCACGGGTGTGTATGGTGCTCCATGTCTGTCTTGCCTAATAAACTGTGACCCATGTGTCCTGTGCCAGACTCAGGCCCCAGGGTGTGGATGGTTGAAGTGAACAGATGACTCAGGCATGTTTAGACTGTACAAGACACATGTTAGGTAATAATGCTACCAGCAGGCATCTACTCTTAATAGTGTGATTTATTATTGGGGGGGGGGGACAAAGTGAGGGGCTTTCCGGGATTAGGGAATCCAAAGTTCAGTAGGGGAGTTGGTGTCCTTGCCATTGGAAATCCTCAGAGTCCATGCCACAGTCTTTGTCAACATTGGTCAGCCAGTGACCAGCAGGGCCATGTGGCAGAGAATGTCTCTTGATGCTGTGATGCTGTTGCTCCAGTGGGCCAGGTGCCAGGCCAGGTGTCCTGGGAGATGGTGATGTAGCAGCCACCCTCACGGTCCTTTCCGTGGACGACCCGGCTTCCTGCGGGGAACCTCAGCAGCAGGCCGTGACGACGTCTGGGATGCTCCGTCGGATGTTTCCTCCTCCTCCTCATGATCCCTCCCTGTGGGTGGTGATGTTCTCCGCCTTCTGGCACAGGGAGGGTCGGCCATGGTGTCGGCCATCCGACGGAGTGCAGCGTGAATCCCCTGGGACGCCGTCACTTGCTCAGCCTGTCTGTCCTCCATCCTCCGTTGGTGTACCTGTAGACAGGCTATTAGCTCCGCATGTTGCTGGGCCTGCTGGACCTTGATCCCCTCGAGGACGGACACAACCTGGGCCATGCCCGTGGTGTCCTGCCGGTATGAGTCCAGGATGTTACGGACATGGGAAAATACCGGATCCCCAGCCAACTGGTCAGGCTCGCGCCTCCGCCGTCCTCCACTCCCACCACCCCTGCCCACTTGCGTCTGGCCTGCACTTGTGGGAACATCGGGTCTCCGGGACCCCTGAGGGGTGGCATTGGCGTTGTCGCCTGCCTCCTCCTGGGTGCCCGGGACACCGTGTCCCTCCTGGCGAGCCTGGCTGCATTGTGGTGTTGGGGCAGGGATCCTGGGTGTCTCCTGGGATGTGGCAGGAGTGGGGGTGGTGGTTGGCACGGTTGTACCTGACGCAGGTGCTGCAGGTGGTTGGACACCAGAGGGGCCAGGTCGGTCGGGGCCGTCCGCAGAGTGGTGAGAGTGGTCGCTGCCGGTGGGATCGGTCTCCTGCAGATCCGGGTCCTGTGAGTGTTCCCCCCCAGTGTTGGGGGGTGCAGCACGACGTTGACCTGTGTGTGAGAGAGAAAATGTTAATTTTGATCCATGCAACGTCCATGTTTCATCCATTTCAAAGTTGGCACATTTCCTCTTGGAATTAGGATCTGTCTTGCATTCCACTCACAGTGCACTTGTGCATGGGTGTGTCCCTTGGGCACCAATTTGGCCCCTTTAACTATGTGTGGCACAGTCTTACTTGCTGCGTCAAGTGTGACTGCAGTCAGCAGTGGAGTGTGCAGGTGTGGCGAGCCATGCATTTGCGCCTTCCTTGTAGCACTGTACATGTGCACATGGAGTGGATCCACACACTTATATGATGCAGGTGGCTGTCCTTGTGCTCGTGTACAGGTTGTGACATGGCCCCGCGTTTTGCCATGATGAAGAGGGGGGGTTCTGGCACTGGCCACCCTTGTCTACATGCACGCAGTCCACCTGCTGACGAGCAGACATTCCCACACACCAAAGGACTGATTTGCTCTCCCTGTGTCTCCCTCCTTCTCTGTCCCCCTCTCCCTCCCTCTCTGTCCCCCTCTCCCTCCCTCTGTGTGTCAGCCTCCTCCCTCTGTCCATCTTCCTGTGTCTCCCTCCCTCTCTGTCCCCCTCTCCCTCCCTCTCTGTCCCCCTCTCCCTCCCTCTGTGTGTCAGCCTCCTCCCTCTGTCCATCTTCCTGTGTCTCCCTCCCTCTCTGTCCCCCTCTCCCTCCCTCTCTGTCCCCCTCTCCCTCCCTCCGTGTGTCACCCTCTGTCACCTTGGCCCAGCTTCCTGGGCACACACTGTTAGCAGATCTTTGAGTGGCCCTTGGCCTGTTGATGTGAGTTTGTTTCTGATCTCCAGGCACCCATTTTGTCTGCTGTGTGTCTGTGCGCTGCTGCTGTGGTGGTGTGTGCTGCCACTCTTTCACAATGTTGGCTGTTCATTAGCTGCTGTCATGTGCAAAACAGTGCCTTCACCCCCATGTGTTGATGCAAGGCGTCCGCCATTTGCTGGCAAGTCATTCCTGTGTTGGGACACAGTGTTTGTCTGGCTGTGACCTAGGCCATATGGGCAGAGGGCATTGTTGTCTGCTTTGGAGTCGCACTATGTGATTTTTGGTGCCCAGCCTCCCGCCATCCGGGTTACCGTGTCATGTGTTGTTGTCTTCTGTGGCCTGTGACTTGACATTGTCCAGCTGGGTGCATGGGGCATGGTGGCAGCAGTGGCATGTGCCTGCTCATGGAGTGTGGTTGAGTCATGCGATGGCTTGTGGTGGTTGCGTGCCTGTTATTAATTTTGGTTGTGGTTGCAGTTCCCCCCATGTGAGGTGCGTTGTTTGTGTACTCACCCGGGTCTCGGAGTCCTTCTACTCCTTCAACTGCCTCCACCGGCAGTATGGCCATCACCCTCTCCTCCCAGGGATGGTACTGTACGGCTCTGCGGGAGGGCCCTCCTCCGGTGGCGTTGGCCTGGTCGTGTTCCTCCTGCCTCTTGGCTCTGACCCTCCTCCGCAGATCGTACCACCTGTTCTGGCAATCCTGCTTGGTCCTCCTGGTGTCCGCAACAGCATTCACAGCATCGACGATGGTCTGCCACATGGCTGTTTTGGCTGCCTGGCTGGTGCTTCTGACCAATGTTCCAAAGATCTGTGGCTCGACTCTGAGGATTTGATCAACAAGGACCTCCAACTCTCGGTGACTGAACTTTGGATTCTTGGTAGTGGGCATGGTGAGGGGTGTGGGTGGGGATGGTGTGGGTGTGGGGGGTGTGTGGATGTTGGGGGGGGGGTGGTTGGTTGTGTGTGTGTGTGAATGTGATGAGAGGGTGTTTGTGAGGGTGGTCGTGTGAAGGTGTGCAAGTGTAAGATGTGGTGTAGCTTGTAGTCTGGTTCTGTGGTGTCTGGCAGCAGTGAGTCTGTTGCAAAGGCTCATGGTTTGTGTGTGTGGGCCCTTTTCATTGGTCCATGGGTGGGTGTGGCAGTGTTTGAATTTTGGGTGGGTGTGTTATAAGGAGTGGTGGTGTATTGGGCCTCTGTTTGTTTTTGACAGTTGCAGGTCAGTGATTGTGTTATTTTAGTGGTTGTTGGCCATGTTTAGTGGCTGTGTGCCTTTCAAATGGTGTATTCTTGTGTTGTTTTGTTTTGTCCTTGTTGTGTACGTGCGTTTTGAGCGTGTGTACGGTGTGTACATGGGCCATTTGGTTGTACGATTATGTCCTTGTGTGTGGCTTTGTACGACTCGTACATGCGGTTGTGATGTTGGGGCATGGGGTGCGCTCCGTACTTAGGAGGTTGTGTTGGGGGTGCGCCAGGAACGTACTGGGGTGTACATGGACGGTGGTACGACACGTACAGGGGTGGGGGGGTGTACATTGACGTTGGTACGACACGTACAGGGGTGGGGGGGTGTACATTGACGGTGGTACGACACGTACTGGGGTGGGGGTGGGGCTCGAACGTACTGGGGTGTAGGTTCACGGTGGTACGACACGTACTGGGGTGGGGGTACGACTGGAACGTACTGGGGTGTACATGGACGGTGGTACGACACGTACTGGGGTGGGGGGGTGTACATTGACGGTGGTACGACACGTACTGGGGTGGGGGTACGACTGGAACATACTGGGGTGTACATGGACGGTGGTACGACACGTACAGGGGTGGGGGGGTGTACATTGATGGTGGTACGACACGTACTGGGGTGGGGGGGTGTACATTGACGGTGGTACGACACGTACTGGGGTGGGGGTATGACTGGAACGTACTGGGGTGTACATGGACGGTGGTACGACACGTACAGGGGTGGGGGGGTGTACATTGACGGTGGTACGACACGTACTGGGGTGGGGGGGTGTACATTGACGGTGGTACGACACGTACTGGGGTGGGGGTACGACTGGAACGTACTGGGGTGTACATGGACGGTGGTACGACACGTACAGGGGTGGGGGGGTGTACATTGACGTTGGTACGACACGTACAGGGGTGGGGGGGTGTACATTGACGGTGGTACGACACGTACTGGGGTGGGGGTGGGGCTCGAACGTACTGGGGTGTAGGTTCACGGTGGTACGACACGTACTGGGGTGGGGGTACGACTGGAACGTACTGGGGTGTACATGGACGGTGGTACGACACGTACTGGGGTGGGGGGGTGTACATTGACGGTGGTACGACACGTACTGGGGTGGGGGTACGACTGGAACGTACTGGGGTGTACATGGACGGTGGTACGACACGTACAGGGGTGGGGGGGTGTACATTGACGGTGGTACGACATGTACTGGGGTGGGGGGGTGTACATTGACGGTGGTACGACACGTACTGGGGTGGGGGTGGGGCTCGAACGTACTGGGGTGTAGGTTCACGGTGGTACGACACGTACTGGGGTGGGGGGGTGTACATTGACGGTGGTACGACACGTACTGGGGTGGGGGTACGACTGGAACGTACTGGGGTGTGGGTAGACGGGGCTATGACACGTACTGGGGTGGGGGTGTGGCTCGAACGTACTGGGGTGTAGGTACACGGGGGGTACGACACGTACTGGGGTGGGGGTACGACTGGAACGTACTGGGGTGTGGGTAGACGGGGCTATGACACGTACTGGGGTGGGGGTGTGGCTCGAACGTACTGGGGTGTAGGTACACGGGGGGTACGACACGTACTGGGGTGGGGGTAGAACTGGAACGTACTGGGGTGTAGGTAGACGGGGCTATGACACGTACTGGGGTGGGGGTTCGACTGGAACGTACTGGGGTGTACCTAGACGGGTGGGGGTATACATATACGGGGGGTACGTGTCGGACGTACGGGGGCTGGGGGGAGTGTTGGGCGCGTATGCGGGCACATGTCTCCATGGTTGCTGTAGGAGTTCGGTGCGGACGGTGTTTTTTCCATACGGTTGTAACCTCGGACGCACGGGATGGATCGTGATTCCTCGGTCGGACTTGGATTTTCACGTTTGTAAGGTAAATCGTCCGAGGACATGTCGGACACATTTTCCGACCCGAGGACGTGTGGGGAATGATTCCCAGTGCGGTTCGTATGGACTTTTTACCATGCGAATCGTGATTGCCAGTTCGTACGGCACTTGTACGATTCGTACGGTAAAAAGACCCGATACGAGTCGCACGGGGGAATTTTTTACCGGATCGTGATCGGCACCTTGGTGTGCAATTCACAGCCACTATTTGTGACCAGTTTGATCCTTCTGGCTCTAAGTTCCATAGTCTAGGTGCTTCTTTCTATAGCTTTGATTCCTGTATTTGCCTTTTTTCTAGACTCTCCCTGTACTCGGCACTTGAATGTGTCTTCTTGCTCTATCACTGGCCATTAAATGTGCCTTCTTCACATCTTCTTGATCCATGTATTTATTTTCATTCTATGTGCTTCAACTCTGTATATCTCTTGTTTCTAAGCACCTTGCACCCTATTTGTGTCTACTCTCCCTTTCCTCAAGCATGTATGTGATTACACTGAATGTTATTGACACCTACACGTTATATTTCCTTATCCTTGACCCCAGTTGTTCTCAGTCTTTCTACCAATCAGTTTGCTGTGTCAGAGAGTAATAGGGTATTTCCCTCTCAAAATCTACCATGTTGGGGATTTGCCTATTTGGCTTCTCGATGTGTCATGTCCTCATTATAACTGGTACACTAAGTACAAGAAGGCATACACATTAGAAAGTTTCTAGTGATGGAGCGGAAGGGGCTTTTGCCAATTTTTACCAACTGGACCCAGTTTATTACCTACCAGTCCCTTTCACGCTGCATGAGCTTAAAACATAACAATTTCTATTGTCTATATTGGCCCTCTCTCCTCTCTGATAAATCTTTATAGTTATAATCATTCAATTTAACCTTTTGATATTAATAAAGACAGACTCTGATTACTTGTCAATATGCTTTTATCTAAATAAATGTGAATGCTCATCGAGTACAATACAGCTCAATTCATGGATCACCACACAAGAGAAATAACAAAATAGTAATTCATAAACACATCCCAAATATCCGTGTCATGAGAGTGGATCGGTGAAGAAAGAAAAGAATAACGTCATTTGCAAATAAGGTTAATGCAAATTCAGAATATCATGTGAACCTATTAGCACAAAATGCTAGAAGTTTGAAAAGCCACTCTCCGGCCGAGAGAGTAAGCTGGGGCACCCTTAAAAGATAATGAGGAGCAAAGTTAAGAGTCAGAATCAGCAGAACAACAGCCAGCCTAGAGGAGAGAGGAGAGCTCTCTCCTCTTGTAAAAGTAAACTTTTCACCAGCATATCCTCTATAAACATTTCAGTACCAATAGTTATACCCTAATTCACTAAAGATACAACCCCCCCATGTATCATCACACAAAAAATTCTCAAACCCCATTGGCTTAGACCGGGGGGTATCTGGTCACTCCACTTTCAATGTGCCTAATTTTTCAACAGTTCATTTGTCTTTAGAAAACTTTTGTCATCAACCTTCAGCAGAGGAAACTCAGATTATCTCTTCCGCAGCTTGCACATTTCTCCATCCCGCTTATGTATCAAACTCATAGTACAAGTGTCCACATACTCCCCTCAGAAGGAAATTCCATTCATAATGTTCATTACTTCCTTCACACAGCCTTGGCCATCATCAGGAACTCACAAAGGACAAAAAACATATTCTTGCAGCCTACTTTTGAATAAGCAAATTGAACCTAAAAAGACTCTTGAGGCCTTCTCTGCAGAACAGTATAATGGGCTCTAGGAAAAACATATACATAAGTGATTATCATTATCACTTTACAAAACTCCACTATTAATGCTTCTTTGCATCACATTATATTGGTTTTTAAACAGTTAGTGAAAAGGAACTTATGACTTCTAGCAGTATTATTTACTTTGGCTGTTATTTCAGCATTATTAATTTACATTTGCAGCCTACTAAAAAAGCACTGGAAACACTAGTTTCTT
Organism: Triturus cristatus; assembly: GCF_964204655.1. Lineage (NCBI taxonomy): Eukaryota > Metazoa > Chordata > Amphibia > Caudata > Salamandridae > Triturus > Triturus cristatus. Next base: position 1,015,894,506 of record NC_140583.1, on the reverse strand, counting down.
TCCAGCACACACTTGCACAGTTATCATCCTCCCCTTTTTGGTTTGGCACTGTTAATTTTCACACCATTTTGTTAACAATGCACACAATCATTTTGCAAAACCCTGCTCCATCACTAGTAAGCAGGAAATTGTCACTGGCGGGTTTTGCTGTGTTGTCAGCTAATGGGCCTCCCCAAAGGGAGTGCCACCAGCCCTTAAGGTTCAATTTTCAGATAATGGGAGGCACCGACTGGTAGAGTGGTAGCTATGCAAGGAGGATTTGCTATTGTAAAATAGGGAAACTGCCCTTGTTGATAAGTAGCAAGGACTGCAGAGGGGAAATGGACAGTTACCAGTTCAAAGGATAGTCTTAACCAAGCTCTAATAGAGTGTTACTGAAAGCAGGACGGTCTAAAAAGTGAAAAACTTGGCTTAACCCCTTCCATGCTGCGCAAATTCCGCCGCTGTGCTGACGGTTTGTTGCGCGGGCGTGGTCATGACGGAACGGTTCCGTCATGAGCACAGCTCAACCGTGGCTCATGACGGAACCGTTTCGTCATGAGCACCGAAGGGGTTAACATTGCCTTGTAAATAAGGCACCCTTTCACGCTGTACATAGCGTGCAATGAGAGGGCAATGGGTGTTGCGGTGGGCTTTCCAATGCAACACCCATTGATTTGGACCATGCCCCCTATTTACAAGGGTGGCGTAAATAGGAGGCAGCTCCAAAATTAAACCATGGAAAACCTGGTCTTAAACAGGCAAAATGAGAAGAAATGGTTTATTTCTTTTTGTTTTTGCTGTTTCCATGTGTGTTGCATTGTGCAGCACACATATAAACAGCCAATTACCATTGCTTGTTTACGTGCAGGAAGGTGTCCCTTCCTGCACATAAACAATCCAAAAAAAGAAATTACATTTTTCAACTTCTATGTGTGCTGCATTAAGCAGCACACATAAAAGTTACAAAACGTCATTTAAAGATTGTTTATGACCAGGAAAGAACACCTTCCTACACATAAACAATCTTCCCCTCAACGCAGACACCCTTGCACTATGGTGCAAGGATGCTTGTGATGGCGCTAGGCCGCTAGGTTTAGCGCCAGCGTAGGGGGAAACGCAGGGCTGCACCATATTGTTGTAAATATGGTGCAGCCCTGGGTTTCAGAAGTGGCGGAGCGCGGTGTTCAGCCAGGAAGTCTAACATCGCACTCCGTCACTTCATTGTAAATATGCCCCTCAGTTTGATTCTGGACATCAAACTCTGCAGATGGAGTTTTCGCAAGCATTTTGCTCCATGCAATTCACATGTTGGCACCCCAAGTTCACCAGCTGTCCAGTGAATCTTTAACATCCTTGCACTGAAACCTGCCGCCGGAGTGATCTGAATCTGTTGCCTTCTTTGCCCTGAAATATAAACCTCAGCAACCTATCAAGATGTAATTATGCGAGACTCAGGTTCATGCTAATTGGACCTCAGGAGAAACGCTGCCTCCGTACTGTGCAATCAGGGGATAAGCGAGAAGGCACAACCGAGTGAAACAGGCTCAATGGTGGTCAGTCAAGTGCTAGACATGTAATGGTAAATGAGGTAGCTGGGACTCTCCATGGGGGATGTATAACACTGATTATACTTCGAACCCTAATTGTGTATGGGAAAGAGGACTGCTGGCTTCGAGGCCTCTGAAAACAGGTATCAGAGTCCAGAAAATAAATCCATTCTGCCTTCAGCTTCAGAAATTGACACAGAAACTTGAAACAGTTAATGATGAGACACATTCATTAGTATGTTTTTTTAACTCTTTCGGCTGTGCATTACTGTAATTTATGATCCCCACAACTAAATAAATAAATAAACAAATAAATATATCTTTGCTTTTCGACCATTCCAAGTGAATTCCATTGAAAGTAGCTCTGTCCAGTGCATATGTTTTATTGCAATCGTGTACCAACACATTAATGTAATTTATATGCAGACCTAAGTGAAAACTCAGGGGCAGACTTACAACAAAGTGGGGAAGCACTGTGTTAGCCTTGTTGGCTTTAAGCCGCACTCCGCCACTTCAGAGACCAAAAGGTTGTACAATATTTACAACAATATTGTGCAGTCCTGCGTTTTCCCCCGCACTGGCGCTAAACTTAGCAGCCTAGTGCCAACACAGACACCCTTGCACCATAGTGCAAAGGTGTCTGCGTTGAGGGGAAGATTGTTTATGTGCAGGAAGGTGTCCCTTCCTGCACATAAACAATCTTTAAATGCTGTTTTGTAACTTTTATGTGTGCTTCTTAATGCAGCACACATAGAAGTTGCAAAACGTCCTTTTTTAAATTGTTTGTGGCCCAGAAGGGTCACTTTCCGGCACATAAACAATCAATGGCAATTTGCTGTTTCTATGTGTCCTGCACAATGCAGCACACATGGAAACAGAAAAAACAAGGAGAAATTCAGAGTTTCTCCTTGTTTCGCCTGTTTAAGACCAGGTTACAACAATATTGTGCAGCCCTGCGTTTCCCCCCTGCGCTGGAGCTAAACTTAGCAGCCTAGCACCAATACAGGCACCCTTACACCATAGTGCAAGAGTGTCTGGGTTGAGGTGAAGATTATTTATGTGCAGGAAGGTCTCTCTTCATGCACATAAACAACCTTTAAATGGCATTTTGTACCATTTATGTGTGCTGCTTAACGCAGCACAGATGGAAGTTGCAAAACATATTTTTTTTAATTGTTTATGTGCAGAAAGGGTCACCTTCCTGCACATAAACAATCAATGGCACAATGCAGCACACATGGATGCAGCAAAAATGAGGAGAAATAAAGCATTCCTCCTTGAGTCGCCTGTTTAAGACCAGGTTTTTCCTGGTCTTAATTTTGGCGCTGCTTCCTATTTACGCCACCCTTGCAAATAGGAGACTACGTCAAAATAAGTGGGTGTTGTGGTGAAACCCCAACACACATTGCCCTCCCCTTTCACGCTAGTACAGCGTGATAGGGTGCCTTATTTACAAGACAGCATTAAGCCACATTTATTGGCTTAATGCTGGCTTGTCAATAAGGCCAAGCCCCTATCGCCACCTCAACGTCACTAAAAGTGAAGTTGAGGTGGCGAAAGGGGCTTGTAAATATGAACCTCTTTGTCTTACCCCTCTGCATTTCCTTTCTTATGGTAGAGTCAGACACATTTTTTACCGGTACTGCTACCTCAGAACATTTAATTTGATTGTGCTATTGCCTTCAGTGCATTTCTTGTTCAAGTATGGCTTTACATGGAATCCTATCGCGGATCACAGCTTCACCTAAAGTACTGTCTCAATCATTGCTTTGCCTGCTGTCCTTTCCTTGTAATTGTGGTTAGTCCCTCCTCTTAACCCCTTAGCTGTTGGGCCTTCCATTCCCCCACCCCCACCACCACCCCAGTGCAAAGCCTTTTTTCGGCTATTTGGGGTAGTTCACGCTTAGGGCTTAATAACTTCTTTCCACATAAGGTATCTACACAAATTTGCATCCTTTTTTCCCATCATCCTAGGGATTCTAAATGTACCCAGAGTTTTTGGATTCTCCTGGAGGGACCGAGAAAATAGCCAAAACATAGCTACATTGTAAGTTTTTTGGGAAAAAGCGTGCCAGATAAAAGTGTCTGGGGCTTATTCAAAAGCCCCTTGCACCATCGGTGCGCCACTTTTTGTGATGCACCAGTGGCGCATTTTAGTGCCCCAAATTTGCATGCAGCACTTTGTGTGAAACGGGCTTTCCATGGGCGTTGCTGTGGGTGTTCCCACGCAACACCCATGGAGCCTGACCCAGTCCCAGATTAACGAGAAATCTTAAACCTGGAAATGCGTCTGAATGCTAAGCCTCCCCAGGGGAGGCATAGGGAGGAACAACGAGGAGAAATGTATTAATTTCTCCTAGTTTTCTTTCCTCTTTCTATGAGTGCAGCATTCTGCAGCACACATTGAAAGAGGAAATCACCTCGGGTGATTGTTTATGTACAGGAAGGTGTCCATTCCTGCACATAAACATTAAAAAAATGACGTTTTGCAAGTTCCATGTCTGCTAATGCAGCACACATAGTAGTCGAAAAACATAATTTCTGATTGTTTATGTGCAGGAAGGGAACCCTTCCTGCACATAAACAATCATCCCAGTGATGCAGGCATCCTTGCACCATAGTGCAAGGGTGCCTGCGTGGGTATTGTGCGCCTGCGCTGGGGAGAGCACAGGAATGCAACATATTATTGTAAATATGTTGCATACCTGTGCTTTGAAAGTGCAGCAGCATGACGCAGCCAAAGCGCTTGCGGTGCAGCGCTGCAGCACTTTCTTGTAAATTCGGCCCTCTGTTCCTTTTCCTAAAAATGGCACCAACAACCGGTTTGCTGTACTAAAGTCCCAACTTTAAAAAAAATCTTCTTTTGTTCCACAGTCTTGGCATTTTTCAAAGACGTAGACCATTTTTCGAATTTTATTTGCTTTGAACCTACTTCCAGTTTGTGATGGGAACCAGTGTGAAACCCACGGGTGAACCAGGAAATCTATACATTTCTGAAAAGTAAACAAAATTCTGAATTTGGCCAGGGGGTCCTAAGTGTATATCCCTCAAGGTTTTTATGAGGAAAATAACTGTTGAAATATTCAAAATGAGTAGGAAAAAAAGCCATTTGTGATAACATTTTCATGTGTAACTTTTTGTCACAATGGCCGATTTATAAAAGCAATATAGAGTTAGGTCTGCTAGCCCTTTTTTGTTGCGGGATATTTAGGGCTTGTAGGTTCTCCAAGAACCCAAGATACCCAGAGCCAACAACTGAGTTGCGCCGTGCAATGGTTTTTCATTGAGTTCTGAAAATAGACCAAGTCATATAGTGAAATAGGTAGTGAAAATGGGTATCAAGGAATCCTATGTATTTCTGAAATGGGCATCAGATAGGGAGTGTAGAAGCAGTGGTTATTTATGCATCTTTTAATTTGTGGGTAACCATTCTAGTGTATGATTTAGAGGACATTTTTCAAAATGTCTTCCTTCTTATGCTCTAGCTTATATTTGAAAGGCATCAATGCAGGGAAATCCAATTGGTTAAAACAAATGTTCTACTAATTTATGCTCCCACAAGTCTTCCTATTGAAATGGTACCTCACTTGTGGGTGTAGGTCTGATGCCTGCGACAGGAAATGGGCCAAAATACAACATGAACGCATCACATTTTTCAACTGAATACTGAACCTTTTTTTACAATGTGGGTAGCTCTAGATTTTAGACCCTAGCTCAGCCAAAACAAAGGGAAACCTAGCAACACTGTGCATTTTTCTAAAACTAGACACCTAGGGGTATCCTGGGTGGGGTGACTCTCACCAGCTTTTTTTACCCAATGTCCCTTGCAAACCTCAAACTTTGACTGCAAAAACTCGCTCAAGCATGCATCCTGGACACAGACCCCTTCCCCTGGTGCCGTGCTTGTGCCCACCTACACACCGGAAGAAGCAGCCATTAGTGAAAGCCGCCGCTGCTGAGCATTTTGGTGTCCGCCATCCCAGTCTTTCGCCCCAGTGGACTGACAGAGGAGAGCTTTCACCTCTAATTTTAACATTTTTAATTTTAATTTTAACTTTTAATTTTCTTTGGATCCTTTGGAACCATTTGTCTCAGACCCTCGGGGTATTATTGTGCCTTTCCTGCAGAAGCCGTGGAGCTGCGATCCTCCCCCATAGCCTTTCTTAGTCTGTCTTTGGTAGGGGGCTGGAATTGGAGTCCCTAGTATACTATTTTTAAAAAGCGCAGTTATCCGGTGCTTCTGATGCCACTGCTACAGCTACTTCATAGCCAATGTCACTGCGCCCGACATGCATGTGGAGACGTGCAGGTCCAGGGGTACAGCATGGTAGGCCAGTGGTTCAGCAGGCAGTCGGTATTTCCGGTGGTAGATGGAGGCCCTGTGGCGAGCTGGTCAGAGAGGCTGAGTGGCTTCCTGAAAGGAAAGGAAAATAAATGAGTCCTCAGCAGTTTTCTGTTGTCTGTGGCAGCTGTTGTAGCCAGAGTATTTGGCCAGTGGGACCCTTCAGGATATTAGTCATGATTGAGGGTGGTCTGAGTTCATAGCTAAGGACACAGCTAAGGACTCATCACTAACCAAGTAAGTAAGAAAGTTTGTCAATCTTTGAGGGGTGTGTGGCAATAAAGGAATTGATCTTACAGTCCAACTGCCGTCTTTATTTCCACCTCTGTGACCTTGGCTACTCCTGCTACCTTGCATGGGTAGGTGGGTGAAAGCCGCAGTCAGCAAGAACAGGAGGAGGTAAGTGGACATCGTTATTGATGCTGATACTGCTGTTGCCACTGTTGGTGTGCTGCACTGTACCGTGGTTTTTACTGCCCTGGTACTCGAGTGATATCACTGCTGTTTGAACTTTTTACCCTGTTTTGCGCACTGGGATCTGTTCCTGCGCAAATCACCTTTCCATCCTGGGTCCAAGATAATTAATCTTTATCCACTGGTAGAGCGATACTTTAGGACTTTGCTAGATATGGGAAAACCGGAAGACGAACCCTACAGTGGCAGCCCCTTGCATTACAATTGATAGCTTCCTCCAACGAGCAGTAAGAGTGATAAGCAAGGACATTTAACTGGCGGAAAGGAGGTTGTACTCGTCCCCCACCTATAGCTCAAGCCCAAATACCTCGCCCCCTGGTGTATCTGAGGAGTTAGGCAGAGACACAGTGACCACCTATGGTGTTGCTATTTGTAATTGTGATCCATAATTGAGACTGTTAAGCCGGGTACTGTAATAAAGTCAACTTCAGGTGGGCCGGGCTAAAGGCACACAGCCATTTGGTCAGATTGGTGGTAAGGATGCCAAGAAGAAATCACAAGTAGGAAAGAGGAAAAGAGGGGAGGGGAATGTAAAATCAAAAAGGCTCTGTCCAAACTCTCCTCAAGGAGAAGGTACTTTGAGAGAGCACACAGATATAGTCATAGATACAGATATGGACACTCTACAGATGGGTTTGGGAGGTTTGTGTGCCTTCTGGGTTGATGAAAAGTTTACATTTATTTTTCCTTTACTCACCTCTTTACTCGCCTCAGTCTTCGGCCCCATAGTAACAGGACTGGGCAAAATTGAAGGGGTGATAGTTGAAGTGAGGCTATAGTTGGAGGAAGGGAGGGAACAATGTGATTCAATCAGCCTCAAGGAGGTTTATTGGTAAGGGTGGTAAGGGCTTATTAGGTATACAGGTACCAAATGAACGTTATGCAAGGGGGTCCTGCTCAACTGGGGGGGCATAGCAAGTGTTCCAGAGAGACCAAGTTATCCCATAGCAGGGGGGCAATGTATAGATAGTAACAAGGATAGTAACAGGGTGAGTTGTCCAGTTGACAACTTTAAATGTTCTGAGGGTCACATGCAGGGGTCAAGTGTGCCATCAAAGTCAATGGACATCATCCTGTATGGTCTTTTATGGGGTCCACTCCTCTACCTTTATTACTGACCCTACAACTGCCCCCACAAGCTGCCCCGTTTGTAATGGTCTTAAAGGGTGTACCTCCATTAAGTCAAAATGCACGGGAAGACCATGTCCAACTTACGAAGAAGGTTATACACTGGGTAGTAGAATTGAGGGCCAGGTGCTTTTGCATCAGTAGACCAACCTTGTATGGCGGGTTGGCTGGGTGGGCTCTTCCCCAAAACCTGATCACCTGGATTGTTGTATCATTAATTTTAGGAAGGGATTAGTAACCCAGGACATATTGTCTAAGATCCATTTTTCAAGTTGTGTTTTACTCATGGAGGCCCTACCCATGGGTTTCTTTTACAGGCCACAGATAAATGCAATTATTGTTATCTTTTCTTAGCAGATTAGTCCCCACAGGCCCCCAGCAGGTCCCCTGACAGGTACCAATAAATAATAGCTTCTCTGCCCTCTCACACTTGGACTTTGAAGACTGATTCTCCAACCAAGCCCTTCATCCCAGTTTGAAATTCGCCAAATGGCAATTGTCACATCACAACTATTAGCCCTATTGTAGCAAAGGAGCTTAAGGAGCCAAGGGGGATAATAGTCACTACATGGAACATTGCTGGCATCGCTGGCCAAATGGAGTTGGAGGACTGGGAAATGTATGTGGTACCTGCACACATCGTATTCCTGCAGGAAAAATTGTCACTTAACATTACTGAGCAGGATGGCTATATAGCTTTTAATTCCCCCGCCACCCCTGTGAAGAGTAGTAGGCTTAAGTGGGGTTTGGTGACTTTTATTTCCTTTAGCTTAGACCCACAAATACAGAAGAGCTTTTTAGAGTCCCCTTATTATCAGCTTGTCTCCTTTACATTGGGCAGCAGCTTGTCAATAACAGTTTTACATTTTTATAACAACACTTTAGATTCATCAAGGGTAGAGGTGGTTAACACACTTGAAGTGGGAGCTGTAAACTTATATTGATCAGAATTCTTTCATAATTTGGACAGGGGATTCTAGCATCCCAGTATATCATATGATGTCCAAATGAGTATGTGGGTGCCATGATCCCAAGGGGAACACCTTAGCACATTTTTAAACAGTTCATATGGTCTTCCATGCTGATGGGAGACACTGAGGCTCCTGCATGCAGAAACTCCAGCACGCAGTGGTCTGACATCCCTTGCGGGGTATCCTTCTTGAGACAGAGACGGGGTCCTTCGCTTTCCCACATCAGGTAATGAGGTTGGCTTTATCCTAAGGGGATTTTTGGCTTTACACCTACATACATGCAAGGTACACTTAGGTACATCTAGTTAGGGTTCGCATCATAAGAGTATGCATTATTACTGTCATGTATTCATATGTTTGCATATGTTCATTGTTTTAGCACTATGGTAGAATTCCACCTTTTCTTACTCTGCTGGTGCTTATAACAGTACATATCTGATTCTGTCTCATGGTTGTTGCAGCACACATATTTTATAATAGAATGATGCTGGTTCAATAAATCCTTATTGAAAACGTCCCCATCGTTTATTCTGTGTATCTCTCCGAGAAAAACTCTGAGAGGGAAGGAGGGTCAGAACACAGGTCAGAAGAGCGAGCCAAGCCAAGTCACATATCGTAGTTCATACTATAATATCAAAAAAAGATAAACCAAAGTCAACACCTCAATTTAAAAAGAAGAAAGTGGCAGGCCTTAAAATAAGAAATTCTCAGGCTGCTGAAGACACAACTTCTGAATGGGCAATGGGCTCTGACAATGCTAGACAGTGCAGCAGAAGTAACAATAGCTCACCAGAACCTGATGGAATTTCTGGTAACAGTGGTGTTGAATGAACACATCATGGTGAAAGCACCTAATACTAGGGAAAGTGTCCCACACCATTGATATGAAATAACACTCCATATGGAGGGGGAAATACCCAGGAAAGTTAAAGGTCTCTTTTGGAAGAACCTGTCCTTTGGATACACCATCCTTTTAGCAGATAAATATCAGCCGCCTGAGTTTGTTATGGACTGCCAAAGGGAGAAACTGTAATTTTACCAGTCTTCTCCGACCTTGTTCCAGAATCGCGGAAACATTCATACGTGCAGGTGTGGGCATTAGCATTAGCTCCTGCATCATACAGCAGTCATGTAGGGTGGAATACCAAGTCACCTTGCCATGAAATCCCAGTAGAAAATACTCCATCTCCACAGAGACAGTACCCAATAAATCATGAAGCAAAACAAAAAGTCAGGGAGATCTTAGATCAACTTGAATACCAAGGTGTAATAGAGAATTTCACCTTATCCACGAATAATCCTTTGTTTTCCGTAATGAAACCCGATAATTCATAAAGTCTAGTTTTCGACTACAGACATTTGAACACATGCACAAAATCATTTGCAGTACAAAATGCACACAGTGCTGCATTAATGAATAGCATTGTGCGGAAAAAAACCAATACAACACTAGATTTCTCAAATGAATTCTTTTGCCAAAATATAGCACCAGAAAGCTGATATTTGACAGCATTTTCAACCCTAGACTCTCAGCGTCAATTTTGTAGACTGCCCCCAAGGGTATAAGAATAGCTTGGTGTTGTTCTCAGCAAGAGCATTAAAGTTACTTCAAAATTTTGATGAGGAGGCATTGTCCTATGTAGATGATATTTATCTGACAGACAATGAACAATTTAAACATTTTGCCAGGGTGATTAAAATAATTTTGGGGATCGCCTCAGAGGGCTACAAATTTTATGTTAAGACCTTAAAAATTGCCCATCTCAATGTAATATTTTGGGGATATGAGCTCTCAAGTGAAGGTAAAAGTCTTGCAGCAAACATTTTAGAAAAGTGTGTGGTGCTCCACCCTCCAAAGACTATGAAAAATATGCAATCCATTTAAGGATTCCTAAATTTGGGCAGAACATACATTTTGGATTACGCAGAGAGAGAGAAACCTTTCTACGACTTAATTAGACCTGATTTCTCAGTTCAACATTGGACACAGGAACACACAGAGATATTTAATTCCCTACAAGCTGACATGATAACTTACAAACACTCACACACACTGTAAACACTACAAATTTGGTGATCCGTGTAATCGCGGGTCAATCTAGGTACACTCACCTCACCTTCAATAAAGGTGAAACTGTACCCACTGCATGCAACTCACATTTGTACACAAACGCTGAGATGTGTTTTGCATCAACTGAAAAAATTCTGACAGCAGTACAGGCTTCTGTAGTGAGAGAAAGAGCACTGGCTTAGGGGAAATCAATATTTGTTGTGACTCCTGCACCAACCTTAGAGGCTGTTACAAAAGCAAGCGTTACTAATGCTAAAACACTATATGCACAATTGATACGATGGGCTAATTCTCTTACTGCAGCAGATGTAGACTACAAATTTGATTCTACATTAAAAACACAAGCATTTCTGCAGTACGAACAAGAATATCCTCTTCCAAATGAAATAATGCCTCTTGAACAGTACAATATATAATTTACACTGGCGGTTCAGCTCAGCCAGCTATAGTAAGTAAACAGCAATGCAGTGCAGCATGTGCGATTGTAAAGGGTCTTATGCAGGACGGTAAGTTCCCTCCTAGCATTACGCAAACGCAGTCTCTAGGAGATTGCACGGCTCAGCTGGCAGAACTAAAAACCCTGATACTGGCACTAAAAAATACGGATTAAGAATTCCCCACACTCATTGTGTGTGATTCCTTTTACTGTGTCCAGTCATACAATGGACATCTTCACTACTGGGACCAGAATGGATTCAAAGATTCAAAAGGTTGCACAATAAAGCATAAAATTGATTTGGGAACAAGTGGCAGAGCTAAAAAAAAAAGGCTTAATTTGGGCTTACATGATTCATACACTAAGTCATTGTTGAAGGGAATTCATTGGTTGATGAAGCTACCAAGGCGATAGTGAGAACTGCTGTCGTAGCTGCAATCACTCGTTCTGGCATGAGAGTAGACAATCAGATAATGGTAGCAGTCATAACTTCGTGTAAAACAGCACAGCCTTGCCAAAAGGATTTCCACTCAAGTATTCCTACAAGTTAGATGCACAAAATATTCTGGATGCTCAAATTCCTGGAGAGGAGGATAGAGTAATACCAAACATGGATCTCAGATTGGATTTAATACTCGCTGCATGCGAGGTGCTGGGCTCAGCATATGCAGGTATCACTGCAACAGTATTATTGCTGAAACAACCTTATTGGTGGCCAGGGTTTTGTCCTTGAGTGCGACACCTGTCAGCAGATGAAGGACTCCACTGTAGCTCGTCCACCACAAACATCACTACAGCCCTCTCGCATGTGTCTACTTGGACCACTGCAGCCCCTTACAATTTGTTGAGGCTTACAAGTGCATCTTGGTGGCAGTGGATTCATTCTTTAGATTCCTGTGGGTTTGGCCTCAGCGCTCAGCTGAAACCCAAACTATTATAAAGGATTTGTGAGTCTTCATAGGGACAAATACAATTTGCACATTACATTCTGACAGTGGCCCCACGTTCAGCTCTCAGGCTTGCAAGGAAGCCATGGGAAGTTTGGGTGTGGCATTGCGGTACTCCTCTCCGTATCATCCCAAGGGAAATTTGATTGTGGAAATGAAAAACCGTGACTTAAAGCTATCATTAACACCAAGGGTATTAGGCTCGGTGGCAGTTGGGTCAATCACATATATGGGGTCCAGAGGACACTTAATATCATGCCAAGAAGCTCCCTGGGAGGCTGTACACCATGCAAAGTGCTGTTCGGGAAGAGAATGTGGGTACCTGACCTCGATGGTGGCAGCACAGTGGCATATGAAAAAGCATTTGACATCAATGATCGTTTGTCTGTTTTACAGGAACTCAATGAATTCCAGGCACCACCATACAACGTCTAAGTAAAATACACCACCACTGTGGAAGTTAAAGCAGTTTCAGTAAGACCTGCCTGGGTCCTAAAGATTGGGGACCTGGCCAGAGAAACGATTGGGGACAAAAAGGAATTTAGGCCATCATATCGAATGCCTTTAGCTCTCCTGGCTGTCAAAGGAACAAGAACAGTACTTCTTCCACCTCTTGTTGGCAAAAAAGTAAAGAGAGTCATCTTCATTGATCTGATCAAACCACACTATGTGGCGGATACTAAATAGCAGGCTGTGTGGGATCCAGGGTAGCACTGATCTCCTCTCGCTACCATACATAAAGTTCAGACAGAAAGACTAATACGTTTGAAGATTCTACTCTATGAAGTAACGGAGTTGCCAACAATGGAATGGAACTTGTGCCTATTGAAATTGAACAACATCAAAATGCATATGAAACACAGATTTCAATACGGCCTAATACCAACATCTATGTGAATATGTTTCACGAGTCATGTGCCAGTTCAACAAAACCTGCTGAGCTACCAAAGATAGATTTAACAGCGCCTGGCTACTTTATTGATTTTGATACCTGTCCTTTGTGATCATTAGAACAGTTCCGGTTCCTGAAGGAATAGTTTGGGATAGGGTTTCCAATGATGTATTTGGTCACACTTAACTTTTGAAACTACCACATGTATTTAAAATGTCTTTGAATGATTTCATCACCACCAGTACATTCTCTGATGATTGGGGCTTTGAAACTGAATAGCATGCTGTCTGATTAAGAACAACGTGCTGCTTTAAAAAAAAAAAAATTGTATGATGAAACATCCGATTTTGACACCATGTATTATTATCAACACTATGGTCATCATTTCTTGCACAAGACAAGTATTCCACGTAATGTTTTACTTACTATCAATGTTTACATTGCCCAACACCATCAAAAGGTAGTTCACAAACATTTGCACAACAGTTTGCTTATTTTTGTGGGTTTAACACTTCAGACCCGAACTTCTAATATTATAAGGCTGCACCTACATCTACAAAGTAAAATATGCTCACCAGCATGAAACAGATATACTCTGCTTCCTTTATTTCCTAGCTGTCTTTACAAGGTTTTGGCTTTTGGAGGGACACTAGAGACACAAAATGTGTCTGGGGGACTAAAGATTAGCAAGTTCAGGGAACTGATGCTTTAATTAAAGCATGCTTCATACAACAGCAAATTATCTTTCTGAACAAAACAAACTTCCTGACTTGGACTAGCCAATGTTAAGGATTTGAACACACCTCAGATTCTGTTGCTTTCACACTTTGAGGGATGGTAAAACTACACACAACATAGTGAGGATGCACTTGATGACATTATACATGAGGTTTCATACAATTCTTCAGATCCCAATTGCAAGGGAGGGTTAGTTTGTACTATCGACACAAATGTCCTTTCTCTCAGTTGACGTGGATTTAAGTTTTCTTTTTGCTAGGTTCCCGGAAACCACATCATAAATACTTCTTATACGCTATTTACAACGAAGCATGGAAGATCTCTCAACAGGAAGCTGCGGAGAGATGGTGTGAAATTGACAGGGTTGACCTAGAAAAGGCTTTTTGTTATTTGGTGTAAATCCATTTAGTAGTTGTATATACAGAGACGCAGAGGATAAGTGAGCCCGCTCGATCTCATGCTGAGATCTGATGGGCTGCCAACATTTCAAACCAGGAAGTGTTGACAGCCATCTTGGGAGTCTCAGATAATACATTCAAAAAAGAAAAGTAGGCAGGGTAGAAATACCCTGGCCCCCTAGACCTCTTGGGTGGGTCTCAAAGGGACTCCACAGGGCCAAAAAAACATGTTGGTTTAATTTCAGCAGGATCTGGCCGAAACTTAAAAACAATTAAGCGCAGGCTCCTGCACTTTGTTAATTCTTGGCCCCTGGGTGGGCCAGGTCCCAATGTTTTTTTAATAAGAAAGGGGGGGCACAGGCTCTCCCCAGGTCTTAATATTGCCCTGGGGACCACCAATTTCCTGGGGCTTCTATATAAATATGTTTAAACTGGGTAGGGCCTCTTGGACCTCCCCAGCCCCAGGGACCACCCCCCCCCCCAGTGCATTTCCTCAAAAAATGCAGGGGCCACACGGAACCCCCCACAGCCCTTGGAGCCGATATATCCCTGGGGCTTCAATTTCAAATAAGGCGGGGCCACGAGGACTCCCCGGAGCCCTGGAGACCAACACCTCCCTTGGGCAAAATCAAAGACAGGAGGGGGCCATAGCCATATATGGCTTTGGGGACCGCCAACCCCCCAGGGGCTATGTCCTGGGTTGCCCACCCCTGGGATGTAGCTGTTTGCTATGGATTGGTGGGGCCTTTACCACTCCTGCTAAGCCATAGTCAATTATATGCTTCAAGCAAGCGAGAGCATAAAAAATGCTCTCGCTTAGTAGAAGCAGAGCAAAATTTCTTTCACAGAGAGGGAGCTACAGATTCAGCAGCTCCCTCTCTCTAAAGCAATGCTGGCTCCCACAGGAGGCGGGCAGCAGGCAGGGACTGCAGGGGCCTTCAGGCTCCCCCCGCGGTCCCCAACAGATGTAAGTGCACTGCTTACTGGGTGATTGCCGTCCAGGGGAAATAAACAACACAATATCCCAAAATAATAATTCCCCCAAGGATGAGGGTCAGCTGAAGCCATGAGGGCCAGACCCCCACTTTAGTTCCCTGAAGTCTAGTGGGGTTTTTCTGGCTTTGGATCACTGCATGGCCAAGATCCACAGCCAGAATGCCATTTTAGGAAGACCTTGATTGAAAGGAGGCCTTTTTTCCCAACCCAATTGGAAAGCAGGCTTACCTGCTCCTTCCTCTGCTCCAGTGGGGAAAACTGTGATGTCAGCATGCCTCTGGCATGCTAATGTCACAGATGGCCGGGAGGGGAGCAAGAAGAAATGCAGAAGCGATTCCCTGTCCCCTCCAGCATTTCCTCAAAAAAAGCACCTCCATGGTGTTGGCCAATGACCGACAGATGCACCGAGGAGAGTGCACAAGTGTTGGACATTCCCCAACACCTGCAGCAAACAGGTTAAGGTAGGTGGAAATCACAAATCCAACTTTTAATGCGAGGGCCGTGCAATCGAAATTTGATGGTTGCATGAAATAATGTTGAGAAGAAAACTATTGCAATAGGCAAATATCACAAAAAAGTATTGAGAACTAAATTATTGTGTTTCCATACATTGTATGCAAACGATACACCTATAGAGAAAAAATATGGTGGACCAGAATATTGTCAAAAAAGAGGTAAGTATATTGGTTGTTCTAGATATAGCATTATATTTATTTCAATATAGATATTAAAGTTTAAAGTATTAATACAATAAAAAATCAAGATATTTTAAAGAAAATTATATAAATAAAATTTAAAAAATACAAATATAAACTTTAAAACATTATAATATTATTTAAACAATTGTATACAAAACAATAAACCTTAACAAATTATATTAAAAAATAAAAAATAAAACACGTTTTACATATTAAATATTAAATAAAAAATGACAAATTATTGCAATTATAAACTATTAAAAAATGTGTCAAAATAAATATTACCACTCATAGCTAAGCAGTAGTAGTCAAGGTTTTAGGTATCGCTGGGTAAGATGTACTATTCTTACTCCAATCTTAAGGAAAGTATTGGACTTTGGAGGATCAAATGTACTAGTCCCACTCCAACATAAGCAAAATTAGGTTACTTCTTGGGCTTTGAAGGGGTCGGATTTACTTTTCCCACTCCAGTCTGAGCTACAGTAGGGATAGTCTTGAACTTTAGAGGGGTCAAATGTATTATTCCCATTCCAGCACAACACAACAAAAAACAGTGTACCTTTTGCGCAAATGATATTCACATGATAGAAACAGCTGTTCAAGAATCTGCGACCACCTCTGTAGGCACAAGTGTCCATTGCAAACACTGGACGCTTGTCAATACTGCCCCAGGTGAGGATCGTACACAATTTGGGGCTTATTAACAAAGAACTTGTCCCACAAATGCATTATCATTTTGACACATCGTCTGCACTGTTAGTACTCCACATTTACAATGTGACGCCTCTAGGGTGAGCATTAAGTTTTAGACTCATGCACTAAAAAGTACCTGTGTCTGAACCGGCTGTGTCATGTAAGTATTAATATATGTGAGGTAGGCGTTCATAGTAATTTCAACTATAAAAACCATTGCATTGATATTTACGAGATTTTTGAAAAGTGACACATCACCAGAAAGTGTTGCAGAGGCCCAACAGCATCAAAAATCCTGTGCCTCAGTAACTCATGCATAGGAAATGACACACTGGCTCTGGTAAATAAAGAGCAGCCATACTGAACAGTGTGGAAAGCACAACTATGCTATGGAGGTGCTGGGAGCTCCAAGGAGGCGACTACCACCCCCCCAACACACACATTCCCTCACCACCACAAAGGCAGTACAGGATAAGGGAGTGCTTTTATTAACGCCGTACTTCTGTCATCAATCTAATGGAGGATGAGGTAATCCCCTACTACCGGCTCAGGAGGGAGTTCATCGTCCAACTGCTACACCAGATAGCGCCAAGGCTCCAGCCACCAACTCCCATGGCCACCATCATCCCTCCACAGTTCAAGCTCATTTCTGTTCTCCACATGTTGGAATCTCCCTGCCATCTTTCTCAGCTTTCCTACCATCTGTCCTGGACACCATCACCAGCCCAACACCACAGTCCTTTAACTTTCCCAACACACAACAACTGCAGCTGGAGATCAAGGAAGGCTTCCATGCCATTGCCGATTTCCTGTGCTGCAGCTACATCTCATCTCTACAGGAACCAGAAGCACACATACACGATAAATGACCAGGCCATCGTGGACCATTGGGGAATGTTCCCTAATTTGTTGGACAAAGACCCTGGGAGTGTGCATGACGCACACACCTTCAGACACTCCATCATCAATGAGCGCATCCAGAACGATACATATGGAAATGGCCTACTGCTTGGTAAATACATCTCAAGTACATGCCAGACCTAATAACAGTAAATACTCAATGACGAAACTAACACATCTGTGTGTGCTACCTAAGACAGTGCATATCTTAGGGAGGGATGTTCTCATACTTGCATAAATCATCAGGGCACATGTGCAATGCAAACCTGCAAGTCACACAAGTTAAGACAAGCTAAGCCATTGAATTGAATGTGCCTATCAATAGTGGAAAGAAGCTGAGCAATGCAACGCTAAATTACATATTGCTACACTGTGCGCAAGCGAGGGCTGCCATGGCTGTTATCCGTGTGTCCAAATGCAACATGCTCCAGATATACTCACCACATTACACTTCCGAAAGTAAGTTAAGAATTTGCAGGCTCTGTCATCGTTAGGTAGTGCAACAACGACATCAGTTGCTCCACTGGGACACATGTATGTGTGTGTGTGAAACAGGTTTGTATTGGTACAGCTTACTCATGGGTGACAAAACCCCAATTTACGATCAACGTACTCTCCCTTATTGTGGCAATGGACCCACAAAACACCTATCACACTAAGCCACTGCTAAAATTGGTAAGTAAAGTAATGGTAAGTAAGTAAAGTTTGTTGTATGATTACTTAAAATCCTTTACAAAAGCAGAGCAGATAAATGCAAATTAAGAAGAGGTAAAGATAAAATGAATAAAATCTGAAAAGGGTTTAGATGCCAAGTACAATCGTAGTCCGCATAAAAAATACATTTAAAATTAAAACAGGTGTTTGGTATTACATGCAAAGAATGTGCATAGCTACATCACCAAAGTCTATTAACTAGTAAAAAGTTGCTATGGGCAGTAGTAGTATTAAGGGTGATACTAAACAAAAGAGGTGTTCCGTGATTCGTGAGTTCGTTTGTTGTCAGCTCGCGGGCTGATCGTAAAGACAGTCCAGCCGCCGCATAAAACTTCCCAATTCGTGCGAGCTCCATTGGGACTATGGTGGTGTATATATGCCTTAAGGTCTCCTTGCATGTTCTTACGCCGTGTTGTATGAACATGGTTCTTAGATACAAGCGCCTTGAGGACTGCAAAGCTGGACAATAACAAATGACATGCTCCGCTGACTCTGTGTGATACTGGCACAAACAGCATGCAGACCTGCTTGACAACCCATTTTCCCAGTGAGCTCTATAATCTTGAATTGGCAAAGTTAATAGCCTTGTCATCATAACATTTTGTAAAGCCTGCCTTCCCAGTCCTGCTTTTAGGTAGGGCTGGCATATAGTTGTTTCATATGAGTTGATAAGACCCTCTGTACCCTGAACAGATCTGATCCATTCATTGTCTTGTTGCCTCAGAGGGGTCTTACCACACTTTTTTAGCAGATTCTTTAGGCTAAACTTAGTCAGGGGTGTGTCTGTTAAGAGGTCGGCGGGGAGTCCCAATGTTTTATTGGCCATCAAGTAATACCTCGCCCAGCGACTGTTATTGTCTGTAAAGACCACCTGTAGTCCTGCCCTGATTGTGCCCGGGCAAGCATTAATCACATTATGGTGGAATTTGATTATATCTTTTATGCATTCAATGTCCATTGATGTGATGTTAAGCTCTAGTCGGATCAGTGAACATCTAGTCGAGTATGGGAGCTTGAAAACTTTTCTGTAAGCCATTATATATAACCCCTCCAGTTTTTTGGTCAGCAAACCAGGGAAGGCAAGGTGGCCGTAGCTGAGTGTAGACATTAGCTTGGCTTGCATTACTCGTCGGATCCCCTCCGTCGAGTGGCTTGCAAGCTTGTGATGTAATTTACATAAGCCACTGCCAAAATAGTGTTTGGCCCATTGTGACACTGTCAAAAGTAGCAGGACATCCACATGTTTCAATCTGACAAGGAGAACAGGAATAGACATGTGGAATTAATTGTGCCAATCTTCATGTAACCAATTGAGTACAATAGTGGTCAAAATGTGTAAGTATCATTCAGTACACATAACAGACATGCACTTGAATGTGGCTTGCTCAAACACCATGAGAATTGAGTGAACTTTTCTCCATTTGTTTTTTCAGCTGACCAAGGATATGGTCTGCAGTCATGGGTCATGACCCCGTTTCCACATTCCCAGACAAAGACAAAACTCGTCTACAGCAGTGCACTGGGCAAGACCAGGGATATTGTGGAGAAGAATTTCAGGGTACTGAAGTCTCTTTTCCACTGTTTGGACATGTCTGTAGACCGATTGCTATACTCTCCGCCCTATGGTTTGCAAAATGATCCTGGTTTATTTTATATTGCACAACATCTGTGTGCAATAAAATGACCCATGGATTTAGGCCCAGATCTCTGTACTGGGGTGAATGTTTGTCATTGTTAAACATTTTGTCCTTCAATTGTTTTTTTTGCATTTGTCACCCGAGTGGGAGGGGTATGCCCAGACTTGGGTCCTGTGCTCTCCATGCCACTTGAGTCAAACTAGCCTGGCTGATATGAGGGGTGAAACTCCCAAACGGGTCCCAGGATGCTTGTTTCCGGTCCAGGAAGAACCTAACCTGGTAGTTTGGGCAAGACTGGTCCCATAGGCAGCAGGGTCACGACTGATTTGCATATGGTGGGGCTTAAACTGGAATGGCATGAAGAGTAAAAAAACAATGGATTAAGGCTTATATCTCTGTACTGGGGTGAATGTTTGTCATTGTTCAACATTAGGTCCATCAATTGCTCTTTTTGCGTTTGCCAGCCCGAGTGGGACAGGTATGCCCAGTCGTGGGACACATACTCTCCATGCCACTGGAGTCAAGCTATCCTGGCTGATGAGGGGTGAAACCCCAAAACTGGTCCCAGTCTGGTTGTTTCTGGTCCAGAGAGGACCTGACCTGGCAGTTCGGGCTAGCCTGTTCCCATAGGAAGCAGGGTCCAGGCTGATTTGCATATGGATATGTTTAAACTGGAATGGCATGGGGAGTATAAAAACAATGGATTAAGGCCCAGATCTTTGTTCTAGCATGAACGTTTGTCATTGTTCAACATTCTGTCCCTCAATTATTATTTTTCACCCCGAGTAGGATGGGTATGCCCATATATGGGTCCCATGCTCTGCAGGGCACTGGAGTCAAGCTAGCCTGGCTGATGACGAAAGTGATCCCAGGATGCTTGTTTCGGGTCCAGGGAGGACCTGACCTGTCAGTTAGGGCTGGACTGTTCCCATGGGGAGCAGGGTCAAGGCTGATTTGCATATGGTTGGGTTTAAACTGGAATGGCATGGGGAGTAAAAAAAAGGATGGATTTAGGCCCAGATCTCTTTAATGAGGTGAATTTTTGTCAATGTTTAACATTCAGTCCATCAATTGCTCATTTTGCATTTGTCACCCCGAGTGGGACGGGTATGCCCAGACTTGGGTCCCGTGCTCTCCATGCTACTGGAGTCAAGCTAGCCTGGCTAATGGGGATGAAATCCCGAAGCCGGTCCCAGGATGCTTGTTTCCAGTCCAGGGAGGACCTGGCCTGACAGTTCTGGCTGAACTGTTCCCATTTTGCATTTCGTAGGAAAGGTGACGGTTTAGGAAACAAGACGCTTTAGTAGTAAAGGTAACGCTTTAGCATGAAAGGTGACGCTTTAGTAGTATAGGCGAAACTTTAGGAAACTAGTAGCTTTAGTAGTAAAGGTGACGCTTTAGTAGGAAAACTGCAGCTTTAGAAGAAAACATGATGCTTTAGTAAGATCTGTTGACTGGGTGTGAGTGTTTGATTGGTTCTGATGCTCCGTCCATCACCACCCCCTTTTGTACCGCTTTGTTCACCATAAGTTGGCAGGGTATGCTCAGACGTGAGTCCCTTGCTCACTTTGCCACTGGATTCAAGCAAGCCTGGCTGAAGACGGCTGAAATGCCAGAAACCGGTCCTAGGAAGCTTGTTTCCGGTCCAGGGAAGGCATGGCTTGGCAGTTCGGGCTGGACTGTTCCCATGAGGCACAGGGTCAGACTGATTTGCATATGGCCATGTCTGAACTGGGGTGGCAGAGTGGGCTAAAGAACGGTGATGGATCAAACCCAGATCTGTTGACTGGGTGTGAGTGTTTGATTGGTTCGGATGCTCCGTCCATCACCACCCCCTTTTGTACCGCTTTGTTCACCATAAGTTGGCAGGGTATGCTCAGACGTGAGTCCCTTGCTCACTTTGCCACTGGATTCAAGCAAGCCTGGCTGAAGACGGCTGAAATGCCAGAAACCGGTCCTAGGAAGCTTGTTCCCGGTCCAGGGAAGGCATGGCTTGGCAGTTCGGGCTGGACTGTTCCCATGAGGCACAGGGTCAGACTGATTTGCATATGGCCATGTCTGAACTGGGGTGGCAGAGTGGGCTAAAGAACGGTGATGGATCAAACCCAGATCTGTTGACTGGGTGTGAGTGTTTGATTGGTTCTGATGCTCCGTCCATCACCACCCCCTTTTGTACCGCTTTGTTCGTCATAAGTTGGCAGGGTATGCTCAGACGTGAGTCCCTTGCTCACTTTGCCACTGGATTCAAGCAAGCCTGGCTGTAGACGGCTGAAATGCCAGAAACCGGTCCTAGGAAGCTTGTTTCCGGTCCAGGGAAGGCATGGCTTGGCAGTTCGGGCTGGACTGTTCCCATGAGGCACATGGTCAGACTGATTTGCATATGGCCATGTCTGAACTGGGGTGGCAGAGTAGGCTAAAGAACGGTGATGGATCAAACCCAGATCTGTTGACTGGGTGTGAGTGTTTGATTGGTTCTGATGCTCCGTCCATCACCACCCCCTTTTGTACCGCTTTGTTCGCCATAAGTTGGCAGGGTATGCTCAGACGTGAGTCCCTTGCTCACTTTGCCACTGGATTCAAGCAAGCCTGGCTGAAGACGGCTGAAATGCCAGAAACCGGTCCTAGGAAGCTTGTTTCCGGTCCAGTGAAGGCATGGCTTGGCAGTTCGGGCTGGACTGTTCCCATGAGGCACAGGGTCAGACTGATTTGCATATGGCCATGTCTGAACTGGGGTGGCAGAGTGGGCTAAAGAACGGTGATGGATCAAACCCAGATCTGTTGACTGGGTGTGAGTGTTTCATTGGTTCTGATGCTCCATCCATCACCACCCCCTTTTGTACCGCTTAGTAGGAAAGGTGACGCTTTAGTAGGAATGGTGATGCTTTAGTAGGAAATATGAAGCTCTGGTAGGAAAAGTGATGCTTTAGTAGGAAACATGATACATTCAGCCAGGAAATCATGTAGTGGCTCTGCCATGCTGCAAACCAGGAAGTATTGCTGTTCCTTTCACTTACAGTCTTTTTGTCTGTGCTGGCTGTTTGAGGTGTTTGGTGTGAGCTCTTGCAATTTGATGTGTTATCGGTTTGTTGGTGTCTCTGCTGTCTCTGTTGTGTAAGTAAACTGTCATTTGTGTTTTGGAATTGTATTTTGCAATGTTTTGTCCACTGTATTTTCTGGTGTTTGTCCATTTAGGGATTAGTAGTTTTAAGGGTAGGAAGAAAGGATAGTTTTTATGTTTTTTGGATTTAGGGTGGCTAGTGTGGGCAGGGAGATGTCGGGCAGGGCCAGATCCAAGAACATGCTGTGACTGTTGGTGCGATACCTGCCAAACATGATTGGCAGTGGAGGTAGGGTGAGTCAAGGCTACTCTACATGTGAGAGGCGGGAGAGTTGGAAGAAGGTGCACTTCTAAAAGAGTCAGATCTTGAATTCCCCGCACTGATGGGACAATGTTGTTAGCCGGAGGCAGATGTCCTCGATCGTCTGAGGACTGAAGTTGTTGGGCCTACCGTTAAGTTCCTATACTCCAAGAGCTTGTAGCTGTGTGGCTTTTGCAAACATCTTTACATGTTTTTTCTACAGGAAGGCCAAAATTGTATATGGATTAGTATGGCATGAAATGGGCCACAGAGGCCTGTTCACAGGGGCATTACAATAGCCAAAACATGCCATGCAGTGAAGGGAAGGGGAGGGAAGACCCATAGGTGCCATGGGACCCATCCGGCACTGTGCAGGGAGTATTGCCACCCAGCCTGCTGGGTTATTACTGACTCCGAACTATGGAGGCCCCCTCCATGTATGTTGCAGGGGAGGGCACTCACATGTCATCAGGCATTTCATTTAATTTCAAAATCTTTATTCGGATATAAATATATCCATAAAAGCACAGATCGTATAATAATAGAACGGAGTACAGAAATCCATTTCCATAAAACTGTTAAAGTAAAATTATTCATAACATTATATTAAAATAGGAGAGTATTTACAATAAGAGCACTATAAATCATTTGAGCCATTTAAAACTAAACCACAACCGTTTCAGTCAAATTCATATAAAACATACCCACTAGATATATCAATTTGAATTAAAAAAGCAATCTTCATAAAGTGCACATTGTGCTTCGAGCACGTAATGCAGTTTTTAAAAAGGTACCTACACGGGCAATTAGATCATCGTCTTCCAACTCACATATTTTCAAGTAAGCTTCATCTAGATGTATGGGTAAGATGCTTTAAAAAAATTGGATCAAAAACTGTTTTGTATATTCTTTATAGTACTTGCAAAAAAATAGAAAATGTAGTACTGTTTTCCCACTCCATGTCATCAGGCTTAGGTTGCACAGAGTGTTTGGTTTAGCCCCAAATGGTCACACATATGTGTATATCCTGAATTTGTAAAAATAATTCCTTTATGATCCTGTAAAGGTCTTGAATGATCATTGTCCTTTTACAATGCACTAATCACATGTAAGGAGTGAAGAAGACAAACAAGCATGTATGCAGTCTGATGTGTGTAGCATTGAAAAGAAAATGAATTGACTTGAGAAGGCCCCAGCATTTTCATACTATGCAGAATGTGGTCAGTTAAATTGGACTGTTCACATAGCCATCAAAGCCAGACTAACCTGTACCATGTAGCAAGCTATGTTGATCTTGTACCTTGTCTGCACTCTTTGCACCTGATACGTGATGTGCCTAGCACTATCTGAATACACACCAACATGGCTTACATATGTCCATCATTAGGGCAAACTAACTTTACCTTATGCTACAAGTCCTACTTACAGACAATACTAGGCATTTGTGAAGTAAATGTGCTGTGCTTCATATGTGTACAGTATATATGTTCAGCATTCACAGAGCTTTTTGACTTGTAGCTGGACCTAACCAAACACCTGTGGCGAGGTGGGCAGCTTCAGAGATCCCAATGCTAACAGTGAGTGTAATCAATTGTTTCTGTGCGCTGCAAGGATTGTGTGTGTTTGTAAATTGTTTGCAGTGAGATGTGTAAGGGGTATCGTCAGCGGAAACAAGATTTACCTTACATGTAGATTCGCAACAGAAGTAGGACAAAGTTGCATGTGCAATTGACAGGGCCAAATTGCAATGTGAAAATAATTCCAAATGTATCCAGGTCCACATGAAGGACAGCTCAGAATCTGCTGTGCTAATATTGTGCCAGCTATGGTGTGGATTCCTATGGCACATGTACAATTACCTGCCCCAAAACTAACTGATTGTCATAAGTTCAAATGCCTCTCACCCATACTATGGGCAGAAAGTGACAACATGTTACCCGAAATATGTGACAGAAATGTTGCATAGGATTTGATGTGATTTTCCTGATATAGTATGTGTGTCCAAGTCCAAATATGAGCATCTTACATGTGTGGTTGGGGTGTAACACAAATTGCAGACAATGGTACAAATTGTCAACAGTACATCTAATGTTGACGTGTGCACAGCGAACAGCCTTTGCAATTAATTTGTCCTCCTACTGTGTGTTCACATCATAGCAAGCAGAATATGTTCCTTTATCCAACCAAAATTGGTACCGTCTAAATGATTGAAGGCATGTCAGACATTCATGCCACTCAAATAGCAATTATTTCTGGGATCCATACATGTACCTGTAGTTCAGCTCCTGGCTAAAGTTTTGGACTCCAATTGACTTGGCTGAACATGTGAGCAGGTTTGGCATATAGAAACATGATTCCTTACTAGTATAGATGCTGCATATGCATTTGTGAGGTGCCATAGTTGAAATGTATTATTCATGATAACAAAACCAGTGGGCAAGTTACATATCCCCATTAGTTGCAGTGAATGTGTAAGTCCATTGTCCACACCAATGAATTACTTCACAACTTAGTCCACATTTTTCATGATATGTAGCAACTGTCATCCCACATCATAGGTGCCTGCGCATCCTTCAGAGTACTGCATATCAGTGACATGTTCGGTGGGTGTGAGAAGCTGGCCTGGTATACGATGTCCACTAATTAAAGTAGGCACCTTGCACCAGCCCAAACAACCCTCATGGTGATTTAAGAGGTCAGGGATAACCTTAGAAAGCTATACAAGTGGTGCCGTGGAGAGCAGTCTTCAGGCTTAGTCTTGAAGGAAAGTTAAGCAGCTTGCTTTACCATAATGCAACCTTATTGTATTGGTTAAATGAAAGGAGAACCACACAGTAGTTATAAAAATATGTTGTTTTTATTATTATAACACACTTTAAATACCTCACAGTATCTGCTACACGGAGATAAACACAAAGCACACAATACTGTAGCACAGAAACAGTTGTAAGTAACACTAATACACAGTGGGCTCCAGGGGGAGACCAAACGATATACTAAAATAGTGGTAAAAGAACCAGGACTCGAGTCAAGACAGTGTCTAGAGGATGTAGAATTGCTGGGACCCCAAGGAACCACCCAAGGAGAGTAAGTAGGGACCCAACGGAAGACAGGTGCAGTGTGGAAACACAACTGCATGCTACGTACAATCCAGTGGGAGAGTCGCGGTTGCAATTTTACAGTTTAAGGACTCTTCCCAGTGGATTATGAGGAACCCCTTTGGAAAATAGAAGGTTATAGAGTCACCCCACCCATGGATACCGAAGTACCAGAGTTACCTATCCCTCAGAAACTGGGTGCATCGGGCTGAAGTGGCGTCGGAAACCTCCATCGATCTCGATCGGAGTCTTCAAAGAAATGCTACTGCTGGAAGGAAGAAAAGTGTCCGGTGGAACCCGCAGGTGGATTCTTAATGGGAGGGACCAGAAAATAGAGGGGACAGAGTCTGGGTCACTCAGGGGTGACCAGGGGCTCAGTAGACAAATGCCTGACGATGTCGGGTGCTTCAGGTGAGATGATGGGGACCTTGACTCTACAGCTGCAGGGAACAGGAGATCTCGAAGACAACCAGGAGCCGGATACGAGCTGTTACATGAAGGATTTAGAGTGCTGAGGGGTCAGTGTCCAGCGTGAGCACTAACAAGCCATGGCAGCGGCAACCCACAAAGAAGGTCAAGGAAAGTTACGGTCTGTCCCAGTAAGGACCAGGAGACTCACCACAGCAAGGGGAGTCCGTGCAGGCCTGGAGCAACCAAGGGAGCCCAAGAGAAGCAGTGTTGACCCCCCAGTAGACTCACAGGCCGGAGGCACAGGAGTCGTGAGGGGACTTCTAGCAGTTTCACAAAGTACCAGCATTCAGGGCCTAGAGTGCAAGGAGGCCAAAGTCCTTTGTCCAAAATGTGCGCAAGGGTTGGAGCTATCGATATCCCAATACACTTAGTTGGGGAATGCCAACAAGCATATGCACTTGCATAAGTACGGCTTCCAGGACTGGTTTGAACTGGACTATGCACAGGGACACCAAGTGTGCCCCAGATGCAGACTTCAGGCACTTTGGAAGTGCACCCACCCAGCGCGAATGCACTAAATCCTGTCTGGGAGGTGGTCACACCTCCCTGTGACAGGATGCCTATTGTCCTACCTTCCTTTGCTCGAGCTTGGCTCAGCAGCAGGAGGGCAGAAATGTGTCTCTGGTCAGCAACAACAATTTTGTGCTGCCCGCATCGAGAAGGCTGGTACCGGGAAGACCAGGGACCCCACGTAGCTCACTTCAGAAGGGTGGAATCATACCTCCCACACTGGTTACCACTGTGGAGGTATGTTTCCAAGGTGTTTGATACCAAACACGACATGTTTTTTTGCATCCGTTTTTGAGATAGCATTTTACGCAAGCATACAATGCACCTCTACCTCTATGTCTGGCTGCGTCACCGACAACCCGGGAGAATGGTCTCTGAAGGCTGTAGGGGTGCTCTGCTCATGCAGGGGCACCCTCTCACGTAGAAGTCAGCACCCTGCCTTCAGGATTTTCAAGGCCTGCTAGAGGGGTAAACCTATATCTAAAGTAAGTGGCACATGCACCATCCTACACAGGCTACTATGGCAGGCCTGTAGGTCCATTTTGCATGTGGCATAATACATGCTTCAGCCCATGGGAGGCCTCTGGGGTACCTATGCCCTGGGTACATGTGTACCATACACTAGGGACTGACAAGGGTACTCTAGTAACCAATCTGGAGTGTACCTATGTCATTGGCATAACATTTTAGGGAGAAAGCCGACAGACTGGGGTCCTGATTAGCAGGATCCGAGTCAGACTAGTCAAAAACAGTGTATCATCAAGAAAAAAGTGGGGGTAACCATAAGAAACAGACCCTACTTTCCTCCACAACCCCTCCCCCCAAAGGTGAGGAAATGAGACTAACCTTGCCCAGTTGAGCCTACATGTTCTAAGTGGAAATATCTTGAGAGACTATCTCCATAGGCATGGTTACTCCCAGGTCTATGGTCCACTGTATAGTCCATCCCCTGTAGGGAAATGGACCACCTCAAAAGTTTGGGGTTTTCACCCTTCATCTGTTTTAACCATAAGAGGGGCTTATCATCTGTCTGAACAATGAAGAGAGTGCCAAACAAGTATGGCCGCAACTTCTTCAGAGCCCCAACCACAGCAAAGGCTTCTCTCTCTCAATGGCTGACCAATGTTTCTCTCAGGGGGTCAACCTTCTGCTAATAAAAGCTACTGGTTGATCCTGACCCTCTACATTAAGTTGTGACAACGCAGCCCCTACCCCCAACTCAGATGCATCTGTTTGGACAATTAATTGTTTGGAATAGTCAGGACTTTGCAGAATGGGAGCAGTGCACATGGCCTGCTTGAGATCATCAAATGCCTTCTGACAGATAACTTTCCAATGAACTTTCTTGGGCATTCTTTTGAAGTAAGATCATTCAAGGGAGTCACTATAGACCCATATCCTTTCAAAAACCTCCTGTAGTACCCAGTCAAGTCCAAGAAAGCTCTGACCTGAGTCTGGGTAGTGGGACCAACCCAGTCTATGATGGTCGGGATTTTGCTCTGCAATAGTTGAACCTGGCCTCCACCCACAAGGTGGCCCAGGTTCACAACATTACTCTGCACTATCTGGCACTTGGTGGCCTTGATAGTGAGACCTGATTTCTGCAGAGCCTTCAAAACATTCTCCAGGTGGACCAGGTGATCAGCCCAGGTGGAGCTTAAGACAGCTATATCGTCAATATATGCTGCACTATACACTTCCAGGCCTATCAGGACTTTATTCACCAGCCTTTGAAATGTGGCAGGTGCATTTTTCAAACCAAAGAGCTTGACAATAAATTAATATTCCCCACTAGGGGTTGAAAATGCTGTTTTGGGTGTGGCTTCCTCAGCTAGTCTGATTTTCCAATATCCAGCAGTGAGGTGAAATGTGCTCAAGAGCTTGGCTGAGGCTAGAGTATCAATGTGTTCATCTGCCCTAGGACTAGGGTGTGCATCAGCCTTAGGGACTGCATTGAGCCCCCTGTATTCCACACAAAACCTCATTTCTCTCTTATCACCCTGGGAATGAGGTTTGGGTACTAGGACCACTGGCCTAGCCCAAGGGCTATCTGAGAGTTCAATCACTCCCAATTCCAGCATCTTTTTGGACCTCAGTCCTGATGCAATCTCTTACATGGTCAGGCTGTCTGTAAATCCTATTTTTAACAGGTAGACTCTCACCTGTGTCCACTTCATAGGTACACCAGGTGGTCTGACTAGGAGTCAAATAAAACATATGTTTATATTGATTGAGGACCTTCCTGCAATCAATCTTCTGTTGTTCAGTGAGGCTGCCTGCCAAAGCTACACCATCATCTGAGCTATCATCAGGGTTCTGTGAGAGGAGGTCAGGGAGTGGGTCACTCTCTTCCTCCTGCCCCTCATCAGTATCCATGAGCAAGCCCATGTCCACCCTGCCCATATAGGGTTTGAGCCTGGTTACATGGAACACACTATGGGGGTTCCTGGGAGTTCCAAGGTCCATCAAGTAGGTGACCTCTCCCTTCTGAATGGTATGGGATCCACTCCACTTGTCATGGAGGGCTGCTGCGGCCACAGGCTCCAACACCCATACTTTCTGTCCTGGCTGATAAACAGTCAGTACAGCCTTTTGGGCATGCCAAGGTTTTTGCTGGCTTCTTCATGTACTCTGCCATCCTGAAGCAGAGACCAAGTACATAGTCCACAGTATCTTCTTTAGGTGGATTGAGAGGTAACTCCCATCCCTCCGTCACTAAACACAGGGGACCTCTAACTGGATGCCCAAACTGAAGTTCAAAAGGGCTGTAGCCAACCCCCTTCTGTGGGACCTCGCTGTAGGCACAGAGAAGGCAGGGCAACAGGACATCCCATTTTCTCCTAACCTTTTCTGGGAGGCCCATGATCTTGCCCTTGAGGGTTTTGTTGGATCTTTCAACTAACCCTTTGCATTGTGGGTGATAGGGTGTGGTGAACTTGTAGTTCACTCCACACTCCTTCCACATAGCAGTAATGTCACTTGACATGAAGGTTGTACCTCTGTCAGTTAAAACCTCCTTATGGAAACCCACTCTGGAAAAAATTCCCAGGAGGGCCCTGGCCACCACAGGAGCTGTGGTGGTTCTAAGGGGTATGGCTTCTGGATACCTAGTGACAAAGTCCACCACTACTAGTATGTAACTGTGCCCAGATGCAGTAGGAGCGCTCATGGGACTGGTAGTGGTATGAGGGGGACCTTTGTGGTACCACCTGACTTACCACTGGCTTGACAAGTGGTACAGGAGCGACAAAACTCCTTTGTGTCCTCTGACATGCGAGGCTAGTGAAAGTGAGGGACAAGCCTGTCCCAAGTCTTACTCTGGCCTAGGTGTCCTGACAAAGGAATGTCATGTGCTAAGGTCAGTAGGAAACCCCTAAACTTCAGAGATATGACCAACCTCCTGGTGGCACCAGCTTGGGGTCTCTATGCTCTGAGTATAGGAGTCCCACATCGCAATAGATCTTGTGAGATCCACTGACACTCCCAGCAGCCTCAGGTGCAGCTTGCTGTCTGGGGGGTTCAAGAGAGTGGCAGGTTTTCTGTTCGATACTCAAGTCTGCCCTGGAAGGTCCCCCTGCCTCCAAGAACTCAACCTGATCAGGTTTCAGTCCACCTGAGACAGTTCCTTCACAGAGACTGAGATCATCTCCCTCTAGAGATTGATCTTCACACTGAGTCTGGGGGGAAGACACAGCCTTACCCCTCCTGCTCCTTCTCTTGGAAGGCCCTTGGTACATTGTTCCAGGATCCAAGGCCTGTTCAGTGTTAGCCAGCTTGGCCTGTGACCTGGTCACAGCAAATACATCTGCAGTGATGCCCAGCATTGCTGCATGAGTCCTTACTTCCACCTCGGCCCCGGCTGAAGTCTCCAAATCATTGCCCAACAAGAATTTTTCTGGAAGGTCTGAGCTAACCACAACTTTCTTAGGGCCAGGTACCACTCCCCAGTTGGAATTAACAACTGCCAAGTAATGATCATTCGCGACTTTGTTAGTATTGGTTACTTGGTACATCTCACCAAGTATGATTTGGTCTGATACATATGTCCTTCCTCTCCAACAGACATGAGCCCTGAACAGAAGGAATCATATTGGATTTACTTGGAGAGATCCCACCACATTAGGCACATAGCAAAGCCTACAGGCACATGGGAGCCAGTAGGAGAAATCGAAAGCAGCAGGGACATGGAGGCTGAAATCCCTGAACAGGGCAATCACCAGGTCGGAAGTGGAGGTTTTCCATGGTGGTATTCCGTGGTCAGTTCTGGCACTCTCCACAGCCCCGCCAGCAGAGGCACCACAGATGGTCACCACAACACCAGCTGAAAGGCAGTTCCTGAAGGACAATGCCGACACAAAGTTGAGGCTGGCAGTAATAGAATTGCAGGTGGCAACACTAATGAAAATGGTGTACTCCTTGCAACAATATGTGGACAGAATTGAGCAGCAACGTTAGGCCCTCCCTCCAACTTTCTGGCCCTCCCCAGTTCATATTGGCTGCTTTTAGTGTAGAGAGTTTAAAAAAAGGTTAGGATAGCTTTTAGCATACTGATAGATTAGGTCAGATATTGTGTTTTTTTTTATTTGATTATTTATCTGTTATTAGGTGGGGATATGAGTGGGTAGGTTGTTAAATGGATGGGCCGGTAATGTTTAGTATGTATATGAAAAAAAAATAAACATTCAAAAAAATACAAAAGAATATATGTTTGTTTAGGTTTTCATGTTTAAGTAGTTCGCACATAAGTGTAGTTTATGTTTGTCTCGTGTGCAAATGTGTAGTAAGGTAGGTTGTGGTTGATGTTTAACCTGTCTGTTGTGGTATATTTGTGGAGGAGGATACGTTAAGGTTAGGTAGGTTACTATAAAGTTAGAATAGCGTTGGTAATTTAGCATAGGATAGTTTAGGCATAGTTTCGATAGGAGCATAGTTTGGATAGGAATAGTTAGTGTAGGTATTTAGTTATAGATTTTAATAATTTTATGGTGTGTCAAAGAAATATTCTTTTGCACTTTCACAACTTCTTACTTAATAACTGCATGGCAGTTGTCACATAGTTGTCATATCTGCTTAGGTTGGGTTAAGTACATGCTGTGGGAATTCCTGCTAGTGTTTGTTTACATGTGTTACTAGGTGGAGCACCAAGTTTGCAATGGAGTCACTTAAGGGATCTTCAAACAGGATTGTGCACTCTAAATGGCACTCTTGCTGTGAATGGACACACTGCCCAAAACTGGTTTTTTTCCTATGGTGGCTCTGTGTGTGTAAGTGATGTATATGTTTTGTATGAATGATTAAGTCAAACCTTTGTGACTAATCAAGGATGTGTTGGGTGGCAAACTGATGCCAGCCACTAACACACTCTCCCTTGCACCATTTTGGTGTCACAAAACTGTTGCTTGCTGGTTGCTATGCATGGAAGTATCCATCACCTGGGCAGAAACTTCATTCAGTCTTACCATTGACTGATTGCTAATTGTAGCACTTCATGCATGTGACCTTGTATAACTACTTGTTAGTTTAGATGCATATTGTGATAACATACACTATTTTGATTGGTCGGTGTACATTTAACCCTGGGACTATGAAACATAATTCCCTTTAGATAGTAGGTAGTGTCTTTAGGATAAGCACATCCCCGATGGTCTACTTAGTCGAATCATGAATAGACATACAACGCTCTGGTTCTGGTAAGGGATTTTATTGACATGTGAACCAAGGAACAAGTGGCAGTCCTTCAGGCAACAACCCCAACATAGTTTGTCTGCCAGTGGATGGCCAGACAGAGTCCATGGGGGATACATGTCACTGGGCATGTGGAGTAGAGAAGTGTTCCAGTGAGTAGGGGGACAGAATTGCCATTAAGAAAGATAGGCATTGACAGTCCGCAAATGGGTGAGATCAACAGATGGGAAAGCAAATAGAGGACAGTGCCAATTGAGAAGTACACTGTCATGGCCATAAGCAGAGGTCAAAAGAGAAACTGGCAATGTGGCACAGAGAAATGCTACTGGTCAGTTTTTTGGTGGAAAGAGGTGAAGTCCACATCTTCGTCCTCTGACATTTGTGGTGCCTCCTGTGAGGGGGTGTTGTCGGTGCTAGAGGGGACAGAGGCACACACACATCAGGGGCTGAAGATGTGGATCCCCTGTCCCCAGCAGAATTTATTTGCACCAACAAGTGAGGCAACTCAGCGCTATGAAGGGCCTGCAGGTTTGTTAGCACAGCAACAATGTTGTGGTCTCAGACACCCTATGTAGGAGTCCTGCTTCCGCTCCATGGACTACAGAATGTTGTGGACAGGCCCCAGTTGGTTGGCAACCTCGTTGGTGCCACTCCGCAGGGCAGTTTTTTGTGTCTCTGCCTCAGAACAAAAGTGATGCCAGCCAGGGACTGATCCAATCCATGCCTCTTATAGCCTCCAAGGCGTCCTTATTGGGACTGAGGAACCTACAGACTCCCTCTAGGGTGCCTGCCACAGTATCCATCCCTGCCCACATCAATTCTGCTTGCTCCAGCTGGAATCCTAAAGCACAAAGTTGGAATTCAGTTTGGGGTCCTGGGCTGGGGGTGGGCAGGCTGGTGGGTTTTGTTGGGTGACAGGCAGATCCTCTGGAGACCGTGAAATGCTGTCTGGCCTTCTTGTGACCGCAGATAGTGTCTGAATGGAGTACAGGATTTGCTGGAGGGTATCTTGATGTAGGGTTGGCAGACTGTCATCATCATCAGGTTCCTCATCCAGGACAGGCAGCTGGTCAGGATTTGTTGGTATATCCTCTGCAATGAAATAGATATATGTTGATGGTGATCTATGTTAGATGGTAATCTGCTTGACAATCTGACTTCCTACTAATTCACTTTCGGGTCAACATTGATGCTTAGAACATCTGTTACTCATAGGTTTTGAGGCCAAGTTACACTGTAGTGGCCTTTCCGATGGCAGTATATTTGCATTGTTCACAGAACCACGGTGTGACAAGGCTGACTTGTCATGTCATGACACATATTGCAACACAGTTACACAGTTTACTGGGCCTGCCATTCCTGCACATGTTATATGAGTTAGGGTCCACATCTGCCTTGGTGATATGCTTTGTTTATCATCATGCCTATACTGTGCACATTTCACTTAGTCCCCAGGGTGCCTGCATTCCCTTTGAACGGTTCTCAACCCACAGCTCCTGCGAAGGTGATGTGGGTTTCGCCATGAATTAGTTATGATCCTGCCGTCCGCCTTCCACGCCATACGCAAGGGCACTTTGCTTTGTTGTGCTCTTTCATACTCATTCTGCTTTCATGTGGTTAAGGGTTTGTTTTTCACACATATACTGCACACCTCTACACAGCTTCCAACCTTGCTACACTGCAGCAATAGGTGGGGGCATGTACTAGGTCAAACTAGGTTGATTGCTAGCACTGGCACTCAGTCCATTCCATCATAACCAGAATTGGTTATCTGCAGAGCATCACACATCGTTTGACTCAGGCCCCCCCCACCCACTTGTACATGTACATGCCTCCTCTGGCAATCCTGATTTTGGCCAGAGATTCAACTTACTGCCACAAACTGATGAAACCCAGATAATACAGTGACTCTCATGTGCCTACAACACCAACAATATGCATCACCAAATCTAATGGACTGACATGGCTGTCTCTTTGTCAGGGCCATTGGTCAACTCTAGATCACATGGTAGCAATGCTGGAATTGGTGGCATGTACCTAACCAGGTTTGCCACACAACTGGGCCCATCGACATCAGCCTTCAACCTTTCCTGACTCCTGGAATTTGTGGTGGCAAATTAGTTAATCCTATACCTTGCCAGATCCCTGTTCCATGTCCTCTGACCTTGACATATGTGGCATGGTGAGGCAATTTGCCTTCAGACACCCTCTTGACACATGCTACATCTTCACCCAAGGCCACATCACATGTAGAATGTTGTCCCACAATGGTCTCTTCTCTGTCATCCCTTCCCAGCTGTGACACTAGTGTGACACTGTCAGACACAGCAGGGCATGTGTCTTTGTCAGGCTACCTTGCAGTACACATCCCTTCTCACCTTGTGGCTATGCAATCTCTCCCTATTTAGACACAGTTGCAGTTAAACATGCTCAGCCAGCGCCTACAATGCACTGCTCTGCCAGGGACCCACCATGGCCACACCCCATCTTTTGTTTCAATACACATGACCCTCTTGTGTGCAGTACTTGCATTTATCCCCGCACCTAGTCTGATGTTGCTCAAGACAGAACTTTGTCTGCTCCCTACCATGGCATCTGAAACCTGTATGCTCTCACCCTGCACGTCAGGACAGCTGTGTGCTATGTACTTTCATGCAGTTTACTATACATGTGGCTCTTGGTATGTTCCTATGTGTTGATTCTTCACATGCCCCACACTGGACCCACCCTCTCAAGTGCATTTTCTCCTCTGACATGCCCATTCCATTCCATTGCTTTACAGTCCAGATTAGTGTGTATGGGCCGAAATTAGACACAGCTGTCTCACAGTGTAAGGTGACCTACATTGTAACAGTCAGGTTGTGCAGGGTTAATGTGTCCATGTATAATGTGTTGTTCCAGGCCATGTTTTTTGCTTTGTGTTCTGGGACATGTAGTTCTGGTGACTCATGTTGTACATTCCACTACAAGTGTCAATATACAAAGTTGAACCTGGACTTGTGCTGCACTTCACACATGGAAGGGAGAAACGCGACGTAGCTGGACTGAGCTGTGCCACATGTAACTGGGCAGTGTGACTTACATGTATGTGATGTTTAATGGTACATAACCCAGATTTCTGAACTTTGCACTGCACACAGCGCAGTGGAGCACTGGGGCATAACTAGCTGC
This sequence comes from Triturus cristatus, assembly GCF_964204655.1. Lineage (NCBI taxonomy): Eukaryota > Metazoa > Chordata > Amphibia > Caudata > Salamandridae > Triturus > Triturus cristatus. The sequence goes on along the minus strand of NC_140583.1, from coordinate 1,015,858,648 downwards.
ACTGCACAACATGACCTTTTTGCCCACATTTTCCCTTGTTGCAGCTCACCCTGTAGGTCTTGTTGCTCTTCGTGCTCTGCACTGTCTTGTACCAGAAATCCTGCCACCAACTCCCTTCGGATGACAGCTTCCACTGGCTCCTCCAAAGCATCCAGCTCCTCCTGAGGTGCCAAGCTTCCTCCTTCGGTCTGCATGGCTGCCTTCAGGTTGTTTATCAGTTTCTCCTTTGTCCTTATATCATGCCAGCATTTTTTACAGTCGATGTCTGTCCTCTTGGCTTGTCCAACGCTGTTGATCTTTGCCTCTATGGACTGCTGAATGGCCTCTTTCTTCTCTAATAGCAATTTTGAGGTGACAAAGAGCGGATACTGGTCTTCTGTCACCTCAGTGATCAAAATGGCTGGCTGGTGCTTGGGTTGTTGGGGCTATTGTCCTGGCTGCTGCTCTCTTCTCTCTGCTCCATAGCTGCCTTCCATGAAGTTTAAAAGACACACAATTGATGGACGGAATGCAGAACAAATCAAAACATTCACCCTCAGTTGAGAGATCTGGGTTATAGCCATCATTCTTTTGCTCACCATGCCACCCCAGTTTAGACCTGTCCATATGCAAATCAGTCTTTACCCTGTGCCTCATGGGAACAGTCCAGCCCGAACTGCCAAGCCAGGCCCTTCCTTCACCGGAAACAAGCATCCTAGGACCGGTTTCGGGGTTTCACCCCCTCTTCAGCCAGGATAGTTTGATTCCAGTGGCACAGTGAGCCCAGGACCCACGTCTGGGCATACCTGGCGCACTTAGAGCGAGAAAGCAAAAGACACACAATTGATGGACGAAATGCAGAACAAATCAAAACATTCACCCCCAGTCAAAAGATCTGGGTTAAATCCATCATTCTTTTGCTCACCATGCCACCCCAGTTTAGACCTGGCCATATGCAAATCAGTCTTGACCCTGTGCCTCATGGGAACAGTCCAGCCCGAACTGCCAAGCCAGGCCCTCCCTGGACCGGAAACAAGCATCCTCGGACCGGTTTCGGGGTTTCACCCCTCTTCAGCCAGGATACCTTGATTCCAGTGGCACAGTGAGCCCAGGACCCACGTCTGGGCATACCTGGCGCACTTAGAGCGAGAAAGCAAAAGACACACAATTGATGGACAGAATGCAGAACAAATCAAAACATTCACCCCCAGTCAAAAGATCTGGCTTAAATCCATAAGTGTGGCACTTTTTTTTCCAAAGCGTAATTTTTTTTTTGACGCTTGACACACTGAAAACTGACACTTAGGTGTTTAGCGTCACTTTACGTGCCGCTAACCAGCCTTACGTCAGTTTTACTCCTGACGCGTCACTTTCCACTGCGACATCACGCACGCCCATGGAAGCATCCATTTTTTTTTAAAGCAGCCTGTACCTTATGCCATGGTGTGCAATACCATAAATATGGAGCATCCATGATGTTGCAATGCAGTGATGTGCCAGATCTTGTAAATGAGGACCTTCGTCCCTTGAGGCACTAAGCGTCAGTTGCAATGGTTTTGATACTATCATGCTTGACATCTAAAGCTACCGCTTTGAAAAAGATCTTTGCTGCCGTTAAGTTTTGCAAAGCTATCAAAGTTCACAAAAATGGGACACATTAGTGAATAAACTGATCACAAATGTTCACATACTTATTAGCTGTGACAATGCCGGTAAGCAGGATAGAACATACAGCACTCATTTACAGCAATTTGGTGTAGGGCATAGTAGCAAATCACCTTGCTGCGCTGTCCTACGCCAAAGTGAAAGGGCAGGGAAGCAGAATTTATGCAATAAGGTGCATTTCTGTCCTTTACCCAGTGTTGCCACCGTTTCAGAAGCCAAGCTCCAAAACAGGCATCCTTGCACCATGGTGCAAGGGTGCTTGTGTTGTCGGCAGGATTGTTTTTGTGCTGGAAGGGGCACCTTCCTTCACAAAAGCAACCCTAACAGGTGTTGTTCTCTTTCTATGTGTGTTGCAGATTGAAATAAAGATATTTTTCCCCATTATGCCTCACCTTGGGAGGCATAATGATTTGGTGCTTCCTCATGTCCATGGAACGCCTCCTGAGTGCAGAGTAAGGCAATGTAGCAATTTACATTGCCTTGCCTTACTCCATATCTATGAGACCATTCAAACCAATGCATATTGGTTTTGCCTGGCCTCATAGATATGAATTTGTAATTTGTGCCACTGGAGCATAAGTGCAAAAAGCTTGTAAATAAGTCCCAGAGTGACCACACATAAAGTCATATTTACAAGATAATGATGCAGCACGGTGCTGCAAGCCCTCTTGCAGAGCCAAACTACGTAATTAGGAAAGTGCAGGGATGCCTTACATGTAAAACAAAACAATGCATCCCTGTACTTTCCTCTGCACTGGTGCACAATAGGCTGCCTAGGGGCAACTCAGCACACCTGCACCATGGTGCTAGGGTGCCTTCAGTGTGTTGCAGGGATGATTGTTGTGCAGTAGGGACACCTTCCTGCACAAAAACAATCATTGCTGGTGTTTTCCTCCTTCTATGTGAGTGCAGCACACATAGAAAGAGGAGCAATGAGGAGAAATAAAGTTATTTCTCCTCGCTACGCCACATTTACGGGTCTCTGCAGCCACTGTAAGTGCCTTTGTAAGGTAGGCACAACGAGGACAAATATCTTTATTTCTCCTTGTTTTTCCTCAGCACACATAGAAAGAGCGAAAAGTCTTGTGGTTGTTTTTGAGCAGGATGGTTTCCCTTCCTGCACAAAAATAATCAACTCCGCCAAGCAGGCACCCTTGCACCATGGTACAAAGGTTCCTGCGTTGGTGCACGGCAGCCCATTGTGTGCCAGCCCAATTAAAAAGGTCAGGAAACGGTAGTATCTTATAGATACAGCGAATTCCTGACCTTTTCTTTTGCCATAGAGCAAAAAAACCCATAAATGATACCCTCGCTGCTGATATCTGCTTTGAAGAGGTCACAAGTTTGAGGCAAGCAAGGCCACTCAGCCTTTCATTCTTCTTGTGTCGGTCATTAAATTGTGTAGTAATAAAAACTGATACATATCCATATATAAACAAGCTGCATCGTGCGGTATAAAGAACTTTTTATGACACACGTTTTTATTTTAACAAAAAATCGATGCGTAACCTCTAGTAACCATCAGAAATGAGTCACCCGTTCATGGTCAGTTAAATTGGTACCGTTGAGCTGAGTAAATATATGTTTTCTATCAAAGTCGCTCAGTTCCACAGACAGCTTAGCGATAAATGCAACAATCTATATTTTATTACTTTTAAATATGGAGTAATCTTCTCTCTTTGAAAGTAAAAATATACCATTATCTCCACAGAAGAGAATTTTGAGCAAGTGCGTATTTATTTCAGTGCCTCCGGGATTTTTTTTCCATTGATCCCTGCAGATATGAATTTGTGATGTTTTTCTTTCCCATACAATTACATTGAGCATTTGATTTTCCAAGGTCTCTGCCAGTTTGCCCCACGTCGCTCGAGGAGAGGAGATACGTCTGTAGTGTAATTTGAATACACCTGCGTCCTTTGGGCGTCTGCTGGGTTCTCTCAGCCGATAGATAAGGGTGCGCGCTGAGGATCTGAGGTAGATAAACCGCGGAATGTTTACAAGAGATCTCCTAGGCAATGTGCACTAATCTCGCAGTCTGTTTAATACTGATCGCGTTTTTGCCTTTTTCTTGCAGAAAATAGTAATAATCTGCGGAATAACCCTTTTCAAAGAGGTCTCAGGCGGACGTACAACGTGTGTCGTCACGCAAGCTTTCAAGTCCTCTCAAACAAGCTTCTTTACTCGATTACAATGCTAAGCATTGGGCGGTTTTTGGTCAGAAGCAGGGCATGTGCGGCGCTTCTTGGTTTCCATCACTAAGCATTAGGAGTTTATTGAATTCAAGGGGGAATGATGAGAATGCCTTTATCTACCCCAGACTCCAGCACTTTCTTTTTCCCACAGGATTCGTATGCTTGCTATCTCAGTGTGGTAATCTGTGTGTCGCTGGACTGCTACACACACGGACCAAGGTAGGCCTTAGGGAAAGGACACCATAAATGTGACATAAACACACTATTATAGTATGGGCCAAGACCCCGAGCGGTCATGCGCCCTTTTATTTATACCTTCGGGCGTGGCCGCCCTCCGGGTGCATGCTAACAGCAACAAAGTATAGTGCGGGCCAGGTGACTCCATCACTACATCCCTCCTTTCCTTTAGATGTAATGCTGCAAAGTGTCCGCATAGACTCATTCAGGCACACAACACACAAAGTCTCGGAGTCTTTGACTGGGATTAGAGTTTGGCGGGAGACCATACTTCTGGCTCCGAGAGTTATTAGTATTCCCTGTCCCAGCTGGATCTTCTGCACTTGATGAGGGGCTCGTGATGATTACTGGCTGCTCCCCAGCTACAGATACGCTCCCCTCTGGACCCCTTTACTCACCGTCGGCATTTCTCCCAGGGGTGTCAGGTGATGCCACTTTTGCTTCCCCCTCACCTCCATCGATACTCTTGTTCTCATCCCTCTGGTCGACACTCACTTTCTTGAATGAGGAAACGTTTCTTGCAATGGTGCAATGCGCACATCGAGCAGAAACCATACTTCCCCGCACCTCCATGACTACCCACACCTTCGGCTCGTACTGAGTGTGATATTTCCACCCAGGATGCCGATCCTTCATTATGACGTTGTCTCCCACTCGGACGTCCATCATCTGTGCCCTATGCGCCTAGCTCACCTTCTCGTTGAAGGTTGCCCTATTGGCTTGCGTAGCCGTTGGGTCTAGTTCTTTTGGACACCACGACTGGTCGGCGGGAATGGTATCCAGGGGAGCCCTCCGGAGCAGCAGGTGCGATGGGGCACACCATGTCTTTCAGTGGGGCGTTTGACGATATGCACTCAGGAACTGGTGCAGCCACGGCTCTGCATCTTCACCCCTCTCCACTCTGATTCGCAGGGCCCGGTTTAAGGTCCACGTGAAACGTTCTACCTCTCTGTTGGCCTGTGGCCACTGCAGAGTGATCTGGCGGTGCTTGATGCCTTGAGATGCAGGTACTCTTGAAAGTCTCTGCCCTGGAAGGGGGGCCCATTATCCGATCAAATTTCCGTCGGAAGCCCCATCATCACGAATATTCTATCTAGGGTGGTCTTGACCTGGGGAAAGGCGTTAGACACCATTACCTCCACAACTGGGAACTTAGAGTGTGAGTCAATGAGAACAAGTGTGCTCCGCCCATCCGGAAAAGATCCAGAGTCAATGCAGACTTGAGTCCATGGGTCATGGCATGGCTCCTCCGTGATGACGGGGTGAGAAATTGGGTCACTGCTGGTGATGTTGCATGAATGGCAGGTGCGAATAGTGTCTTCTACCAGGGCGTCCATGCCAGGAAACCATACCTCGTTTCGGAGACGAGCCTTCATTTTGGCGATCCCCTGGTGCCCTGCGTGTGCAAGGTTGTCGACTCTCTTCTTCAGACCCCAAGGAATCACTATCGTTGACCCTCGCAAAACCACTTTGTGCGATTTTTCACTCAGCTCGCTCCAAACCCTCCATAAGTGTGGGCGTGACACTCTCTTGTCTTCCCTCAAACCCCTAGATCCACACAGTAAGTGCTGCCAGCTGCGGTCGAGCAGCGTCTTCTTCACCTTGGCCAGGCCCTCATCGGCCATGGTGGCCTTCCTGACCTCCTCTAGCGTGAGTGCCATCAGGCACGCTTCTTGAGACACCATACCGGCAAACTACTCAGTATGTTCCTCATTGGTGGACTGTCCAGCTGGCACAGCCCTGACTGGATGTCACGACAGGAAGTCAGCAGGGTTGTTGACGCCTGGGTGGAACACCACTTCGACCTGGTAGGCCTGCAACTGGACTGCCCATCTCACAATGTGGGGAGGTGCTAGCCGGGCGGTGCCCGCAAATAGGGGGATCAACAGCTTGTGATCTGTCACCGCACAAAATTCCTGCCCGAAGAGGTACAGATGAAAATGGTTGCATGCCCACTTAATTGCCTGAGCCTCCCTTTCAATTTGGGTCTACCACATCGCGGTGTCAGTCAGGGCTCTGCTGGCATAGGCTACCGGGATCCATTCCTTGGCTGATGTCTCTGGGAGAACGGCCCCTAGTCCCACCGGACTGGCATCCACTATCATTTCGGTACGTCTGTTGGGCTGAAAGTAGGCCATGGCTGTCTTATCCATGAGGGCTCTTTTTATGGCATAGAACGCCGCGTCTTCTTTTCCAGTCCACTCCCACGGTGTTCCGGTCTTCATCGGTCTTCTGAGGGGTTCAGAGAGCGATTCCAAGTTGGGGATGAAACGCCCACAATACGTGGCCATCCCCAGGAAGCTGTGGACCTCTGTGGGGGACGTCGGCCTCGGAGCGTAGCTTATGGCTGTAGCCTTCTTTGGGTCGACTTGAAGGCCATTCCGCGAGAAGCTATAGCCAAAGAATTCCAAGGACTCCTGATAGAAGGCGCACTTGGCTCGACGGAGGGTCAGTCCATTGTCTGCTTGCCGCTGGAGCATGTTCCTCAAATGTACATGGTGGTCTTCCAGAGTTTTCAAGAACACCATGATGTCATCAATCAGGTTGATGACCCCCTGTAGCCCTGAGAGTGTCCCTCGGATGGCGTTTTGAAACACCTCAGCGGCTGATGACACACCGAAACTCAGCCTCTTGCACCTCCGCAGCCCCACGTGCATGGAGAACATTGTGATGTTTCTGCTTACCGGGTGTAGTTCCAGTTGATGGTAGCCGGCTTTGAGGTATATTTTCATCAACCACGTGGCTCCATTGAGGTCCGCGATACCCATGGGGTGGGGCCAGAAACTTTCTCTATCACCCCCAGCTGTTCGAGCTTTCGCAATTCTTCCTCCACATGAGGGTGGAGATGAAATGACTGTCTCCGGTGCCGGAGCGCAGTCGGTTTGATTGTGGGGTCAATATTCAATATGCAGCTTGAATAGTTTCCCCTTGCGGCATCCCAGACCCTTGAACAACATAGGGAAGTCTTTGAGGATTTCATGTGCATGTAGATCATGCACTTGGTTGGCAAAGAAAACCAACTCCAGGTCCTCCACTGTGTGACAGCTAAGGAGTGTACCCCTTTTCCCTTCGGTGATGTGGAACCGCGTTTGCATGCGGTGTCCTTAACTGGCCACTTCAACCTCGATGACCCCCCACAGGGCAAGCGCCTCGGAACCCCCATACATATCGATTTTAGCTTTCGAGGGTGATAGTGATGGCCGCGGGGATAATTGTTCATACTGGTCGCTGTCCATGACATTTACTGAGTCTCCGGTGTCTATGGTGTCTATGAGCCCCTTGACTATGGACCCAGCCACCGAGATGGAGCACATGGGCAGGGGTCGGTGATGTGGGCCATCCCGGGACACGAACAATACTACAAAGACGTCGTCATCATTGGTGCCCAAACTGAACCCTTGCAGGGTAGAGTTCGACAGAGTAGAGTAGCGACAGCTGCCTAACTGCCGTCGACATCCCTCGCTGTCCCGCAGTGTTGGTTCTAGTTCTTCCGCTGCAACACAATTTTGCGAAGTGGTTTAGTTTTCCACACAGGGAACAGGTCTTTCCCCTTGCAAAGCACTGTCCTCCTGGCGGGTGCTTGAGGCTGCAGTTACCACACGTGCCACTGCGTGACAGCCTCCCAGTCCCACGAGGCGCTGCGGGGTGTCTCTGAATGACGTCTACTCTCTCCTCTTTAATTGCCGGCGGCCGAGGTGGACCTGTGGTGTTTGGATGACGGTGGAGCTCTGCTTCCATTTCATCTGCTCGAGCGTTCGACAGCTCATGGGATCTTGCGATCACCAGGATCTCGTCCAGTGTGATGCCAGGTTACCTGAGTATTATGCGGCGCAGTGTCACCGATTTGCAGCCCTGGATTATCTGTGCTCTAATTTCTTCCCTCTGGTCAGGGACAGTACAGGAGCTTGCCAGTTTCCGAAGCCATGCGTAAAAGACGTCTATCGGCTCCGTCTCTCCTTGCCTTGCCTGGCGGAGTTTGAACCTCTCGAAATCGGAGTTGATCTGAGGGTCAAAGTGCCTGTTTAGAGCTGCCACCGCTGCATCATAGTTGTCGTCAGCCCCAGTGTTCGGTAGAGTCTCGAACAGGTCATATAATTTGCCTCACCCATAGCACATGAGTAGGGATCTTTTCACTCTTCTATCTGTTTCTCTCATCCCTACGAAATAGTGATCTAACTGACCAAACCACGGGCCCGATTCACAGAACTAACTTAAGAAAAAATCCTAAACTTGCTACCATTTTGGTATTCACAGAAGGCACTTACTCATTTTGGTATTCACAGAAGGCACTTACTCATTTCGGTATTCACAGAAGTTAGGAGTCCTAACTTTAGGACTCCTAAATGCCTTCTGTGAATACCGAAAGTCTTAAAATTAGGATTTTTCTCAATTTAGTAGTAGTAAAGTTAGGACTCCTAACTTTAGGACTCCTAAATGCCTTCTGTGAATACCGAAAGCCTTCAAATTAGGATTTTTCTCAGTTTAGTAGTAGTATAGTTAGGACTCCTAACTTTAGGACTCCTGTTAGACCTGGCACCTTGGCGTGAGTTTCCCTTCCACTTTTTTGATGGTGTGCCTCGATTGTTTTGCTGGTGTTGTCCGCTCAGGGCACTGCGCCACGGCTAATCCGTGCCGCAGTGCAAGTGCTCCCTAGGTAAAGTGTACCTGTAATTGATGTCCATGATTGGTTTATTGGATTTACTGTCAGTCCCCAGTAAAGTGCACCAGGGGTGCCAGGGCTTGTGAATGCCAATGCTGCTGGTGGGCTTGCAGCGCTGGTTGCGCCACCCACAGAAAGCGGCTTTGTAAAATGTGTCTAGGGCCTGCCACCGCAGACCCTGTGCGCGGTCTGGGACCGTCGCGCTGACTGCGCAAGTGCCCCCACTTGCCAGTCCCTAAAACCTTCCCTTACCTACATGTTAGCCACCCCTCTGGTAGGCCCAAGGGCAGGGTGCATTGTAGGCATAAGGTAGGACATGCCCTGATGTGTGTGGCATGTCCTAGTAGTGAATTACAGCCATTTTCGTTTTTCACTATTGAAGGCTACCTGCTCTCCATAGGCCAGAATGGGCTGCTGGAGTCACTACACGCTGTGACCCCAGTGGACTCAGAGAGCATGGTAGAATGTCAAGTTTAGTATGCCTGAACTCAGAATAATAAAATACTTCTTGTAGTCAAGTTTATTTTAATATCCTGGGTTTGTAAATACTACTTTTAGAAAGTTAGTATTTACTGACCTGACCATTTCAGTCCGCCTCTGCTGTGTGTGTGTGTTCTGCCTAGCAACAGTAAGGAGCAGGGTTGGGGAATCCCCAGAGACAGGTTGGCTGCCAGGTGGTGGGTAGAGAGATGACACCAGGATGGGTGGGAGGAGTACACCTTGACTCTTGAATAGACCTGTGCTCTGCCACCACAAAGCCGGCGCCGCCCCCTGTGGGGCGGCTGATGTCTCTGCCCTGCTGCTGAAAGGAAAGAGCAGAGTCACCATAACAAAGTGCTCCAGAACTGGACTGAGCCAGGCCCAGGCCCCCTGGCGCTAAAGAACAAAAGAATCACGGTATAAAAGTAGGAGCCTGGCTCCTAAGAAATCAGAATCCTGTTTTACCACAAAGAACCTCTGCCCGACTAGAAGGAGAAGAAGACGCTGGAGGAGCGGGCCTGCTGATTGCCTTGCTGAGAAAGGAGAGGAAGAGACTTACTGAAAAGACTTTGCTGCTTTGTGCTTTAAACATTCTCCAAGGGCTTGATCTGAGCTTGCCCCCTGAACTGAACCCCAGGACCAGTGGGTTCTCTGTGCTTTTGCTCGTCCTCCGATTCGTGCCGTGTGTGCATCCCGCTGGAAAGAGACTGCGCCCCTCATCGCCCCTCCTAGGGCCGTGACACTCAGGAGCTTGCCTGCCTTTACCCCGTGAGAGCCCCACTCCGTCCGGAGCCGCTCTCTGTCCCCGGGCCAGGCTGCCTGCACCCCTGTCACCGCCTGCCACTGGAGCGCGCTGAATGTGCTATCACCCCTCCGGCCGGAAACCGTCCGACGACTGTGATCTACGCCGGGTCATCCAGCTGCACTGACCGTGCCCTGTGACCCCGCTTCGCTATCCCCGGACATCTCAGGCCGCGCCGCCCCCGCTGTGGAGACCCCCCTGCACCGCCGTGCGGAGGGTCGCTGGCCGCGCCTGCCTACCTGCCCACACCCGCTGATCGAGGACCCAAGACCACTTCCCAAGCTGAGAGTCGCACCGACCTGTGCCGACTCTCCCCATCACTGAAGAAGTTCCAGTATCGGGCTCGGGGCCCGCAACGCCTTATTTCCCCGTTCGCAGGAGCCGATCTCTGTGAGTACAGGAACCACAAGTAAAATTTGCAAGAGACTACAAAGTATCCATTTGAAGCTACGAACAAAGAACATTTGCCTGCTTTACAACCTGGTGGCATAGCGAAAACGTTATTGGTCTTGTGATAAGTCTGCTGAGATATATTTACCTATTTTTACATAAAGAAGCGTATTTTTCTACATATCCAAGTCTGGTGTCCGTTTCTGGGGGGATTGATGTATTTACTGTGTGTGCGATTGTAAGTGCTTAACCAACAACGCCTGAGGAATCGCCTTGGCTGCTCACGCCACGCACCTAGAGGGTGAGCAAGGGTCATTCACAAGGGGTTATCCTGCGCCCTGACGTGGAGGAGAGGGTTCCTGCTTGACACAAGGGCAACCTTGCGCCAACCAGAGATCCCCGACTCTAACATTGTTGGCAGCGGCTGGGATTTCGGATTTGCATTTATAGTTTACATACAGTGAATTATTAATCACCAGATAGTGAGAGCAGACCAAGTAACGCAGCCACAGGTTTTCATTTTTGAACTTTGTTGAGACATCTGCCATTACTGCAACCATGCCTGGCTCACTCTCCGCTGGAAGAGCACTCTCTGTGATTTCTGGAATGGATGAGGTGGATTGGGAGGGACTGGAAGTCTACACGATAGAGCAATTGAAAGGCTACAGTGTAAAATTCAGAGTTCCCCATGCTGGATTCAAGAGGAGGGTCCAGTACGCCAAGGCGTTGAGAGCCTGGAAGGAGTTACGAGACCCACGGAATGCAGGGGACATCGTTCCACCCGACAACCTTGAGGAGCCCAGCAGAGTCCGGTCGCCAGAGGAGCTGGCAGACAGGGCAGCCGACAGGGCGCATGCAATGGAGATGGCAAAGTTGGCAGGACAAATGGAAATGGAAAAGCAGAAGTTGGCCCTGGAGGCACAACAACGCCAAATGGATCATGATATAAGATTGAAGGAGTTGGAGCTGAAGGCGAAAAGTTTGGACACCGCTCCTTCTGGTGGCAGCACTCCACCGGTGCAGGTAGAGTCCAAGGTGTACATCCCCAAAGATGTAGTAAAGGAGTATTTTAGAAAGGATGACATAGGGCAGTGGTTTAGAGCCTACGAGGTGGCCATGTCTTCACACCGGGTCCCTGAGAAAGACTGGGGAGCGGGGTTGTGGGGAAGGTTCCTTGCTGAAGGGCGTGACACACTGTTAGATTTACCCTTAGATCTCCAAGCCTAATACCCCCATATGAAGGAAGCTTTAATGACCAGGTATGGGTTAACTCCTGAGCTATATAGACAGAGGTTCAGGGAGACTAAGAAGATCCCTGAGAGTACGTATGTGGAGTATGTAACTTTTTTCTGCAGAGCACTGGATGGTTGGGTGAAGGGTAGCAAAGTGAATGATTATCAAGGGCTGCTTGATTTAATTGCATGGGAGCACTTGTCCAGTCAATGTTTTCCTGAGCTACGCCAGCACCTGATTGATAGCAAGCTGTCCAACCCGAGGAAGCTTGCTGAGGAGGCGGACCGCTGGCTCAGCACCAGGGTCCACAAGGTTCAAGTGGGAGACTCCGCCAAAGGTGGGCAGGGTCCCCAGCAGAAGAGTGGGGGGGACAGGGGTAAACAGAAAGGGTTCCAAAAAGGCCCCCAAAGTAATCCCCAAGGGAACCAGCAGAAGGGTTCTCAGCCTCCCCCACCCCCGCAGCAGAACGGGGCCCCGACAGGTAGGCCTGTTCCAAAGGGGCCCTTCAATTGTTACAGGTGTGGTGACCCGGGTCACATTGCCTCTGATCCTAAGTGTCGCCTGTTTGGTAAGACAGCACCCACTGGTGCTCCCCCCGGCAAGTAGCTAATGTTAATTTTGGGGAGGAGGTAGCAGTCCAGGGGGGTGGGGGTCCTGCGCATATGACCCTAGTCTCGCTAGGAGACAGTGAGATGGTCCCTGAAACCTACTTACCCTCTAACACTAAGAAATATGGGCAAGTAGTGACCATCAATGGAAAGAAGGTTGAGGCTCTTAGAGATACAGGAGCCAGCGTGACCTCGGTGAGGCAACACCTGGTGTCTCAAGAGCAGATTGTACCCAATGCCTACTGTAGGGTTGTCAATGCTGACAACATGGAGAGTCGTTGTCCAATGGCTCAAGTTCCCTTTGAGTGGGGGGAGGTCTCTGGTACTCTACAAGTCGCTGTGAGAACTGACATGCCTGTAGACTGTCTGCTAGGGAACGACCTGGAGAGCTCCCCTTGGGAAAAGGTGGAGAAGACCACGCATCTGAGGATGGTGGGTCTGCCCGACTGGGCGTGCGTGACCACCCGGTCCATGACAGCCAGTAGGGGTGTCGAGAGGGTCCTGGAGCCTGAGGGAGAGGTCCAGGAACCGGCCTTAGGGAGAAGGCGCAGGAGGCGCGGGAAACCGGCCCCCGAAGTTCCCACGGCCCAGGAGGAAGCAGACCCTGAGGGGGATGCTCTGGAGCCTACCGGGGAACAGATTGCCGAACTGGGAGACCTGCCTGAGCTGACCCATTGGCAGCAAGAAGGAGGTCCCTCCAGGGAGGAATTCTGCAGGGAGCAGAAAGAATGCCCTTCTCTCGTGGGTATGCGGCAGCAGGCTGCAGACCAGGCCAATGGTGTTCAGGCCAAAACACACTACGTGTACTGGGAGAGTGACCTCCTGTATTCCGAGCCTAAGGCTGCTGAACCTGGGTCAGCCCGTGTGCTGGTGGTACCCCAGAAGTTCAGAACCTTCCTACTGGGGCTGGCTCATGATGTGCCGTTAGCAGGACATTTGGGGATGGACAAGACCTATGACAGGCTTGTCACCCACTTTTACTGGCCCCAAATGCACAAGAATTCAGATTCCTACTGCAGAACCTGTCAGACTTGCCAGGCAAGTGGTAAGAGCGGAGGGAAGCACAAGGCTCCTCTGCAACCTTTCCCTGTGGTCAGTACGCCATTCCAACGAGTGGGTATTGATATTGTGGGGTCTCTGGACCCCAAGACAGCCCTGGGCAACAGGTTCATCCTGGTCTTGGTGGACCATGCCACCCGGTACCCTGAAGCCATCCCTCTGAGGACAGTGACGGCCCCCGTGGTGGGACGAGCACTGATGGGAATTTTCTCCCGAGTGGGATTCCCTCTAGAGGTGGTGAGCGACAGGGGGACCAATTTCATATCCACATATATGAAATCCCTGTGGAAGGAGTGTGGGGTAACTTACAAGTTCACCACTCCTTACCACCCCCAAGGAAATGGGTTGGTTGAGAGATTCAACCGAACCCTCAAAGGCATGATCATGGGCCTGGACGGTCCAATGAGGCGTAAGTGGGACGTCCTCTTGCCATGCCTGCTCTTCGCTTACCGAGAGGTGCCACAGAAGTCTCTAGGGTTCAGCCCCTTTGAGCTTCTGTATGGTCACCCGGTAAGAGGACCTCTGAGTTTGGTAAAGGAAGGCTGGGAGCAATCTCCCAGGAAACCTCCCCAGAATGTATACAGTTACATGCTGGCCTTCCGAAACCAGACTAGGCGTTTCAGGCAACTTGCTGAGGCAAATCTGGAAGCCAGCCAGGAGGAGATGAAGCGGTGGTACGACCGGAATGCCACTCTGGTCGAGCTTCAACCTGGACAAAAGGTGTGGGTCTTGGCCCCAGTGGAGCCTTGTGCACTTCAGGATAAGTGGACAGGTCCATTTGAGGTTGTGGAGCGCAAAAGTCCTATCACCTACTTGGTGGACATGCGGTCTCCCAGGAACCCTTTGAGGGTCCTACATGTTAACCGCCTTAAGCCCCACTTAGAGAGGACCGAAGTGGGCATGCTGCTGGCCACTGATGATGGAATGGAAGAGGAGACCGAGCCTCTTCCTGACCTCTTAGTAGCCTCTGAGAAAGATGGGTCAGTGGATGGAGTTAACCTCTCACCCACCCTGACGCCCGAACAACAGGAAGATTGCCGCCACTTGCTGGGGCAGTTTCCCGATAGATTCTCCCTGGTTCCTGGTGTCACCGATTGGTGCGTCCATGATGTGGACACAGGAGACAGCTTACCTGTGAAGCACAAGGCTTACAGGGTAACTGACAGGGTCAGAGCTTGCATCAAGGAGGAGGTCTCCAAGATGCTTGCGCTAGGGGTGGTTGAGTCCTCCAGCAGTCCTTGGTCCAGCCCCGTGGTCTTGGTCCCCAAAGCTGCTGCGCCGGGAGCCACACCTGAACTCCGGTTCTGTGTGGACTACAGAGGACTCAATTCAGTAACGAAGACTGACGCGCACCCCATCCCCAGAGCTGATGAGCTCATTGATCGGCTGGGAGCTGCCCAGTTCCTCAGCACGTTTGATTTAACGTCTGGGTACTGGCAGATCGCCTTGACCGATGGGGCCAAAGAGAGGTCAGCATTCTCTACACCAGATGGGCACTTCCAGTTCCGAGTCATGCCATTTGGAATGAAGAATGCCCCTGCCACCTTTCAGAGGTTGGTCAACCAGGTACTGGTTGGGCTGGATGCGTTCAGTGCCGCCTACCTGGATGACATCGCGGTGTTCAGTGCCACCTGGCCCAAACACCTGCGCCACCTCTGGGAAGTGTTGATGGCGCTGCGCCGAGCAGGCCTCACGATCAAGGCAAGCAAGTGCCAGATCGGGCAGGGTTCCGTGGTGTACTTAGGACACCAAGTGGGGAGTGGCAAGGTGGCACCCTTGCAACCCAAAATTTGGACCATCCTGGCTTGGGAACCCCCCAAGACGCAGACCGCAGTGAGGGCCTTCCTGGGGCTCACTGGGTACTACAGGAGGTTTGTCAAGGGCTATGGAACGATTGTTGCCCCCTTGACAGAGCTGACTTCCAAGAAGCAGCCCAGGAACGTGATCTGGACTGACACCTGTCAGAAAGCTTTCGACACCCTGAAGACTGCCATGTGCACGGCGCCCGTGCTCTTGGCCCCTGACTTCTCCAAGGAATTCCTAGTGCAGACAGACGCTTCAGAGCATGGTGTAGGGGCTGTTCTCTCACAGATGACTGAGGAGGGCTGGGACCAACCCGTAGCCTTCATCAGTAGGAGGTTACTTCCACGGGAAAGTAGGTGGAGTGCAATTGAGCGAGAAGCATTTGCTGTGGTCTGGGCGCTGAAGAAGCTAAGACCCTACTTGTTTGGGTCTCACTTCCGGGTTCAGACGGACCACAGGCCCCTCAGATGGTTGATGCAAATGAGGGCTGAGAACCCGAAGCTGTTGAGGTGGTCCATCTCCCTACAGGGTATGGACTTTACGGTGGAACACCGTCCTGGTACAGATCACGCCAACGCTGACGGTCTGTCCAGGTATTTCCGCCTTAGTGACGAGGAACCCCCTGGGCGAGGGTAGTTCTCCCCACATTTCAGCTGGAGGGGACACGTGTTAGACCTGGCACCTTGGCGTGAGTTTCCCTTCCACTTTTTTGATGGTGTGCCTCGATTGTTTTGCTGGTGTTGTCCGCTCAGGGCACTGCGCCACGGCTAATCCGTGCCGCAGTGCAAGTGCTCCCTAGGTAAAGTGTACCTGTAATTGATGTCCATGATTGGTTTATTGGATTCACTGTCAGTCCCCAGTAAAGTGCACCAGGGGTGCCAGGGCTTGTGAATGCCAATGCTGCTGGTGGGCTTGCAGCGCTGGTTGCGCCACAAACAGAAAGCGGCTTTGTAAAATGTGTCTAGGGCCTGCCACCGCAGACCCTGTGCGCGGTCTGGGACCGTCGCGCTGACTGCGCAAGTGCCCCCACTTGCCAGTCCCTAAAACCTTCCCTTACCTACATGTTAGCCACCCCTCTGGTAGGCCCAAGGGCAGGGTGCATTGTAGGCATAAGGTAGGACATGCCCTGATGTGTGTGGCATGTCCTAGTAGTGAATTACAGCCATTTTCGTTTTTCACTATTGAAGGCTACCTGCTCTCCATAGGCCAGAATGGGCTGCTGGAGTCACTACACGCTGTGACCCCAGTGGACTCAGAGAGCATGGTAGAATGTCAAGTTTAGTATGCCTGAACTCAGAATAATAAAATACTTCTTGTAGTCAAGTTTATTTTAATATCCTGGGTTTGTAAATACTACTTTTAGAAAGTTAGTATTTACTGACCTGACCATTTCAGTCCGCCTCTGCTGTGTGTGTGTGTTCTGCCTAGCAACAGTAAGGAGCAGGGTTGGGGAATCCCCAGAGACAGGTTGGCTGCCAGGTGGTGGGTAGAGAGATGACACCAGGATGGGTGGGAGGAGTACACCTTGACTCTTGAATAGACCTATGCTCTGCCACCACAAAGCCGGCGCCGCCCCCTGTGGGGCGGCTGATGTCTCTGCCCTGCTGCTGAAAGGAAAGAGCAGAGTCACCATAACAAAGTGCTCCAGAACTGGACTGAGCCAGGCCCAGGCCCCCTGGCGCTAAAGAACAAAAGAATCACGGTATAAAAGTAGGAGCCTGGCTCCTAAGAAATCAGAATCCTGTTTTACCACAAAGAACCTCTGCACGACTAGAAGGAGAAGAAGACGCTGGAGGAGCTGGCCTGCTGCTTGCCTTGCTGAGAAAGGAGAGGAAGAGACTTACTGAAAAGACTTTGCTGCTTTGTGCTTTAAACATTCTCCAAGGGCTTGATCTGAGCTTGCCCCCTGAACTGAACCCCAGGACCAGTGGGTTCTCTGTGCTTTTGCTCGTCCTCCGATTCGAGCCGTGTGTGCATCCCGCTGGAAAGAGACTGCGCCCCTCATCGCCCCTCCTAGGACCGTGACACTCAGGAGCTTGCCTGCCTTTACCCCGTGAGAGCCCCACTCCGTCCGGAGCCGCTCTCTGTCCCCAGGCCAGGCTGCCTGCACCCCTGTGACCGCCTGCCACTGGAGCGCGCTGAACGCGCTATCACCCCTCCGGCCGGAAACCGTCCGACGACTGTGATCTACGCCGGGTCATCCAGCTGCACTGACCGTGCCCTGTGACCCCGCTTCGCTATCCCCGGACATCTCAGGCCGCGCCGCCCCCGCTGTGGAGACCCCCCTGCACCGCCGTGCGGAGGGTCACTGGCCGCGCCTGCCTACCTGCCCACACCCGCTGATCGAGGACCCAAGACCACTTCCCAAGCTGAGAGTCGCACCGACCTGTGCCGACTCTCCCCATCACTGAAGAAGTTCCAGTATCGGGCTCGGGGCCCGCAACGCCTTATTTCCCCGTTCGCAGGAGCCGATCTCTGTGAGTACTGGAACCACAAGTAACATTTGCAAGAGACTACAAAGTATCCATTTGAAGCTACGAACAAAGAACATTTGCCTGCTTTACAACCTGGTGGCATAGCGAAAACGTTATTGGTCTTGTGATAAGTCTGCTGAGATATATTTACCTATTTTTACATAAAGAAGCGTATTTTTCTACATATCCAAGTCTGGTGTCCGTTTCTGGGGGGATTGATGTATTTACTGTGTGTGCGATTGTAAGTGCTTAACCAACAACGCCTGAGGAATCGCCTTGGCTGCTCACGCCACGCACCTAGAGGGTGAGCAAGGGTCATTCACAAGGGGTTATCCTGCGCCCTGACGTGGAGGAGAGGGTTCCTGCTTGACACAAGGGCAACCTTGCGCCAACCAGAGATCCCCGACTCTAACAACTCCTAAATGCCTTCTGTGAATACCGAAAGTCTTAAAATAAGGATTTTTCTCAATTTAGTAGTAGTAAAGTTAGGACTCCTAACTTTAGGACTCCTACGGGGCTTCTGTGAATACCGAAAGCCTTAAAATTTGGATTTTTCTCAGTTTAGTAGTAGTAAAGTTAGGAGTCCTAACTTTAGGACTCCTAAACTGAGAAAAATCATAATTTTAAGACTTTCGGTATTCACAGAAGGCATTTAGGAGTCCTAAAGTTAGGACTCCTAACTTCTGTGAATACCGAAGTGAGTAAGTGTCTTCTGTGAATACCAAAATGATTAAGTGCCTTCTGTGAATACGAAAATGGTAGTAAGTTTAAGATTTTGTCTTAAGTTAGTTCTGTGAATCGGGCCCCACGACTTCCATCGCGACGTGCCCGTGGCAGGCTCCGCCAACTCACTGAAAGGAGGCAGGGGAGCTGCAGTAGCGTGGCCTGGTGGCTGCAGTGCTTGCTGTGGGTTCTGGATGCTCATCACCCCAGTTGTACGTGCGTGCACAGGCGCCTGGGCATCAACTGGCTTGTGGCTGCTTTAGCCAATCCGTGGGAATGACACCGCAGTGGCTGCTGCGCTGTGGAGGGCAGCATGGGATCTGGCACTTCTGTCTTCCCTCCAAACGACCAGATGCGGAGATTCCCTCCCCTACACACTGTGTGCAGGGCTCTTGCTTTGGCCAAGGCTTATTGCCAGTTGTGTAGCACTGCTTGGGGCTCTTGTATTTGCTAGTGCTTGTTGCCAAACACTGCTCTTCCTGCTCACGTTTGGGTTGACCTGCATGATCTGCAGGCCGGCGAGGGTAATGCAGCAGCACCGGGTCGGTGCAGGTGCACGTGCGCCAGTACTTCACGGCAGAGGAAGGACAGGGCTTCCCAACGCACGTCTTCACCTTCCGCCTGGTAGACGTGCGCTGGAGCAGGCCACACACTGGTGCACTCGGGCCGCACGCTTACTCTTCACGCCCCACTGACCTTGTGGGCGCTGCTGCCAGAGCTCCTTCTTCTGCCGGGATCGTGGGGTGGGCACCTGCAGTCTTACTGCGAGCTGTCGCCGCCGGCGTTCCTCACACCGATGAGTAGGCGCGGTGGGCACCTGCAGTCTCGGTCTTCTTCGTGGCACCGCAGGGCCAAGAGCATGGCCACGTGGGCGCGCGGCGCCTGATCAGTGCCGCACCTCGCAGCAGGGGGCCGGATGGCAGGTCCCGATCAAGTCAGCAGAGGCGTGGGGTCCCGATCAAGTTGGCAGAGGCATGGGTAAGACCCACCTGGTCGCCAATGTGGTAATCTGGGTGTTGCTGGACTATTACACCCACGGACCAAGGTAGGCCTTAGGGACATGACACCATAAATGCGACATACAGACACTAGTATAGTATGGGCCAAGACCCCGAGCGGTCATGCGCCCTTTTATTAATACCTTCGGAGTGCCCGCCCTCCGGGTGCATGCTAACAGAAACAAAGTATAGTGCGGGCCATGTGGCTCCGTCACTACACTCAGCATAGTATAGTCTGCTTGCTAGCATACTTTCTAAAGCATTGTCAGGCGATTTCTTTTTGATTCTGTGCTACTTTGATTGCGCATTTGTTAAAGTTCTTTAAATTAACATAAACTATTTTGATATTTAAATCTGACAAACTTTTTTTCAGAGTTTTTCAGTATCAATATGATAACAGAAGAAAGAAATACAATGTTAAAAACAGCAAGAAAATAGATAATATCACTTTTGTTTTGTTAAGTTCATATGACAAAATAAAGTCAAACGTGTTCATTTCACTAAATTACGCAATGCAACATTAATTTAAAAGAGGGTCAGATTGTTTACTATAATGTGGAAGCTAGGATTAGGGACTGAACACGATTAAATTTTGTTTATTATTATGGTAGATTAAAGCTTAGGTTAAGAGTAAGGTGCCGATCACGATCCGTTAAAAACCGCGTACGAACCGTCGGTCGGAGCGAATTCCCCGTCCGACTCGTACCCGGTTGTAAAACTTTACAAACATGGAATTACGATTCGCACGGAAACACCATTTCCGTACGAATCGTAAAAAACACCGACCGACGAAAATATACATACGAATGTGATCCGGGAATGCTGCGACGTGACGTCGGGACGCTTTCAGGCAGCGTTTCACGAACCAGGAATTACGATTCGAACCGACAGCAGTCCGGACGGCAATATTTTCACGGCACCCAAAAAGTGCCGCAAAAGCGAAGTACGGCGCGAATCGACCAGAGTAGGTGGCCCGGTACGCGCCGACCCCCCCCCCCAGCCCCCGTAGGTACGCGCCGCCCCCCCCCGCCCCCGTAGGTACGCGCCGACCCCCCCCAACCCCTGTAGGTACGCGCCGACCCCCCCCCGCCCCCGTAGGTACACGCCGACCCCCCCCCAGCCCCCGTAGGTACGTGCCGACCCCCCCTGTGTGTACACCCGTGTACGGTGCGTACCCCCACGTGTACGTTCGAGTCGAACCCCCCGTGTACGCTCGAGTCGAACCCCCCCGTGTACGCTCGAGTCGAACCCCCCCGTGTACGCTCGAGTCGAACCCCCCGTGTACGCTCGAGTCGTACCCCCACCCGTGTATGTACGGTGCGTACCCCCCCGTGTACGCTCGAGTCGAACCCCCCCGTGTACGCTCGAGTCGTACCCCCACCCGTGTATGTACGGTGCGTACCCCCCCGTGTACGCTCGAGTCGAACCCCCCCGTGTACGCTCGAGTCGAACCCCCCCGTGTACGCTCGAGTCGAACCCCCCCGTGTACGCTCGAGTCGTACCCCCACCCGTGTATGTACGGTGCGTGCCCCTGGGGGTACGCACCGTACATACACGGGTGGGGGTACGACTCGAGCGTACACGGGTGGGGGTACGACTCGAGCGTACACGGGGGGGTTCGACTCGAGCGTACACGGGGGGTTCGACTCGAGCGTACACGGGGGGGTTCGACTCGAGCGTACACGGGGGGGTACGCACCGTACACGGGTGTACACACAGGGGGGGTCGGCGCGTACCTACGGGGGCTGGGGGGGGTCGGCGCGTACCTACGGGGGCTGGGGGGGGGTTGGCACGTACCTACGGGGGCTGGGGGGGGTCGGCTCGTACCTACGGGGGCTGGGGGGGGTACGGCACGTACCGGGCACCTGTTTGGTTGCTCCATGGTTGTTATGGGAGTTCGGTGCGGACGGTCTTTTCACCATACGGTTGTACATTCGGACGCCCGGGATGGATCGTGATTCCCCGGTCGGAGTTCACCTTTCACGTTTGTACGGTGAATCGTACGAGGACGTGTCGGACACATTTTCCGACCCGAGGACGTGTGGGGAAATATTCCCAGTGCGGTTCGTATGGACTTTTTACCATGCGAATCGTGATTGCCAGTTCGTACGGCACTTGTACGATTCGCACGGTAAAAAGACCCGATACGAGTCGTACGGGGAAATTTTTTACCGGATCGTGATCGGCACCTAAGTGTGCAATATAAGAGTTGTGTTAGATTCTGCTATAAAGCAGTTTCTTCGTTAAATGATTAATTTGAAAAGACTTAGGGGTCTATTAGGATGGCGGTTGGAAAGCCACTGCCGGGCCGGTGGTGGTAACCACCGGGCCGGTGGCAGTCATCTGCCCACGATCGCAACTCAGAAAACCGCCGGTCCCATTAGCATGGCGGTGACGGCCGCGGCGGTGAGATTTTCCGCCCGCCACTTTTTCCACCGGTAGCAGTTCGCACGCTTGCTTAGCGGGCGGAGCGGGACTGCTAAAATGCGGCCGGTGCAGGGTCAGGATCTGCCGGCATGATTATGATGCCGGCAGTAGCCAGCCTTTCTGCGGTGGTGGAACCGCCATTGAAAGGCATGCGGAGAATCTGTTTGGGGGTGTGTGGGTGCACTGGGGGGGTACCGGGTACCCCCCTACATGTCCCTGTACCAGGTGGCAGGCACTGTGCAGTGCTTGTCACGCAGTGCAGGGATAGGCTGGACATGCTTTTTTGGACATCGCAGCGGTGCTGTTGGCAGCAGCAACCGCTCCTATGTTAAATGCCGCAATCGTACCCCCGTAGTCGGATTTTGACTGCGGGGCATACTAATTGGACCGGCGGTTATGCTGCGGTCCTAGCGGGCGGTGTTTTCCTGCTACCATGGCAGTCGGAGTGATTTTCCAACCGCCATCCTAATAGACCCCTTGGCATTGTTGGCTATCTGATTTTATTAGTGTGTTTTTCATTCTAGTTTCTTTATTTTATATTTGTAAAGCGAAGTATTTCTCGATGAAAGTATTTTACGTCCAAACTTTATGTAATGACATTTTCCTTGAGTTGTAGAAGGCTTGTATACCATTATTTCATACTCCATAAGATGTACTGGTATAATACCAATATTTCAGAAGGTCGCTCTTCATTGGGAGAATATTTCTCTGGTTGCCTTGAAATTAGTAAATGTATGATGGGCTACTGTGACATGTGGGATTCACAATCATAATGTCTGGCAAAACTACTCTTATATTTTTAGTCGTCCATTGTTTAATCAACATTCCATTCATGAAAGGTAAGCACAACCTAACCATGGGTGCAGCAAAGCCCTGTACACGCCTCTCTACCACTAAAGCAGCTGTGTACAGCCATTGATCCCAAACAATGCCCCCTGCGCACAATGTGCAAACACCTTAATCCTCAGTGATGAATGATCAAAACTTGACCGTGATTAGTGCATTTCGATTTTTCGATTGTGAATCCATAAATCCACGCTGGATCTTGAATCTGAAGAGGAAAAAACAGGGAGTCTCTGCACATCTACCATGATTTCAATAAAATACTCCCTCACAAGCACTGCATTTGGCATGGAAGCTATGGTTTGTATTGCTATTATGCATGTTATACCTTGTAAAGCTAACATTAACTCAAAATTTACAGTAATTTTTACATTTTATTTTATAACCATAACTTCACTTTAACCATGATTTTAGAGAATGTAAGTTTTTTTTTAAACGTATGTTAAGGTATAATAAGCAATCTCAACTGTATCTTCATTTAACTGTATTCTGTTTGATTAATATATATGTTTGCTTAGTGATGTACTGCATCCAACTTATATGAAATCATTCCCATTTCTGCTACACAGGGCCTTCAACCGGACCCATTGTAGGCAGTCAACCACTGCTGAGTATGGCCTTTAGTGTGCTGTGTGTGTTGTAAGCGTGGGTGTGAATGCAATTTTCCTGAACGCACTGTTTTCAAAACATATCACCTCAGCATCCACTTTATCTACGAGACAACTATAAATATTATATTTATTTTATTTATATTTATGTTTTAAATATGTACTGTTATTTAATGAGGTTGTACAAGTAGGTGTTGTTACTTATTGGCATAAATATTGTGAAGTCATAAAGATTTGTTGTGTAAGTTCTATTTTGCATCGCTGTTGTTCGAGGTATAAATAATGGAGCTAACCATAATTGGTGAATTACAGTAAATTCTTAGTTTAAAATGTTATGTTGCTACTGACATTGTCACCTGACTATAAAGTCGCTTTATCCTTTGTTTTTTTCAGTGAATTTCTAAGTTTTTTTGAATACTTAACTATAACTGTGTTTTTTACTGAATTTTTCTAGTTTATTTTTAGTGTAAGTCACTCTCAATATATAAAAGACAGGCCTATTGGTTTTTCAAGGGGTAACTACAAAAATATACAAAACAAGCCTATTGGCTTTGTAAAGAAGTCAGGTCATCATACAACATCTGTCAATAAACATTTAAATAAAGAAGCCATAGTCAAAACAACATTAAATATGTGTTAGAATCTTTCTTTTACGCTCCTTAATCCGCAAAACGCAGCCATAAAACCAAGCTCAATGCCTTCATTCATTTCCTAGCTGAAGAGCAAACGCACCAAATCTGGGAATGCATACAAATCTCACCTTTTCCTAAGTTCATGGTCTATGGGGCCTCCAGGAAACAAAGAGTTTTTTTTTATATTCATGGGGGCTGCTGCACTACTTGCAGCCCACCAAATACTTGAAAAACATGCTGGTCTTGCCACTGCCCAGATGTTGCATAATATATGTAAATTAACCCATGAAGTGCATTATGCGGGGCTACTAGACAGGCAAAGAGATTAATAAATGATCATCCTCATCTGCTCAGTTATAATTGTTTCCTGCTTTTTTTGGGGTACATTTGTTTTATTTTTGTGGGTGTCAATCTCACCCAAGACACCAACGGCTTCTGTTTTTTGTTGGGGGCTGAGGGACAGAGGCCCTGGGGCCCCCAGCCCCATTGGCTCCTATCAAACAACCCCATTACATGAGATCGCTCAGGAGTCGGCCTCACTTTTTTCCCCGGGACACCAACTATTGGGCCCAATGATGGGATCCTCAGGACCGTAAAGTTGCTAGGGGAGGAGGCCACATGCCACCCTCATCTGAAATTAACATAGCAGGCCCTGGGGGATTATGGTCCCTGGGGCCGTAAAATGGCTCGAGTAGGGGGGCCCCAGGACCTCCTCCCTAAAGAAAAAAGACAGGCCTTGAGGGATGGGGTCCCAAATGCTATTGAAAGGCTCAGAGAGGGAGGGCTGCCCCACTATATGTTTTAAAAAAATATTTTTGAAGGACTGAGTCCTTGAATCCTAAAATGGCTGTTTCAAACATCTTTGTTGATGTTGTGGGAGCCAATCATATCTTATCTTTAGAATTGTTGGGTCCAAGGATCCTCCACATCTCTACATATACATATATTTTAAACCATAATTTCTTAAAAACTACTAAATGGATTTACAGAAAATCACAAAAAGCATGCTTTTCTATATTGCTATTTAATTTTCTTATGGAAAAGAGCATGGGGATGGTGGGCCCGATTCACAAAGGTAAAATGAGACGAAAGTCTAAACTTATGACTTCCGGTATTCACAAAGGGCAATTACTACTCGTAAAGGCCCTTTGTGAATACCAAAAGTCTTAAACTTCAACTTTTGGCGAATCAGGCCCCAAGTGTTTTGGGATCCACCCCATCCTGCTTAATGGGTCAGTCCAAAACTCACTCTCTCTCTCTCTCTTTATCTCTCTCCCTCTCTCCCCCCCAGCCACTACCATTTGAGGAATTTTCCTCAACCACCTTTCTTGAACGTTTCGAGGTGATCCATCAAATGGGGGCCACGAAAAAAGGGTATCTTAAAATGTAATTTCTCCATGTAATTTCTATAGGGATTTCAGCCCAAACGACTCAATGGAATTACACTAAGGGGCCTATTATGATTGCGGGCGGATTGCCACTGCCGGTCTGGCGGTGGCAATCCGCCCGTCCACTGTACCTGATTTACCCCCCACCATATTGGTATGGCGGGGGTACCGCGGCGGATGGAAAGAATGCCCGCCACTTTTCTGCCGGCAGGCAATCGTTACTTTTGCCTGTCATGCGGATCTGGGGCATAATATGGTGGCGGTGCTGAGCAGGTACCGCCATCCATATTTTGATGTGCAAATGCCGCCATGGAAAGGCCGGCAGAATTTGCTTTGGGGGCCCGTTACAGGCCCCCAGGGGGGTGGGGGGTGAGGGTCTGCACTTTGGGGGTACCTATGGTACCCCAGTACCCACATTGCCATACACAAGGTGGCAGGCACCGTGCCTGTCACGTTTTGCATGGCAATGCAAACCATGCACTATTAACATTGCGGACGGAGCTGCACCCAGCAGCACGGTCCACAATGTTAAGGGCCAGAATGTGCCGGCCATCGTAATGAAGCCCTAAATTTGTAAGAAAGCTAGATCTTCATCCAAAAATATGACTTTTGTGAATTGGTGTAATTCAGTTCAGTAGGTTCTGAGAAATGAAGGATCAATATGTATTTATACCCATAGTTTGAAGAGAGATTATTGCTTGAGGGGAGCCTACAGCGCATGCCTCCACCTGTAAAGACACTGCCCGGAGCTGCATGTCCCTCCCCACACTCTACAGCGCATGTCTTTCACCTAGGGAAGTGGTTTGAGAAGCCATGAGATAAGTATGTTAATTTTAACCCTCTGCTATCCAACGCTTTGCCTACTATTGCACTCTCTGGAATGGGAATAGTAAATGTAACCCCTTCGCTATCCAACACTTTCCCTACTGTTGCACTCCCTGGATTGGGAATAGTAATTTTACCCCTACGCTATCCAACACTTTCCCTACTGTTGCACTCTCTGGAGTAGGAATAGTAATTTTTAACCCTACGCTATCCAAGACTTTCCCTACTGTTGCACTCACTGGAGTGGGAATAGTACTTTTTACCCCTACGCTATCCAACACTTTCCCTACTGTTGCACTCACTGGAGTGGTAATAGTAATTTTTACCCCTACGCTATCTAACACTTTCCCTACTGTTGCACTCACTGGAGTGGGAATAGTACTTTGTACCCCTACACTAGCCAACACTTTCCCTACTGTTGCACTCACTTGACTTGGAATTATTAATTTTTACCTCTACGCTATCCAACACATTCTCTACTGTTTCACTCTCTGGAGTGGGAATAGTAATTTTTACCCCTACGCTATCCAACACTTTCCCTACTGTTGCACTCACTGGAGTGGGAATAGTAATTTTTACGTCTACGCTATCCAACACTTTCACTACTGTTGCGCTCCCCGGAGTAGGAATAGTAATTTTATCCCCTCCGTTATCCAATATTTTTCTCTACTGGTTTAGTTAATGTAGTGTAGAATGTATTTTAAAAAGATTAAAAATAGATTTTTTTTTAAATTTGTTATATATATTTTTATTTATATTATTGGTGTATGTGTATATATATATGTATTTATAGAGGAGGTGGGTGATTGCAGGACGGAGGCGGATACTGCGGGCTGCTGGCTGCTGACAGGACGAAGGCGGATGCTGCGGGCTGCTGGCTGCTGACAGGCGGATACTGCGGGCTGCTGGCTGCTGACAGGATACTGCGGGCTGTTGAGAGGCGGGAGAGCTGCTCCGGTCCCGTCTTGGTTTTAGCCCCCGCTTTTGTTCTGCTCGCTCGGCCGCGGTTCCGGCCGTTGGTGCGGGGAGCGCTGGGGAGCTGTGCCATTTTCCTTGGGTTTGCTCTGCTCGCAGAGCACGGCTCATTACAGCTCGTGACGGCTGTTTGGATCCACCGGTCTATCCCTTGAGGCTTTGGCGGAAGGGAAACAAAGTTTTGCAGAGGTCTGCAGAGGGCTAAAAAGGGTGAAGCGACTGCTTCATGGGCTGGCTGTTGGGGAAGGAGTGTTCCTCTGTTGGCGACGGGCTGAACAAGGGTGGGAAACAAAGCAGACCACTTCTCTTCTCAGCGGACCATTTGAGGAGCTCTGGGGGTTTGACGGGGCGCGAGGACGCGCAACGCTGTACAGTTAGTCTCCCCCGCCGCTGCCTGATCTAACCTTGTGCGCGGCCGCTGAGCGGAGAGACTACATCTCCCAGGGCCTCTTGCGGCTGGACGCCGCCCCCACGTTGATTCCGCGCCAGGTGGCGCACTAAAGGACGTCGGAATTCCCCCGTCTGGGGAGGGATCTACTATTGACACTTTCATTTTTATATAAGGACTGTAAGCGTTAAATTAATATCGGACTGCAGCGCTGGCTGTTGGGGGCTAATACATTAATTGTTTGCAATGAGTAAAAGGAATGTGGGGGACAGGGTGGTGGGGACCCTTGATGCTTTTTTAATAAGAGCCAAATCGGTTTTAATTCATGAAATTGAGGCAACCGAGCGTAGACTTTCACTTGAACCGATTTGTCTAAGGGGGGGGTCCTTACCTAATGCTCAGTTGCCAAATATTCAGTCCAATTCTCACACTGCTCCTACAAATGAGTGGTCTCCATTGAGGCCATTAAGTGTGTTGCCTAATAGTCCTAACCTGATCTCTCCACAGTTTCAGAGTAGTGTTGGGAGCCCAGCTATGGTAACTACTAGAGGGAAGAAGGCCCTTGCTCGCACTGGCATGGAACCTCCAAATGAAAAAAGGAAGGGGCGTGGTTTAAACAAGCAAAAGGTATTGCCAGGTACTAGCAAATCAAGCGGGGCTTTTGTATCCGGTAACCCAAGTAGTAATATTGTAGATACCACCACCACTGCTAACACTACCCCGTTGTTGAACCAATCTGACTTTAGCTCCCTATTAAGGGAACAATTAGTAGCCTTCATCGACCTTTTAATGGAAAGACTAGACTCCATCGATATTAGGTTTAAAAAGATTGAAGAAGCTTTTTTACGTTCCCCCAAGAGATTCCTGTACAGCTAAACCCCCGGGTAACAGGAGGGGTTGTCCCAATCAGAGTGGGGGAAATTCATAAGGAACTAGAGGGTACAATGGTGAATGCACAGATAATAGTGGACAAGGTGCAACCAGTAGGGAGGGCTACAGGCACAACTCACTATGATGTTAGTAACGCTAAGCCTATGCCCCAGCAGCAGTCTGCTGGGGCTGAGGGAAATTGGAGGCAGGTGGAACTTAGCAATGATGGCGGGTCAGATAAGATCAGCGTCCTCCACTTCCCACCAGAAGCAACCCCATATTCGGTCATTTTAGCGAACATCCCCCCTCTCACCCCGGGGGCACGCGAGCATTGGCCCACCCTTAGAAATAAGGCACTACAATATTTGAGTAAGAAAACTGGTATTGGGGAAGACTTATTTTATGAGATATATGTATTTATACTTTTTAATATGTTG
The DNA here is from genome assembly GCF_964204655.1 of Triturus cristatus. Classification (NCBI taxonomy): domain Eukaryota; kingdom Metazoa; phylum Chordata; class Amphibia; order Caudata; family Salamandridae; genus Triturus; species Triturus cristatus. The sequence goes on along the minus strand of NC_140583.1, from coordinate 1,015,829,952 downwards.
TTTAGCAATTTATAAGTTATTAAAATAATTATTTACAAGTGTTATTAAGTAAGTATATATTTTTATATTTTATACATATATATGTTGAATTTATTTTTACATTATGTATGTTATAATTTTAAACATTTTAAATTGATATTAACTATGTTTCCTTTAATTATATGTATTATTTACTTTATTTTACATTATTTTTTAAACATTAAAAAAGCAATATTTTTGTTAAAAATATTTTTTTTCTCAATATTTTCATACTTACCTTTCTGTAGATAGGACTTCGATATTCTGGACATCGATATTTCGGGTCCGATATTTTTGTCGTTGAAATTCTTGTCATCGATATTCTGTCAGTGATTCTATGAAAAGTTCTAACCTTACCTTCAGGTCTGCCACATACCATAGTAATTGATTTTAACTTATTTTTTTGGAGCCCTAGTGCATCCATAAACTGTACAAATGTGTTTAGTAACCTCTGCAGGCCAATATCCATTTGAAACATAAGTACTTAGTCATCTGCATACGTGGGTACTGTACAGAACCGAGTGTGAGTCATGCTCCGCTCCAGGAGTTTCCTGAACCCAGTGGTGTCAGTGCAAAAAAATTAAAGAGTCATGAAGGATGAGTGGGCATATGTGGAGCACCATCACATGAGCACTTTCTCTCCCAGGGCCTCCAATTTCGCTGGGAACCGACATAGAAAATATAAGTGCTTCTACTGTCTTTAGGTTTCATTCCCCTGGATGCCCCATCTCCCTGGGGACCCCCTGGACAGCAGAAGATCAGGTCTTGTGCTCCATCCATCTACCATGCCCATATCTAGGGGACTGGAGCACTGGGCCTCAGACCTTCCTCCCCTGATGACCTTCGGCTGGAAGAGTGCTATGACCCTGCTCATACTTCCTGTGAGTGGGAAGCAGGACAGGATGCTGGCTCCAAAGCAGCGCACAGAGCTGCCATGCATGCGGGGAGCTGGCATTGGGTCACAAGGGCTTTGGGGATCTACCACGGCCCCAACAAAAATACCCTGAGTGAGACCAAAACACATTTTATTTTAAAAAGAGAGACAAAATTGAAATTTTTTCTCTCAATGAGTTCATTCAAGTGGCTCCGCAGGTTCTGATCAGCTGAGTCCTGGAGGCACCAGATTGTCTTGCGAGAGCCTTGCAAAAATGAACAATTTGCATATATGGCTTGTGGTGGCCCAGAGGGGGCAAGGCACCACCAACATGATCTAAAATGTTTATGGGGCAGTCAGGATTGTGGTAGTCCCCATAGAAGCCCCCATTAAAGATTTTTAAAAGTTGCTTTAAGTCTTCTAGTTAGTGAACCCATGAGAGTTTTCACTCAGTTTCAAGCACTTGTAGAACTTCGGGTTTTGCTCATTGGCTTTGTGGTTGGGAGCAGAAAAGGCTTGTAGTATGTTGAAAGTAACAGAAAGACTTATGCTCCTAGTTATTGAAATTGTAATACATTATTTACACTGACAGCAACAAAATTGACAGTGGCATTTTTAATAAAAAACCATAAGAATATTAAATTGATTAGCAACTAGTTAAAAAATGAGGTGGTACATGTTGTAATGGATGTCATCATAAGTTGGCATGATCCTTATCAGTTTAAATGGTGTTGTATGGGTGTGTAACTATATTGGGGTCTATTACGATGGCGGGCGGACAAAGTCCGCCCGCCACCGTAACAGAATGCGGCGGTCCCGCACCTCCAATTAGGATGCCACTGTGGCATCCCCTATTCCCAGCATTGTGGCGGGCGGTGCTCACAGCACGGCCCACCTCAATGCTGGGAATGCACGTTGTGCATTGGCATGCATGAGGTGACAGGCACCGCGCGGTGCCTGCCACCTTGTCCATGCCAATGCAGTGTGTACCCCCACCCCCCCAACCTCCTGGGGGCCTGCTCTTTGCCCCAATAGCAAAGACCGCATGAATGTCCATGGTGTCAATGCCGCCATGGACAGGTTGATCTCCGCCGTAATCCGTAATCATAATATCGATGGCGGTGTCTTGCAGACACCGCCAGCATATTAACCATGTTTTCTGCCCCGTCGACGAGTCGACTGGCGGAAAAGCAGTGGACGGTCTTTGAAGGCAGTATGGTGCTACTATAACTTACCTGGGTTGGCTTGGCCTGGCTATAACTTGAACTTCAGTATTTTTTTAAGTTTAGAACCTTCCATTTACATTGACATTTTCATCTAACTGGAACTTCACCTTAAACTTTGATTTGTTTTCAGTGAATTTCTGAGTTTTTTTATTGAAAAGTAAGATATTTCCATACCTATCTCTAACATCTCCTTAACCTTGTTTATTCAGTGAATTTCTAGGGTTTTTCAATGTAAAGTAATCATTTATTACCATACATAAGGCCAAACTCCTGCACATTCCCTCAGGAGTCCAGGACACTGGTGGGATCCCAGAAGCTCCAATAAATGTCTATCTATTTTAAAAGGAGGGTCCAGTGGAGTCCCTCTGGGACCCCCTTACAAGGTTTAGAGGGTGACGGTACCCCAAGCTTGCCCATTATACCTTTCCCTCATTTTCAGGACACAGGGACCAAGTCCCCGGGTCCTGGAATGACAGCCCCAATATTTGTTTTTATGTTGTGGCTGTCCAATCAGAGAGCGAGCTCCTGTGGTGCTCTTTCACTCCAGCTGGACCGCAGTGGCCAATGGTGATAAAACATTCCAGTTGGTCAATCAAATCCCTCTATTTATTTAAAGTTGAGTGATCTCAAGACTCTCATGAACCAACCAGGAACCAAATTGTCCAGATATGCTAGTTTAGAACCTTAATTTCTTAAAAACTACTGAACATATTTACACCAAATTACAAAAAGCATGCTTTCTGGGACAAGATTATTACATTCTTGTATAGTGTGTTGCTACCCGTAGGGTTTCCCAGCACTTACATGGAAGACTGAACAGCTCAGGAGAGATGCTTAAATTAGCCATGCTTTAGGCTCATTGGCATGAGGTGACAATTAAAATAACCAGGTTTTTAGCTCCCTGTAGAAGGCCTGTAGGGAGGTATAGCAACGTAGGGATTCTGGGAGGGCATTCCACACTGGGGCAGCGTGAAGGAAAAGAGAGGCCGCCCATCCGATCTCATCTAATTCTGGGAACTGTGAAAAGAGAAAGATTGCTCGAGCACAGGGTACAGGGAGGATGGTAAGGAGTGACAAGGTTTTGCAGATACTGAGGCCCTGAGTGCGAGTGGATTGTATACATATTGCACAGTGCCTTAAACGCAATGCGTTTGTCCACTGTAAGCAAATCACGGGCATGATGAAGGCCTGGCATGGAGGAGTATTTGGAGAGCCAGAACAAGAGTCTGACAGCGGGATTCTGAAGCACCTGAAGGCGTCTGCTCACAGTCTTATCCACTCCCAGACATAGGATATTGCCATAATCTAGCCTGGGCATAATCATGGCCTGCATGACGGTTCTCTTGGCTGAGAAAGGAAGTACCCATGGAATGTTTTTAAGCCACTTCATAGGGGCAAAGAATGAGGAGGCAACCTTGGCTGCTTGGGGCTTCATGGATAGAATTGAATCTAGCCAAAATCCAAGGTTCTTCACCTTGTGAGCAGGTATAGGAAGAATCCCAAGTGAATAAGTCTAGTGTTGGGGCCCCCAAAGCTGGGGTTCCTGCCCAAAACCATTACCTCAGTCTTGTGACCATTAAGCTTTATAGATGTAGAGTGCATCAAGGTGGAGACAAGACTGAAGCAAGAGTTGAGATCTTCCAAAGGAGGCATCCTGTGCAGATGATAATGAGGAAATAATCTGGGTGTCGTCTGCGTATGAAAAGAGGGTGAGGCTGCAACTTACCCGCTAGGTCTGTAGGAGAGCAGACATAAATGTTGAAACTCATGGAGCTAAGGGCAGACCTTTTTGGGACTCCGGAAGCAAGTGAGTGTGTGCTAGACACAACGTTTGTAGAGAAAACCTGAAATGTGCGGTCCGACAGAAAGGAGGTCAGTGCGGTGCCCTGGAACCCCAGATGAATCAGTCTTCCGATAAGACGGCCATGACACACAGTGTCAAAAGCTGTGCTGAGGTCTAGTAAGAGGAGCACAGTTGTGCTGCCCATATCCAGGAGCCACCTGAGATGCACTGTAACTCCTAATAGAGCGAACTCAGTGATATGCTTAGCTTAGAATCTGGACTAAATGGGTGAAAGGCATTCTGGGTTTCCACAAACAAGTTGAGCTGGGTGGTTACATGCTTCTCTAGTTCCCTGGAGAGAAAGGGAAGCAGAGAAAGAGGCCTGAAAGTGGACCACTTGGACAAGTCCAAGTGGGTTTTTTCAGTAAGGGTAGCACTATGGCATGCTTCCAGGCTTTGGGGAGAAACCTCTCCTTTAGGGACGAATCCAGTAGTTTGACCGGGAGAGACAAAAGGTGGGGACTCAATTTGGCAAGGAAGAGAGGATGAAGAGGAGAACCTGACTTAATGGATTGCAACAGAACAATAAATTTCATTAGATCTGGGGGGAGCAGAGAGTGAAATTGAGACAGCGGTTGGCTCATGACCGTGTGAGTGTTTCCTGTGATAGTAGGTAAAGCAGGAGTAAAAGATATACTATTAATTCGTGACTGGGGCTCTGCAATATTTGCTGAGGCCAGAGTGAGTTGAATGTTTGTGACGTTTCTAACAAAATAGATTCTTCTCATTAGCTTATGACAGTGCAGGGGTGGCGCTACTTTGTTGCGCTTGGACAGGTCATGAACCAATTTAAAAAGCGTCTTCAGGTTGTCTTGGGCCTTTGAGATGTTTTGAGAAGGCGCGATCGTTTCTGCAGTTCCTGTGGTAATGGCTCAAAGCTGATTTATATTTTAATTTGGAGTTATGATCGTAAACCTTTCTCCACTCTCTTTCGAGTTGCTTGCATAATTTTTTTTATTGCAAGAGAAATTATTTAAACCATGGGGCTTGTGCTGCCTCCACACAGCTTTTAATTTGACTGGTAGAATTATGTCAAGGGAGTTTCTAAGTCAGCTGTCGACCACAGGATCATCTCTGTCAACCTGGAGGACCAGTTGAGGGGAAGTCTAGTTAAATGAGAATGGAAAGCAGGGATGAGTGCAGCCCACTTTCTGACCATCATTTTAGGGCCTATCGCGACGGGGAAGAGGTGTGGTGGGGAATTTTGAAATGAAAAGAATATGTTTTATTGTAGAGACAACCCTTGGGACACGCAGATCCTCGCAGATCTTCTGCTCTCCACTCTAACTGCCCAGCTCCCCGCTGGATTCTACACTCCAGAATCCTGTGAAGATCCTGGCATGAGCCACAGAACATTTATTACATTGATACACCAATTATACTACATCTATAGTAAATATAAAACATCTCCCCTTCCCAAAACATACAAATAAAGAAGAAAAAATATAATAATAATTATCAATAATAAACAAAATTAAAAAAATAGATCCGACACATATTTATTATACTACATCTATAATAAATATAACAGGGAATGAGGAAAGGAACGGCAGAATGGTCTGTCCAAGGTAGTTACATAGGGAGATCGGTGGTGAGACCGGAAACATTGGAGAAAATGGTGTCCAGAAAGTGGCCCACCTTGAGTGTAGGGTGGAGTTAATTAAATTAAGTTTAAGAACATACAAATATTTTCTAAAAGTATGACTTAGTTTGCAGGTGGTGTCTTCAAAATGCATGTTTAGACCTCCTAAGAGTGTAAAATTAGCACTTTTTACTTTTTTGTATGGAGAGATTAAGTCAGGAATGGTTGTGCACTGATCCGGCGTAGGCAGGAGGCTCATAGATTAGGGCGCCGGAGGCCACGAATTTGGGCATAAGGTGAAGTGAGAAGAAGAGGGCTTCAAAAGCTGGGAGGGAAGTTCCTTGGTTTTATTTTGAAAGGTGTCATGGTAAATAATGGCTATTCCACCTCCTAACTTATCTTTGTGATCTCTTCTACTAATGCAATATTGTTTAGCAGTGTGGTGATGACGTCTGGTAGGGAAGCCTTAGGTAGCCAAGTTTCCCTGAGGAACATGGCATCACGGTCATTGTCTACAAGAAAGTCATAGATTAATTGTTGATGCCTGGGCAAGGATCCGCAGTTTAAACTTAAAAAGTGGAAGCCACTCTTGGTGGATCAGTCCATATTCAAGGTGCTCTTGCGCTCACCCTCCAGGGTGTTGATGCTGGATGCAGCCCCTAAAATTGTAGGGGGGGTTCTTCAGGCTGCAAGCAAAATGACAGTGCTTGCAGTAGTCACTGTCAACTGACGGGCAAACTGGATGAAGAGATTCTAACTTGCTGGGGGAAATAATTTTCTATTGACCTTGAAAGGGTCAGGAGTCCTGGCCCCTGGCCCCGTTCAGGCATGGACGGGTGCAGACAGGCTTGCCATTGGTGTGACGGGGCGCTCCAGTGGTGCGTCCACTGCACATCAGCACCAGGCTTCTTTTTAATAGTGCAGGCTGAGTGTCAAAATGCTAATCAGCTGCACCGCAAGCCGTCCAAGATGGCGGCCTGCAGGGTGCAGCTGAGATATGCAGAAGGATGGGTCCCATCTCCCTCTGCACAATCAGGAAATTAGCACAGTAGAGCAGATAGTTGCGGACATGCAGTGTGACAGATACGCTCTTAATTTTGTTTAAATGAGAATTCCCAGCGTTCTCCAGCTTTTTAAGTAGGTGAAAGAAAAGTGCAAATGTTAAAAGAGAGGTGAACTCATTTTATAAAAAAATAGCCCCCGTACATCAGATCAAAGAAGAGTGTACTAAAAACAATGATGGTAAAACACTACCGGAGCATGTAGCAGCAACGTTTAGAGTGTAGCTCCTGAGTTGCTGCCTGTCTAGGTTTCTGTCAAATTTGGTGGAATTCCATTCTGCCATTTTTGCGGTATCACTGTTCCAATTTTCATATGCAAAATTGAATTCCAAAATTGTGTTTTTGGACCCCTACTTTCTTCTCACCTGACACTTGACAGATCATCCCAAAACATTACAGGAAAGAGCAAAGGTGGATGAACTTTGGGGCATATTAGCAAGAACCTCCTTAAAATTTTTGCCGTTTTCCTGCCGCTACAACACCGATAATGGGCTGGCTAATATGCGTTATAGAATTCCAATAGAAGCCCAGGTTAGATGTGCAGGACATCTAACCTGGGCTTCTATTGGAATTCTATCACGCATATTAGCAAGCCCATTATCGCCATTTTAGTGGCAGTTTTCTGCCGCTAAAACAACGATAATTTTAACGAGGTTCTTGCTAATATGCCCCTTATCAAGAAACGGCGTTACAATTATCGCCTCTTTAGCGGCAGAAAACTGCCACTAAAGCGGCGATAATAGGCTTGATAATATGCCGCAGAGAATTCCCATAGAAGCCCATGTTCTGGTGTCAACATTTGCTTCTATGGGAATTCTCTGCGCATATTATCAAGCCCATTATCGCCGCTTTAGCGGCAGTTTTCTGCCGCTAAAGCGGCGATAATTTTATCGCTGGTCTTGCGAATATGTCCCTATGTATGTAGTGAAAACATAAGCAATGGAAGTAGAGGCAGTAATTTAAGGGACAATTTAGCTTCCAATGAAGACTACGATGTAGAACTGGGACTGGACTGGACTGGGGTGTGATCAAGCAGTGAAATGATCTCACAATGCAGAATACAAATCTTGGCTTGAATGAAGGCAAAGATAACAGTTACACTTTGCAAAGTTTGGGAATGCGGGAATCAGCAACTGTGTAATAATGTGAAACATAATATACTCGGCACACTTCTAGATATTGTGCATGTTTTTGGTTTGTGTGTATGTCCTTTTGATGCAGGAACTGTTGTTGAAGGATAGCTTTTATCTGATATTTCTTACTTGCCCTAAATGTGCTCACTGTGCTATTTCTGTGGCTTTCTCGATGTTACTCAGAGGTAGGGCATTTTTAGGTCTAAATAATATTGAATCAACATAGTTTAACCTCTGTTTTTTCTTTTTAGGTCTGACCTTAGCCAAGATCATTTTATTTTATAAAATAATATGCCTAATATACTTAAAGGGGCTTTCAGCCACCTCTCTTCATCCTTTGGTCTGTTGTTGTGTCATTCACATGTTGCCTCTGGTCACTATAACATTGGACAAAGGTCAGCCAACTTAAGTCACTGGTAAACTTCTGTTTGAGTGACTATATTTTCATTAATTCATTCAACTTTATTTCGGTCATAGACCCGAAAAGTGCAAGTGCAAAGTGCAGCATACAAAGAATATTAAAACCAGACCTATACATTGGGAACCAAATGGAGTAGTACACAACATGAGGTAGAGCACAAAGAGCATTAATACTTTGGTAGCCAATTGGAAGTTAAAAAAAAAACATAGTAGGCTAAAAAAGAGTATAAAAGTATCCACAGGAACACAATCTAAAAGTCCATTGTGAGTTAGGTGAACACGAGTAGGGAGTAAGAACCATGGCAACAAAAGCCTTTGCCTAAACCACTCGGGCGACAAGGCCCGTTATGCTGGCAGACTTCTATGCTTTTTACACACACTGAGCCAATAAGAGGCTGCCCAGTAGACCTAAACCAATGACACAAGGGTAATTTAAAACCATATAGATACAATGGATAAAAAGTTAATAATCTCTCCAAAGGTTTCACACTTTTGACAGATGTCTTCTTAATGCCCACATGTAGCCCAAGAACGTGGCAACAGCACAAACATTTGTCGGGCTAGGATCTAATCTTAAGATACAGGGCGCCTCGACATGATGGCGCATACCCAGCTGCTTATAGATTGTTTCAGCCGGATCTCTGACATATTATCGACAGACACATTATCGAACTACACAAATATCGCATCAAATATATCGACATCAAAAATATCGACATTGTATACTTATTTAAATAACTACACTAATATCGACACTACAATATCGTAATACAATTATATCGATCACACAAATATCGCACACATAAATATCGCAATACTAAATATCGACATGAGTTAATAAATATTACACATGTCACAAATATCGACAACCAAAATATAGACATCAATAATATCGTTTTTTTTAAATATATCGACAATTCTAATACTAATAAAACCAATACTTTCAACAACATAAAGACAATATTTTCCCAAAACATACATTTTCAAATGAGATTCTACTTAAACATAAACATAACATTTATAGCGATCTCAATATTAAACAACATAATAAAAAAACACTGAAATAAGTATCACATTGGCATTTCGAACACATTTAAATAAAATTACTACACATTATAAACAATCTTTTTATATATAATGATTTAAAACTCTCCTCCTTTAAAACTAAATATACTCTTACTTAGCATTTTCCATAAAAGGAAACCAATTAACAAAAAAAAATTCAAACCATCCAATAGAAAGGCCACATACAGAAAACAACCAATAACATTCAAGAAACAATTTGAAACCACTATATGAACCAATTAAAACAAGTCTTCTACTGTGCCTTAAACCAAAGCATTGAACGAAGAAGAAACTCTACTAAACAGAAGAAACCTACATCCTACTACTATTCTAAAAACGTAAGTAAATATTCTTTTCTAACTAAACTGCCAAATTAAACTAAAACACTAATTTATCTTTACTCAAATAAATAACTAACTTATATATTCCATCTCTTTTTGTTTCCACTACAGATATTACTCCAAACAGCTAAAGAAAATATTGAAGATTGCCAGAAAAGACTCACTAAAAAGTAAGTATACTATCAAAATACTTTATAAAATATTAATTAAATCCTACTCAAACCCCAAAACATCCTACACCCCTAAACAAATCCATGTTCTCTTTATTAAATTTTTAAAAACCTGTATAAATTAACACCTATAGTATATACCACTGGGCATGAGGGTAGGCTCTGTTTGCTTAGGGAGAGGTTAGGCTACTGCATCTTATTTATTAGGGAGGAGGGGCACATAGTAAGAGGGGTAGGGGACGGGGGTACATTGACATGTGGTGGGGGAGGGGGGGGGGGTAGAGAACTGGGTGGGAAGGTTGTTCATTCTCCTGAATAATTGGTCTTGATGATAAATGTGTGGTACTTCCGGGACAGGTGAAGGCGGGGGAATGTTTTTTGAGTTGTTGATTTTTAAAACAATAAAATACGTATCAACAAAAAAAATATAGTCTATACCAAACAGCAATACCACCCCACTTAAAAAACTAAACCAACCACAACAATATATTTTCTTTAACTTTCAGAGACTACATCAACTAAACAGCATTTTGTCTACAAACAACATCTTCATTCAAATACAACCAAAAACACTTGGTAAGTATATATATAAAAAAAATGCTTTTTTGCTATTTTCATTAAAATATATAAAGTACTATTGCATATATTTTAATATACATTTTTTCCAGATTTCTAACACATCACGATGACAGAAGAAGCACAATTTATAACTTCGCAGAAAGGAAAATTCCTATTGTGTTACATGGGTTACACATACACCCAAGAAAAGCAGACGGACCGAAAAGTGAACTGGAAGTGTACTAAATATTATTCTAACAAATGCTACGGACGAGCAACAACAAGAGAAACAACTGTACTATATACAAGAGAGCATAACCATCCACCCAATCTCTCTGAAATAGAAGTCAGAGCAACCCTTGAAAATATCAAAGAATTAAGCACTGGTTCACAAACTGCTACAAGTGTAATCCTAAAATAACTATTACCTAGAGTGCCCAAAGAAGCAAGAGGCCAATTACCATCAATTGCTTCTATAAAAAGAACTATTGCTAGGACCAAAAAAGCAACCACGACAACTATACCATCCCCTAAAACTTTTCAAGAGATCATCATTCCACCAGAATTAAGTATCACCCACAATAATGAACCTTTTATTTTTTTTGATAACAAAAGCACAGAAAAAAGAATCATAATGTTTGCTACTGCAAACAATATAACTAAACTGCAACAATGCCAAACATGGATGATGGATGGCACCTTTACAATATGCCCAAAACCATTCTACCAGCTTTACACAATACACGGTCAATATCACAACACTTCCATACCTTTAATTTATGCACTATTACCTAACAAACAAAACACAACATATAATGAAATGCTAGGAAAACTAAAACAAGAATCAAATGATTTTTACCCTCAAAGAATTATCATAGACTTTGAGCAAGCCATGATAAATTCCATTCTCAAACTGTACCCCCATACAGCTATCCAAGGATGTTACTTCCATCTAAACCAATGTATATGGAGACATTTACAAAAATCTTCACTAAGGTGCCGATCACGATCCAGTAAAAACCGGGTACGAGCCGTCGGACGGAGCATATTCTCCGTCCGACGCGTACCCGGTCGTCAAAATTTACAAACAAGGAATTACGATTCGCACGGAACACCATTTCCGTACGATTCGTAAAAAAGACCGACCGAACAAAATAAACCTACCAATGCGATCCGGGAAAGGGCCGACCTGACGTCGGGACGCGCGCAGCCTGCCATTCACGAACCAGGAATCACGATTCGCACCGACGTCATCCCGCACGGTGAATATTTTCCGGCCTGCCAAAAACTGCCGGGAAATCAGGACGACGCGAACAAGGACCACCAGTACGCGACGGACACACAGGACGACGCGAACAAGGAGGACCCGTACGCGACGGACAGACATGGACCCGAACCTACGGGTCATCCCGGCCCTCATAGCAGTCCACCTCCTCTACAGGTTACGACGCAGACGCCGCAGAAGGTCAGAACAACTAAGGGAGAGGGGAAAGGGGGGGGGGTGGGGGTGGCAGGACCAGGGCAGGCCACAAAACCCCCACCAAAGTCACACACCACACATGCCCAGGACATACCTGACACCAATGCCCTGGTCACTACGAGGGGGTGGGGGCGTGTCCAGCTAAGCCAGCGACCGCCACAACGGAAGTCCGTCACCACGCGAAACGGCAACACAACCAGACAGGTACGTCCCGTACCCACGCCTCAAGAGCGTGGGTACGAGACGTACCACGCCCACACCCACGTCACTCCAACAATGGCGGGACGGATCGTACCCATGTGGCAAAGGCCTGGGTACGGCCCGCACAAGCATCACATAGCGTGGGGATAGAGATGTACGGACCCTACCCCCACCCCCCCTATGCATGGAACGTACCCCCACCCCAACAGTGTAAGTACGACCCGTACCCCCACCCCAACAGTGTAAGTACGACCCGTACCCTCACCCGCGTATGCATGGAGCGTACCCCCACCCCAACCGCGTATGTACGTACCGTACCCCCACCCCAACAGCGTAAGTACGACCCGTACCCTCACCCTCGTATGCATGGAGCGTACCCCCACCCCAACAGTGTAAGTACGACCCGTACCCTCACCCGCGTATGCATGGAGCGTACCCCCAACCGCGTATGTACGTACCGTACCCCCACCCCAACAGTGTAAGTACGACCCGTACCCTCACCCGCGTATACATGGAGCGTACCCCCACCCCAACCGCGTATGTACGTACCGTACCCCCACCCCAACAGTGTAAGTACGACCCGTACCCTCACCCGCGTATGCATGGAGCGTACCCCCACCCCAACAGTGTAAGTACGACCCGTACCCTCACCCGCGTATGCATGGAGCGTACCCCCAACCCAACCTCGTATGTACGTACCGTACCCCCACCCGCGTATGCATGGAGCGGACCCCCACCCCAACAGTGTAAGTACGACCCGTACCCTCACCCGCGTATGCATGGAGCGTACCCCCACCCCAACAGTGTAAGTACGACCCGTACCCTCACCCGCGTATGCATGGAGCGTACCCCCAACCGCGTATGTACGTACCGTACACCCACCCCAACAGTGTAAGTACGACCCGTACCATCACCCTCGTATGCATGGAGCGTACCCCCACCATGTATGTTCCAAGCGTACATATCCAGAAATAGGAGGTGTGTGTGCAGAGTCCTCCCAGCAGTGCCCTGAGACAGGAGGGGTGGGTGTGGAGTCCTCCCAGCAGTGCCCTGAGACAGAAGGGGTGTGTGCCTATCACTCCCAGCAGTGCCCTGAGACAGGAGGGGTGGGTGCCTAACACTCCCATCAGTGCCCTGAGACAGGAGGGGTGGGTGCCTAACACTCCCAGCAGTGCCCTGAGACAGGAGGGGTGGGTGCAGAGTCCACCCAGCAGTGCCCAGAGACAGGAGGGGTGTGTGCAGAGTCCTTCCAGCAGTGCCCAGACACAGGAGGGGTGGGTGCAGAGTCCTCCAGCAGTGCCCTGAGACAGGAGGGGTGGGTGCCTAACACTCCCAGCAGTGCCCTGAGACAGGAGGGGTGGGTGCCTAACACTCCCAGCAGTGCCCAGACACAGGAGGGGTGGGTGCAGAGTCCTCCCAGCAGTGCCCAGACACAGGAGGGGTGGGTGCAGAGTCCTCCCAGTAGTGCCCTGAGACAGGAGGGGTGGGTGCCTAACACTCCCAGCAGTGCCCTGAGACAGGAGGGGTGGGTGCAGAGTCCACCCAGCAGTGCCCAGAGACAGGAGGGGTGGGTGCCCAACACTCCCAGCAGTGCCCTGAGACAGGAGGGGTGGGTGCCCAACACTCCCAGCAGTGCCCTGAGACAGGAGGGGTGGGTGCCTAACACTCCCAGCAGTGCCCTGAGACAGGAGGGGTGGGTGCCTAACACTCCCAGCAGTGCCCAGACACAGGAGGGGTGGGTGCAGAGTCCTCCCAGCAGTGCCCTGAGACAGGAGGGGTGGGTGCCTAACACTCCCAGCAGTGCCCTGAGACAGGAGGGGTGGGTGCAGAGTCCACCCAGCAGTGCCCAGAGACAGGAGGGGTGTGTGCAGAGCCCTCCCAGCAGTGCCCAGACACAGGAGGGGTGGGTGCAGAGTCCTCCCAGCAGTGCCCTGAGACAGGAGGGGTGGGTGCCTAACACTCCCAGCAGTGCCCTGAGACAGGAGGGGTGGGTGCAGAGTCCACCCAGCAGTGCCCAGAGACAGGAGGGGTGGGTGCCCAACACTCCCAGCAGTGCCCTGAGACAGGAGGGGTGGGTGCCCAACACTCCCAGCAGTGCCCTGAGACAGGAGGGGTGGGTGCCCAACACTCCCAGCAGTGCCCTGAGACAGGAGGGGTGGGTGCCCAACACTCCCAGCAGTGCCCTGAGACAGGAGGGGTGGGTGCCTAACACTCCCAGCAGTGCCCTGAGACAGGAGGGGTGGGTGCCCAACACTCCCAGCAGTGCCCTGAGACAGGAGGGGTGGGTGCCTAACACTCCCAGCAGTGCCCTGAGACAGGAGGGGTGGGTGCAGAGTCCTCCCAGCAGTGCCCTGAGACAGGAGGGGTGGGGGCCTAACACTCCCAGCAGTGCCCTGAGACAGGAGGGGTGGGTGCAGAGTCCTCTCAGCAGTGCCCTGAGACAGGAGGGGTGGGTGCCCAACACTCCCAGCAGTGCCCTGAGACAGGAGGGGTGGGTGTGGAGTCCTCCCAGCAGTGCCCTGAGACAGGAGGGGTGGGTGCAGAGTCCTCCCAGCAGTGTCCAGAGACAGGAGGGGTGGGTGCAGAGTCCTCCCAGCAGTGCCCAGACACAGGAGGGGTGGGTGCCTAACACTCCCAGCAGTGCCCTGAGACAGGAGGGGTGGGTGCAGAGTCCTCCCAGCAGTGCCCTGAGACAGGAGGGGTGGGTGCCTAACACTCCCAGCAGTGCCCTGAGACAGGAGGGGTGGGTGCAGAGTCCTCCCAGCAGTGCCCTGAGACAGGAGGGGTGGGTGCCTAACACTCCCAGCAGTGCCCTGAGACAGGAGTGGTGGGTGCCTAACACTCCCAGCAGTGCCCAGAGACAGGAGGTGTGCAACACATGTGTGTGAGGCTGGAAGTACCCACATGCATACTGCCTACAAGGGAACATGTCCCCATGAACTCATGTCAACAGACTCCACACACAAGTACAGTGATCACCAAGGATGCCACGAATGTTGCAGGTGGAGACATGGCCCTGCATGCATGGCCAAAGTAGAAGGGCTCCGTCACATACACAGCTCATGTAGACACAGCTCTGCGCTAAAGATTGGGAACACCCTGCAGGGAAGATATCAGGGTACACAGAGGGAGAACTACACCCTGGGACAATTGCACCATGCAGTAACTGCTTACATGAACAAAGAAAGTTAGCTAACACCTTGTGATGGCACACAGATCCCAGGGTCCCCCCAATGAGCAGCCCACTACTACATTTCCCACACACCCAACACATAAACACCACCCAAAACCATGTAGCAGCGCAACCAACACCAATACCAGCATAGCAGTAGTGTCAGAATGAAAACAAAAATAAAGCTTTATTCAGCATGATCACAGTGTCCGTGGATTGCAGGCAGTTAAATATTCACAAAGCCCATAGGGCAGTCAATAAGTCTCAGCTGGATGTGGGACACAGTGGGATGCGTGTCCCCTAGCTTGCCTGCACAGTCACATGCCGTCGTCTTCCACAGGGGTGAGGCCATCGGGGGGGGGGAAGCACCAGGCACCGCAGGGACATCAGGGCAAAGGGGAGGCGTTGTGGGTGCAGGGATGGAGGACTCCACCACAGGGGGTGGGGCAGGGCCAAAGGCGGAGGCCAGGATGGCACTACACACCTTTGTAAGGTCCTCCAGGGAGTCCCCTGCACCCGAAGGATCCACAGGTCCCAAGGAGGGGGGGGGGGGGGTCAGAGGGATGGGTCGCAGCGCCACCGGGGGAGGGCGTAGACAGGGGGGGAGAATCAACCACCGTGACCGAGGACTTCCTTGACCGCTTGCGGGGTGGTGTCACTGTGGGGCTCAGGGACAGAGCGGCCATGAAGGAGTCCTTGGGGGAGATGTGGCCAGGAGAGCTGAGGGGAGGTGATTTGGAGGGAGTGGACTGGGTGGAATGCGGACTCCCACTATGGCTGCGTGTCACACGTTTGCCCCCCCACCCAGTGGGTGTGCCTACCTCACCCTGTGTGTGCGTGTCAGGAGGAGTGCGGTGGACCTTCCCTGCTGGTGTGGTGCCTGTGTCTGTTGATGTGGGTGCATGCCGACGTCTGGGTGTACGTGGGACAGGCATGGGAGTGGGAAGTGTGGATGGGGCAGGGGTAGGTGGGGGAGGTCGCGCTGCAGGAGACCCACTGCTGCAGTCAGTGTCGAGTCTATGGACCTCAGCAAGTTGCGTTGGTCAGCCTGCGATGAATGAATGCCCTCCAAGCATGCCTCGATGTTGTTGAGTGTTTGCCCGTGGGCATGGAGGACATTAAGGATCGCAGCCTGACCAACCTGCAGTTGCCGCTGGATGTCCACAGACTCAGCATTGGCGGCAGCAGTGGAGACAGGGGCAGGGGGTGCGGTGCCTGGCATGAAGGAGACATGCGGTGACCGGGCACGCTGGGAAGGGACACGAGCAAGTGGAAGGCGGCTGATGGGAACTGAGGGGGCGGTGCGAGGTGTTGTTCCGCTGTCAGCTGCTGGTGCAGCCTCCGCCCACTCGGAGACATCCTCCTCGGACCTGTCAGCTTCGTATTCTGATGTGCCAGTCGACAGGTCCTCGGCCACACTCTCCTCCGCCTCTGTCCCACTCGATGTGCCAGCCCCGATGTCACGGCTGGCACTGGTGCTCGGTCCCTCCGCCTGGTCTGTGTCCATGTCTCCCTCTGTGTCCCCCGACGATGCTGTGGGCAGGGTGGAGAGACAGAAATTAATCAGACACCTGTACACATCTGTCACATGAGTCCAATCTACATAGGTAACATTGCATAGCCTGAAAAGGAAGATCCCTAACATCTACGAAACAAGGTACCGATGTAGGGCATGAAACACACAGTTGGTTGAGCCACCATGCCACTGAAATACCATGGAGAGCATGAGACAATAGCTAAAGACAGGAAACGGAGTCTGACATAGCACCCATGTCCTGGGGACAATCCAGCACTGCATCTGCACCACACAGCGTTGGCGAAAATACCGATGACCAGGGCCCATATCCATGAACTTGAGACACATGCTGCATAGGTAATGCAGAAAACATGCACAACATGACTCGGTCACTGCACCTTGCGTGTGTGTCCAGACAAACATCACACACTGCCCAGACCCAGCAAGTAGAAATCTGGATTTGACATATAGGCTGTGCCCGCCCCAACCACCCCCTACACGAGGCAAATAGTTGAGACACAGGTGGCACCAACATCTCATAGTCTGGGTGATAAACACAGGGGCAGGCAAAATGCAAGATTGGACGCCAAACAGGGAAGGTGCGCCTGTACAAATAATGAGGCACCAGTGCCCATCCTCAGATGAGTATAACAAGACACACAGGCACTAGCAACTGTGAGTATGAAGAAGGACATTCAGGTCAGGCTGCACAGTGGACACCTGTACAATATAGCACGTCTATATACATGGTGCCAGGGGACAATGGCACAGAGCACAACCTACGCTGTAGACACTGAGAGTGTCCACGTTTATGATGACCCATACAACACCGATGAAAAGGTGCCCCAGGGGACAGTAGTGGCCATGCAACTCCATGCTCCTGAATGGTAATGACTGCAACCCACGCCACCATCCCTGCAGTATGCGTATCGCACACTCATGCACATCATGTCACAGGCCACTACATAGGACATGCGCACTGTAAGGCATGACACATGAGAGACCAACTCCCATGTCTGGAGTCAGCATCAGTGCCAACTGACATGGAACCCACATGCAGTGAACTTGACAGGGCACAGCCAAGGTCCCAAAACCTGTTACCCACCACCCCCACACATGATGCTACAGGCATAGTTCTCGTGGACAAAGCGCCAGCCTACATTACCTTGTGAAGGAGTGGCTACACACAGACCAGGGAACATATTGCAAGGAGGGGAAGGGTGGCAGGGGCGCAGCGCTATACTGGGGCAAAATGGATCTGCACAGCACCTTTAAACCCTGGCAGTGAATTCATGCTACTGTGCCCTTACAAATGCCGGTGACACACAACACACACATGTACCAACCCCCTTCCGGCTGCTGCTTCGCCTGTAAGCGCCGATCCAAGTCTGGAAAGACCACCGGCAGCACACGCCTGTGGAGGTGGCTCAGACGGCGGCGCCCGCGGTTCTTGTGGCTCTCAGGTGAGTCCTCCAGCAGGACCCGTGCAATCCTCCGCGTCCAGCACCTGATATCCTGCCAGCGTTTCCTCACCTGGGACAGGCTCCGCCTCCGACCATCCACACCCCTCACGGCACTGACGGCGGTCAGCCAGATCTGCTCCTTGGCAGTGGCGCCTACCTGTGAGGAAGAACAAGTGACACCACATCAATACACCAGCCACATGTCACAGAGAGACATTTGATAACAAATTAGCTGGTAACAACAAGGCATGTCATGCAGCCAACACATTGCACCTTTGTCATAGGGACATGATCCTCTGGTGAGGGAAAAAGCAGTACGTGCCATAGTGGGTACACAGGTGGAATGATGGCAATGTCACAATCAATGCTCAAGGCTCAGACTGTGCATCACACCCACCCCTCCTGTCTCAGGGCACTGCTGTTAGTGATAGGCACACACCCCTCCTGTCTCAGGGCACTGCTGTTAGTGATAGGCACACACCCCTCCTGTCTCAGGGCACTGCTGGGAGCACTCTGTACCCACCCCTCCTGTCTCAGGGCACTGCTGGGAGCACTCTGTACCCACCCCTCCTGTCTCAGGGCACTGCTGGGAGCACTCTGTACCCACCCCTCCTGTCTCAGGGCACTGCTGGGAGCACTCTTTACCCACCCCTCCTGTCTCAGGGCACTGCTGTTAGTGATAGGCACACACCCCTCCTGTCTCAGGGCACTGCTGGGAGCACTCTGTACCCACCCCTCCTGTCTCAGGGCACTGCTGGGAGCACTCTGTACCCACCCCTCCTGTCTCAGGGCACTGCTGGGAGCACTCTGTACCCACCCCTCCTGTCTCAGGGCACTGCTGGGAGCACTCTGTACCCACCCCTCCTGTCTCAGGGCACTGCTGTTAGTGATAGGCACACACCCCTCCTGTCTCAGGGCACTGCTGGGAGCACTCTGTACCCACCCCTCCTGTCTCAGGGCACTGCTGGGAGCACTCTGTACCCACCCCTCCTGTCTCAGGGCACTGATGTTAGTGATAGGCACACACCCCTCCTGTCTCAGGGCACTGCTGTTAGTGATAGGCACACACCCCTCCTGTCTCAGGGCACTGCTGGGAGACATCAGGCATCCCCCCCCTGCGACCCCCCCAACAGTACATGGCATGTGTGTCACACCAGGACACAATGGCAGAAGTCACAGTCACAACATAGGGACAGTCTGTGCCAGTGGCCTATGCACTCACCTGATACCCTGGTCGCCCATACAGTATGGGGTACTGTGGGAGGATCACATCCAGCAATGCCATGTTCTCCTCCAGGGTGAATGGCTGTGACCTCTCCACAGCCCTTGACATGGTTCCAGGGAATCAGTAGCAGCAGCTGGGTCGACGAATTCAAAGATGTGCAGGCAAGTACTCCCTCATGGGACCTGGCTGCCTTATATGTGCCTTTCTGCCCTGTCTCATGCACAGGAGTACAGAGTGATTGGTCACTCACATTTGCATCCTATGTTTCCACCAATCCCTTCAAACCTAGCAGTCTGTGTGTACTCTATCGGTTTCATTCTCCTGCATGATGTCAGCTCCACAAACACATTGCAACAAAGTATTTTCATTCCAACTGACTTCTGCTGTTCAACTTCCAGAAGAAATTCGAATTTAGAACTTGGTCTCCATGACAACCAGCATGCATGTAGGCCTTAATACTTGTCCCTCATGTGTCCCCTATGTGATTCTGAGCTCCACACACAGGTACGGTGCGTTCCGGGGCCCTAGGGCACCCCAAATGCATTGCAACGGCCCGTACACGCGTGACTACGTTCACTATCAGTATGTGTGGCCTCGCGTATGCGTACTCGTAGTGGTACGGGCCGTACACACGCCTGTACGCTCCCTATCACTACGAGTACGCATACGCGAGGTCACACATACTGATAGGGAGCGTACACACGCCTGTATGCTCCCTATCACTACGAGTGCGCATACGCGAGGCCACACATACTGATAGGGAGCATACAGGCGTGTGTACGCTCCCTATCAGTATGTGTGGCCTCGCGTATGCGTACTCGTAGTGGTACGGGCCGTACACACGCCTGTACACTCCCTATCAGTATGGGTGGTCTCGCGTATGCGTACTCGTAGTGATAGGGAGCGTACATGCGTGTGTACGGCCCGTACCACTACGAGTACGCATACGCGAACCACACATACTGATAGGGAGCGTACACACGCCTGTACGCTCCCTATCACTACGAGTACGCATACGCAAGACCACCCATACTGATAGGGAGCGTACATGCGTGTGTACGGCCCGTACCACTACGAGTACGCAAACGCGAACCACACATACTGATAGGGAGCGTACACATGCCTGTACGCTCCCTATCAGTATGGGTGGTCTCGCGTATGCGTACTCGTAGTGATAGGGAGCGTACAGGCGTGTGTACGGCCCGTACCACTACGAGTACGGATACGCGAACCACACATACTGATAGGGAGCGTACACACGCCTGTACGCTCCCTATCAGTATGGGTGGTCTCGCGTATGCGTACTCGTAGTGATAGGGAGCGTACAGGCGTGTGTACGGCCCGTACCACTACGAGTACGCATACGCGAACCACACATACTGATAGGGAGCGTACACACGCCTGTACGCTCCCTATCAGTATGTGTGGCCTCGCGTATGCGTACTCGTAGTGATAGGGAGCATACAGGCGTGTGTACGCTCCCTATCAGTATGTGTGGCCTCGCGTATGCGTACTCGTAGTGGTACGGGCCGTACACATGCCTGTACGCTCGCCATCACGATGGGTACACATACGGCTGCACTCCCATAGTGATATGGGAACGTACACAGGCCCTCTTTGCAGCAGTACAGCGGGATTCACACATCACAGTGGTGACAGGCGGCACACAGGTAGGGATAGGGCGGACATACTTGTCCATGGATGGACATACTTGTCCATTAATTGACATTGAGGCATCGTCTGTGCATCACTACATGTGTGGGGCACAGGTGTGAAAGGCCTGTGATGTGGAACATTACTCCTGAGTCGAGAAGGCACCAGATGTATGATGAGATGTGTACAGATGTACTGTGTGATGGTGCGATGTGTGCCAGGCATGCCCTTGACTCCTTTGACATGTGTGCATGTCGTACTGCGCACTTGGGGTGAGCGTCACTGGCATGGCACGGACACCAACACACGGAAGTGTCCCCTGATGCCCGGTACAGGGGTTATGACACCTGACTTGTCACTACCCACGGTGCACAATGTGACTATGTCATGTATGTGTGGGGGCTTCACATCAGGTTGATGTTGGAGCACCCTCAAAAGCTGCAGCCGTTGCAGCAACAAACATGTGTCTGTGTGTAGATTGTCATTGCACACTGTTCCGCACACCATGCCACATGTGGTATCGGATGTGAGGTGCACATGTATGCATGGGACACGGAGTTGCGTGACAAGGACATGTCAGCATCCTCACAAGGTATGTGTGGTGAGTCATGACATGTGCACCTTCATGGCAAGGTGTGTGGGCTGGCCTAGTGTAATGTCATGTGACCTGTGGCTCCAGTGTTCCGCTACCAATCTCTGAAATCGGCATCCTACTGCTGCTGATGTGTGGGCGTATGTCACTCCTGTGTTGCGTCTGGCTGTTCACTTGCACTGGGACACAGCTATTCCCATGGCGTGGCATGGGGAGGTTCTCAATCTCCGTGTGTAGCTGGGTCTTTGAAGGAGTGTCACCTTGCATCCATACGTGTCCTGGCCATGTAGCACATACCTGACTCCCTATGTAGCATGTGTGTATTGCCAGATTAACATGTGCTCAGTACACATGAGTTGTTGTCGTAGTGCACTCCCTCTTCCTTGTCACTTTAAAATTACTGCAGAGCGCCGCCTCTTGCCCGAAGAATTCCAGACTTGGCTTCCATGCAGGAGAATGACAGCATCCGGCTCTACCGCTTCACCCAACCGTTGATTCGGGAGTTGACGGCGAGACTGGCACCACACCTGCAACCGCAGCACAGGTATCCCACGGCACTGACACCCCAGCTGAAGGTAATGGCTACCCTACATTTTCTTGCCACGGGTACCTTTCAAAATACCATAGCTCATGTTGGTGGCATGTCCCAGAGCACGTTCAGTGGTGTGCTGCATGATTTCTTAGAGGCCATGTTGATTCACCTGGATGACATCATCAAGTTCCCAACCCCTGAACAGATGACTGAGGTCAAGCGTGGATTCTATGCCCTGGGAGGGATGCCCCATGACATTGGGTCCATAGATGGGACACATGTAGCTTTGGTACCACCACACGCACGGGAGGTGGCGTACCGCAATCGGAAGCACTACCACTCCATCAATGCCCTTGTGGTGTGTCTGTCCAACATGGTGATTTCACATGTCTGTGCTCGTTTTCCAGGATCAGCACACGATGCCTACATCATGAGGCGTAGCGGGATGCCTGACATGATGATGCAGCTGCGCAACGAACGGGCATGTGTTGTTGGTGAGTACAGTCTGTCTGTCCTGTATTCAGTATAGCCTACCAGCACGACCGCTTCACCACTTCTAACGATGACCATCCATGTGCTTTCCATGTAGGGGACGCTGGCTATCCCAACATGCCTTGGCTGCTCACACCTCTCCGCAACCCCATCACGCCGGCCCAGCTCCGATACAACACCGCCCATGGCCGGACAAGGCGAGTGATAGAGAGGACGTTTGGCATGCTGAAGAGCCGATTCAGGTGCCTCCACAAGACCGGCGGCGCACTCCCATATGCCCCGGCGAAGGTCTGCAAGATCTTCATGGTCTGCTGCATGCTGCACAACATGGCAGTTGAAAGAGCAGTGCCACTCATCCTGAATCAACATGACGAGGACCATCCACCCGTGGAGGACGAAGGGCTTGGCAATGGGGCTAGTGATGTGGAGGATGTGGAGCCGCAAGAGGACATCCGGACTCGGCTCATACGCGACTTCTTTGCATAGTGGTGAGTACCAGTGTCTGAGTGTGCACGCATTGGTCCCCGTGTGGCATGCGTTGTGATGTGTGTCTCCACCTGCATGTATGGCACGTGAGTCAGAGGTGTGTGTGGGTGTGTCACTGGAGTGATGGTGCCAGTGATGGTTGTACTTCCGCAGTCATAATTGTGACCTAGCATGTTGTCATCCATACATGTGTCGAGTAAATGCACATGCAAGTGGCTGTGCTTTTTGTGGCTGACTTCTTGTGTGTTTCTCTTCCCCAGGTACCTGCGCATGCCGTCTGCTGGTTGCATTGTTGTGGCACTGCTATTCCTCATGGACATGACATCGTGGGCTGACTCAGCGTTACAGGCACGGACACGTTTGGAAGTCTCCATGGGGTAAGGGATGCATCTGGGGTGTATTGGGTGTGGCAGTTGTTCAGGATGTGTGCACACTGCCCCTGTCGGTGTTTGGTTCCTCTGCAGCCATGTCGCATCCCCATGGGACACGACATGCAGCTGTGTACACCTGAATAGATGGTCTGCCTGGTTGACAGTCATCAGTGATGGGATAGGGGATTGTGATGATGGCATCAATGTGTGTGACACTGCCCTCGGACACATTCGGTTAGCATTGGCTTGACATGGTGTGGGACTTCGACATCCGCGGATCTATGGTGTATGGCAGGCTCTCCGTGTGCAGCTGTGGGTATTTAGCTGTTAGCCGACGCTTGTGTGCCATTTCCATGGCGAACACGCATGTGTGCTGCTGAAGGGGGGTGCCAGTGTTGGACCCACATGTTACTCCACATGATGTGTTCATGTGTACTTCGAGTTGCCTCTGCAACTCCGAAAACATGACTAATAAAGGTGTCCCTATGCCTCCAAGGTGCCTCTTCTCAGTCAATGCTGGTGTGTTGCAACGGTGCATCCTGCTTGTCTGGCATGGTATTCCCTGATTGTGGCTATGTGTCAATGTGTCGAGTGGCAAGATGCAAGCTGTGTGTGTGGGCTGAGACTGTGTATTGGGCATGATGTCCATGACTGTGTGGGTATTGTGACATGTGCCATCCCCATGCATCCAACGTTGGCCAGGCCCCCATTCTCTGCATCCACCGGACTCAAGCTTGCAGGACATGTTTCTGCCACCTGTCTACACATACCTGGGTGCCCCCCAGGACACTGGACTGGATCCCTGACCTCTGCGCATGACTGTTGCTGTACTCAATGTGTCTGTCAGCACGTTTGTTCGGTAACCCCCTCAGCTGGTTGGGCCCATCACGGGTGTGTATGGTGCTCCATGTCTGTCTTGCCTAATACACTGTGACCCATGTGTCCTGTGCCAGACTCAGGCCCCAGGGTGTGGGTGGTTGAAGACAAAAGATGACTCAGGCATGTTTTGACTTTACAAGACACATGTTAGGTAATAATGCTACCAGCAGGCATCTACTCTTCATAGTGTGATTTATTATTGGGGGGGGGGAAACAAAGTGAGTGTCTTTCCGGGAAGTTTGAATCCAAAGTCCAGTAGGGGAGTTGGTGTCCTTGCCATTGGATGTCCTCAGAGTCCATGCCACAGTCTTTGTCAACATTGGTCAGCCAGTGACCAGCAGGGCCATGTGGCAGAGAATGTCTCTTGATGCTGTGATGCTGTTGCTCCAGTGGGCCAGGTGCCAGGCCAGGTGTCCTGGGAGATGGTGATGTAGCGCAATGATTATGTTGACATTCATTTAATTTGTGTATTGTAGATTCCCCTGACGAAGGGATTCGTCCCGAAATGCATTGGGCAAATTCGATTAAACACGTGACATTTGGAAATTACTTTGCCTCCTGTGTGTGGGTGATTTATTCGAACCAGAATGAGTATAATGAATTGAAGCAAACGGACAGAAAATGGCAGAAAAAAGCAATGGATTAAATTGATAGAGTACATAGAGATTGAAGATAACCTGATTTAATTGATTGGACTCATTTAAAGGATTGGCTGTGCTGCCGGTATATGGAGCTGTAACAGGGTCCACGGGTTTTGTTGATGTAGCGCCGACCCTCACGGTCCTTTCCGTGGACGACCCGGCCTCCTGCGGGGAACCTCACCAGCAGGCCGTGACGACATCTGGGATGCTCCGTCGGATGTTTCCTCCTCCTCCTCCTGATCCCTCCCTGTGGGTGGGGATGTTCTCCGCCTTCTGGCACAGGGAGGGTCGGCCATGTTGTCGGCCATCCGACGGAGTGTAGCGTGAATCCCCTGGAATGCCGTCACTTGCTCAGCCTGTCTGTCCTCCATCCTCCGTTGGTGTACCAGTAGACAGGCATGTAGCTCCGCATGTTGCTGGGCCTGCTGGGCCTTGATCCCCTCGAGGACGGACACAACCTGGGCCATGCCCGTGGTGTCCTGCCGGTATGAGTCCAGGATGTTACGGACATGGGAAAATACCGGATCCCCAGCCAACTGGTCAGGCTCGTGCCTCCGCCGTCCTCCACTCCCACCACCCCTGCCCACTTGCGCCTGGCCTGCCCTTGCGGGCACATCGGGTCTCCGGGACCCCTGAGGGGTGGCATTGGCGTTGTCGCCTGCCTCCTCCTGGGTGCCCGGGACACCGTGTCCCTCCTGGCCAGCCTGGCTGCATTGTGGTGTTGGGGCAGGGATCCTTGGTGTCTCCTGGGATGTGGCAGGAGTGGGGGTGGTGGTTGGCACAGTTGTACCTGACGCAGGTGCTGCAGGCGGTTGGACACCAGAGGGGCCAGGTCGGTCGGGGTCGTCCACAGAGTGGTGAGAGTGGTCGCTGCCGGTGGGATCGGGCTCCTGCAGATCCGGGTCCTGTGAGTGTTCCCCCCCAGTGTTGGGGGGTGCACCACGACGTTGACCTGTGTGTGAGAGAGACAATGTTAATTTTGGTCCATGCAACATCCATGTTTCATCATTTCATAAGTTGGCACATTTGCTCTTGGAATTAGGATCTGTCTTGCATTCCACTCACAGTGCACTTGTGCATGGGTGTGTCCCTTGGGCACCACTTTGGCACCTTTAACTATGTGTGGCACAGTCTTACTTGCTGCGTCAAGTGTAACTGCAGTCAGCAGTGGAGTGGGCCGGTGTTGCGAGCCATGCATTGGCGCCTTCCGTGTAGCACTGTACATGTGCACATGGAGTTGTTCCACACCCTTATGTGATGCAGGTAGCTGTCATTGTGCTCGTGCACAGGTTGTGACATGGCCCTGTGTTTTGCCATGGTGAAGAGGGGGGGTTCCGGCACGGGCCACCCTTGGCTACATGCACGCAGTCTACCTGCTGACAAGCAGACATTCCCACACACCACACGGCTGATTTGCTCTCCCTGTGTCTCCCTCCCTCTCTGTCCCCCTCTCCCTCCCTCTCTGTCCCCCTCTCCCTCCCTCTCTGTCACCCTCTCCCTCCCTCTGTGTATCACCCTCTGTCACCTCAGCCCAGCTTCCTGGGCACACACTGTTAGCAGATCTTTGAGTGGCCCTTGGTTTGTTGATGTGAGTTTGTTTCTGATCTCCAGGCACCCATCGGGTGTGATGTGTGTCTGTGCGCTGCTGCTGTGGTGGTGTGTGCTGCCACTCTTTCACAATGTTGGCTGTTCATTAGCTGCTGTCATGTGCAAAACAGTGCCTTCACCCCCATGTGTTGATGCAAGGCGTCCGCCATTTGCTGGCAAGTCATTCCTGTGTTGGGACACACTGTTTGTCTGGCTGTGACCTAGGCCATATGGGCAGAGTGCATTGTTGTCTGCTTCGGAGTCGCACTATGTGATTTTTGGGGCCCAGCCTCCCGCCATCCGGGTTACCGTGTCATGTTTTGTTGTCTTCTGTGACTTGCCATTGTCCAGCTGGGTGCATGGGGCATGGTGGCAGCAGTGGCATGTGCGTGCTCATGGAGTGTGGTTGAGTAATGCGATGGCTTGTGGTGGTTGCGTGCCTGTTAGTGATTTTGGTTGTGGATGCCGTTCCCCCCATGTGATGTGCGTTGTTTGTGTACTCACCCGGGTCTCGGAGTCCTTCTAATCCTTCGACTGGCTCCACCGGCAGTATGGCCATCACCCTCTCCTCCCAGGGATGGTACTGTACGGGTCTGCAGGAGGGCCCTCCTCCGGTGGCGTTGGCCTGGTCGTGTTCCTCCTGCCTCTTGGCTCTGACCCTCCTCCGCAGATCGTACCACCTGTTCTGGCATTCCTGCCTGGTCCTCCTGGTGTCCGCAACAGCATTCACAGCATCGACGATGGTCTGCCACATGGCTGTTTTTGCTGCCAGGCTGGTATTTCTGACCAATGTTCCAAAGATCTGTGGCTCGACTCTGAGGATTTGATCAACAAGGACCTCCAACTCTCGGTTACTGAACTTTGGATTCTTGGTAGTGGGCATGGTGAGGGGTGTGGGTGGGGATGGTGGGGGGGTGTGTGGATGTTGGGGGGGGGGTGGATGGTTGTGTGTGTGTGTGTGTGTGAATATGATGAGGGGGTGTTTGTGAGGGTGGTTGTGTGAAGGTGTGCACGTGTAAGGTGTGGTGTAGCTTGTTGTATGGTTCTGTGGTGTCTGGCAGCAGTGAGTCTGTTGCAAAGGCTCATGGTTTGTGTGTGTGGGCCCTTTTTATTGGTCCATGGGTGGGTGTGGCAGTGTTTGAATTTTGGGTGGGTGTGTTATAAGTAGTGGTGGTGTTTTGGCCCTCTGTTTGTCTTTGGCAGTTGCAGGTCAGTGAAGGTGTATTTGTAGTGTTTGTTGGCCATGTTTAGTGGCTTTGTGCCATTCGAATAGTGTCTTCTTGTGTTGTTTTGTTTTGTCCTGGTTGTGTACGTGCGTTTTGAGCGTGTGTACGGTGTGCAGATGGGCCATTTGGTTGTACCGTGCTGTCCTTGTGTGTGGGTTGGTACGACTCGTACATGCGGATGTGATGTTGGGGCCTGGGGTGCGCACCGTACTTAGGAGGTTGTGTTGGGGGTACGACTGGAACGTACTGGGGTGTAGGTACACGGGGGTACGACACGTACTGGGGTGGGGGTACGACTGGAACGTACTGGGGTGTAGGTACACGGGGGTATGACACGTACTGGGGTGGGGGTACGACTGGAACGTACTGGGGTGTAGGTACACGGGGGTATGACACGTACTGGGGTGGGGGTGGGGCTCGAACGTACTGGGGTGTACATAGACGGTGGTACGACACGTAATGGGGTGGGGGTACGACTGGAACGTACTGGGGTGTAGGTACACGGGGGTATGACACGTACTGGGGTGGGGGTACGACTGGAACGTACTGGGGTGTAGGTACACGGGGGTATGACACGTACTGGGGTGGGGGTACGACTGGAACGTACTGGGGTGTAGGTACACGGGGGGTATGACACGTACTGGGGTGGGGGTGGGGCTCGAACGTACTGGGGTGTAGGTACACGGTGGTACGACACGTACTGGGGTGGGGGTACGACTGGAACGTACTGGGGTGTAGGTACACGGGGGTATGACACGTACTGGGGTGGGGGTACGACTGGAACGTACTGGGGTGTAGGTACACGGGGGGTATGACACGTACTGGGGTGGGGGTGGGGCTCGAACGTACTGGGGTGTAGGTACACGGGGGGTATGACACGTACTGGGGTGGGGGTACGACTGGAACGTACTGGGGTGTAGGTACACGGGGGGTATGACACGTACTGGGGTGGGGGTGGGGCTCGAACGTACTGGGGTGTAGGTACACGGTGGTACGACATGTACTGGGGTGGGGGTACGACTGGAACGTACTGGGGTGTAGGTACACGGGGTGTATGACACGTACTGGGGTGGGGGTACGACTGGAACGTACTGGGGTGTAGGTACACGGGGGGTATGACACGTACTGGGGTGGGGTGGGGCTCGAACGTACTGGGGTGTACATAGACGGTGGTACGACACGTACTGGGGTGGGGGTACGACTGGAACGTACTGGGGTGTAGGTACACGGGGGTATGACACGTACTGGGGTGGGGGTGGGGCTCGAATGTACTGGGGTGTACATAGACGGTGGTACGACACGTACTGGGGTGGGGGTACGACTGGAACGTACTGGGGTGTAGGTACACGGGGGTATGACACGTACTAGGGTGGGGGTGGGGCTCGAACGTACTGGGGTGTAGGTACACGGGGGGTATGACACGTACTGGGGTGGGGGTGGGGTTCGAACGTACTGGGGTGTAGGTACACGGGGGTATGACACGTACTGGGGTGGGGGTGGGGCTCGAACGTACTGGGGTGTACATAGACGGTGGTACGACACGTACTGGGGTGGGGGTACGACTGGAACGTACTGGGGTGTAGGTACACAGGGGTACAACACGTACTGGGGTAGGGGTACGACTGGAACGTACTGGGGTGTAGGTACACGGGGGTATGACACGTACTGGGGTGGGGGTACGACTGGAACGTACTGGGGTGTAGGTACACGGGGGGTATGACACGTACTGGGGTGGGGGTGGGGCTCGAACGTACTGGGGTGTAGGTACACGGTGGTACGACACGTACTGGGGTGGGGGTACGACTGGAACGTACTGGGGTGTAGGTACACGGGGGGTATGACACGTACTGGGGTGGGGGTACGACTGGAACGTACTGGGGTGTAGGTACACGGGGGTATGACACGTACTGGGGTGGGGGTGGGGCTCGAACGTACTGGGGTGTAGGTACACGGGGGGTATGACACGTACTGGGGTGGGGGTACGACTGGAACGTACTGGGTTGTAGGTACACGGGGGGTATGACACGTACTGGGGTGGGGGTGGGGCTCGAACGTACTGGGGTGTACATAGACGGTGGTACAACTCGTACAGGGGTGGGGGTAGGACTCGAACATACTGGGGTGTACATAGACGGTGGTACAGCTCGTACAGAGGTGGGGGTAGGACTCGAACGTACTGGGGTGTAGGTACACGGGGTGTGACACGTACAGGGGTGGGGGGTAGGACTCGAACGTACTGGGGTGTACATGGACGGGGGGGTACGTGTCGGACGTACGGGGGCTGGGGGGAGTGTTGGGCGCGTATGCGGGCACATGTCTCTATGGTTGCTATAGGAGTTCGGTGCGGACGGTGTTTTTTCCATACGGTTGTACACTCGGACGCACGGGATGGATCGTGATTCCTCGGTCGGACTTGGCTTTTCACGTTTGTAAGCTAAATCGTCCGAGGACGTGTCGGACACATTTTCCGACCCGAGGACGTGTGGGGAATGATTCCCAGTGCGGTTCGTATGGACTTTTTACCATGCGAATCGTGATTGCCAGTTCGTACGGCACTTGTACGATTCGTACGGTAAAAAGACCCGATACGAGTCGTACGGGGACATTTTTTACCGGATCGTGATCGGCACCTAAGTGTAGAATATGCCACTAACATAAGTTTTGCACATCAAATAAAACTTCTAACAGCCCTAGCTTATGTACCAACTACAGATGTTGCAGAACATTACAATCTTTTATTAGAAAGTCCATTCTACAAACAAAATGAAGTAAAGTTATCTCCCCTCTTAGATTATTTGGAGGATACCTGGGTGGGGAGACTACACAGATCAGGCCATAGACGTCAGCCCAAGTTCCAAATACCTTGGTGGAATGTATATGTAAGTACACTCAACCAACAAGCCAAAACTAACAACGCCGTCGAAGGCTGGCATAATGCATTCCTAACTTCTACTGGGAGAACAACTCCAACACTACAAAAACTCCTAATTGCCATACAAAAGGAACAAAGTTTCCAAGAATTAAGAATGCAACAATCTGTCCTACAATTAAAACCAAAACAGTCTAGACAAACTACTCAAATGTATAATTACCTACAACAACAGGTACAGCTATACCCATCCACAAGAGGACTTGAGTACTTAAATATAATAGCTCAAACTCTCTTCTAAACCCTTTCCTAAATATTAACCCACAATTCTACTAAAACAACTATCACAACATAAATAAACCACTTTATTATTTCACATATTTAATTATGTGGTCTAAAATATATAAATCAATTATATGGACATATATTTAGACAACATAATTAAACAAACCAAGTACACAACAACAATATTAAATATATAAGGTTTGGCCACCAACAATAAAAATATTTAAATGAACTTACCTGTGTAGTTGCTCCAATGGGATAATAACATTCCTTCCAAATAAATCCAGGTAGTTCAAAATCCATAGGTATCCAAAAAAAAATCCCAATAAAATGTAAAAATACAACTGTTTATCGAAAACAACGTCTACGGAAAAAAACGACTATCCATTAACCATAAAAATCCCGAAAAATATTAAAAAGGTAAATAACCGCTCCTGGAAACCCGAACAATAAAGGAAGTGTAAAATAAACATTAGTAAACACAACTAATACACACTTCCTTTAAAAAAAATAAGGTGTTTGAAACCGACGAAAATATCTTCTCCGTAAAACCTACAAAAGAGAAACAAACATTCCCACCCACCCACAAACACACAAAACGCACCTAAAAACATCACTACAAACGTTATTCAAACACTATAAAACTTTAACACACCGAAATAACAAAACACTTACAAAGCCACAAACACGGAACACAATGTAAATTATAAAACCGTATACAAACTATTACTAACACCCTAACTTCTAAAACATCAATCAATACACACTTATTACAACATTACTACTTCCAAAAAACACTTAAAACTATTTAATAATAAAGAAAATAACTCTTACCTTCTCAAACGCGAAACAGCTCCCGACCGCTACCTGGATTCGACCAAAATACCCCAAAATAACAGCGAGCGGTTACAAAATAAAAGACCCAAACAAACATAACAACTAAAAAAATACCAATAAATGCCCTAACTATTTATTTAACATTACACATTACTTTAAAAATTAGTAAAACATTAGATTAAAATACTCAAAAAGAATACCTATTTTTTTTATCAATGTGAAAATTATTTAACGTATAAAAATAAATATAATAAATAAAATATTTTTATTAATATATCAATAAAACAGTATATATTACCAAAATAAATAGATGAATATGATATAATTAATATATTGTATCTACAACATACCAAATAACATTTTAAAAAATACGTATTCTAAAATGTAAACAATTTCAATAATAAATATGTAATATAAATATTAATAATTAAAATATATTAGTCATATATTTCAAAACATACAATTTCTTATAAATTCTAATAAAGTCTAAAAATTTTGAGAGTACACAATATAAATTTATAAATATTATACAGCTATATAAATCTTATTTTTTTATTTTTAATTATTTTGTGTGTTCATATATTCATGTCCAAAATATACATTAAACAAATATATATCCATTATAAAAAAAATATAACTATAATACAAATGTTGAATCTTAATTATTTTATTACATGTTTATTTCAATGATTTAATTATTAGAATATGCGTAATAATCAACAAAATTTTCTCTCTAATGAATATACATTCCAACAACTATAAAATAAATCTTATTTTCCTTTCTACTATTTAAAAAAAAAAACATTGGAATTTGCATTCTGATATAACTTCTATCTTTTATCCAACCAAAACTAAAATCTACAGATTTTGTGTAAATTAAATCCAATTAATTTAACTGTTCCTATTCAACTCTATATTTAATTCTAATATTTGCTATTTACCAAACTTAATTAACATACTACTCCCACTACATACTGAACTTAATTAATTTACTATTCTCACTCCAACCTATATTAAATTAGAGTATGTGCTGGACACTGAACTAAATTAATTTAGTATTCCCACTCCAGTCTATATTAAATAAAGATAAATGCTGGACACTGAACTTAATACATTAACTATTCTCACTCCAACCTATATTTAATTAGAGTATGTGCTGGACACTGAGCTAAATTAATTTACTATTCCCACTCCAGTCTATATTTAATTAAGATAAGTGCTGGACACTAAACTTAATTAATTTACTATTCTCACTCCAACCTATTTTACATTAGAGTAGGTGCTGGACACTGAACTTAATTAATTAACTATTCCCACTCCAGTCTATATTTAAATAAGATAAGTGCTGGACACTGAACTTAATTAATTTACTATTCTCACTCCAACCTATATTTAATTAGAGTATGTGCTGGACACAGAACTTAATTAATTTACTATTCTCACTCCAAACTATATTAAATTACAGTAGGTGCTGGACAATGAACTTAATTAATTTACTATTCCCACTCCAGTCTATATTTAATTAAGATAAGTGCTGGACACTGAACTTAATTAATTTACTATTCTCACTCCAACCTATATTACATTAGGGTATGTGCTGGACACTGAACTAAAATAATTTACTATTCCCACTCTAGTCTATATTAAATTAAGATAAGTGCTGGACACTGAACTTAATAAATTTACTATTCTCACTCCAACCTATATTTAATTAGAGTAGGTGCTGGACACTGAACTTAATTAATTTACTATTCCCACTCCAGTCTCTATTTAATTAAGATAACTGCTGGACACTGAACTTAATTAATTTACTATTCTCACTCCAACCTATATTACAATAGAGTAGGTGCTGGACACTTAACTTAATTAATTAACTATTCCCACTCCAGTCTATATTTAATTAAGATAAGTGCTGGACACTGAACTTAATTAATTTACTATTCTCACTCCAACCTATATTTAATTAGAGTATGTGCTGGACACTGAACATAATCAATTTACTATTCCCACTCCAGTCTATATTTACCTAAGATAAGTGCTGGACACTGAACTTAATTAATTTACTATTCTCACTCCAACCCATATTACATTAGAGTAGGTGCTGGACACTGAACTTAATTAATTGACTATTCCCACTCCAGTCTATATTTAATTAAGATAAGTGCTGGACACTGAACTGAATTAATTTACTATTCTCACTCCAACCTATATTTTATTACAGTATGTGCTGGACACAGAACTTAATTAATTTACTATTCCCACTCCAATCTATATTTAATTAAGATAAGTGCTGGACACTGAACTTAATTAATTTACTATTCTCAGTCCAATCTATATTTAATTAGGGTAGATGCTGGACACTGAACTTAAATAATTTACTATTCCCACTCTAGTCTATATTTAATTAAGATAAGTGCTGGACACTGAACATAATTAATTTACTATTCTCACTCCAACCTATATTAAATTAGAGTAGGTGCTGGATACTGAACTTAATTAATTTACTATTCCCACTCCACTCTATATTTAATTAACAAAACTGCTGGACACTAAACTTAATTAATTTCCTATTCTCACTCCAACCTATATTTAATTATAGTATGTGCTGGACACTGAACTGAATTAATTTACTATTCCTACTCCGATCTATATTTAATTAATATAAGTGCTGGACACTGAACTTAATTAATTTACTATTCTCACTCTAAACTATATTAAATTACAGTAGGTGCTGGACACTGAACTTAATTAATTTACTATTCTCACTCCAACCTATATTAAATTAGGGTAGGTGCTGGACACTGAAATAAATTAATTTACTATTCCCACTCCAGTCTATATAAAATTAAAATAAGTGCTGGACACTGAACTTAATTAATTTCCTATTCTCACTCCAACCTATATTTAATATTAGTATGTGCTGGACACTGAACTGAATTAATTTACTATTCCCACTCCAATCTATATTTAACCCCTTCAGTGCCCGCCCCTTTCCCCGCCCAGTGCCGGCCGTTGCATTAGCGGGCGGGGTCTATGACGAGCTGGACTCGTCATGGGCACAGCGCCACCGCGGCCCATGACGAGTCCAGCTCGTCATGGGCACTGAAGGGGTTAATTAAGATAAGTGCTGGACACTGAACTTAATTAATTTACTATTCTCACTCCAAACTATATTAAATTACAGTAGGTGCTGGACAATGAACTTAATTAATTTACTATTCCCACTCCAGTCTATATTTAATTAAGATAAGTGCTGGACAGTGAACTTAATTAATTTACTTTCCTGACTGAAATCTATATTTAATTATGAGATTTGTTAAATTCTAAAATATATTTAAATTTTCTAAAAAAAATTTTTTTTAAATTAAAAAATATCTAAACATTTTAAATTAACTTCCCACCCTTATCCCCTATAACCCAACATTCCGCTCCTAAAATTATTTGTAAAATTCTAAATTAAAGTTACAATTTCTAAATTATTTTAATAAAAAATTAACAAATATATAAACATTTTTAAAACACTTCCCACCCTTATCCCCTATTAACCAACATCCCACTCCTAAAATTATTAGTAAAATTCTTAATTTATTTTACAATTTCAAATTATTTTTTTTTGTTTAAATTAACAAATATATAAAAAAAATTAAAACACTTCCCACCCTTATCCCCTATCAACCAACATCCCGCTCCGAAATATATTAGTAAAATTAGAAATTTAATTTACAATTTATACATATTTTTAATAAAAAATTAACAAATATATAAACATTTTTAAAACACTTCCCACCCTTATCCCCTATAAACCAACATCCCAATCCTAAATTTTTTTCTAAAATTCTAAATTTAATTTACAATTTCTAAATTAATTTTTAAAAATTTAAAACAATATATAAACATTTTTAAAACACTTCCACCCTTATCCCCTATAAACCAACATCCCACTCCTAAATTTTTTTGTACAATTCTAAATTTAATTTACAATTTCAAAATAAATATTTTTAAAAATTAACAAATAAATAAACATTTTTAAAACACTTCCCACCTTTATCCCCTATAAACCAACATCCCGCTCCTAAAATTATTTGTAAAATTCTACATTTAATTTACAATTTCTCAATTAATTTTTTTTTAAAATTAAACAATATATAAACATTTTTAAAACACTTCCCACCCTTATCCCCTATAAACCAACAT
The DNA here is from genome assembly GCF_964204655.1 of Triturus cristatus. Classification (NCBI taxonomy): domain Eukaryota; kingdom Metazoa; phylum Chordata; class Amphibia; order Caudata; family Salamandridae; genus Triturus; species Triturus cristatus. The sequence continues at coordinate 1,015,793,960 of NC_140583.1, read as the reverse complement.
CCCGCTCCTAAAATTATTTCTAAAATTCTAAATTTAATTTACAATTTCTAAATAAATTATTTAAAAATGTAAACAATATATCAACATTTTTAATACACTTCCCACCCTTATCCCCTATAAACCAACATCCCGCTCCTAACATTTTTTTTTAAATTCAAAATTTAATTTACAATTTCTAAAAAATTTTTTTTAAAAATTAACAAATATATAAACATTTTTAAAACACTTCCCACCCTTATCCCCTATAAACCAACATCCCGCTCCTAAAATTATTTTTAAAATTCTACATTTAATTTACAATTTCAAATTTTTTTTTTTTTTTAATTAAACAATATATTAACATTTTTAAAACACTTCCCACCCTTATCCCCTATAAACCAACATCCCGCTCCTAAAATTAAATATACATTTCACATTTTAAATAAAATTTACTAATTAAATTTTACAATATATTAAAAAAATAAATTAACTTTTTTTAAACACTCCCCACCCTTATCCCCTATAACCCAACATCCCACCCCTAAAACAATATAAATATTTCTCATATTATATACATTTTAACTATTTATACAAACAACTTCAAAATATTTACTAAACACACAATGACGATATTTTCACATGTCGATATTATTACTAACGATATTACTTACATCGACATTTAAGTAAAAAAAAAAAAACGATATTTTTCACATCGATATTATCTATTTCGATATTTTGTACATTCGATATTTTTGACTCGATATTTATGTCCCTCGATATTAAAAAGTCGATATATAGACTGCTCACCGTTTCAGCCATTTGCATCCATGGCAGATGTGGACCTGGGGCAATCCAGGTGCTTGTATATGAGTCTAGTAGAAGTGATCCAGAGCAGAATTGCATATAGAGTTTCCTGTCAAGGGGGATGGTGATGATTTCAAAATATTGCTCATAGAAACCAGTAATTTTAAAATTCATAAATTCCAAGGTTAGGCGTCCCCACGAGGAGCTAGTGACTGAGCCCTGGCCTACCCAATTTCAATAGTTTCTTAAGTGCTCTTAGAAAGAATTTCGTTTTGCGAATCCAGCCAATCTTACTGGAAAGGTTGAGTGTGACCACTTCATCAGGGATGCAGCGTACAAGGACAACTCCGGGCTGGTCCTAATATGCAGCCAGAATAGTAGGGGCCGTAGCTGGGCCTTTTCCACAATGGTGGCTCTATTTGTGTCAAGTCTTAGTGGATGGAGTGGAGTGCGCTGTGGTAGAGAAACAAGAGACCTGAGGAACTTGTCCTCCAAATTCAGTATACTTTCAAATCCCCATAATTCTGCTCCATATAGCGCTGTACCCACAGCTTTAGCCTCATAGATCTGACTTGGGGCTGCCACTGGTTTAGTAAAAGAGATGCTATGTTCCTTAAGCCAGGCCCCAACAATTTGTCTGTGCTTGAGCGTCTGCTTTTCTACATGGGGTTTTGATGACATATCTTTGGAGATGGTAATTCTCAAGTAGTCAAAAGTATTCACCTTCTCCAGGTGGACCTCTCCAGTGTTAGTTTACCCCTAAATGACTTGTGGGGGTTGAAGAGAAGGAGCTTCGTCTTTAGGGTGCTAATCTCCAAACCCCGTAAATCGCATAAGGATTTAAAATGATTCATGAGGAGTTGGAGTCTACTTGGTATTTTCGATACTAGCAGAGTATCATCAGTGAATAATCGAGTTGCCACTTTTTCTCTCTCTATGGTTGAGGCATCCACTGGAACTTCTGAAAGATGCTGGACTACACCATTCACAAAAAAGAAAAAAAGTGTGGGAGCCAGGACACAGCCCCAGTGTACCCCTCATTTAATTACTATCAGGTCTGAAAGCTGGCCTTGAAAGCCCCAGCGCACCCTAGCAAAGTTTGCCTCATGGAGTCGTATAATGACTGATAAAATCTCCTTGGGAAGGCTCATATTGTTTAAAATCTGCCAGAGTTTACTCCTGGGGACAAGATCGAAGGCGGTCTTTAGGTTGATGAAGGCTACGTAGAGACTCCCACGACCCAAGACCATGACCTTCCAGGCAAGGAGCAGAAAACGAAACACTTGATCAATGGTGCTCATCGACTATCTAAAACCAGCCTGGAATGAGGAGAGTATGTTGTATTCGCTCATCCAATCCTAGACCTTAACCCCTTCAGTGCCCATGACGAGATAGTCTTGTCATGGAGCGCGGTTGCGCTGTGCCCATGACGAGACTATCTCGTCATGAACCCCGCCCGTTAATGCATCGCCCGGCACAGGGCGTGGAAAGGGCGGGGCACTGAAGAGGTTAAGGTGGAATGCCTGTGCAAAGACCTTTTGGATACAATCTATCAAACTGATTGGCCTATAATTGCCAGGTTGAGCTCTGTCGCCTTTCTCATACAGTGGGATCACCTTTGCTCTCTTCCAAGAATTGGGCATTTGGGCCGCTGCGGCTATGGCATTAGCCAAGGCCAAGATGTAGTTTGCCCAATTCTTGCTCTCATTTTTTAACACGTCACCTGGAATACATTGGAATTAATACAAGTCATGATTCAGTTTGGAGAGAAGAAGTCATTTACTGGAGCAGGGGCCTAGCCATAGGAGGCTTCCTCTCTTTCAGGTGAACTAGGCCCAGAATAAAGCAGTGAGAAGTGATCGTGCCACGTGGTGGTAGAGATATTGTTGGTAGAGAGAGGAGGCCTGTTGGCAAACCCCCCCTAGCTACAAGGAACCAGAACTTCTGCAAGTCCTTGCTTTCACAGGACTCCAAAATCAGGGCCCATCTACCTTTATTCCACTCCCTTTTGGCCCTTTTTTGAGCTGATTTATACCTTCTCCTCAGATCCCTCACTAGAATCAGATTGTTTTCTCTGATTGCCTGGAATTGTTGTTGTCTGGTGGCTCTACATTCCTTATTGTACCATGCCAACTGCGGTCTTCTGTTCAGGGCAGATTTACATTGGCTCTCCAGTTCTTGGAAGAGCTTGGCTAACTGCTCAAACAGTTGAGTGTGGCAATCCCTAATCTTGTCCCACCCTCCTGGTTGATCCAAAAACTTTGGAGCTTTGTTATCGGTGAACACCCAAAATATTGATTCCAAAATATCGACTGCCCAGAATATCGAAGTTAAAATATAGAGTGGACAGAATATCGAATCATCAAAATATAGATAGGTCAGAATATTGAAATTGGGGCACAAAATATCGATTTCCATAATATAGAATTAAAAAATATAGAATTCCATAATATCGAATTTTAAAATATAGATTACCATAATATCGAATTTAAAAATATAGATTACCATAATATCGAATTTTTTTAGTGTTATGTTTTGTAGTATATGTGTTAAAATTATGTATTATTTTTGTAATGTATGTTTAATTTATTTAAACTAATGAATGTTATGTAATTTAATTTTTGCGTAATTTAATTCCGTAGAGGGTTGTGGGTTTATAGGGGAATAGGGTGGGAAGTAATTTAATTATGCTTAATTAAATGTTAATTGTATTTATATGTTTTGATAATTAATTGATTGATCATTAATTATTAATTGGCAATTAATGTTTATTAATTGGTAATTAATTTCTATTAATTGATTAATTGATAATTATGTTAATTATATTTTTTATTATTAGGAGCAGGTTGTGGGTTTGTAGTGGAATTGGGTGGGAAGTAATTTAATTGTAATAAAGTAAATAATTATTTTTTTATTTATGTGTATTGATAATTAATTGATAATTAATTATTAATTGGTAATTAATTTGTATTAATGGGTACATAATTTGTATGAATTGCTAATAATTTTTTATTAATTGCAAAATTATTTTTAATAATTTATTAATTGATAATGTTAATTGTATTTTGTATTATTGGGAGTGGGTTGTGGGTTTATAGGGGAGTTGGGTGGGAAGTAAATTAATTGTAATAAAGTAAATAATATTTTTTTATTTATGTGTATTGATAATTGATAATTAATTATTAATTGGTAATTAATTTGTATTAATTGGTAATTCATTTTTATTAATTGCTAATTAATTTTTTTCAATGGTAATTAATTGTTTTTAATTGGTGATTATTTTTAATTACCTTTTTATTGGTATTGATAATTAATGTAATCTTATTTTAAAAATAAATCATTACTTTCCCTACCTTTGCACTCTCAGGAGTGGGAATAGTATTGTTTACCATCCCGCTATCCAACTCTTTCCCTACTGTTGCACTCACTTGAGTGGGAATAGTAATTTTTACCCTCCTGCTATCCAACGCTTTCCCTACTGTTACACTCTTTGGAGTGGGAATAGTAATTTTTACCCCTACACTATCCAGCGTTTTCCCTACTGTTGCATTCACTGGAGTGGGAATAGTAATTTGTACCCCTACGCTATCCAACGCTTTCCCTACTGTTGCACTCACTGGAGTGGGAATAGTAATTTTTCCCTTCTTGCTATCCAACGCTTTCCCTATGTTGCACTCTCTGGAGTGGGAATAGTACATTTTATCCTTCCGCTATCCAACGCTTTCCCTACTGTTGCACTCTTTGGAGTCGGAATAGTAATTTTTACCCCTACGCTATCCAACGTTTTCCCTACTGTTGCACTCACTGGAGTGGGAATAGTAATTTTTACCCCTACGCTATCCAACGCTTTCCCTACTGTTGCACTCACTGGAGTGGGAATAGTATTTTTTACCCTCCTGCTATCCAACGCTTTCCCTACTGTTACACGCCCCGCCTCCCCTCGCCTCTAGCCCGGAAGAACGTGAAATGTCATCGCGATCTCCCTCCACAACAACCGGGAGCACCCGTGGTGGAACGGGGAGAATGCGGAAGAAGAGGGGCGTCTGAGGTGGAGAGGTAGGCAGAGGGTAGCGTTTTGGCCAAGTATATAGTGCAAATTAGTAAATATTCAGTCAGTGCATACACAGAAAATACAGTACTTGATTGTTTAAAAAGAAGTTAAAAATGAGGTACCAGCAGAGCAGTCTTTCAGTTTGAATGCTAGGTACACAATGCGCGTCCAACGCTTTCCCTACTGTTGCACTCTCTGGAGTGGGAATAGTAAATGTTATCCTCCCGCTATCCAACGCTTTCCCTACTGTTGCACTCTTTGGAGTGGGAATAGTAATTTTTACCCCTACGCTATCCAACGTTTTCCCTACTGTTGCACTCACTGGAGTGGGAATAGTAATTTTTACCCCTACGCTATCCAACGCTTTCCCTACTGTTGCACTCACTGGAGTGGGAATAGTAATTTTTACGCTCTCACTATCCAACAAAATCTCTACTTTTTTTACATTACTTTTATTATGTTTACATTTTAAGCTTTTTTATATTATATTATGTATGTTTTATTTAATTATTTTTAATATTTAATTACTTTTATATGATTTTTAATACATTTAAAAAATTCGATAATTTAGCTAACTATATTTTAACATTCTGGTGCCGATCACGATCCGGTAAAAAATGTCCCCGTGCGACTCGTATCGGGTCTTTTTACCGTACGAATCGTACAAGTGCCGTACGAACTGGCAATCACGATTTGCATGGTAAAAAGTCCATACGAACCGCACTGGGAATCATTCCCCACACGTCCTCGGGTCGGAAAATGTGTCCGACACGTCCTCGGACGATTTACCTTACAAACGTGAAAAGCCAAGTCCGACCGAGGAATCACGATCCATCCCGTGCGTCCGAGCGTACAACCGTATGGAAAAAACACCGTCCGCACCGATCTCCTATAGCAACCATGGAGACATGTGCCCGCATACGCGCCCAACACTCCCCCCAGCCCCCGTACGTCCGACACGTACCCCCGTGTATGTATACCCCCACCCGTCCAGGTACACCCCAGTACGTTCAAGTCGTACCCCCACCCCTGTACGTGTCGTACCACCGTCTATGTACACACCAGTACGTTCGAGCTCCACCCCCACCCCAGTACGTGTCATACCCCCCGTGTACCTACACCCCAGTACGTTCCAGTCGTACCCCCACCCCAGTACGTGTCGTACCACCGTCCATGTACACCCCAGTACGTTCCAGTCGTACCCCCACCCCAGTACGTGTCGTACCACCGTGAACCTACACCCCAGTACGTTCCAGTCGTACCCCCACCCCAGTACGTGTTGTACCACCGTGAACCTACACCCCAGTACGTTCCAGTCGTACCCCCACCCCAGTACGTGTCGTACCACCGTGAACCTACACCCCAGTACGTTCCAGTCGTACCCCCACCCCAGTACGTGTCGTACCACTGTGAACCTACACCCCAGTACGTTCGAGCCCCACCCCCACCCCAGTACGTGTCATACCCCCCGTGTACCTACACCCCAGTACGTTCCAGTCGTACCCCCACCCCAGTACGTTGTCCCAGGGTGTATTCCTTCCTCTGTGTACCCAGCTTTCTTCCCTGCAGGGTGTTCCCAATGTTTAGCGCAGAGCTGTGTCTACATGAGCTGTGTGTGTGACGGAGCCCTTCTACTTTGGCCATGCATGCAGGGCCATGTCTCCACCTGCAACAATCGTGGAATCCTTGGTGATCACTGTACTTGTGTGTGGAGTCTGTTGACATGAGTTCATGGGGACATGTTCCCTTGTAGCCAGTATGCATGTGGATAATTCTGGCCTCACACACATGTGTTACACCCCTACTGTCTCAGGGCACTGCTGGGAGTGATAGGCACCCACCCCTCCTGTCTCAGGGCACTGCTGTTAGTGATGGGCACCCACCCCTCCTGTCTCAGGGCACTGCTGGGAGGACTCCACACCCACCCCTCCTGTCTCAGGGCACTGCTGGGAGGACTCCACACCCACCCCTCCTGTCTCAGGGCACTGCTGGGAGTGATAGGCACCCACCCCTCCTGTCTCAGGGCACTGCTGGGAGGACTCCACACCCACCCCTCCTGTCTCAGGGCACTGCTGGGTGGACTCTGCACACACACCTCCGATTTCAGGATATGTACGCTTGGAACATACACGGTGGGGGTACGCTCAATGCATTCGAGGTGAGGGTACGAGTCTACTTACACTGGTGTGGTGGGGGTACGCTCCATGCATACGCGGGTGAGGGTACGGGTCGTACTTACACTGTTGGGGTGTGGGGTACGCTCCTTGCATACGCGGGTGAGGGTACGGGTCGTACTTACACTGTTGGGCTGGGGGGTACGCTCCTTGCATACGCGGGTGGGGGTACGGGTCGTACTTACACTGTTGGGGTGGGGGTACGCTCCATGCATACGCGGGTGGGGGTACGGGTCGTACTTTCACTGTTGGGGTGGGGGGTGCGCTCCTTGCATACGGGGTGAAGGTAGGGTCCGTACATATCCGTCCCCACACTATGTGATGCTTGTGCGGCCCGTACCCAGGCCTTTGCCACGTGGGTACGATCCGTCCCGCCATTGTTGGGGTGACGTGTGTGGGCGTGGTCCGACTCGTACCCACGCTCTTCAGGCGTGGGTACGGGACGTACCTGTCTGGTTGTGTTGCCGGTTCGCGTGGTGACGGACTTCCGTTGTGGCGGTCGCTGGCTTATCAGGACACGCCCCCACCCCCTCGTGGTGACCAGGGCATGGGAGTCAGGTATGTCCAGGCCATGTGTGGTGTGTGACTTATGTGGTTGTTTTGTGGCCTGCCCTGGTCCTGCCACCCCCACCCCACCCCACTTTCCCCCCTCCCTTAGTTATTCTGACTTTCTGCGGCATCTGCGTCGTAACCTGTAGAGGAGGTGGACTGCTATGAGGGCAGGGATGACTCGTAGGTTCGGGTCCATGTCTGTCCGTCGCGTACTGGTACTCCTTGATCGCGTCGTCCTGTCGCGTACGGGTCCTCCTTGATCACGTCGTCCTGTCGCGTACGGGTCCTCCTTGGTCGCGTGGTCCTGTGTGTCCGTCGCGTACTGTTCCTCCTTGTTCGCGTCGTCGTCTGTCCGTCGCGTACTGGTGGTCCTTGTTCGCGTCGTCCTGATTTCCCGGCAGTTTTTGGCTGCCGCAAAATATTTACCGTGCGGGATGACGTCGGTGCGAATCGTGATTCCTGGGTCGTGAATGGCTGGCTGCGAGCGTCCCGACGTCAGGTCGGCGCTTTTCCGGATCGCATTGGTAGGTTTTTTTGGGTCGGTCGGGCTTTTTTACGATTCGTACGGTACTGGTGTACCCGTGCGAATCGTAATTCCTTGTTTGCAAAAATTGACGACCGGGTACGCGTCGGACGGAGATTGTGCTCCGTCCGACGGTTCGTACCCGGTTTTTGCCGGATCGTGATCGGCACCTTTATATTTTGGAATCGATATTTTAGTACTTACCTGTTTGTAGATAGGGAGTCGATATTACGTCTTTCTATATTTTGGCGTCGATATTTTGTGTAGTCGATATTTTGTCTCTCGATATTAAGTCACTGAACCGTTGTTATCTGAAGGTTCTGCTTGATGAATTTTAGCTTTTATTCATAGCCACCTGGGGCCACTTAAGGCGATGGTCGTCATTAGAAGGAAATATCTCCTTTGACTACATTTTCATTTTGCTCTTTCACAAGGAACACATCTGCACACAAAGGTGCTGATTAAGTGCCGTACAAACTGCCAAGTACGATTCGCATGGGAAAAAGTCCATACGAATCGCATTGGGAATTATTCCCCACACGCCCTCGGGTCGGAAAATGTGTCCGACACGTCCTCGGATGATTTACCGTGCAAATGTGAAAAGTGAAGTCCGACCGCGGAAGTACGATCCATCCCGTGCGTCCGATGTTACAACCGTATGGAAAAAACACCGTCCGCACCGAACTCCCATAGCAACCATGGAGACATGTGCCCGCATATGCGCCCAACACTCCCCCCAGCCCTCCTATGTACGAGTCGAATCCCCACCATGTATGTACACCCATGTATGTACGAGACGTACCCCCACCCGTGAATGTATGGAGCCTACCCCCACCCCAACCGTGTATGTACGACTCGTACCCTCACCCGTGTACGTATGGAGCGTACCCCCACCCCAACAGTGTATGTACGACCTGTACCCTCACCCGCGTATGCATGGAGCATACCCCCACCCCAACCGAGTATGTACGTACCGTACCCCCACCCCAACCGTGTATGTATGACCCGTACCCGCACCCGCACCCGCGTATGTATGGAGCGCACCCCCACCCCAACCGTGTATGTACGGACCGTACCCCCACCCCAACCGTGTATGTACGACACGTACCCACACCCGCGTATGCATGGAGCGTACCCCCACCCCAACCGTGTATGTACGGACCGTACCCCCACCCCAACCGTGTATGTACGACCCGTACCCTCACCTGCGTATGTATGGAGCCTACCCCCACCCCAACCATGTATGTACGACCCGTACCCTCACCCACGTACGTATGGAGCACACCCCCACCCCAACCGTGTATGTACGGACCGTACCCCCACCCCAACCGTGTATGTACGGACCGTACCCCCACCCCAACCGTGTATGTACGACCCGTACCCTCACCTGCGTATGCATGGAGCGTACCCCCACCCCAACCGTGCATGTACGTACCGTACCCCAACCGTGTATGTACGACCCGTACCCTCACCCGCGTACGTATGGAGCGTACTCCCACCCCAACCGTGTATGTACGACCTGTACCCTCACCCGCGTACGTATGGAGTGTACCCCCACCCCAACCGTGTATGTACGACCCGTACCCTCACCCGCGTACGTATGGAGCGTACCCCCACCCCAACCGTGTATGTACGACCCGTACCCTCACCCGCGTACGTATGGAGCGTACCCCCACCCCAACCGTGTATGTACGACCCGTACCCCCAACCCAACATTCTAAGTACGTAGCGCACCCCAGGCCCCAACACCAGCATTTTCACACAACATCGCGCATGTACAAGTCGTACCAAGCCAGACACAAGGACAGCACTGTACAACAAAATTCCCGAAGCACACACCGTACACACGCTAAAAACACACGTACACAACCAGGACAAAGCAAAACAACACAAGAATACACCATTTGAATGGCACAAAGCCGCAAAACATGTCCAACAAGCACAAAAACAACACATTCACTGACCTGCAACTGCCAAAATCCCAAACAGAGGCCCAAAACACAACCACTCCTTATAACACACCCACCCAAACTTCAAACACAGCCACACCCACCAATGGACTAATAAAAAGGGCCCACAGACACAAACCATGAGCCTTTGCAACAGACTCACTGCTGCCAGACCCCACAGACAACCTACAGCACCATACTTGAACCTTTACTACACCTTACACTTGCACACCTTCACACACCCACCTTCACAAACACCCCCTCATCACATTCACACACACACCTGCACAACCACACCCACACACCCACAACCATCCACACCCACAGCCCTCACCATGCCCACTAACAAGAATCCAAAGTTCACTAGCCCAGAGTTGGAGGTCCTTGTCGATGAAATCCTCAGAGTTGAGCCACACCTCTTTGGAACATTGGTCAGACAGACCAGCATTTCAGAAAAAACAGCCATGTGGCAGACGATTGTCGATGCTGTGAATGCTGTTGTGTCCACCAGAAGGACCAGGCATGAATGCCAAGCCAGGTGGTACGATCTGCGGAGGAGGGTCCGAGCCAAAATGACCGACGACCACAACCAGGCCAACGTCACTGGAGGAGGGCCGCCCCGCAGACGCGTACAATACCATCCCTGGGAGGAGAGGGTGATGGCCATACTGCCGGTGGTGGCAGTGGACGGATTAGAAGGACTCCGAGACCCAGGTGAGTACACAAACAACTCACCTCACATGTGGGAAAACATCATCCACATCCAAACTCACAATCAGGCACGCAACTACCCCAAGCTATCGCATGACTCAACCACACTCCATGAACACGCACATGCCACTGGCGCCACCATGCCGCATGCACCCAGCTGGACTATGCAAAGTCACAGGCCACAGAAAACACCAACACAAGACACGGTAAGCCGGATGGCGGCAGTGTGGGCCCCAAAAATCACATAGTGCAACTCAGAAGCAGACAACAATGCCCTCTGCCCATATGGCCTAGGTCACAGCCAGACAAACAGTGTGTCCCCACACAGGAAAGACTTGCCAGCAAATGACCCACTGCTGCAGTCAGTGTCGAGTCTATGGACCTCAGCAAGTTGCGTTGGTCAGCCTGCGATGAATGAATGCCCTCCAAGTATGCCTCGATGTTGTTGAGTGTTTGCCCGTGGGCATGGAGGACATTAAGGATCGCAGCCTGACCAACCTGCAGTTGCCGCTGGATGTCCACAGACTCAGCATTGGCGGCAGCAGTGGAGACAGGGGCAGGGGGTGCGGTGCCTGGCATGAAGGAGACATGCGGTGACCGGGCACGCTGGGAAGGGACACGAGCAAGTGGAAGGCGGCTGATGGGAACTGAGGGGGCGGTGCGAGGTGTTGTTCCGCTGTCAGCTGCTGGTGCAGCCTCCGCCCACTCGGAGACATCCTCCTCGGACCTGTCAGCTTCGTATTCTGATGTGCCAGTCGACAGGTCCTCGGCCACACTCTCCTCCGCCTCTGTCCCACTCGATGTGCCAGCCCCGATGTCACGGCTGGCACTGGTGCTCGGTCCCTCCGCCTGGTCTGTGTCCATGTCTCCCTCTGTGTCCCCCGACGATGCTGTGGGCAGGGTGGAGAGACAGAAATTAATCAGACACCTGTACACATCTGTCACATGAGTCCAATCTACATAGGTAACATTGCATAGCCTGAAAAGGAAGATCCCTAACATCTACGAAACAAGGTACCGATGTAGGGCATGAAACACACAGTTGGTTGAGCCACCATGCCACTGAAATACCATGGAGAGCATGAGACAATAGCTAAAGACAGGAAACGGAGTCTGACATAGCACCCATGTCCTGGGGACAATCCAGCACTGCATCTGCACCACACAGCGTTGGCGAAAATACCGATGACCAGGGCCCATATCCATGAACTTGAGACACATGCTGCATAGGTAATGCAGAAAACATGCACAACATGACTCGGTCACTGCACCTTGCGTGTGTGTCCAGACAAACATCACACACTGCCCAGACCCAGCAAGTAGAAATCTGGATTTGACATATAGGCTGTGCCCGCCCCAACCACCCCCTACACGAGGCAAATAGTTGAGACACAGGTGGCACCAACATCTCATAGTCTGGGTGATAAACACAGGGGCAGGCAAAATGCAAGATTGGACGCCAAACAGGGAAGGTGCGCCTGTACAAATAATGAGGCACCAGTGCCCATCCTCAGATGAGTATAACAAGACACACAGGCACTAGCAACTGTGAGTATGAAGAAGGACATTCAGGTCAGGCTGCACAGTGGACACCTGTACAATATAGCACGTCTATATACATGGTGCCAGGGGACAATGGCACAGAGCACAACCTACGCTGTAGACACTGAGAGTGTCCACGTTTATGATGACCCATACAACACCGATGAAAAGGTGCCCCAGGGGACAGTAGTGGCCACGCAACTCCATGCTCCTGAATGGTAATGACTGCAACCCACGCCACCATCCCTGCAGTATGCGTATCGCACACTCATGCACATCATGTCACAGGCCACTACATAGGACATGCGCACTGTAAGGCATGACACATGAGAGACCAACTCCCATGTCTGGAGTCAGCATCAGTGCCAACTGACATGGAACCCACATGCAGTGAACTTGACAGGGCACAGCCAAGGTCCCAAAACCTGTTACCCACCACCCCCACACATGATGCTACAGGCATAGTTCTCGTGGACAAAGCGCCAGCCTACATTACCTTGTGAAGGAGTGGCTACACACAGACCAGGGAACATATTGCAAGGAGGGGAAGGGTGGCAGGGGCGCAGCGCTATACTGGGGCAAAATGGATCTGCACAGCACCTTTAAACCCTGGCAGTGAATTCATGCTACTGTGCCCTTACAAATGCCGGTGACACACAACACACACATGTACCAACCCCCTTCCGGCTGCTGCTTCGCCTGTAAGCGCCGATCCAAGTCTGGAAAGACCACCGGCAGCACACGCCTGTGGAGGTGGCTCAGACGGCGGCGCCCGCGGTTCTTGTGGCTCTCAGGTGAGTCCTCCAGCAGGACCCGTGCAATCCTCCGCGTCCAGCACCTGATATCCTGCCAGCGTTTCCTCACCTGGGACAGGCTCCGCCTCCGACCATCCACACCCCTCACGGCACTGACGGCGGTCAGCCAGATCTGCTCCTTGGCAGTGGCGCCTACCTGTGAGGAAGAACAAGTGACACCACATCAATACACCAGCCACATGTCACAGAGAGACATTTGATAACAAATTAGCTGGTAACAACAAGGCATGTCATGCAGCCAACACATTGCACCTTTGTCATAGGGACATGATCCTCTGGTGAGGGAAAAAGCAGTACGTGCAATAGTGGGTACACAGGTGGAATGATGGCAATGTCACAATCAATGCTCTAGGCTCAGACTGTGCATCACACCCACCCCTCCTGTCTCAGGGCACTGCTGTTAGTGATAGGCACACACCCCTCCTGTCTCAGGGCACTGCTGTTAGTGATAGGCACACACCCCTCCTGTCTCAGGGCACTGCTGGGAGCACTCTGTACCCACCCCTCCTATCTCAGGGCACTGCTGGGAGCACTCTGTACCCACCCCTCCTGTCTCAGGGCACTGCTGGGAGCACTCTGTACCCACCCCTCCTGTCTCAGGGCACTGCTGGGAGCACTCTTTACCCACCCCTCCTGTCTCAGGGCACTGCTGTTAGTGATAGGCACACACCCCTCCTGTCTCAGGGCACTGCTGGGAGCACTCTGTACCCACCCCTCCTGTCTCAGGGCACTGCTGGGAGCACTCTGTACCCACCCCTCCTGTCTCAGGGCACTGCTGGGAGCACTCTGTACCCACCCCTCCTGTCTCAGGGCACTGCTGTTAGTGATAGGCACACACCCCTCCTGTCTCAGGGCACTGCTGGGAGCACTCTGTACCCACCCCTCCTGTCTCAGGGCACTGCTGGGAGCACTCTGTACCCACCCCTCCTGTCTCAGGGCACTGATGTTAGTGATAGGCACACACCCCTCCTGTCTCAGGGCACTGCTGTTAGTGATAGGCACACACCCCTCCTGTCTCAGGGCACTGCTGGGAAACATCAGGCATCCCCCCCCTGCGACCCCCCCAACAGTACATGGCATGTGTGTCACACCAGGACACAATGGCAGAAGTCACAGTCACAACATAGGGACAGTCTGTGCCAGTGGCCTATGCACTCACCTGATACCCTGGTCGCCCATACAGTATGGGGTACTGTGGGAGGATCACATCCAGCAATGCCATGTTCTCCTCCAGGGTGAATGGCTGTGACCTCTCCACAGCCCTTGACATGGTTCCAGGGAATCAGTAGCAGCAGCTGGGTCGACGAATTCAAAGATGTGCAGGCAAGTACTCCCTCATGGGACCTGGCTGCCTTATATGTGCCTTTCTGCCCTGTCTCATGCACAGGAGTACAGAGTGATTGGTCACTCACATTTGCATCCTATGTTTCCACCAATCCCTTCAAACCTAGCAGTCTGTGTGTACTCTATCGGTTTCATTCTCCTGCATGATGTCAGCTCCACAAACACATTGCAACAAAGTATTTTCATTCCAACTGACTTCTGCTGTTCAACTTCCAGAAGAAATTCGAATTTAGAACTTGGTCTCCATGACACCCAGCATGCATGTAGGCCTTAATACTTGTCCCTCATGTGTCCCCTATGTGATTCTGAGCTCCACACACAGGTACGGTGCGTTCCGGGGCCCTAGGGCACCCCAAATGCATTGCAACGGCCTGTACACGCGTGACTACGTTCACTATCAGTATGTGTGGCCTCGCGTATGCGTACTCGTAGTGGTACGGGCCGTACACACGCCTGTACGCTCCCTATCACTACGAGTACGCATACGCGAGGCCACACATACTGATAGGGAGCGTACACACGCCTGTATGCTCCCTATCACTACGAGTACGCATACGCGAGGCCACACATACTGATAGGGAGCATACAGGCGTGTGTACGCTCCCTATCAGTATGTGTGGCCTCGCGTATGCGTACTCGTAGTGGTACGGGCCGTACACACGCCTGTACACTCCCTATCAGTATGGGTGGTCTCGCGTATGCGTACTCGTAGTGATAGGGAGCGTACATGCGTGTGTACGGCCCGTACCACTACGAGTACGCATACGCGAACCACACATACTGATAGGGAGCGTACACACGCCTGTACGCTCCCTATCACTACGAGTACGCATACGCGAGACCACCCATACTGATAGGGAGCGTACATGCGTGTGTACGGCCCGTACCACTACGAGTACGCATACGCGAACCACACATACTGATAGGGAGCGTACACACGCCTGTACGCTCCCTATCAGTATGGGTGGTCTCGCGTATGCGTACTCGTAGTGATAGGGAGCGTACAGGCGTGTGTACGGCCCGTACCACTACGAGTACGCATACGCGAACCACACATACTGATAGGGAGCGTACACACGCCTGTACGCTCCCTATCAGTATGGGTGGTCTCGCGTATGCGTACTCGTAGTGATAGGGAGCGTACAGGCGTGTGTACGGCCCGTACCACTACGAGTACGCATACGCGAACCACACATACTGATAGGGAGCGTACACACGCCTGTACGCTCCCTATCAGTATGTGTGGCCTCGCGTATGCGTACTCCTAGTGATAGGGAGCATACAGGCGTGTGTACGCTCCCTATCAGTATGTGTGGCCTCGCGTATGCGTACTCGTAGTGGTACGGGCCGTACACATGCCTGTACGCTCGCCATCACGATGGGTACACATACGGCTGCACTCCCATAGTGATATGGGAACGTACACAGGCCCTCTTTGCAGCAGTACAGCGGGATTCACACATCACAGTGGTGACAGGCGGCACACAGGTAGGGATAGGGCGGACATACTTGTCCATGGATGGACATACTTGTCCATTAATTGACATTGAGGCATCGTCTGTGCATCACTACATGTGTGGGGCACAGGTGTGAAAGGCCTGTGATGTGGAACATTACTCCTGAGTCGAGAAGGCACCAGATGTATGATGAGATGTGTACAGATGTACTGTGTGATGGTGCGATGTGTGCCAGGCATGCCCTTGACTCCTTTGACATGTGTGCATGTCGTACTGCGCACTTGGGGTGAGCGTCACTGGCATGGCACGGACACCAACACACGGAAGTGTCCCCTGATGCCCGGTACAGGGGTTATGACACCTGACTTGTCACTACCCACGGTGCACAATGTGACTATGTCATGTATGTGTGGGGGCTTCACATCAGGTTGATGTTGGAGCACCCTCAAAAGCTGCAGCCGTTGCAGCAACAAACATGTGTCTGTGTGTAGATTGTCATTGCACACTGTTCCGCACACCATGCCACATGTGGTATCGGATGTGAGGTGCACATGTATGCATGGGACACGGAGTAGCGTGACAAGGACATGTCAGCATCCTCACAAGGTATGTGTGGTGAGTCATGACATGTGCACCTTCATGGCAAGGTGTGTGGGCTGGCCTAGTGTAATGTCATGTGACCTGTGGCTCCAGTGTTCCGCTACCAATCTCTGAAATCGGCATCCTACTGCTGCTGATGTGTGGGCGTATGTCACTCCTGTGTTGCGTCTGGCTGTTCACTTGCACTGGGACACAGCTATTCCCATGGCGTGGCATGGGGAGGTTCTCAATCTCCGTGTGTAGCTGGGTCTTTGAAGGAGTGTCACCTTGCATCCATACGTGTCCTGGCCATGTAGCACATACCTGACTCCCTATGTAGCATGTGTGTATTGCCAGATTAACATGTGCTCAGTACACATGAGTTGTTGTCGTAGTGCACTCACTCTTCCTTGTCACTTCAAAATTACTGCAGAGCGCCGCCTCTTGCCCGAAGAATTCCAGACTTGGCTTCCATGCAGGAGAATGACAGCATCCGGCTCTACCGCTTCACCCAACCGTTGATTCGGGAGTTGACGGCGAGACTGGCACCACACCTGCAACCGCAGCACAGGTATCCCACGGCACTGACACCCCAGCTGAAGGTAATGGCTACCCTACATTTTCTTGCCACGGGTACCTTTCAAAATACCATAGCTCATGTTGGTGGCATGTCCCAGAGCACGTTCAGTGGTGTGCTGCATGATTTCTTAGAGGCCATGTTGATTCACCTGGATGACATCATCAAGTTCCCAACCCCTGAACAGATGACTGAGGTCAAGCGTGGATTCTATGCCCTGGGAGGGATGCCCCATGACATTGGGTCCATAGATGGGACACATGTAGCTTTGGTACCACCACACGCACGGGAGGTGGCGTACCGCAATCGGAAGCACTACCACTCCATCAATGCCCTTGTAGTGTGTCTGTCCAACATGGTGATTTCACATGTCTGTGCTCGTTTTCCAGGATCAGCACACGATGCCTACATCATGAGGCGTAGCGGGATGCCTGACATGATGATGCAGCTGCGCAACGAACGGGCATGTGTTGTTGGTGGGTACAGTCTGTCTGTCCTGTATTCAGTATAGCCTACCAGCACGACCGCTTCACCACTTCTAACGATGACCATCCATGTGCTTTCCATGTAGGGGACGCTGGCTATCCCAACATGCCTTGGCTGCTCACACCTCTCCGCAACCCCATCACGCCGGCCCAGCTCCGATACAACACCGCCCATGGCCGGACAAGGCGAGTGATAGAGAGGACGTTTGGCATGCTGAAGAGCCGATTCAGGTGCCTCCACAAGACCGGCGGCGCACTCCCATATGCCCCGGCGAAGGTCTGCAAGATCTTCATGGTCTGCTGCATGCTGCACAACATGGCAGTTGAAAGAGCAGTGCCACTCATCCTGAATCAACATGACGAGGACCATCCACCCGTGGAGGACGAAGGGCTTGGCAATGGGGCTAGTGATGTGGAGGATGTGGAGCCGCAAGAGGACATCCGTACTCGGCTCATACGCGACTTCTTTGCATAGTGGTGAGTACCAGTGTCTGAGTGTGCACGCATTGGTCCCCGTGTGGCATGCGTTGTGATGTGTGTCTCCACCTGCATGTATGGCACGTGAGTCAGAGGTGTGTGTGGGTGTGTCACTGGAGTGATGGTGCCAGTGATGGTTGTACTTCCGCAGTCATAATTGTGACCTAGCATGTTGTCATCCATACATGTGTCGAGTAAATGCACATGCAAGTGGCTGTGCTTTTTGTGGCTGACTTCTTGTGTGTTTCTCTTCCCCAGGTACCTGCGCATGCCGTCTGCTGGTTACATTGTTGTGGCACTGCTATTCCTTATGGACATGACATCGTGGGCTGACTCAGCGTTACAGGCACGGACACGTTTGGAAGTCTCCATGGGGTAAGGGATGCATCTGGGGTGTATTGGGTGTGGCAGTTGTTCAGGATGTGTGCACACTGCCCCTGTCGGTGTTTGGTTCCTCTGCAGCCATGTCGCATCCCCATGGGACACGACATGCAGCTGTGTACACCTGAATAGATGGTCTGCCTGGTTGACAGTCATCAGTGATGGGATAGGGGATTGTGATGATGGCATCAATGTGTGTGACACTGCCCTCGGACACATTCGGTTAGCATTGGCTTGACATGGTGTGGGACTTCGACATCCGCGGATCTATGGTGTATGGCAGGCTCTCCGTGTGCAGCTGTGGGTATTTAGCTGTTAGCCGACGCTTGTGTGCCATTTCCATGGCGAACACGCATGTGTGCTGCTGAAGGGGGGTGCCAGTGTTGGACCCACATGTTACTCCACATGATGTGTTCATGTGTACTTCGAGTTGCCTCTGCAACTCCGAAAACATGACTAATAAAGGTGTCCCTATGCCTCCAAGGTGCCTCTTCTCAGTCAATGCTGGTGTGTTGCAACGGTGCATCCTGCTTGTCTGGCATGGTATTCCCTGATTGTGGCTATGTGTCAATGTGTCGAGTGGCAAGATGCAAGCTGTGTGTGTGGGCTGAGACTGTGTATTGGGCATGATGTCCATGACTGTGTGGGTATTGTGACATGTGCCATCCCCATGCATCCAACGTTGGCCAGGCCCCCATTCTCTGCATCCACCGGACTCAAGCTTGCAGGACATGTTTCTGCCACCTGTCTACACATACCTGGGTGCCCCCCAGGACACTGGACTGGATCCCTGACCTCTGCGCATGACTGTTGCTGTACTCAATGTGTCTGTCAGCACGGTTGTTCGGTAACCCCCTCAGCTGGTTGGGCCCATCACGGGTGTGTATGGTGCTCCATGTCTGTCTTGCCTAATACACTGTGACCCATGTGTCCTGTGCCAGACTCAGGCCCCAGGGTGTGGGTGGTTGAAGACAAAAGATGACTCAGGCATGTTTTGACTTTACAAGACACATGTTAGGTAATAATGCTACCAGCAGGCATCTACTCTTCATAGTGTGATTTATTATTGGGGGGGGGGGGAAACAAAGTGAGTGTCTTTCCGGGAAGTTTGAATCCAAAGTCCAGTAGGGGAGTTGGTGTCCTTGCCATTGGATGTCCTCAGAGTCCATGCCACAGTCTTTGTCAACATTGGTCAGCCAGTGACCAGCAGGGCCATGTGGCAGAGAATGTCTCTTGATGCTGTGATGCTGTTGCTCCAGTGGGCCAGGTGCCAGGCCAGGTGTCCTGGGAGATGGTGATGTAGCGCCGACCCTCACGGTCCTTTCCGTGGACGACCCGGCCTCCTGCGGGGAACCTCACCAGCAGGCCGTGACGACATCTGGGATGCTCCGTCGGATGTTTCCTCCTCCTCCTCCTGATCCCTCCCTGTGGGTGGGGATGTTCTCCGCCTTCTTGCACAGGGAGGGTCGGCCATGTTGTCGGCCATCCGACGGAGTGTAGCGTGAATCCCCTGGAATGCCGTCACTTGCTCAGCCTGTCTGTCCTCCATCCTCCGTTGGTGTACCAGTAGACAGGCATGTAGCTCCGCATGTTGCTGGGCCTGCTGGGCCTTGATCCCCTCGAGGACGGACACAACCTGGGCCATGCCCGTGGTGTCCTGCCGGTATGAGTCCAGGATGTTACGGACATGGGAAAATACCGGATCCCCAGCCAACTGGTCAGGCTCGTGCCTCCGCCGTCCTCCACTCCCACCACCCCTGCCCACTTGCGCCTGGCCTGCCCTTGCGGGCACATCGGGTCTCCGGGACCCCTGAGGGGTGGCATTTGCGTTGTCGCCTGCCTCCTCCTGGGTGCCCGGGACACCGTGTCCCTCCTGGCCAGCCTGGCTGCATTGTGGTGTTGGGGCAGGGATCCTTGGTGTCTCCTGGGATGTGGCAGGAGTGGGGGTGGTGGTTGGCACAGTTGTACCTGACGCAGGTGCTGCAGGCGGTTGGACACCAGAGGGGCCAGGTCGGTCGGGGTCGTCCACAGAGTGGTGAGAGTGGTCGCTGCCGGTGGGATCGGGCTCCTGCAGATCCGGGTCCTGTGAGTGTTCCCCCCCAGTGTTGGGGGGTGCACCACGACGTTGACCTGTGTGTGAGAGAGACAATGTTAATTTTGGTCCATGCAACATCCATGTTTCATCATTTCATAAGTTGGCACATTTGCTCTTGGAATTAGGATCTGTCTTGCATTCCACTCACAGTGCACTTGTGCATGGGTGTGTCCCTTGGGCACCACTTTGGCACCTTTAACTATGTGTGGCACAGTCTTACTTGCTGCGTCAAGTGTGACTGCAGTCAGCAGTGGAGTGGGCCGGTGTTGCGAGCCATGCATTGGCGCCTTCCGTGTAGCACTGTACATGTGCACATGGAGTTGTTCCACACCCTTATGTGATGCAGGTAGCTGTCATTGTGCTCGTGCACAGGTTGTGACATGGCCCTGTGTTTTGCCATGGTGAAGAGGGGGGGTTCCGGCACGGGCCACCCTTGGCTACATGCACGCAGTCTACCTGCTGACAAGCAGACATTCCCACACACCACACGGCTGATTTGCTCTCCCTGTGTCTCCCTCCCTCTCTGTCCCCCTCTCCCTCCCTCTCTGTCCCCCTCTCCCTCCCTCTCTGTCACCCTCTCCCTCCCTCTGTGTGTCACCCTCTGTCACCTCAGCCCAGCTTCCTGGGCACACACTGTTAGCAGATCTTTGAGTGGCCCTTGGCTTGTTGATGTGAGTTTGTTTCTGATCTCCAGGCACCCATCGGGTGTGATGTGTGTCTGTGCGCTGCTGCTGTGGTGGTGTGTGCTGCCACTCTTTCACAATGTTGGCTGTTCATTAGCTGCTGTCATGTGCAAAACAGTGCCTTCACCCCCATGTGTTGATGCAAGGCGTCCGCCATTTGCTGGCAAGTCATTCCTGTGTTGGGACACACTGTTTGTCTGGCTGTGACCTAGGCCATATGGGCAGAGTGCATTGTTGTCTGCTTCGGAGTCGCACTATGTGATTTTTGGGGCCCAGCCTCCCGCCATCCGGGTTACCATGTCATGTGTTGTTGTCTTCTGTGACTTGCCATTGTCCAGCTGGGTGCATGGGGCATGGTGGCAGCAGTGGCATGTGCGTGCTCATGGAGTGTGGTTGAGTAATGCGATGGCTTGTGGTGGTTGCGTGCCTGTTAGTGATTTTGGTTGTGGATGCCGTTCCCCCCATGTGATGTGCGTTGTTTGTGTACTCACCCGGGTCTCGGAGTCCTTCTAATCCTTCGACTGGCTCCACCGGCAGTATGGCCATCACCCTCTCCTCCCAGGGATGGTACTGTACGGGTCTGCAGGAGGGCCCTCCTCCGGTGGCGTTGGCCTGGTCGTGTTCCTCCTGCCTCTTGGCTCTGACCCTCCTCCGCAGATCGTACCACCTGTTCTGGCATTCCTGCCTGGTCCTCCTGGTGTCCGCAACAGCATTCACAGCATCGACGATGGTCTGCCACATGGCTGTTTTTGCTGCCAGGCTGGTATTTCTGACCAATGTTCCAAAGATCTGTGGCTCGACTCTGAGGATTTGATCAACAAGGACCTCCAACTCTCGGTTACTGAACTTTGGATTCTTGGTAGTGGGCATGGTGAGGGGTGTGGGTGGGGATGGTGGGGGGGGTGTGGATGTTGGGGGGGGGTGGATGGTTGTGTGTGTGTGTGTGTGTGAATATGATGATGGGGTGTTTGTGAGGGTGGTTGTGTGAAGGTGTGCAAGTGTAAGGTGTGGTGTAGCTTGTTGTATGGTTCTGTGGTGTCTGGCAGCAGTGAGTCTGTTGCAAAGGCTCATGGTTTGTGTGTGTGGGCCCTTTTTATTGGTCCATGGGTGGGTGTGGCAGTGTTTGAATTTTGGGTGGGTGTGTTATAAGTAGTGGTGGTGTTTTGGCCCTCTGTTTGTCTTTGGCAGTTGCAGGTCAGTGAAGGTGTATTTGTAGTGTTTGTTGGCCATGTTTAGTGGCTTTGTGCCATTCGAATAGTGTCTTCTTGTGTTGTTTTGTTTTGTCCTGGTTGTGTACGTGCGTTTTGAGCGTGTGTACGGTGTGCAGATGGGCCATTTGGTTGTACCGTGCTGTCCTTGTGTGTGGGTTGGTACGACTCGTACATGCGGATGTGATTTTGGGGCCTGGGGTGCGCACCGTACTTAGGAGGTTGTGTTGGGGGTACGACTGGAACGTACTGGGGTGTAGGTACACGGGGGTATGACACGTACTGGGGTGGGGGTACGACTGGAACATACTGGGGTGTAGGTACACGGGGGTATGACACGTACTGGGGTGGGGGTACGACTGGAACGTACTGGGGTGTAGGTACACGGGGGGTATGACACGTACTGGGGTGGGGGTGGGGCTCGAACGTACTGGGGTGTACATAGACGGTGGTACGACACGTACTGGGGTGGGGGTACGACTGGAACGTACTGGGGTGTAGGTACACGGGGGTACGACACGTACTGGGGTGGGGGTACGACTGGAACGTACTGGGGTGTAGGTACACGGGGGTATGACACGTACTGGGGTGGGGGTACGACTGGAACGTACTGGGGTGTAGGTACACGGGGGGTATGACACGTACTGGGGTGGGGGTGGGGCTCGAACGTACTGGGGTGTAGGTACACGGTGGTACGACACGTACTGGGGTGGGGGTACGACTGGAACGTACTGGGGTGTAGGTACACGGGGGGTATGACACGTACTGGGGGTGGGGCTCGAACGTACTGGGGTGTAGGTACACGGGGGGTATGACACGTACTGGGGTGGGGGTGGGGCTCGAATGTACTGGGGTGTAGGTACACGGGGGGTATGACACGTACTGGGGTGGGGGTACGACTGGAACGTACTGGGGTGTAGGTACACGGGGGGTATGACACGTACTGGGGTGGGGGTGGGGCTCGAACGTACTGGGGTGTAGGTACACGGTGGTACGACACGTACTGGGGTGGGGGTACGACTGGAACGTACTGGGGTGTAGGTACACGGGGTGTATGACACGTACTGGGGTGGGGGTACGACTGGAACGTACTGGGGTGTAGGTACACGGGGGGTATGACACGTACTGGGGTGGGGGTGGGGCTCGAACGTACTGGGGTGTACATAGACGGTGGTACGACACGTACTGGGGTGGGGGTACGACTGGAACGTACTGGGGTGTAGGTACACGGGGGTATGACACGTACTGGGGTGGGGGTGGAGCTCGAACGTACTGGGGTGCACATAGACGGTGGTACGACACGTACTGGGGTGGGGGTACGACTGGAACGTACTGGGGTGTAGGTACACGGGGGTATGACACGTACTGGGGTGGGGGTGGGGCTCGAACGTACTGGGGTGTAGGTACACGGGGGGTATGACACGTACTGGGGTGGGGGTGGGGTTCGAACGTACTGGGGTGTAGGTACACGGGGGGTATGACAGGTACTGGGGTGGGGGTGGGGCTCGAACGTACTGGGGTGTACATAGACGGTGGTATGACACGTACTGGGGTGGGGGTACGACTGGAACGTACTGGGGTGTAGGTACACAGGGGTACAACACGTACTGGGGTGGGGGTACGACTGGAACGTACTGGGGTGTAGGTACACGGGGGTATGACACGTACTGGGGTGGGGGTACGACTGGAACGTACTGGGGTGTAGGTACACGGGGGTATGACACGTACTGGGGTGGGGGTGGGGCTCGAACGTACTGGGGTATAGGTACACGGTGGTACGACACGTACTGGGGTGGGGGTACGACTGGAACGTACTGGGGTGTAGGTACACGGGGGGTATGACACGTACTGGGGTGGGGGTACGACTGGAACGTACTGGGGTGTAGGTACACGGGGGGTATGACACGTACTGGGGTGGGGGTGGGGCTCGAACATACTGGGGTGTAGGTACACGGGGGGTATGACACGTACTGGGGTGGGGGTACGACTGGAACGTACTGGGGTGTAGGTACACGGGGGGTATGACACGTACTGGGGTGGGGGTGGGGCTCGAACGTACTGGGGTGTACATAGACGGTGGTACAACTCGTACAGGGGTGGGGGTAGGACTCGAACGTACTGGGGTGTACATAGACGGTGGTACAGCTCGTACAGAGGTGGGGGTAGGACTCGAACGTACTGGGGTGTAGGTACACGGGGGTGTGACACGTACAGGGGTGGGGGGTAGGACTCGAACGTACTGGGGTGTAAATGGACGGGGGGGTACGTGTCGGACGTACGGGGGCTGGGGGGAGTGTTGGGCGCGTATGCGGGCACATGTCTCCATGGTTGCTATAGGAGTTCGGTGCGGACGGTGTTTTTTCCATACGGTTGTACGCTCGGACGCACGGGATGGATCGTGATTCCTCGGTCGGACTTGGCTTTTCACGTTTGTAAGGTAAATCGTCCGAGGACGTGTCGGACACATTTTCCGACCCGAGGACGTGTGGGGAATGATTCCCAGTGCGGTTCGTATGGACTTTTTACCATGCGAATCGTGATTGCCAGTTCGTACAGCACTTGTACGATTCGTACGGTAAAAAGACCCTATACGAGTCGTATGGGGACATTTTTTACCGGATCGTGATCGGCACCTAAGTGTAGAATATGCCACTAACATAAGTTTTGCACATCAAATAAAACTTCTAACAGCCCTAGCTTATGTACCAACTACAGATGTTGCAGAACATTACAATCTTTTATTAGAAAGTCCATTCTACAAACAAAATGAAGTAAAGTTATCTCCCCTCTTAGATTATTTTGAGGATACCTGGGTGGGGAGACTACACAGATCAGGCCATAGACGTCAGCCCAAGTTCCAAATACCTTGGTGGAATGTATATGTAAGTACACTCAACCAACAAGCCAAAACTAACAACGCCGTCGAAGGCTGGCATAATGCATTCCTAACTTCTACTGGGAGAACAACTCCAACACTACAAAAACTCCTAATTGCCATACAAAAGGAACAAAGTTTCCAAGAATTAAGAATGCAACAATATGTCCTACAATTAAAACCAAAACAGTCTAGACAAACTACTCAAATGTATAATTACCTACAACAGGTACAGCTATACCCATCCACAAGAGGACTTGAGTACTTAAATATAATAGCTCAAACTCACTTCTAAACCCTTTCCTAAATATTAACCCACAATTCTACTAAAACAACTATCACAACATAAATAAACCACTTTATTATTTCACATATTTAATTATGTGGTCTAAAATATATAAATAAATTATATGGACATATATTTAGACAACATAATTAAACAAACCAAGTACACAACAACAATATTAAATATATAAGGTTTGGCCACCAACAATAAAAATATTTAAATGAACTTACCTGTGTAGTTGCTCCAATGGGATAATAACATTCCTTCCAAATAAATCCAGGTAGTTCAAAATCCATAGGTATCCAAAAAAAAATCCCAATAAAATGTAAAAATACAACTGTTTATCGAAAACAACGTCTACGGAAAAAAACGACTATCCATTAACCATAAAAATCCCGAAAAATATTAAAAAGGTAAATAACCGCTCCTGGAAACCCGAACAATAAAGGAAGTGTAAAATAAACATTAGTAAACACAACTAATACACACTTCCTTTAAAAAAAATAAGGTGTTTGAAACCGACGAAAATATCTTCTCCGTAAAACCTACAAAAGAGAAACAAACATTCCCACCCACCCACAAACACACAAAACGCACCTAAAAACATCACTACAAACGTTATTCAAACACTATAAAACTTTAACACACCGAAATAACAAAACACTTACAAAGCCACAAACACGGAACACAACGTAAATTATAAAACCGTATACAAACTATTACTAACACCCTAACTTCTAAAACATCAATCAATACACACTTATTACAACATTACTACTTCCAAAAAACACTTAAAACTATTTAATAATAAAGAAAATAACTCTTACCTTCTCAAACGCGAAACAGCTCCCGACCGCTACCTGGATTCGACCAAAATAACCCAAAATAACAGCGAGCGGTTACAAAATAAAAGACCCAAACAAACATAACAACTAAAAAAATACCAATAAATGCCCTAACTATTTATTTAACATTACACATTACTTTAAAAATTAGTAAAACATTAGATTAAAATACTCAAAAAGAATACCTATTTTTTTTATCAATGTGAAAATTATTTAACGTATAAAAATAAATATAATAAATAAAATATTTTTATTAATATATCAATAAAACAGTATATATTACCAAAATAAATAGATGAATATGATATAATTAATATATTGTATCTACAACATACCAAATAACATTTTAAAAAATACATATTCTAAAATGTAAACAATTTCAATATTAAATATGTAATATAAATATTAATAATTAAAATATATTAGTCATATATTTCAAAACATACAATTTCTTATAAATTCTAATAAAGTCTAAAAATTTTGAGAGTACACAATATAAATTTATAAATATTATACAGCTATATAAATCTTATTTTTTTATTTTTAATTATTTTGTGTGTTCATATATTCATGTCCAAAATATACATTAAACAAATATATATCCATTATAAAAAAAATATAACTATAATACAAATGTTGAATCTTAATTATTTTATTACATGTTTATTTCAATGATTTAATTATTAGAATATGCGTAATAATCAACAAAATTTTCTCTCTAATGAATATACATTCCAACAACTATAAAATAAATCTTATTTTCCTTTCTACTATTTAAAAAAAAAAACATTGGAATTTGCATTCTGATATAACTTCTATCTTTTATCCAACCAAAACTAAAATCTACAGATTTTGTGTAAATTAAATCCAATTAATTTAACTGTTCCTATTCAACTCTATATTTAATTCTAATATTTGCTATTTACCAAACTTAATTAACATACTACTCCCACTACATACTGAACTTAATTAATTTACTATTCTCACTCCAACCTATATTAAATAAGAGTATGTGCTGGACACTGAACTAAATTAATTTACTATTCCCACTCCAGTCTATATTTAATTAAGATAAGTGCTGGACACTAAACTTAATTAATTTACTATTCTCACTCCAACCTATTTTACATTAGAGTAGGTGCTGGACACTGAACTTAATTAATTAACTATTCCCACTCCAGTCTATATTTAAATAAGATAAGTGCTGGACACTGAACTTAATTAATTTACTATTCTCACTCCAACCTATATTTAATTAGAGTATGTGCTGGACACAGAACTTAATTAATTTACTATTCTCACTCCAAACTATATTAAATTACAGTAGGTGCTGGACAATGAACTTAATTAATTTACTATTCCCACTCCAGTCTATATTTAATTAAGATAAGTGCTGGACACTGAACTTAATTAATTTACTATTCTCACTCCAACCTATATTACATTAGGGTATGTGCTGGACACTGAACTAAAATAATTTACTATTCCCACTCTAGTCTATATTAAATTAAGATAAGTGCTGGACACTGAACTTAATAAATTTACTATTCTCACTCCAACCTATATTTAATTAGAGTAGGTGCTGGACACTGAACTTAATTAATTTACTATTCCCACTCCAGTCTATATTTAATTAAGATAACTGCTGGACACTGAACTTAATTAATTTACTATTCTCACTCCAACCTATATTACATTAGAGTAGGTGCTGGACACTTAACTTAATTAATTAACTATTCCCACTCCAGTCTATATTTAATTAAGATAAGTGTTGGACACTGAACTTAATTAATTTACTATTCTCACTCCAACCTATATTTAATTAGAGTATGTGCTGGACACTGAACATAATCAATTTACTATTCCCACTCCAGTCTATATTTACCTAAGATAAGTGCTGGACAGTGAACTTAATTAATTTACTATTCTCACTCCAACCCATATTACATTAGAGTAGGTGCTGGACACTGAACTTAATTAATTGACTATTCCCACTCCAGTCTATATTTAATTAAGATAAGTGCTGGACACTGAACTGAATTAATTTACTATTCTCACTCCAACCTATATTTTATTACAGTATGTGCTGGACACAGAACTTAATTAATTTACTATTCCCACTCCAATCTATATTTAATTAAGATAAGTGCTGGACACTGAACTTAATTAATTTACTATTCTCAGTCCAATCTATATTTAATTAGGGTAGATGCTGGACACTGAACTTAAATAATTTACTATTCCCACTCTAGTCTATATTTAATTAAGATAAGTGCTGGACACTGAACATAATTAATTTACTATTCTCACTCCAACCTATATTAAATTAGAGTAGGTGCTGGATACTGAACTTAATTAATTTACTATTCCCACTCCACTCTATATTTAATTAACAAAACTGCTGGACACTAAACTTAATTAATTTCCTATTCTCACTCCAACCTATATTTAATTATAGTATGTGCTGGACACTGAACTGAATTAATTTACTATTCCCACTCCGATCTATATTTAATTAATATAAGTGCTGGACACTGAACTTAATTAATTTACTATTCTCACTCTAAACTATATTAAATTACAGTAGGTGCTGGACAATGAACTTAATTAATTTACTATTCCCACTCCACTCTATATTTAATTAAGATAAGTGCTGGACACTGAACTTAATTAATTTACTATTCTCACTCCAACCTATATTAAATTAGGGTAGGTGCTGGACACTGAAATAAATTAATTTACTATTCCCACTCCAGTCTATATAAAATTAAAATAAGTGCTGGACACTGAACTTAATTAATTTCCTATTCTCACTCCAACCTATATTTAATAATAGTATGTGCTGGACACTGAACTGAATTAATTTACTATTCCCACTCCAATCTATATTTAACCCCTTCAGTGCCCGCCCCTTTCCCCGCCCAGTGCCGGCCGTTGCATTAGCGGGCGGGGTCTATGACGAGCTGGACTCGTCATGGGCACAGCGCCACCGCGGCCCATGACGAGTCCAGCTCGTCATGGGCACTGAAGGGGTTAATTAAGATAAGTGCTGGACACTGAACTTAATTAATTTACTATTCTCACTCCAAACTATATTAAATTACAGTAGGTGCTGGACAATGAACTTAATTAATTTACTATTCCCACTCCAGTCTATATTTAATTAAGATAAGTGCTGGACAGTGAACTTAATTAATTTACTATCCTGACTGAAATCTATATTTAATTATGAGATTTGTTAAATTCTAAAATATATTTAAATTTTCTAAAAAAAATGTTTTTTAAATTAAAAAATATCTAAACATTTTAAATTAACTTCCCACCCTTATCCCCTATAACCCAACATTCCGCTCCTAAAATTATTTGTAAAATTCTAAATTAAAGTTACAATTTCTAAATTATTTTAATAAAAAATTAACAAATATATAAACATTTTTAAAACACTTCCCACCCTTATCCCCTATTAACCAACATCCCACTCCTAAAATTATTAGTAAAATTCTTAATTTATTTTACAATTTCAAATTATTTTTTTTTGTTTAAATTAACAAATATATAAAAAAAATTAAAACACTTCCCACCCTTATCCCCTATCAACCAACATCCCGCTCCGAAATATATTAGTAAAATTAGAAATTTAATTTACAATTTATACATATTTTTAATAAAAAATTAACAAATATATAAACATTTTTAAAACACTTCCCACCCTTATCCCCTATAAACCAACATCCCAATCCTAAATTTTTTTCTAAAATTCTAAATTTAATTTACAATTTCTAAATTAATTTTTAAAAATGTAAAACAATACATAAACATTTTTAAAACACTTCCCACCCTTATCCCCTATAAACCAACATCCCACTCCTAAAGTTTTTTGTACAATTCTAAATTTAATTTACAATTTCAAAATAAATATTTTTAAAAATTAACAAATAAATAAACATTTTTAAAACACTTCCCACCTTTATCCCCTATAAACCAATATCCCGCTCCTAAAATTATTTGTAAAATTCTACATTTAATTTACAATTTCTCAATTAATTTTTTTTAAAAATTAAACAATATATAAACATTTTTAAAACACTTCCCACCCTTATCCCCTATAAACCAACATCCCGCTCCTAAAATTATTTCTAAAATTCTAAATTTAATTTACAATTTCTAAATAAATTATTTAAAAATGTAAACAATATATCAACATTTTTAATACATTTCCCACCCTTATCCCCTATAAACCAACATCCCGCTCCTAACATTTTTTTTTAAATTCAAAATTTAATTTACAATTTCTAAAAATTTTTTTTTAAAAATTAACAAATATATAAACATTTTTAAAACACTTCCCACCCTTATCCCCTATAAACCAACATCCCGCTCCTAAAATTATTTTTAAAATTCTACATTTAATTTACAATTTCTAAATTTTTTTTTTTTTTAATTAAACAATATATTAACATTTTTAAAACACTTCCCACCCTTATCCCCTATAAACCAACATCCCGCTCCTAAAATTAAATATACATTTCACATTTTAAATAAAATTTACTAATTAAATTTTACAATATATTAAAAAAATAAATTAACTTTTTTTAAACACTCCCCACCCTTATCCCCTATAACCCAACATCCCACCCCTAAAACAATATAAATATTTCTCATATTATATACATTTTAACTATTTATACAAACAACTTCAAAATATTTACTAAACACACAATGACGATATTTTCACATGTCGATATTATTACTAACGATATTACTTACATCGACATTTAAGTAAAAAAAAAAAAACGATATTTTTCACATCGATATTATCTATTTCGATATTTTGTACATTCGATATTTTTGACTCGATATTTATGTCCCTCGATATTAAAAAGTCGATATATAGACTGCTCACCGTTTCAGCCATTTGCATCCATGGCAGATGTGGACCTGGGGCAATCCAGGTGCTTGTATATGAGTCTAGTGGAAGTGATCCAGAGCAGAATTGCATATAGAGTTTCCTGTCAAGGGGGATGGTGATGATTTCAAAATATTGCTCATAGAAACCAGTAATTTTAAAATTCATAAATTCCAAGGTTAGGCGTCCCCACGAGGAGCTAGTGACTGAGCCCTGGCCTACCCAATTTCAATAGTTTCTTAAGTGCATCTTTGTTAAAGGGCGATAAATGGTCCTTATTGTCCAAGGGGCCCTCTAGACCTAATGCTCTTAGAAAGAATTTCGTTTTGCGAATCCAGCCAATCTTACTGGAAAGGTTGAGTGTGACCACTTCATCAGGGATGCAGCGTACAAGGACAACTCCGGGCTGGTCCTAATATGCAGCCAGAATAGTAGGGGCCGTAGCTGGGCCTTTTCCACAATGGTGGCTCTATTTGTGTCAAGTCTTAGTGGATGGAGTGGAGTGCTCTGTGGTAGAGAAACAAGAGACCTGAGGAACTTGTCCTCCAAATTCAGTATACTTTCAAATCCCCATAATTCTGCTCCATATAGCGCTGTACCCACAGCTTTAGCCTCATAGATCTGACTTGGGGCTGCCACTGGTTTAGTAAAAGAGATGCTATGTTCCTTAAGCCAGGCCCCAACAATTTGTCTGTGCTTGAGCGTCTGCTTTTCTACATGGGGTTTTGATGACATATCTTTGGAGATGGTAATTCTCAAGTAGTCAAAAGTATTCACCTTCTCCAGGTGGACCTCTCCAGTGTTAGTTTACCCCTAAATGACTTGTGGGGGTTGAAGAGAAGGAGCTTCGTCTTTAGGGTGCTAATCTCCAAACCCCGTAAATCGCATAAGGATTTAAAATGATTCATGAGGAGTTGGAGTCTACTTGGTATTTTCGATACTAGCAGAGTATCATCAGTGAATAATCGAGTTGCCACTTTTTCTCCCTCTATGGTTGAGGCATCCACTGGAACTTCTGAAAGATGCTGAACTACACCATTCACAAAAAAGAAAAAAAGTGTGGGAGCCAGGACACAGCCCCAGTGTACCCCTCATTTAATTACTATCAGGTCTGAAAGCTGGCCTTGAAAGCCCCAGCGCACCCTAGCAAAGTTTGCCTCATGGAGTCGTATAATGACTGATAAAATCTCCTTGGGAAGGCTCATATTGTTTAAAATCTGCCAGAGTTTACTCCTGGGGACAAGATCGAAGGCGGTCTTTAGGTTGATGAAGGCTACGTAGAGACTCCCACGACCCAAGACCATGACCTTCCAGGCAAGGAGCAGAAAACGAAACACTTGATCAATGGTGCTCATCGACTATCTAAAACCAGCCTGGAATGAGGAGAGTATGTTGTATTCGCTCATCCAATCCTAGACCTTAACCCCTTCAGTGCCCATGACGAGATAGTCTTGTCATGGAGCGCGGTTGCGCTGTGCCCATGACGAGACTATCTCGTCATGAACCCCGCCCATTAATGCATCGCCCGGCACAGGGCGTGGAAAGGGCGGGGCACTGAAGAGGTTAAGGTGGAATGCCTGTGCAAAGACCTTTTGGATACAATCTATCAAACTGATTGGCCTATAATTGCCAGGTTGAGCTCTGTCGCCTTTCTCATACAGTGGGATCACCTTTGCTCTCTTCCAAGAATTGGGCATTTGGGCCCCTGCGGCTATGGCATTAGCCAAGGCCAAGATGTAGTTTGCCCAATTCTTGCTCTCATTTTTTAACACGTCACCTGGAATACATTGGAATTAATACAAGTCATGATTCAGTTTGGAGAGAAGAAGTCATTTACTGGAGCAGGGGCCTAGCCATAGGAGGCTTCCTCTCTTTCAGGTGAACTAGGCCCAGAATAAAGCAGTGAGAAGTGATCGTGCCACGTGGTGGTAGAGATATTGTTGGTAGAGAGAGGAGGCCTGTTGGCAAACCCCCCCTAGCTACAAGGAACCAGAACTTCTGCAAGTCCTTGCTTTCACAGGACTCCATAATCAGGGCCCATCTACCTTTATTCCACTCCCTTTTGGCCCTTTTTTGAGCTGATTTATACCTTCTCCTCAGATCCCTCACTAGAATCAGATTGTTTTCTCTGATTGCCTGGAATTGTTGTTGTCTGGTGGCTCTACATTCCTTATTGTACCATGCCAACTGCGGTCTTCTGTTCAGGGCAGATTTACATTGGCTCTCCAGTTCTTGGAAGAGCTTGGCTAACTGCTCAAACAGTTGAGTGTGGCAATCCCTAATCTTGTCCCACCCTCCTGGATGATCCAAAAACTTTGGAGCTTTGTTATCGGTGAACACCCAAAATATTGATTCCAAAATATCGACTGCCCAGAATATCGAAGTTAAAATATAGAGTGGACAGAATATCGAATCATCAAAATATAGATAGGTCAGAATATTGAAATTGGGGCACAAAATATCGATTTCCATAATATAGAATTAAAAAATATAGAATTCCATAATATCGAATTTTAAAATATAGATTACCATAATATCGAATTTAAAAATATAGATTACCATAATATCGAATTTTTTTAGTGTTATGTTTTGTAGTATATGTGTTAAAATTATGTATTATTTTTGTAATGTATGTTTAATTTATTTAAACTAATGAATGTTATGTAATTTAATTTTTGCGTAATTTAATTCCGTAGAGGGTTGTGGGTTTATAGGGGAATAGGGTGGGAAGTAATTTAATTATGCTTAATTAAATGTTAATTGTATTTATATGTTTTGATAATTAATTGATTGATCATTAATTATTAATTGGCAATTAATGTTTATTAATTGGTAATTAATTTCTATTAATTGATTAATTGATAATTATGTTAATTATATTTTTTATTATTAGGAGCAGGTTGTGGGTTTGTAGTGGAATTGGGTGGGAAGTAATTTAATTGTAATAAAGTAAATAATTATTTTTTTATTTATGTGTATTGATAATTAATTGATAATTAATTATTAATTGGTAATTAATTTGTATTAATGGGTACATAATTTGTATGAATTGCTAATAATTTTTTATTAATTGCAAAATTATTTTTAATAATTTATTAATTGATAATGTTAATTGTATTTTGTATTATTGGGAGTGGGTTGTGGGTTTATAGGGGAGTTGGGTGGGAAGTAAATTAATTGTAATAAAGTAAATAATATTTTTTTATTTATGTGTATTGATAATTGATAATTAATTATTAATTGGTAATTAATTTGTATTAATTGGTAATTCATTTTTATTAATTGCTAATTAATTTTTTTCAATGGTAATTAATTGTTATTAATTGGTGATTATTTTTAATTACCTTTTTATTGGTATTGATAATTAATGTAATCTTATTTTAAAAATAAATCATTACTTTCCCTACCTTTGCACTCTCAGGAGTGGGAATAGTATTGTTTACCATCCCGCTATCCAACTCTTTCCCTACTGTTGCACTCACTTGAGTGGGAATAGTAATTTTTACCCTCCTGCTATCCAACGCTTTCCCTACTGTTACACTCTTTGGAGAGGGAATAGTAATTTTTACCCCTACACTATCCAGCGTTTTCCCTACTGTTGCATTCACTGGAGTGGGAATAGTAATTTGTACCCCTACGCTATCCAACGCTTTCCCTACTGTTGCACTCACTGGAGTGGGAATAGTAATTTTTCCCTTCTTGCTATCCAACGCTTTCCCTATGTTGCACTCTCTGGAGTGGGAATAGTACATTTTATCCTTCCGCTATCCAACGCTTTCCCTACTGTTGCACTCTTTGGAGTTGGAATAGTAATTTTTACCCCTACGCTATCCAACGTTTTCCCTACTGTTGCACTCACTGGAGTGGGAATAGTAATTTTTACCCCTACGCTATCCAACGCTTTCCCTACTGTTGCACTCACTGGAGTGGGAATAGTATTTTTTACCCTCCTGCTATCCAACGCTTTCCCTACTGTTACACGCCCCGCCTCCCCTCGCCTCTAGCCCGGAAGAACGTGAAATGTCATCGCGATCTCCCTCCACAACAACCGGGAGCACCCGTGGTGGAACGGGGAGAATGCGGAAGAAGAGGGGCGTCTGAGGTGGAGAGGTAGGCAGAGGGTAGCGTTTTGGCCAAGTATATAGTGCACATTAGTAAATATTCAGTCAGTGCATACACAGAAAATACAGTACTTGATTGTTTAAAAAGAAGTTAAAAATGAGGTACCAGCAGAGCAGTCTTTCAGTTTGAATGCTAGGTACACAATGCGCGTCCAACGCTTTCCCTACTGTTGCACTCTCTGGAGTGGGAATAGTAAATGTTATCCTCCCGCTATCCAACGCTTTCCCTACTGTTGCACTCTTTGGAGTGGGAATAGTAATTTTTACCCCTACGCTATCCAACGTTTTCCCTACTGTTGCACTCACTGGAGTGGGAATAGTAATTTTTACCCCTACGCTATCCAACGCTTTCCCTACTGTTGCACTCACTGGAGTGGGAATAGTAATTTTTACGCTCTCACTATCCAACAAAATCTCTACTTTTTTTACATTACTTTTATTATGTTTACATTTTAAGCTTTTTTATATTATATTATGTATGTTTTATTTAATTATTTTTAATATTTAATTACTTTTATATGATTTTTAATACATTTAAAAAATTCGATAATTTAGCTAACTATATTTCAACATTCTGGTGCCGATCACGATCCGGTAAAAAATGTCCCCGTGCGACTCGTATCGGGTCTTTTTACCGTACGAATCGTACAAGTGCCGTACGAACTGGCAATCACGATTCGCATGGTAAAAAGTCCATACGAACCGCACTGGGAATCATTCCCCACACGTCCTCGGGTCGGAAAATGTGTCCGACACGTCCTCGGACGATTTACCTTACAAACGTGAAAAGCCAAGTCCGACCGAGGAATCACGATCCATCCCGTGCATCCGAGCGTACAACCGTATGGAAAAAACACCGTCCGCACCGAACTCCTATAGCAACCATGGAGACATGTGCCCGCATACGCGCCCAACACTCCCCCCAGCCCCCGTACGTCCGACACGTACCCCCGTGTATGTATACCCCCACCCGTCCAGGTACACCCCAGTACGTTCAAGTCGTACCCCCACCCCTGTACGTGTCGTACCACCGTCTATGTACACACCAGTACGTTCGAGCTCCACCCCCACCCCAGTACGTGTCATACCCCCCGTGTACCTACACCCCAGTACGTTCCAGTCGTACCCCCACCCCAGTACGTGTCGTACCACCGTCCATGTACACCCCAGTACGTTCCAGTCGTACCCCCACCCCAGTACGTGTCGTACCACCGTGAACCTACACCCCAGTACGTTCCAGTCGTACCCCCACCCCAGTACGTGTCGTACCACCGTGAACCTACACCCCAGTACGTTCCAGTCGTACCCCCACCCCAGTACGTGTCGTACCACCGTGAACCTACACCCCAGTACGTTCCAGTCGTACCCCCACCCCAGTACGTGTCGTACCACCGTGAACCTACACCCCAGTACGTTCGAGCCCCACCCCCACCCCAGTACGTGTCATACCCCCCGTGTACCTACACCCCAGTACGTTCCAGTCGTACCCCCACCCCAGTACGTTGTCCCAGGGTGTATTCCTTCCTCTGTGTACCCAGCTTTCTTCCCTGCAGGGTGTTCCCAATGTTTAGCGCAGAGCTGTGTCTACATGAGCTGTGTGTGTGACGGAGCCCTTCTACTTTGGCCATGCATGCAGGGCCATGTCTCCACCTGCAACAATCGTGGAATCCTTGGTGATCACTGTACTTGTGTGTGGAGTCTGTTGACATGAGTTCATGGGGACATGTTCCCTTGTAGCCAGTATGCATGTGGATAATTCTGGCCTCACACACATGTGTTACACCCCTCCTGTCTCAGGGCACTGCTGGGAGTGATAGGCACCCACCCCTCCTGTCTCAGGGCACTGCTGTTAGTGATGGGCACCCACCCCTCCTGTCTCAGGGCACTGCTGGGAGGACTCTGCACACACCCCTCCTGCCTCAGGGCACTGCTGGGAGGACTCCACACCCACCCCTCCTGTCTCAGGGCACTGCTGGGAGGACTCCACACCCACCCCTCCTGTCTCAGGGCACTGCTGGGAGTGATAGGCACCCACCCCTCCTGTCTCAGGGCACTGCTGGGAGGACTCCACACCCACCCCTCCTGTCTCAGGGCACTGCTGGGTGGACTCTGCACACACACCTCCGATTTCAGGATATGTACGCTTGGAACATACACGGTGGGGGTACGCTCAATGCATTCGAGGTGAGGGTACGAGTCTACTTACACTGGTGTGGTGGGGGTACGCTCCATGCATACGCGGGTGAGGGTACGGGTCGTACTTACACTGTTGGGGTGTGGGGTACGCTCCTTGCATACGCGGGTGAGGGTACGGGTCGTACTTACACTGTTGGGCTGGGGGGTACGCTCCTTGCATACGCGGGTGGGGGTACGGGTCGTACTTACACTGTTGGGGTGGGGGTACGCTCCATGCATACGCGGGTGGGGGTACGGGTCGTACTTTCACTGTTGGGGTGGGGGGTGCGCTCCTTGCATACGGGGTGAAGGTAGGGTCCGTACATATCCGTCCCCACGCTATGTGATGCTTGTGCGGCCCGTACCCAGGCCTTTGCCACGTGGGTGTGATCCGTCCCGCCATTGTTGGGGTGACGTGTGTGGGCGTGGTCCGACTCGTACCCACGCTCTTCAGGCGTGGGTACGGGACGTACCTGTCTGGTTGTGTTGCCGGTTCGCGTGGTGACGGACTTCCGTTGTGGCGGTCGCTGGCTTATCAGGACACGCCCCCACCCCCTCGTGGTGACCAGGGCATGGGAGTCAGGTATGTCCAGGCCATGTGTGGTGTGTGACTTATGTGGTTGTTTTGTGGCCTGCCCTGGTCCTGCCACCCCCACCCCACCCCACTTTCCCCCCTCCCTTAGTTATTCTGACTTTCTGCGGTGTCTGCGTCGTAACCTGTAGAGGAGGTGGACTGCTATGAGGGCAGGGATGACTCGTAGGTTCGGGTCCATGTCTGTCCGTCGCGTACTGGTACTCCTTGATCGCGTCGTCCTGTCGCGTATGGGTCCTCCTTGATCGCGTCGTCCTGTCGCGTACGGGTCCTCCTTGGTCGCGTGGTCCTGTGTGTCCGTCGCGTACTGGTCCTCCTTGTTCGCGTCGTCGTCTGTCCGTCGCGTACTGGTGGTCCTTGTTCGCGTCGTCCTGATTTCCCGGCAGTTTTTGGCTGCTGCAAAATATTCACCGTGCGGGATGACGTCGGTGCGAATCGTGATTCCTGGGTCGTGAATGGCTGGCTGCGAGCGTCCCGACGTCAGGTCGGCGCTTTTCCGGATCGCATTGGTAGGTTTTTTTGGGTCGGTCGGGCTTTTTTACGATTCGTACGGTACTGGTGTACCCGTGCGAATCGTAATTCCTTGTTTGTAAAAATTGACGACCGGGTACGCGTCGGACGGAGATTGTGCTCCGTCCGACGGTTCGTACCCGGTTTTTGCCGGATCGTGATCGGCACCTCTATATTTTGGAATCGATATTTTAGTACTTACCTGTTTGTAGATAGGGAGTCGATATTCCGTCTTTCTATATTTTGGCGTCGATATTTTGTGTAGTCGATATTTTGTCTCTCGATATTAAGTCACTGAACCGTTGTTATCTGAAGGTTCTGCTTGATGAATTTTAGCTTTTATTCATAGCCACCTGGGGCCACTTAAGGCGATGGTCGTCATTAGAAGGAAATATCTCCTTTGACTACATTTTCATTTTGCTCTTTCACAAGGAACACATCTGCACACAAAGGTGCTGATTAAGTGCCGTACAAACTGCCAAGTACGATTCGCATGGGAAAAAGTCCATACGAATCGCATTGGGAATTATTCCCCACACGTCCTCGGGTCGGAAAATGTGTCCGACACGTCCTCGGATGATTTACCGTGCAAATGTGAAAAGTGAAGTCCGACCGCGGAAGTACGA
This sequence comes from Triturus cristatus, assembly GCF_964204655.1. Lineage (NCBI taxonomy): Eukaryota > Metazoa > Chordata > Amphibia > Caudata > Salamandridae > Triturus > Triturus cristatus. Next base: position 1,015,754,638 of record NC_140583.1, on the reverse strand, counting down.
TCCATCCCGTGCGTCCGATGTTACAACCGTATGGAAAAAACACCGTCCGCACCGAACTCCCATAGGAACCATGGAGACATGTGCCCGCATATGCGCCCAACACTCCCCCCAGCCCTCCTATGTACGAGTCGAATCCCCACCATGTATGTACACCCGTGTATGTACGAGACGTACCCCCACCCGTGAATGTATGGAGCCTACCCCCACCCCAACCGTGTATGTACGACTCGTACCCTCACCCGCATACGTATGGAGCGTACCCCCACCCCAACAGTGTATGTACGACCCGTACCCTCACCCGCGTATGCATGGAGCATACCCCCACCCCAACCGAGTATGTACGTACCGTACCCCCACCCCAACCGTGTATGTATGACCCGTACCCGCACCCGCGTATGTATGGAGCGCACCCCCACCCCAACCGTGTATGTACGGACCGTACCCCCACCCCAACCGTGTATGTACGACACGTACCCACACCCGCGTATGCATGGAGCGTACCCCCACCCCAACCGTGTATGTACGGACCGTACCCCCACCCCAACCGTATATGTACGACCCGTACCCTCACCTGCGTATGTATGGAGCCTACCCCCACCCCAACCATGTATGTACGACCCGTACCCTCACCCACGTACGTATGGAGCACACCCCCACCCCAACCGTGTATGTACGGACCGTACCCCCACCCCAACCGTGTATGTACGGACCGTACCCCCACCCCAACCGTGTATGTACGACCCGTACCCTCACCTGCGTATGCATGGAGCGTACCCCCACCCCAACCGTGTATGTACGTACCGTACCCCCACCCCAACCGTGTATGTACGACCTGTACCCTCACCCGCGTACGTATGGAGCGTACTCCCACCCCAACCGTGTATGTACGACCCGTACCCTCACCCGCGTACGTATGGAGTGTACCCCCACCCCAACCGTGTATGTACGACCCGTACCCTCACCCGCGTATGTATGGAGCGTACCCCCACCCCAACCGTGTATGTACGACCCGTACCCTCACCCGCGTACGTATGGAGCGTACCCCCACCCCAACCGTGTATGTACGACCCGTACCCTCACCCACGTACGTATGGAGCTCACCCCCACCCCAACCGTGTATGTACGGACCGTACCCCAACCCCAACCGTGTATGTACGACACGTACCCACACCCGCGTATGCATGGAGCGTACCCCCACCCCAACCGTGTATGTACGGACCGTACCCCCACCCCAACCGTGTATGTACGACCCGTACCCTCACCCGCGTACGTATGGAGCGTACCCCCAACCGTGTATGTACGACCCGTACCCTCACCCGCGTACGTATGGAGCGCACCCCCACCCCAACCGTGTATGTACAGACCGTACCCCCACCCCAACCGTGTATGTACGACCCGTACCCTCACCCGCGTACGTATGGAGCGTACCCCCACCCCAACCATGTATGTACGACCCGTACCCTCACCCGCGTACGTATGGAGCGCACCCCCACCCCAACCGTGTATGTACGAACCGTACCCCCAACCCAACATTCTAAGTACGTAGCGCACCCCAGGCCCCAACACCAGCATTTTCACACAACATCGCGCATGTACAAGTCGTACCAAGCCAGACACAAGGACAGCACTGTACAACAAAATTCCCGAAGCACACACCGTACACACGCTAAAAACACACGTACACAACCAGGACAAAGCAAAACAACACAAGAATACACCATTCGAATGGCACAAAGCCGCAAAACATGTCCAACAAGCACAAAAACAACACATTCACTGACCTGCAACTGCCAAAATCCCAAACAGAGGCCCAAAACACAACCACTCCTTATAACACACCCACTCAAACTTCAAACACAGCCACACCCACCAATGGACTAATAAAAAGGGCCCACAGACACAAACCATGAGCCTTTGCAACAGACTCACTGCTGCCAGACCCACAGACAACCTACAGCACCATACTTGAACCTTTACTACACCTTACACTTGCACACCTTCACACACCCACCTTCACAAACACCCCCTCATCACATTCACACACACACCTGCACAACCACACCCACACACCCACAACCATCCACACCAACAGCCCTCACCATGCCCACTAACAAGAATCCAAAGTTCACTAGCCGAGAGTTGGAGGTCCTTGTCGATGAAATCCTCAGAGTTGAGCCACACCTCTTTGGAACATTGGTCAGACAGACCAGCATTTCAGAAAAAACAGCCATGTGGCAGACGATTGTCGATGCTGTGAATGCTGTTGTGTCCACCAGAAGGACCAGGCATGAATGCCAAGCCAGGTGGTACGATCTGCGGAGGAGGGTCCGAGCCAAAATGACCGACGACCACAACCAGGCCAACGTCACTGGAGGAGGGCCGCCCCGCAGACGCGTACAATACCATCCCTGGGAGGAGAGGGTGATGGCCATACTGCCGGTGGTGGCAGTGGACGGATTAGAAGGACTCCGAGACCCGGGTGAGTACACAAACAACTCACCTCACATGTGGGAAAACGTCATCCACATCCAAACTCACAATCAGGCACGCAACCACCCCAAGCTATCGCATGACTCAACCACACTCCATGAACACGCACATGCCACTGGCGCCACCATGCCGCATGCACCCAGCTGGACTATGCAAAGTCACAGGCCACAGAAAACACCAACACAAGACACGGTAAGCCGGATGGCGGGAGTGTGGGCCCCAAAAATCACATAGTGCAACTCAGAAGCAGACAACAATGCCCTCTGCCCATATGGCCTAGGTCACAGCCAGACAAACAGTGTGTACCCACACAGGAAAGACTTGCCAGCAAATGGCGGACGCCTTGCATTAAGACATGGGGGTGACGGCACGTTTGTGCACATGACAGCAGCTAATGAACAGCCAACACTGTGAAAGAGTGGCAGCACACACCACCACAGCAGCAGCGCAGACACAGACACTACACCCAATGGGTGCCTGGAGATCAGAAACAAACTCACATCAACAAGCCAAGGGCCAGTCAAAGATCTGCAAAAAGTGTGTGCCTAGGAAGCTGGGCTGAGGTGACAGAGGGTGACACACAGAGGGAGGGAGAGGGGGACAGAGAGGGAGGGAGACACAGGGAGACGGACAGAGGGAGGAGGCTGACACAGGGAGGGACGGATAGGGGGACAGAGAGGGAGTGAGAAAGGGAGACACAGGGAGACCAATTCAGCCTTGGGGGGTGTGGGAATGTCTGCTCGTCAGTAGGTGGACTGCGTGCATGTAGACAAGGGTGGCCAGTGCCTGAATCCCCCTCTCTTCTCCATGGCAAAACACTGGGCCATGTCTCAACCTCTGCACGTTCTGAGGGTTACTGGGTTGCCCCATTATCGTTAATGGTCAACCTCTGCACGAGCACAACGCCAGCTACCTGCATTACATAAGTGTGTGGAACAACTCCCTGTGCCCACGTACAGTGCAACACGGAAGGCGCCAATGCATGGCTCGCCACACCTGCTCACTCCACTGCTGACTGCAGTCACAATTGACGCAGCAAGTAAGACTGTGCCACACATAGGTAAAGTCTCAAAAGCTGTGGCCAAGGGACATACCCATTCACAAGTGCACTGTGAGTGGGAAGCAAGACATATCCAAATTCCCTGAGGAAATGTGCCAACTTAGAAACGAATGAAACATGGATGTTGCATGGAACAAAATTAACATTGTCTCTCTCACACACAGGTCAACGTCGTGGATCAACCCCCAACACTGGGGGGGAAGACTCACAGGACCCGGCTCTGCAGGATGACGGACCCACCGGCAGCGACAACTCTCACCACTCTGTGGACGAACCCGACCCCGACCAACCTGGCCCCTCTGGTGTCCAACCACCTGCAGCACCTGCGTCAGGTACAACTGGGCCGACCACCACCCCCACTTCTGCCACATCCCAGGAGACACCGAGGATCCCTGCCCCACCACCACAATGCAGCCAGGCTGGCCAGGAGGGACACGGTGTACCGGGCACCCAGGAGGAGGCAGGCGACAACGCCAATGCCACCACTCAGGGGTCCCGGAGACCCGATGTGCCAACAAGTGCAGGCCAGGTGCAAGTGGGCAGGGGTGGTGGGAGTGGAGGATGGCGGAGGCGCGAGCCTGACCAGTTGGCTGCGGAACCGTTATATTCCCATGTCAGAAACATCCTGGACACATACCGGCAGGACACCACGGGCATGGCCCAGGTTGTGTCCATCCTCGAGGAGATCAAGACCCAGCAGGCCCAGCAACATGCGGAGCAACATGCCTGTCTAATGCGACACCAAGGGCGGATGGAGGACAGACAGGCTGAGCTCGTGACGGTGTTCACAGGAATTCACAGTACACTCCGTCGGATAGCCGACAACATGGGCAACCCTCCCTGTGCCACCAGGCGTAGAACATCACCACCCACAGGGAGGGATAAGGAGGAGGAGGAGTCATCCGATGGAGCATCCCAAACATCGTCACGGCCTGCTTCTGAGGGTCCCCGCAGGAGGGCGGGTCGTCCACGGAAAAGACCGTGAGGGTCAGCGCAACAGCACCATCTCCCAGGACACCTGGCCTGGCACCTGGCCCACTGGACCAACAGCAGCACTGCAGCAAAAGACATTCTCTGCCACATGGACTTGCTGGTCACTGTCTGACCAATGTTGACAAAGACTGTGGCATGGACTCTGAGGATTTCCAATGGCAAGGACACCAACTCCCCTAGTGAACTTTGGATTCCACACACCCGGAAAGCCCCTCATGTCATACCCCCCCCCACGTACCCCAACAAAAATAAAAAGTTACACGATTAAGAGATGATGCCTACATTTAGAATTATTACCTTACATGTGTCTTGTAAAGTCTAACCATGCCTGAGTTCTCATTTGACTTCAACCATCCACACCCTGGGGCCTGAGTCTGGCACAGGACAAACATGGGTCACAATGTATTATGCAACACAGACATGGAGCACCATACACACCCATGATGGGCCCAACCAGCTGAGGGGGTGGCTGCACAACCGTGCCGACAGACATATTGAGTACAGCGACAGCCATGCGCAGAGCTCAGGGATCATGTGGAGTGTCCTGGGGGGCACCCAGGTATGTGTGGACAGGTGGCAGAACCATGTCCTGCAAGCTTGAGTCAGGTGGATGCAGAGAATGGTGGCCTGCCCAACGTTGGATGCATGGGGATGGCACATGTCACAATACCCACACAGTCATGGACATCATGCACAATACACAGTCTAATCCCACACAAACAGCTTGCATCTTGCTACTCGACACATAGACACATAGCCACTATCAGGGAAAACCATGCCAGACATGCCGTATGCACCGTGGCAACACACCAGCATTGACTGAGAAGAGGCACCTTGGAGGCATAGGGACACCTTTATTATTCATGTATTCGGGAATGCAGAGGCAATTCGGAGTACACATAAACAGGTCATGTGGAGTAACATGTGGGTCCAACACTGGAACCCCCCTTCTGCAGCACAAATGCGTGATAGCCATGGAACTGGCACACAAGTGTCGGCTAACAGCTAAACACCCCCTGCTGCTCACGGAGAGGCTGCCATACACCATTGATCCTCTGATGTGGAAGTCCCACACCATGTCAAGCAAATGCAAACCGTATGTGTCCGAGGGCAGTGTTACACACATTGATGCCATCATCACAATCCACTATCCCATCACAGATGACTGGCAACAAGTCTGACCATCTATTCAGGTCTACCCAGCTACATGTCATGTGTCCCATGGTGATGCGACATGTCTGCAGAGGAACCAAACATTGACAGGGGCAGTGTGCACACATCATAAACAACTGCCACACCCAATACACCCCTGATGCATCCCTTACCCTAAGGAGACTTCCAAACTTGTCCGTGCGTGTAACGCTGAGTCAGCACACGATGACGTGTCCATGAGGAATAGCAGTGCCACAACAATGCAACCAGCAGACAGCATGCGCAAGTACCTGGGGATGAGAGACATACAAAGCACAGCCACTTGCATGTGCATGTACTCGACACATGTAAGGATGACAACATGCTAGGTCACAATCATGACTGGGGTAATACACTCATCACTGGCACCATCACTCCAGTGACACATCCAAACACACCTCTGACTCACGTGGCATACATGCAGATGGACACACACATCGCAACACATGCCACACGGGGACCAATGCGTGCACACACAGACACTGGTACTCACCACTAAGCAAAGAAGTCGCGTATGAGCCGACTCCGGATGTCCTCTTGCGGAACCACATCCTCAACATCACGAGCCCCATTGCCAAGCCCTTCGTCCTCCACGGGTGGATGGTCCTGATCATCTTGATCCAGGATGAGTGGCACAGCTTTCTCAACTGCTATGTTGTGCAGCATGCAGCAGACCATGAAGATTTTGCAGACCTTCGCCGGGGCATATGGGAGGGCGCCGCCGGTCTTGTGGAGGCATCTGAATCGGCTCTTCAGGAGGCCAAATGTCCTCTCTATCACTCGCCTTGTCCGGCCATGGGCGGTGTTGTAGCGGAGCTGGGCCGGCGTGATGGGGTTGCGGAGAGGTGTGATCAGCCAGCGTCCCCTACATGGAAACATCATGGACAACAGTGGGTCAGGAGAAGCAGTAAGACAGGGAGATGGCGTTAAATACAGGACTGCCAGAGTGTACCCACCATCAACACATGCTCGTTCGTTGCGCAGCTGCGTCATCATTTCAGGCACCCTGCTACGCCTCATGATGTAGGCATCGTGTGCTGATCCTGGAAAACGAGCACAGACATGTGAAATCACCATGTTGGACAGACACACCACAAGGGCATTGATGGAGTGGTAGTGCTTGCGATTCCTGTACGCTACCACCTGTGCCTGTGGTGGTACCAAAGCCACATGTGTCCCATCTATGGACCCAATGACATGGGGCATCCCTCCCAGGGCATAGAATCCACGCTTGACCCCAGTCAACAGTTCAGGAGTAGGGAAATGGATGAACTCATCCAGGTAAAGCAACATGGCCTCTAAGAAATCATGCAGCACACGGCTGAACATGCTCTGGGACATGCCACCAACATGAGCTATGGTATATTGAAAGGTACCCGTGGCAAGAAAATGTAGGGCTGCCATTACCTTCAGCTTGGGTGTCAGTGCCGTAGGATACCTGTGCAGCGGTTGCAGGTGTGGTGCCAGCCTCGCCGTCAACTCCTCAATCAACGGTTGGGGGAAGCGGTAGCACCGGATACAGTCATTCTCCCGCATGTCAGCCAAGTCCGGAATTGGTCGGGGAAGAGGCGGCGCTCTGCAGTAATTTGGAAGTGACAAGGAAGAGTGAGTGCACTACAACAACAATTTTTTTGTACTGAGCACATGTTAATCTGTCAATACACATATGCGACATACGGAGTCAGGTATGTGCCACATGCCCTGGACACGTAGTGCTGCCAGGTGACACTCCTACCAAGACCCAGCTACACACGGAGATTGTGAACCTCCACATGCCATGGCATGGGATTAGCTGTGTCCCAGTGTAAGTGAACAGCCAGACGCAACACAGGAGTGACATATATCAACACATCAGCAGAAGTAGGATTTCGATTTCAGAGACTGGTAGCGGAACAGTAGAGCCACAGGTCACACGACATCACACTAGGACAGCCCACACACCTTGCCAATAAGGTGTACATGTATTGACTCACCACACATTCATTGAGAGGATGCAGACATGTCCTTGTTACGCTACTCCGTGTCGCATGCATACATACGCACCTCACATCCGATACCACATGTGGCCTGGTGTGCGTAACAGTGTGCCATGTTGGTTGCTGCAACAGCTGATGCATTTAAGGGAGCACCAACATCAAGCTAATGGGAACACCCCACACATACATGACATAGACACATCGTGCACCGTGGGTAGTCCCATGTCTGGTGTGGTAACTCCTGTAGCGGGCATCAGGGGACACTTGCGTGTGTTGTTGACTGTGCCATGCCAGTGACGCTCATCCCAAGTGTGCAGTACGACATGCACACATGTCAAAGGAGTTAAGGGCATGCCTGGCACACATTGCACCGTCACACATAACATCTGTACTAAGCCTGGGCGAAGCACTACGCTACGCTCGCGTAGTTTGCGAAGTTCGCGCTACTTCGCACTACGCGAACTGCACGTAGCACAGTGCGAACACGCGTAGCGTAGTGTTGCGTAGTGCTGCGGTCAGTCAGTCAGTCAGTCAGAAAACTTTATTTCGGTAAAAATACCATAAAAGTGCATACATCATATTTAAAAAGATTCTACATATACACTCAATAATCTTTAAAACCTCTCATAAAACAATAATTTAGTTAAAAGGGGGGAACAAGACCTTGATCAAGGAGGCAAGGGGCCACTATAAGAAAACGATCACAGATGCCAAAAAAGAATGGGAGTATAATAGATGGGAGGAAATTTCTACTTCATTAAAGAAAAGGGACTCCAAGGCTTTCTGGAATCTGGTTAAATCTGGCTCCTCTGCTTCCCAAGTAGCCGTCCAACCTAACCTAGCGGAAGATGTATGGCGCCGGCATTTTCAAGCCCTTTACGCCAGTAATTCCATAGGCCAAGAAAACCATGAACACCCACCTAGGCAAGCCCTTTCTTTGATCATGGGTGATTACGATTTATGTTCACTAGGAGAGGTAGAACTGGCGCTGAATAAAGTCCTTCCAAATAAGGCCCCCGGTTTAGATAGAATACCGGGTGACCTGTACAAGAGCGAACAGGCTGTATGGGTTCCCTACTTACAGAATCTTTTTAATGCTATTCTTTTAGGAATGCCACCGCCCCATACCTGGGCTGGGGCTGAGATCATCCCGATACACAAAAAGGGCTCGCCCCTAGACCCGGCTAATTACAGGCCGATTAGCCTAATAGACGTGGCCCAGAAGATTTTTGCACGTGTTCTATTGGGGAGGCTCCAAGCTTGGATGGAAGAGTCTAATATTTTGACTCCTCTACAAGTGGGCTTTAGAGCTAAAATGTCAACTATAGATCAACTATTCAGATTCCAGATGATATATTGGAAAACTATCAAACTGGAAGGAGGTAGCCTTTACCTATCTTTTGTTGACCTAAAGTCCGCTTTTGACATGGTAGATCGATCACAGCTATGGGACCTTCTGAAGGGGATGGGCGTTCCTCCACACCTATGCCACATCATGGAAATCCTACACAAAAACACTTATGCTAGGGTAAGGTTTGGCAAAAATGGTGAACTAACATCTCCCTTCCCTGTTGAAAGAGGTGTGAGGCAGGGCTGTGTGCTGGCACCGACCCTCTTCTCCCTCTTTCTAAACGGCCTTGTGGAGGAACTGCTTGCCCTAACAGACATTGATGCACCTAGGCTATCAGGTAGGAAAATACCAGCATTAATGTTTGCGGACGATACTCTGCTCTTGTCTAAGATAGCAATGGGAATGAAAAGAGTCTTGGAGGGTTTCGCAACATTTTGCAGGAAAAGGAACCTGGTTATTAATGTCAACAAAACCAAATACATGGTTCTGCATGCTAACACCACAAACTGTCCCATCCCAAAGCTGGACGATTTATCGTTGGAGCGTGTATCGGTCTTTGACTACCTGGGGCTTACACTAAGTAATAATATGGACTGGGGACCCCAGATTTTGAAGGCCAATTTGAAATTGGCCCAGATCTCTGGGGGAATTTTGAAGATGTATCGGGACAGCCCAATAAATTTAATTGGCCCGCTCGTAGAGGTTTACAGGGTGCAGGCTAGAGGAGCGGCGACCTATGGCGCTGAGCTTTGGGGCCATAGTGCTGCCCAATCCTTAGCTAAGTCAGAAAACCATTTTATGAGACAACTTTTAGCTTTACCTAAAAGCACCCCCCTACAACCTCTGAGGATGGACCTGGGAATCCGCCCAATAGTTGATCTGGTCGCCTCCAGACCGGTTATGTATTGGCGCCGTTTGTGCAGCACACCAGAACTCAATATCTTCAGAGAGGAACTAAAATCAATCATGATACTCCCAGGGGCTGGTTCCATTTCATGGCTCGTTTATATTAAAAAGCTTTTAGGAGAAATTGGTAGGGAGGACCTATGGTACAACCCAGAGGCTTGTGTCTCCCTTCCGAAAAAACAGCTGGCAATAATGATTGAGGATCATAAATTGACCCAAATTTTACGTTCTGATTCGGGTGCTAACTCGACCTCTGTATTCCTAGATATGAAACTAAGCTACAGCTTCGAGCCTGCACTTGATATGATCCAACCTTTGCTTGCCAAAAAACTCTATATACAATTCAGGCATGGGTCCCTTCCCCTATTTTGTAGGACGAATAAATGGGTAGGCTCAATAAATCGTGCTTGCCCAGGGTGTAGCTCGAATGAGGAATCAGAGGTCCACGTGTTATTCTTTTGCAAGGCCTACACAAACCCACGTAAAAAATGGATCATTCAACTAGCGAAAAACATTGGGGTAAGCAATTACAGAGACCTATATAGGGTAATGAAATCTGATACCTCCCCCCTATTTGTCACAGTCACTGCGAAATACCTCTTTTCCATCTGGGTAACAAGAAAACATTTAATACTGTAATGCCTTCTTCTTTTTATATTTTAAGTTGTGTTTACTTCTTTTTTGTGCTAAACATTTTATATCCTTTTAAAGAACACTTAACGAACTAAATTATTGTTTTATGAGAGGTTTTAAAGATTATTGAGTGTATATGTAGAATCTTTTTAAATGTGATGTATGCACTTTTATGGTATTTTTACCGAAATAAAGTTTTCTGACTGAGTGCTGCGGTCATTTTTTGCTTGCTCGCGGTCCTCAACGTCAAGTTGGCGACCGCGAGCAAGCAAAATGACATCCCGGCGAGACTTTTTCCTTGTTCGCGATCAGCAACATCAAGTTGGCGATCGCGAGCATGGAAAATAAACCTCCCGGCGAGATTCCCAAAGCGAGGAGGTCAGGTTTCTCACTGCGAGGGGTCGCATATGCTCGCGATCGCTCGCGATGAGAAACTACCAGTTCGCGTTGAGAAAGCTGCTGCTCGAGTAAAAATCTACTCGAGCAGCAGAAAACTACAGCTCGCACTGTGCAAGATGCCATTTTCAATGATTGCACAGTGCCGGTTGCTTGTCCGCAATGTGCAATCATTGAAAACAACATCTTGCACAGTGCGAACATGTTACTACGCAGTTCGCGAAGTGCTACGCGTAGCTCGCGTAGTGCGAACTTCACTTTGCGTAGCTTCGCGAAGTGCTACTTCGCAACTACGCCCACCCTTAATCTGTACACATCTCATCATACATCTGGTGCCTTCTCGACTCAGGAGTAATGTGCCACATCACAGCCTTTCACACCTGTGCCCCACACATGTAGTACTGCCCAGACAATGCCTTGATGTCCATCGATGGACAAGTATGTCAGCCCTATTCCTTCCTGTGTGCTGCCTGTCACCACTGTGATGTGTGAAAGGCACCGTACATTCGCTCAGAGGGCCTGTGTACGTTCCCTATCACTATGGGAGTGCTGCCGTATGTGTACCCATAGTGATAGTGAGCGTACAGGCGTGTGTACGGTCCGTATCACTATGGGTGTTCTCGCGTATGCGTACCCATAGTGATAGTGAGCGTACGCACGCGTGTACGGTCCGTATCACTATGGGTACGCATATGCGAGAACACCCATAGTGATAGTGAGTGTACAGGCGTGTGTACGGTCCGTATCACTACGGGTACGCATACGCGAGCACACCCATAGTGATAGTGAGCGTACAGGCGTGTGTACGGTCCATATCTCTATGGGTACGCATACGCGAGAACACCCATAGTGAGGGTGAGCGTACAGGCGTGTGTACGGTCCATATCACTATGGGTGTTCTCGCGTATGCGTACCCATAGTGATAGTGAGCGTACGCACGCGTGTACGGTCCATATCACTATGGGTACGCATACGCGAGCACACCCATAGTGATAGTGAGCGTACAGGCGTGTGTACGGTCCGTATCACTATGGGTACGCATACGCGAGAACACCCATAGTGATAGTGAGCGTACAGGCGTGTGTACGGTCCGTATCACTATGGGTACGCATACGCGAGAACACCCATAGTGATAGTGAGCGTACAGGCGTGTGTACGGTCCGTATCACTATGGGTGTTCTCGCGTATGCGTACCCATAGTGGTACGGACCGTACACGCGTGCGTACGCTCACTATCACTATGGGTGTTCTCGCGTATGCGTACCCATAGTGGTACAGACCGTACATGCGTGCGTACGCTCACTATCACTATGGGTGTTCTCGCGTATGCGTACCCATAGTGGTACGGACCGTACACGCATGCGTACGCTCACTATCACTATGGGTGTTCTCGCGTGTGCGTACCCATAGTGATACGGACCGTACACGCGTGCGTACGCTCACTATCACTATGGGTACGCATACGCGAGAACACCCATAGTGATACGGACTGTACACACGCCTGTACGGGCCGTTGCTATGCATTTGGGGTGCCCTAGGGCCCCGGTATGCACCGTACCTGTGTGTGAAAATCCAAATTACATAGGGGACACATGAGGGACAAGTATAAAGGCCTACATGCATGCTGGTTGTCATGGAGACCAAGTTTGAATTTTTTTCAGCAGGTGCACAGCAGTAGTTAGTTTGAATGAATTTACTTTGTTGCAATGTGGTTCTGGAGTTGACATCATGCTCAAGAAAAAAACGCAATAAGAACCCACTGACTGTGCTAGGTTTCAAGGGATTGGAGGAAACATAGGATGCAAATGTGAGTGACCAATCACTCTGTACTCCTGTGCATGAAACAGGCCAGCAAGGCAGATATAAGGCAGCCAGGTCCCATGAGGGAGCACTTGCCTGCACATCTATGGATTCTACGAGCCAGCTGCTGCAACTGATTCCCTGGAACCATGTCAAGGTCTGTGGAGAGGGCACAGCCTTTCACCCTGGAGGAGAACCTGGCTTTGCTGGATGTGATCCTCCCACAGTACCCCTGCTGTATGGGCAACCAGGGTATCAGGTGAGTGCAGAGTCTACTAGCACACACTGTGTCCCTTGTTTGTGACTGTGACTTCTGGCATTGTGTCCAGGTGTGACACACATGCTATGTACTGTAGGGGGGGTCCCGGGGGGGGCATGCCTGATGTCTCCCAGCCAGTGCATGCTGTGGTGCATGTCTGCCGTCCTCACTTGCATTGTGTTTACTGTGACAATCACTGCATGGTGCATGCCACATTCTGCCTGTCTTGTCCTCCTGGGAATGTAGCCTCTACAGTCCTCATTTTATTATGTGGTCAGCCCAGTGTGACAGGTGACTGTACCCACAGATGTGTGTTAGTTCTGTGTACCTGTGCTGAGAGTGTCCACATGATGTGTTCGTACCCTGGACATCGGTGTGTGTGTAAGTCCCCTGTCATGTGGGTGGGTGCATATGTGGAGTGTGGCACCCGGGCTGCATGAGGGATGATATACCCTGCCCATGTGATGTGAGCAGGGAGCAGTGCTGTGTGTCTGACGTGCAGAGCCAGTCCCACACCTGTGAGCCCCCCCCCCATCTAGTGGCACATGTGCAGAGTGAGGTTTGTCGCTGCATTTGGCAATAGCAGGTGAATGTCCTGTGCCTGTGTGTGTCTGTGTACTCTGCTGCGGTAGCGTCAGTGGCCTGTGGCATGTGACTGCTTAGAGGTGCTGCACATTATCCTGGTGTACCTTCTGATGCACAGTGTGAGCCTGGATCATTGATTGTGTCGTTGCCCTCATTCCACCTGTGTACTTTCAATGGCACGTATTGCTTTTGCCCTTCCCCAGAGGATCATGTCCCAATGACAAAGGTGCAATGCGTTGGATGCATACTATGCCTTGTTGTAAACAGCAAATTTATTCTAATATGTGTCTCTGTGACATGTGCCAGGTGTATTGATGTAGTGTCACTTGTTTATCCTCACAGGTAGGCGCCTCTGCCAAGAAGCAGATATGGATGAACGCCGTCAGTGCCGTGAGGAGGACGGAGGGTCGCAAGCGGCACCTGGCCCAGGTGAGGAAACGCTGGCAGGATATCCGGTGCTGGACGCGGAGGATCGCACGGGTCCTGCTGGGGGACTCACCTGAGACCCATAAGAACCGCGGGCGCTGCCGTCTGACCCACATCCACAAGCGTGTGCTGGCGGTGGTATTTCCAGACTTGGACAGGCGCTTAAAGGAGAAGCAGCAGCAGGAAGGGGGTAGGTACATGTGTGTTTGTTGTGTGTCACCAGCATTTGTAAGTGCACAGTTGCATGGATACACTTCCAGGGTTTAAAGGTGCTGTGCAGATCCAGTTACCCACAGTATAGCGGTGCTCTCCTGCCTCCCTTCCCCTCCTTGCAATGTGTTCCCTGGTCTGTGTGTAGTCACTCCTTCACAAGGTTATGTAGGCTGGCACTTTCTCCACGTGAACTATGCCTGTAGCATCATGTGTGTGGGTGGTGTGTAACAGGTTTTGGGACCTTGCCTGTGCCCTGTCCAGTTCAGTACTTGTGGGTTCCATGTCAGTTGGCACTGATGCTGAGTCCAGACATGGGAGTTAGTCTCTCAAGTGTCATGCCTTACAGCACGCATGTCCTATGTTGTGGCCTGTGACATGATGTGCATGAGTGTGCGATACGCATGGTGCAGGGATGGTGGCGTGTGTTGCAGTCATTCCCATTCAGGACCATGGAGTTGTGTGGCCACTACTGTCCCCTGGGGCATGTTTTCCTAGGTGTCATGTGTGTCATCACAAAATGTGGACACTCTCAGTGTCTACAGCATAGGTTGTGCTCTGTGCCATTGTCCCCTGGCACCATGTATATTGACGTAAAATGTAGTACAAGTGTCCACTGTACAGCCTGACCTGATTTTCCTTGTTCATACTCACGGTGGCCAGTGCCTGTGTGTCTTGTTACAATCATCTGATGATGACCATTTGTACATAATTATTTGGACAGGCGCACCTTGGGTATTTGGTGTCCAATCTTGCATTCATCCAGCCCATGTGTATTTCACCCAGACTAAGAGATGTAAGTGCTTCCTGTGTCTCAACAAATTGTCTCATGTAGGGGGTGGTTGGTGCGGGCAAAGCCTACATGTCAAAACCTGATATCTCCTTGCTAGGTCTGGCCAGTGTGTGATGTTTGTCTGCACATGCACTCAAGGTGCAGTGAGCCAGTCATGGTGGGCGTGTTTTCAGTATTACCTATGCAGCATGTGCCTCAAGTTCATGGATATGGTCCCTGCTCATCCCTATTTTCGGCAACGCTGTGTGGTGCAGATGCAGTGCTGGATTGTCCCCAGGGCCTGGCTCCTCTGTCAAACTCCATTTCATGTCATTTGCTATTGTGTCATGCTCTCCATAGTTTTTCAGTGGCATGGTGGGTCAACCAACTGTGTGTTGCATGCCCTACATCTGTACCTTGTTTTGTAGATGTTACTGATCTTTCTTTTCAGGCTATGCACTGTAACCTATGTAGATTGGACTCATGTGACATATGTATACAGGTGTATGAATAATTGCTGTCTCTTCACCTTGCCCACAGCATCGTCGGGGGACACGGAGGGAGACATGAGCACAGACGGAGCGGAGGGACCGAGCACCAGTGCCAGCGGTGACATCGTGCCTGGCACATCGAGTGGAACTGAGGCGGAGGAGAGTGAGGCCGAGGACCTGTCCACTGGCACAACAGAATATGAAGCTGACGGGTCCGAGGATGATCTCTCCGAGTGGGCGGAGGCTGCACCAGCAGCTGACAGCAGCACAACATCTCTCCCCGCCCCCTCCATTGCCATCAGCCGCCTCCCACTTGCTCGTGTCCCTTCCCAGCGTGCCCAGTCACCACATGTCTCCTTCCTGCCAGGCACTGCACCCCCTGCCCCTGTCTCCACTGCTGCCGCCAATGCCGAGTCTGTGGACATCCAGCGGCAGTTGCAGGTTGGTCAGGCTGCGATGCTTAATGTCCTCCATGGCCACAGCCAAGTGCTGTACAACATGGAGGCATACTTGGAGGGCATTTTCTCATCGCAGGCTGACCAACGCAACTTGCTGAGGTCCATTGACTCAACACTGACTGCAGCAGTGGGTCTCCTGCAACGCTACGTCCAACCCCCTACCCCTGACCCATCCACACTTCCCACTCCCATGCCTGTCCCACGTACACCCAGACGTCAGCATGCACCCACCACAACAGACACAGGCACCACACCAGCAGGGAAGGTCAAACGCACACCTCCTGGCACGCACACACAGGGTGAAGTAGGCACCCCCACTGGGTCGGGGGGCAAACGTAAGACACGCAGCCAGAGTGGGAGTCCGCATTCCACCCAATCCACTCCCTCCAAATCCCCTCCCCTCAGCTCTCCTGGCCACATATCCGGCAAAGACTCCTTCATGGCCGCTCTGTCCCTGAGCCCCACAGTGACACCACCCCGCAAGCAGTCAAGGGAGTCCCCGGTCAGGGTGGTTGAGTCCCCCCCCTGTCCACACCCTCCCCCAGTGGTGCTGCGACCCATCCCTCCGCCCCCCCCCTCCTTGGGGCCTGTGGTTCCTTCGGGTGCAGGGGAGTCGCTGGAGGACCTTGCTAAGGTGAGCAGCGCCATCCTGGCCTCCGCCTTTGGCCCTGACCCACCCCCTGTGGTGGAGTCCTCCATCCCTGCACCCATGCTGCCTACCCTTCGCCCTCATGTCCCTGCGGTGCCTGGTCCTTTCCCCCCACATGATGCCCTCCCCGCTCTGGAAGACGAAGGAGTCTGACTGTGCAGGCAAGCTAGGGGACACGCGTCCCACTGTGTCCCCCACCTGGATGTGAACTTTGGATTGCCCTATGGGCATTGTACATTTTGAACTTTCAAGGGACAAACACATTTTTTTGATGCTGAATAAAGCTATTTATTTTTCCTTAGTACACTACTGTCTGTCTGGTATTGCTGTTGGTGGACCTGCCCCATTATTTTGGGTGGTGATAATGTGTTGGGTGTGTGGGAATTGTAGTCTTGTGCTGGTCATAGGGTGGATCCTGGTATCTGTGTGCCATCACAAGCTGTTGGCTACATAACTTTGTTCATGTAAGCAGTTACTGCATGGTGTCATCGTCCCAAGGTGTGTTCCTTCCTCTGTGTAACCTGACATCTTCCCTGCAGGGTCTTTCCAATATGTGGTGCTGAGCTGTGTCTACATTGGCTGGGTGTGTGACGGACTCGTTAGACTTGGGCCATGCATGCTGAGCGATGTCTCCACCTGCATCATTCGTGGCGTCCTTGGTGGTCACTGTAATTGTGTATGTAGACTGTTGCCATGACTTCATGTGTACATGTTTTCTTTTTGGCGCTATGCATGTGTATACTCCCAGCCTCGCACACATGTGGTACATGTACTGCAGGATCTTTGTGCACCTGACTGACATTTGTGGGCATTGGATCTGTGGGTACTCCACCCTATTCTTTGCAGGGGCACTGCTGTGAGTGTTAGACACCCACCCCTCCTATGTCTGGGCACTGCTGGGAGGACTCTGCACCCACCCCTCCTGTGTCTGGGCACTTCTGGGAGGACTCTGCACACACCCCTCCTGTGTCTGGGCACTGCTTTGAGTGTTAGGCACCCACCCCTCATGTGTCTGGGCACTGCTGGGAGGACTCTGCACCCACCCCTCCTGTGTCTGGGCACTGCTGGGAGGACTCTGCACCCACCCCTCCTGTGACTGGGCACTGCTGGGAGGACTCTGCACCCACCCCTCCTTTGTCTGGGCACTGCTGGGAGGACTCTGCACCCACCCCTCCTGTGTCTGGGCACTGCTGGGAGGACTCTGCACCCACCCCTCCTGTGACTGGGCACTGCTGGGAGGACTCTGCACCCACCCCTCCTGTGTCTGGGCAATGCTGGGAGGACTCTGCACTCACCTCTCCTCTGTCTGGGCACTGCTGGGAGGACTCTGCACCCACCCCTCCTGTGACTGGGCACTGCTGGGAGGACTCTGCACCCACCCCTCCTGTGTCTGGGCACTGCTGGGAGGACTCTGCACCCACCCCTCCTGTAGCTGGGCACTGCTGGGAGGACTCTGCACCCACCCCTCCTGTGTCTGGGCACTGCTGGAGGACTCTGCACCCACCCCTCCTGTGTCTGGGCACTGCTGGGAGTGATAGGCACCCACCCCTCCTATGTCTGGGCACTGCTGGGAGGACTCTGCACCCACCCCTCCTGTGTCTGGGCACTGCTGGGAGTGATAGGCACCCACCCCTCCTATGTCTGGGCACTGCTGGGAGGACTCTGCACCCACCCCTCCTGTGACTGGGCACTGCTGGGAGGACTCTGCACCCACCCCTCCTGTGTCTGGGCTCTGCTGGGAGGACTCTGCACCCACCCCTCCTGTGACTGGGCACTGCTGGGAGGACTCTGCACCCACCCCTCCTGTGTCTGGGCACTGCTGGGAGGACTCTGCACCCACCCCTCCTGTGTCTGGGCACTGCTGGGAGTGGAAGGCACCCACCCCTCCTATGTCTGGGCACTGCTGGGAGGACTCTGCACCCACCCCTCCTGTGTCTGGGCACTGCTGGGAGTGATAGGCACCCACCCCTCCTATGTCTGGGCACTGCTGGGAGGACTCTGCACCCACCCCTCCTGTGACTGGGCACTGCTGGGAGGACTCTGCACCCACCCCTCCTGTGTCTGGGCACTGCTGGGAGTGATAGGCACCCACCCCTCCTATGTCTGGGCACTGCTGGGAGGACTCTGCACCCACCCCTCCTGTGTCTGGGCACTGCTGGGAGTGATAGGCACCCACGCCTCCTATGTCTGGGCACTGCTGGGAGGACTCTGCACCCACCCCTCCTATGACTGGGCACTGCTGGGAGGACTCTGCACCCACCCCTCCTGTGTCTGGGGACTGCTGGGAGTGATAGGCACCCACCCCTCCTATTTCAGGATATGTGCGCTTAGAACATACACGGGTGTGGGTTCGCTCCATGCATACGAGGTGGGGGTACGGGTCGTACGTACACGGTTGGCATGGGGGGTACGCTCCATGCATACGCGGGTGAGGGTACGGGTCGTACTTACACTGTTGGGGTTGGGGGATGCTCCATACGTACACGGGTGAGGGTACGGGTCGTACTTACACTGTTGGGGTGGGACATATATGTACGCGGGTGAGGGTACGGGTCGTACTTACACTGTTGGGGTGGGGGGTATGCTCCATACATACGCGGGTGAGGGTACGGGTCGTACATACACGGTTGGGGTGGGGGTACGCTCCATGCATACGCGGGTGAGGGTACGGGTCGTACATACACGGTTGGGGTGGGGGTACGCTCCATGCATACGCGGGTGAGGGTACGGGTCCTACTTACACTGTTGGGGTGGGGGGTACGCTCCATGCATACGTGGGTGAGGGTACGGGTCGTACATACACTGTTGGGGTGGGGGGTACGCTCCATGCATACGCGGGTGAGGGTATGGGTCGTACTTACACTGTTGGGGTGGGGGCTACGCTCCATGCATACGCGGGTGAGGGTACGGGTCATACTTACACTGTTGGGGTGGGGGGTACTCTCCATACGTACGCGGGTGAGAGTACGGGTTGTACTTACACTGTTGGGGTGGGGGTACGCTCCATGCATACGTGGGTGAGGGTACGGGTCGTACTAAACACTGTTGGGGTGGGGGGTACGCTCCATACGTACGCGGGTGAGGGTACGGGTCGTACATACACGGTTGGGGTGGGGGTATGCTCCATGCATACGCGGGTGAGGGTACGGGTCGTACATACACGGTTGGGGTGGGGGTACGCTCCATGCATACGCGGGTGAGGGTACGGGTCGTACTTACACTGTTGGGGTGGGGGATACGCTCCATGCATACGCGGGTGGGGGTACGGTCCGTACATATCCGTACCCATGCTATGGAATGCTTGTGCGGGCCGTACCCAGGCCTTTGCCACGTGGGTACAGCTGTTCCGCCATTGTTGGGTTGACGTAGGTGTGGGCGTGGTACGACTCGTACCCACGCTATTAAGGCGTGGGTACGGGACGTACCTGTATTGTTGTGTTGCCGGTTCGCGTCGTCAAGCACTTCCGTTGTGGTGGACGCTGGCTTTGCTGGACACGCCCCCACCTCCTCGTAGTGACCAGGGCCTGGGGGTCAGGTATGTCCAGGGCATGTGTGCTGTGTGACTTTGGTGGGGGTTTTGTGGCCTGCCCCTGCTCCTGCCCCCCCCCTTTCCCCCCTCCCTTTGTTGTTCTGACCTTCTGCGGCGTCTGCGTCGTAACCTGTAGAGGAGGTCGACTGCTATGAGGGCCGGGATAACACGTAGGTTCGGGTCCATGTCTGTCCGTCGCGTACAGGTACTCCTTGTTCGCGTTGTCCAGATTTCCCGGCAGTTTTTGGCTGCCGGAAAATATTGTCCGTGCGGGATGACGTCGGTGCGAATCGTACTTCCTGGTTCGTGAATGGCAGGCTGCGTGCGTCCTGACGTCACATCGGCGCTTTCCCGGATCACATTTGTACGTTTATTTTCGTCGGTCGGGGTTTTGTACGATTCATACGGAAATGGTATTTCCGTGCGAATCGTACTTCCATGTTTGTATATTGTTACGACTGGGTACGCGTCGGACGGAGAATATGCTCCGTCCGACGGTTCGTACCCGGTTTTTACAGGATCGTAATCGGCACCAAAGTAGTGCGTGTGTTTTTGTTATTACTTTGTCATTTCTTTAGTGCTGCCTGATGTGATAGCAAGACACCTTTGAAGTGAGCATGGGCACATTCCAGCGTTATCATTTCTTGTCTGCCAATGCTGTTGTAAATTCCTTTTGGAAGAGCCTTTGTTTGTGTGACTAATGCTATTTCACAGCATCCCATGTTGTGTTTCTGGACTAAGTATTGATAATGGTTCTTTAATAAAATTTGCCCAGGAAGAAAACCAAACCAAACTTTATCATGTTTAATTTGCAGAAAACCTGTAACACTTTTATTTAAACATAAGTGGGGTGTATTCAGCCCACTTCAGCCATTGACTGCCTTCCTATGGCAAGCTGCCTTTTCACAAGGATCGCATTCAATAGCAGGGAATACTACTGTAATGTGTCCTTTTTGAGACCATTTTTTTTTTGTCTTTAACCAATGTCTTTTTTTTAGATTTAAGTAAGGGCAGACATTTTCCTGAACATTAACGTTCTGTAAAATGGTTTTTCTCATCATGCTGATTTCAATAAAAGGTTTTACGTGTTACATTTTTGGATTAGGCTTTTTTGGATGAGAACAAATTTGCTATTTTGTGGAAATCACAAGCATTGGCAGTAGTAGGCTGGAAAGCTATGCCAGTCTCATGTCACCAGGTATACTATTGGCAATCAACCACCCTAAATGTGATTGGCAAATGCTTGTAAGTGGTTTAATCGCTGGCCATCGCTTGGGATAGCATTTGTGTTTTTGCACACAGTGCCATTCTAGACTGAGGGCCTGATCTAGGGTTTGGTGGACAGAGTAAAGAGGCCACCCAGCCTTTACTCCACCTGAAACATTTAGAGATGTCCGCTGACCCCCGCAGTCATCTATATACAATGGCATTACGGAAATTCCCAATCAATTGGTGAGACAATGTGGTCTGATGGCTAGATTGCCAACTTTGGAGCTGAGAAACCAAGGTTCGAGCTTCGGGGTCGCGTCCACATCCTGCTGTCTGGGCAAATCACTTAATCTCCCCGTGCCTGCCAAAAAAATGAATTTGTCTTTGTGTAACGTAACCGGTGCTCATGTAAAGCACTCCAATAACTTTGGGTCGAGTTTGCGCTATATAAATCTGCAAAACGAACTGTAGTAAATGTTTGACAGATGGCACTATCAAAAATTATGTCCAGCCATCAACCTTTCCCAAAGTTTTGTAAGTTTTAAAAGTGGTAATTTCTGAAAAATAAAAAACCTAATGACCCCACACCATTGGAACTATCGTCAGGATATACCTGGCAGTAAAACATAGGGGAAAACAGCTATCCAACCTTCCACTCTAAATAGGGTGGACAGTCGGATTGCTTACTTCTGATGCCCCCATCTCCGCCAGACAAAGGGGCATATCAACAGCAACCGGCGATAATTTGCTCAGATTTTGAGGGATAGTGTTAACATCAAGGCATTTGCGTACAGGGGCTGGAAGAGAAAGGTTGCCCTGTATGCCGATGATATCCTTATATTTACTTCTGACCCGCAAGAGGCCCTCCCAGTAATATTTAAGTCGGCTTTGGAGTTTGGGATGGTCTCTGGATATGAAATTAATACTCTGAAAACTGAAATGATGACCTGGAATATTGACGATAGTATCTTTAACTCTGAAATTAGGCCGGCAAGTCGGATGAGATATTTAGGTTTGGATATAGTAAATGATCTTGACCAGATTACTATTGTTAATTTTGCAAAAGTTGCAAAGGAATGCCGTAAATTGCTCCAGACTTGGGCACATCTCCCACTCTCCTTACTGGGTAGGGTCAGCCTTGTTAAAATGTCCATCTTACCAAAAGTTTCTTTTTTGTTTAATACGATACCCTTATACTTTGATCCCCCTTCCATCAGTAAATTGCAGTCTGACATTAGTACTTTTATTTGGAATAAACATCTTCCAAGAATTTCCTGGAAAAAAATCAGGAGGCGTAGGGAAAAAGGAGGGCTTGCTGCTCCCGATCTCCAGGCGTACGCCTGGGCTTTCCAGCTATCACATGACAGGATCGTATTAAAAAACCCACCAGGGTATGGAGTGTGGTCCCTTTATTCAATGTTATTGGACGTAGAAGGGGTAAGTCAGTCAGGGTTTCTTTTTAAATTTGGTAACCCTAAGTTTTTCAAAAAAATTACATTGAAAATTTTAAGGGGTATGGCCAGAATATGGGCACAGATGTCTAAATCTATTAAAGTGGGGTACTATGGAAGCAGGACACCGTTGTGGGACCTTCCTGATGGTCCAGCCTGGTTAGGGGATGCATTAGCGATACCTATGAGAGAGGCTGGCTTGGAGGAGTGGGGCTACCTATTCGTTGACGAGGAGTTGTTACCCTGGGAGTATCTTTGTGTTAAAATTGGTCCAAATTTCTCCAGGCTTAAGTATTTCCAAATATCAAGCTGGTCTCGTGCATACTCTGTTCAAGCTCCACGCTGTGTTAAATTTCCCTTGGGCGCATATAGTCACCTCATAACGCTTTTGGTAGATAAGCCGCCAGCCAAGAAGGAAACTTCACTGTGGTACAATTTAATTTTGGAGGAATCGGATGGAACATTTTCATTGCCAGAGGAACTTTGGTCTCTCCACGTCACCAATTCCGATTTACAACATCTTTGGAATTCGTCTTGTAGAATGATGTGGGATATTGTCAAACCTGCATGGTTACGCAGGAACCATCTTTTTACCATTCATCGAGCTTACTACTCACCCCTTCGTCTCTCTAAATTTTCCGAGGGGAGTAGTGTGGCTTGTGCGAAATGTGGTTTGGTGGCTGCTTCTGATATCCACATGTTTTTTGAGTGCCCGCAGTTGTCTTTATTCTGGGAAGCCATTAGCAAAACTCTTTCACTTTCGGTTGGAGTTGACTTTACCCTGGATTTAACATCAGTAATTTTTGGTTGTTATCAAGGGGTCCCCTCCTCGGCTAAAAAGCCTATTTTTTTATGCTATCCTGCTATCAAGGAGGGAGATATGCAGGAAGTGGAAGGATTCTTTATCCCCTTCTATTAATGACTGGTATGCTTCTACCCTCCTGATCTCTAAGTTGGACCTGGCTAGATCTGGTAATCCAGATACAAGATCTTTCTGGTATCTCCTGAATTGGGTTCATTGAGCATCTGGGGTTTAGCTACTGCCTGTCCGGTTATAAATTAGTGATCATGGCTGGCTGAAAACATTGTTGCTGTGGGGTTAGGTTTTCCATCACACTACTGCCCCAACCAGTTTTTAGTAAATGAGGCAGCACAATGTGTGTAAACCTGCAAGATTGCATATTGGAACTTGAGTGGCACATGAGGACAAAAAAAAAAACAACCTGCGATAATTATCGCTGAGCGCACTTAGCGCTCGGATAATTAACGCCGGCTAGCGCCGATTTTTATCGCTGAGATAGC
The DNA here is from genome assembly GCF_964204655.1 of Triturus cristatus. Classification (NCBI taxonomy): domain Eukaryota; kingdom Metazoa; phylum Chordata; class Amphibia; order Caudata; family Salamandridae; genus Triturus; species Triturus cristatus. The sequence continues at coordinate 1,015,730,501 of NC_140583.1, read as the reverse complement.
GTGCTATTAGCAACGCTTATCTCATCAGCGATAAAAATCCTAGCGCTAACTGGCTAACGTGAGATTATCGCTGGAAACCCAGCGATAATCTCACGTTAGCTTGTTGATAGGGACTCACAAACTTAGCCATGATATCCACCTTCCATAGGATATCATGGCTAAGTCAGTCCTGAAGCAGGCGTAAGGAAAGTAGCGATAACAGGGGTTATCGCTACTTTTCCTGACGCTATGCTTCATAGCGTTAGGCTTGCTGATAGGAGAAATGTAGTTTTGCGACATTTCTCCTGTCATGCCAGGTCAGAAACGCCCACTTTGTATCTCATTGGCGATGCAAAGCTGGGCGTTAAGAATCCTGAAGCTAAAGCAAGGTTTCACGAGTTAGCGTGACCTTGCTGATTAGGCGATAAAATGATCGCCGCTTTTCGGTCGAAAACGGCCGCAAAAGCGGCGATAATTTTATATCGCCTGCTTGTTGATATGCCCTAAAGTTTTTTGTAACAGAGTAAATTTGACCCCATCAGCATAAAACATGAGTTCTACCCGACTCAAAACCAAGTGGGTGCACCTTGAGTTTAGCAGACTGAGCTCTCTGTTGCCATAGCAATGGAGTACCCTTTCTGCCGCAGTATAAATCAGCCACAGACGCCCACCTAATGCACAACAGGACTGACCTTGCTCCTCATGGGAACAGTCCATTCTGAGCCTTGTCATCGCACCCATTCACCCTGCGGCCCACTGCTTTTTTAATAGGTACATTTGAGTTCACACCTCCTAGTTCTACCTAAGCTCTGTGTCTGGTTCTTACTTTCTTACTTTAATGGTATTTTTAATGAATGAATGCAAAGAAAGGTCTGTCTCAATTGATGTCACATTCTCCTCCCACAGATGCTGGGAGTTGGATTATTACCGAGTTTCTTTCGGGTGCTACTCCTGTAACATTTTGGCTTTTGTGCAAACAAAACAGCATTTTGATTTTATTTTACATTTTGTTCTCTTTTCTTGAAAAGAAAGTAGTCACAATGTGTCTTTAAAAAGTATATCTTTATGTCTTTATTTAATGAGCTCGGAGTGTCAATTGCATTTAGCTGGCGGCTTTATACATTTAAATAGAAAAAAAAGTGCGCAGAAGACTGTGTGAATCTCCAGAAGCTCACGATGAAATGTCTACATGTCACATCTATATGGTAATCTGAGTATTAAAACAAATTGGAGGTGAAAGGTGAAACAGTGGCTATCACATCAACCCAAGTTACCAACAAACTATTAATTGGGCAGAGGCGAGAATGAGAAGGGAATGCGTAGGCGGAGAAAGGATATCCACATAAAATCCTTTTCAAAGGGAGAAAGTAAAATATATTAGGTTCTATAATTATTCTTGGTCGCATGAAATTTATTGAAGGTTTGAGAGAACATGATGCTTTCCGCAGAATGCAATTTGTGTTTTAACACTAAACGATAAAAACCTAGGGCCTCATTTATGGGGTTTTGGCATAGGGCTGTGCAGCAAGTCACCTTGCTGCATTGCTCTATGCCACAGTGAAAGGGCAGGAATGTATTTATCCAATATGTTGCATTCCTGTCCTTTCCCCTGTGCTGGTGCCGTTTTGGCAGCCTAGCGCCATCGTAGGCACCCTTGCACAATGTCTGCGTTGTCGGCAGGATTGCTTTGTGCTGGATGGGGAAATCGTGGGGGATTTTTTCCTCTTTCCATGTGTGCTGAAAATGCAGCACACATGGAAAGTGGAAAAAACGTGGAAAAATGTAAGTTATTTCTCCTCGTTGTGTCTCCCCTGGGAAGGCGTAAGGTTTTGGTGCATACCCGTGTTTACATGCTTTTATAAATCTGGCGAAGTATCAAAATCCATGGGTGTTGCTTGGGAACATGCACCGTAATGCCCTGCGAACGCCTCCCTGGATCAGAGTAAGGCAACACAGAGATTTGCGTTGCCTTGCCTAACTTCATAAGTATGAGGCCATTCAAAGCCACGCAAAGTGGCTGCGCATGACCTCATAAATATGATTTTGTAGTTTGCGCCGCCGGAGCATCACAAAAAGTGATGCTCCGGTGGCACAAGTGGCTCATAAATATGCCCCCTATTATCCTCCCACTCCAATCCAGTGGAGGAACTATGCAATGTCCATAATCAAGAACCATTTGAAGGCTAATAATAGTTCTTGATTTTCTCCGTGCTCTAATTTCCCAGTTTTCTTCTAATCCCTCTTTAGATACAAAATTTAAAAGGTTTGTGGAAATTATTGGTTTGATCATCAGTGCACTTGAAATGTCCACTCACAAAGCTATCTGCAATGAAAATCTGTCTTGAAGGAGTAAAGGCTTGTTTTCATTTGCAAAACAACCTTTGTTATTCACAGAACTAGTATTCACGTTTGCAACTCACACAGTTTTCATGAGTAAAATTCTGGTTGGAAATACTGAAGCGTTCATTCTCCTGCTCGGCATGAAAGCCAAGTCATGCTTTTTAGTGTTTCTTTGTCAGTGCTTCATATAGGGCCATATGTAGGTAGCTAAATACCAGTCGGTAACGGCCAAAATTCGGTAAATATCCCGTTACCGACCGGTATTTAGTCAATTGAGATGTAGGAGGCCAAAAAGAAGGTTTCGGTAAATATGAATCGGTAAATACCGATTCATATTTACCGAATTCTAATTTACCGATTCATATTTACCGAATACATATTTTCCGATTCGGTAAATATGAAGTGGTAAAACGAGAAAAGAGATGTAGGTAAATTCGGTATTTAAGAAATCCATGAAATTCGGTATTTAAGAGTCGGTAATTAACACAGATTGAAAGCAGGTGGTAATCAGCAACAGTGCATATAAGCAATCCCAAAATGCAACAGCGTGGACACCATGGCTGCTCTGTCTGTGATTGCAAGGCGGCTACGTCTACAGGCAGCAGGTCTGAGGATTTGGAGACGGGAGGAACGCATTTACAGACAGCGCATCACACTCTTTCAACAGACTGAGGCTGAGATACATGAAAGGTACAGGCTACACCCACAAACCATCATGGACCTGATAAGGGACCTGCACCCACTCCTGGACCAGCCAACAACAAGGGCGCATGCCATACCACCACATGTGCAGGTTCTCTGTAGCCTACATCTACTTGCATCTGGCAGTTGCCAGGGGGTGATAGCTGCGGTAGGTGGGGTATCCCAGAGTTGCCTGTCCCATTTCTTCAGGAAGTTCCTGGATGCCATGATGCAGAGAATGCAACACTACATCAGCTTCCCAAACACACAGGCTGAACTGCAGAAAACCAAGACAGACTTTTACCAGATGGCACAGTTCCCGCATGTCATAGGCTGTATTGATGGCACACACATTCCAATCTGCCCACCAGCAGCCACTGAGCACATCTACAGGAACAGAAAGTCCACCCACTCCATAAATGTGCAGGTAATCTGCGATGCACGCAACATAATCACTGATATCGTGGCTAAGTTTCCTGGGAGCACCCACGACTCCTACATCTTCCAGAACAGTGGGATCTACACACGCCTGGTTGCCGGAGAATTTGGAGAAGGATGCCTGCTAGGTAATACACTGTGACGCTCCCTGATACTGATTGCAAATGATTGTGTATTGAGGCATGTGACTAATGCTACTCTCTTACTCACCTAGGCGATAGTGCATATGCTGTGCGGTCATTCATCCTCACTCCCTACCTACACCCATCAACCCTGAGTGAAAGACGATATAATGTGGCACACAAATCAACACGCAACGTTGTGGAGCGTACGTTTGGACTATTGAAAAGCAGGTTCCGCTGCCTCCACAAAAGCGGAGGCGCACGCCAGTACACACCCATCATCTGCTGCAAGATCATTGCCACTTGTGCAATGCTGCACAACCTTGCCACGAAGAGAGGTACAGAGGTGGAAATAACTGAGTGTGAGGACAATGATGATGAGTCTGCACAGCCAGAGGCCAACGCAGCAGGAGTGGCAACAGCAACAGATGGGAGAGAGAGACTGGCAGAGATCACATGCAACTATTTCTGATTAAGTAAGGGGACACAGCCAGTAGTTGGATGCCATGACGTAGTTTAATCATGTGGCACTACGCCACAACACAAAGGAAAACCTGTCCCATCAATAATGTGCAATTACTATTTGTGAGTCAAGGGTTACTTCACCCAATTGTCTCATGCTATTGTGTGCAGCATTAGTGTCTGCGCCCACGCACTCCAGTGCGGGATGCAATTGAGTGTGCGTCCTCACTGGCTGTGGGACCAGTGCCAGCCCCATGCCGCCTGCTGCTCCTCCGTGTGTCTGGGACAGGGGGGGTAATGCTGCTCCTGCTTGTGGTTTCTTCGCTGTCCCCAGCATCCACAGCACCAGTTGTGGCAGACTGGCTGGTGAGCAGCACTTCTAGTGCACTGGTGACCCTCACCATCCCCCTTGACACATCAGTGCTGCAGTGTGCAAGGCCCTCCTGCATTGCCACCGAGCGCCTGCAGAGCAGCGAAGTGGCAGTTGCCAGCCAGTTCACTGCCCGTGTGTGAGGGTCTCTCCTCTGACGTTCCCGGCGCCGTGCTGCCCTGTCCTCATCAAGCTTCGAGCACAGCAGCATGACGGACTGGGACATGTCCCGCATGCCCGCAGCCATCTCACCCATTCCCTCAGCCATAGCGCTGATGCCCCTGTCAATATTTACAAAAGTATCATTGAGGCCCCGCATTTGGCGCTGCACCGACATCATTGCCTTTGCTTGCAGTCGCTGTATTTTGACCATGGTGGCCTCAAGCCCTGAGAAGACGCCATGGCTCTCACCTTGTGGAGGTGGACTTTGCACCCGAGCCCTGCGGCGACGTCTGGCACCTATGTGTGCTCCCTCAGAGGCGGAGGGCACACTGGCATGGCTAACATCCAGGGGCACAGTGGACGTTTCCGCCCCCCTCGAGTCTTCAGATGAGGACTCCGATACATCCAACCTGGCAGCAGCACACCTCCTAGACCTGGGCAATGCAGGTGGTGATGATGGCGGTGACTCCAGCAGGAGTGGCGATGCTGGCTGGGGTGGTGAGGCTGGCTGTGGTGGTGAGGCTGGCTGTGGTGCTGATCCCTGGCCAGAACTTGTGGTGGCCTTCTCAGAGCTGTCCTTCCGGTGTGCGCTCTCTCCCTTCTCATGTGCAGTTCTGCGTAAAGTATCGCCTGTGGACAGAAATGCAACATCAGCTAAGTGTACCTGAAGCACAGCATTGCTAGCAGCACAATACATTTCTGAAACACACTCTCATTGTCCTCTGCCTGCTTCTCGCTAATGTGTGTAACATGCCTTGTTGTTCTGTGCTATTCGTCTCATGTTTGGGGTTTCAGGGACTACATCTCCCATCATGCATTGCTAGTATGCTCTAACACCTGTACTGGAGTGGGATTCTTTTTTTTTTTTTTTCAATTAGCTTTATTCGGCAATTAAGTCATAAAAGCACATTTACAAACATTACATATAAATACATATAAATTATCTAAAATATTAAAATTACAATTAAATATGTAAATAGCCGTCAAGCTTAATTACTTTTTATTTTAAAAAGGTAAATAATAGCAAGACATGAAAATGAGGCCAGCCCATATCAACTTATAATATACAGGCGGCTGCTAGACATAACTTTATTGACCCGGTACTTTAGCTGTATACGTGAGATAGTTACTGCAAGAGATATTTGCTATGCTATTTCACGGGGGGGAAAATTGACGATTTGCCTCAGAGCTTTTGTTCTTATACTCCAAGCCCACCCCAGAAACTTAGCCACTGCTATACATATTGGGGGAGCAGGATCTGTGCACAGAATGCGAAGGGCAACAGCATATCTTCTGGTACCCAAGAATTTACAAATAGGTTGTAGCCATTTTTTCCGGGGTACCACATACATTGGACAAAAGAATAATACATGTCCAATGTTCTCACATACTTCAACACATCTATAACATTTATCATTATTAATGCCTTGCCTCCCCCATCTGGAAGTGAATTCCGCAACGGGTAGTGTTCCCACACGCAACTGAAAGTATAACTTGCGGTCAGAAGTTTTTTCAATAATGTCCCAGTATTTCTCTAGCTAGGGATGAGCTTTTAGATCAAGAAAGCGGGATGTTAAATGTGTAGAAAGGCCTTGAGTGGTTTCCAACTTGTAAACCCATTCCCAATACATCTTTTTCAGATTTTCTTTAGATGGGAAAACAGTGTTTGCAGGGTTTTTCCAGAGTTCGGTCAGGCCTATACTGCCCAAAAGGGATTTTATCCCAAGCAGCCACGATATTTTTTGGGACCTGTCAGATTCTATAATATCTACAAAGCCACTCCTATAATGGATTAGTTCATCAGTGCACCAGAGGTGGCGCCAATATAATATTGGGCGTAGCTTCGCCAAGTATTCCAAAGGTTTTTTACCCAAATCCAATAATAAGGGTCGCAATGGTGTACTGAGAGGAAGGTTTGTGACTTTACGCAGAAATGCGTTTTCTAGAGCCTTCAAACTGTTCAAATTATTAAAGCCCCAGAGCTCGGCCCCGTAGAGGCACGAGCCCAGGACCTTGGTTCCATGGATTTCTAAGGCTGGGGAGATTGGCTTAGTGAGTGAGGTTTTGAATCTAGTCAACAAGGCCCCTGTTTTTTGCTTGTGTTGTAGCACAGCGCGGTCTAGTTGATTTCCCCATCGCATATCTTTTTGTAGTGATATCCCCAGATATATGAATGAGGTGACTTCCTCCAGGGGTGACTTATTCATGTATATTTTCCCTTTAAAGGATTTTGATCCATTAAATGACATGAACTTCGTCTTCCCCGTGTTTACTTCCAGGCCCCTTTCTGTGCAGAATTCTTCAAAACACCCGACTGCCTTTTGCAGGCCGCTAGGGGTCTTAGAAATAATCAGCGTGTCATCCGCAAACATGAGGATAGGGATGAGCACTCCTGCCAGAGCCGGCGCGTCGGTGGGGGTCTGCGAGAGCCGACCGGCCACCCCGTTGACAAAAAGCGAGAACAGGGTCGGCGCCAAGACGCACCCCTGCCACACTCCTCTGCCAACCGGGAAGTCCTCGGTCACCTCTCCCGCACACCCCCACCGCACCCTGGCAACATTTCCCTCATGCAAGCGGATGATCACAGTGAGAAGTTCGGGTGCAATTCCTAGTTCCATCAGGACCTGCCAAAGCTTGCTTCTTGGGACCAAATCAAATGCGGCTTTTAGGTCCACAAAGACCGCATAGAGTGCACCGTTCCCCAAGACCACCGTCTTCCAATATAGGTTGACAAATCGGAAGACTTGGTCAATTGTACTTATCCGGGAGCGGAACCCTGCCTGCATTGGGCTTAAGATGTTATGATCATCCATCCAAGATTGTGTTATGTGGAGGAACATGCGGCCTATGATCTTTTGGACCGAATCAATTAAGCTGATTGGCCTATAGTTGCTTGGGGTTGATTTGTCCCCTTTTTTAAATACAGGGACAATTTCAGCACCCTTCCACGAGGGCGGGATATCCGCTCCCTGGGCAATTGCGTTGGCTAGACGCATGATATAACTGGACCAGAGACTTCTGTCATCAATAAACATGTCTGCAGGGATTCCATCCCTTCCGGGGGCCTTTCCCCTAACCACTCCATCTAGGGCTCTATCCACATCCTTTATTGAGAATATAGCCTTTTTGTAAGGTACGTTGGGAAAAGTCTCAATAAGAGAGTTTTGGGGGGGCGCAGCATACTGGGGCTTGAAATAATCTATCCAAGCGTTCTGTGCCACATTATTTTGGGGACGCTCTGCTGTGCCACCCCTATCCCATTTGTATGTATCCCAGAAGACTTTACTATTCTTATTCCTTGAAGCTTCGAGGAGGTCCTTCCATATTTCATTTTCCCAATTTACCTTTGCCTCTTTGAGGCACTTCCCATAGTATGATCTGGCAGATCTTACAAGTATTGGATCTTTCTTTTTGAGTGCTCTACCTAATTCGTCCCGGGCTTTCCTGCACTTGTTATTGTACCAGCCCTCCTTTTTTTGAGTCTTGAGATTCCTGTTAGGGGCGGATTTGAGGAAATATTTTCGCAGGCCCTCAAAAAGCCTTGCGTGTATTCCCACTATTTTTTGGTGGGGGTCTTCACCCTCTACCAATGTGCCCAATACTTCAACTGCATAAATAACTTCTTCTTTGATTGCTAATAGAGTCCTCGAGTCATCGGCAATCCGATCCCATTTTAGATGACGCATGTCATTTGACAAATGGTACTCTGACTCGTGTATGTCTTGTGGCTTCAATGTAAGGCCGAATAAGGACGAGTTGAATGTAGAGACTAGTGGGTGATGGTCGCTCTCTGATCGGTTGACTACCTCCATGTCCATAAAGTAAGGCCAGAGTTTAATGTGAATCAATATATAATCGATTCTACTTGCCCTGCGACCATTATCGAAAGTATTTAAACCACGTTTGTCTGACAGGCTTCTTCCATTTGCTGCTCTCAATTGGTTCCCTAAACATAATCCACTTAACTGGATTGCTGCCCCTGTCCACCTTTTTACTGGTGCAATCTCAAGGGGTGGAATTCCCCAGCTTGTGTCTTCTTCAGCGGCAAGGAGGGATATATCATGGTCCAGGGGCTCAAATGTGGCATTAAAGTCGCCTGCTATTATGGGTAGGTAATTAGAGGGCAGAGAATCGATTGTTTCTTCCAGTAATTGTACTACTGGGGACTTTTTTCCCCCCGGCAGACCTCGAGCGTAAACATTAAAAATTTCGAGGTTTATCCCTTCCTTAGAGACGATCTTTACAGATAAAATATCGTCACTGATATTGGGTCTTTGGGTGACTCGACATCCTAGATCTTGTTTTAGCCATATAGTTAACCCGCCAGATGGGCGACCTCTTGCATTTTTTAAGGCTGGGATATAATAGTTAAGAAATCCTCTGCATAACAGGGGTTCTATCAACCAAGTCTCTTGGAAGAGACATATATCAAATTTAGATATAAAAACCAGCCAATCAGGGTCTGTTATTTTTTGGCCTAAGCCAGCTATATTCCAAGACAATATTGTCAATTGGTCTCTTTCCACCAGTCCTCCCTTGCAAGGTCTTGGGTTCCATTGTAATGGGCTTGGACTTTCCCTTGCTAAAGGGGCCAGGTTATTGGTACTATAAGTACTCACACTAGTTGAAGTACCAAACTCTGTTTTGCCAGTTGGTCCAGTTGATACTGTAGCAGAACTCAGTGGGGATATTAACCCGGTCCCAATTAAAGGGCAGTGATTTCCCCCCAACTGGGGTTGATCCAATTTTGTATTGTTGGTAATTTTATTACCAGTATAATCATCCTTAGTTGAGGCGATGAAGGCTACCTGTTTCTCTGCAACGGTTATAGCCATATTGCTTGGATATTTCCTCATACAGAGGGAGTGTGGTCGTCAATCGCAGTCTTCCAAACCGGAAGACCTAATTTCCTCAGACTGCGTGTTGGGGCATCTATCCTTTCTGGGCCACATATCAATAGCTCTATGCCCAAAGGCCTCTATATTGGGCTGTAGGCGATTGCCATAGAAGAAGGACAAGGGCAGAGAGAGAATAGGAGTACAAGAGTTGGAATTCGGCCAATGGCGAATGTGCTCTACTGCCCTTGAATCTCTAAAGTTAATTATTATACAATCTCCTTCTATATTTTTCTTTTTTGGGCCCACCCAGTTGACTCGGCGCACAAAGAGGATTTCTGTCGATAAATTCTGTGGTAAGGGACGGTTGGAATTTAGCCAATACACGCACTTGTTTTTCAGTTCCCTATAGTCCTCCCTAACGTCTAGACCCAGGGGTTTGACTCCTGCCAGTATTATCACATAGGGACTTGACTCGGGAGGAAGGTGTATGTTTGGTAATTTCCTTACTTCTAAGAGGCTATGTATTTTCTTTTCTGGTTCGTTTGTCACTTGGCTGTTATTGGCTGTCACTAGTGTATTCCCCCCTCTCGCTTGGTTACCTACAATTGGTATATGGGTTATTTTACGTGATACCTTACCCAACACTGACGGGTTGGGTTTAGCAGTAGTTAGGTTAGAAATGGGTACCGTATCAGCAGTCGGGACATTTTTATTGGGAGGCTTCGCAGATGGTTTATCGCACCCCTGACAAATAGTGGCATTTTTTTGCCGAGTCTTCGTGGATGAATACATCAACTCTCAATCTATTTTCAATAGTATCCAGCCTTTCATAGATTGGTTGGCAAGTTTTGTAAAAGATTGACTTCAGTTTCCCCCAAAAGTCTTCTTCCAGATTTTGCAAGTCCTTAGGTGGGACCGAAGAAGGCGGCATTAGGGAGCTCTCCTTTCCACCAGCTAGAGTTACTTCATTGGAAACAGGGATATTTACAGGTAAGACCCCGGGGGTGATTCTTCTGGATTTTGCTGTATGTCCAGCGTTTGGCGGTTCTCTGCGCTTTCTCTTGGGTTTCAGGGATTTCAGGCATTCATTATTGTTCAATACGGATGTTTTAAGCTTTAAGTTCGTAGCAGACCGGGTCTTTACACTCTCAGATACACCGCAGGTGCGGTTTAAGTTTGGAGGCCCCTTTTTAGGTCTGGTATTAAGGTTGGCTTCATCAGAATCTGGGATGCAATGTGCTGGTGAAACATGGCAAAGGGATGTATTTCCAGAAACGTCCAGCACAAGGCTAGCATCATTAATGTCGGTTTCCTGTACCACATTACGAACAGGGGAACGTATTTGTGACAAATAACCCAACGAGGAGCGTTTATTAGTGAGAGGACCCAACGACAATCGTTTCTCGGGAACATCAATCTCCTTATCCAGAATGGAAGAGACTCTCACCAAAAATTGGTCTAATGTGCCGACAAGGGACTTTCGTCCAGTTACAGGTGCAGTAGTCATTCTTCAATGGCAGATTATATAACTCCTTACAAACACCCGCAACTGTCCACCAACCACTCTGAGCACTCGTTATGCAATACAGGTTCAGTACATAGGGAGGTTAGCCCTTTGAGTTGGAAGACCAAAAGTATATATCAAGGAATGACAGACCTTTCGATGTAGTTCGACGGGGGAGGGCCCGGCCCGGCCTTACTCGGTCTCTAACGGGCTCAAACGGGCCCGCCCTTGGCCCGGGCTTTGCCCGGCGCCGCCCGCGCGCGTCCCGCGACGCGGAGGGAGCCTCAGCAATTTAAGCGCCTCCGGGCGCGCAGCTCGTTGGAACCAGGAAGTGGCACCGGGAACTCTGGGAGCTGTAGTCTCCCCCCACAGCGGCCAGCGGTAGCGGTGGCGGCGGGGGAGACCAACAGCGTGACCGCCCCAGGAAGAATGCAGCAGGAGGTGTCCGGTGTCCACGGCGTCAGGTGAGTGCTTTTCCAAACCCCCGCTCCACCGAGGGAGCCTCAGCAGTTTAAGCGCCTCTGGGCGCGCAGCTCGTTGGAACCAGGAAGTGGCACCGGGAACTCTGGGAGCTGTAGTCTCCCCCCACAGCGGCCAGCGGTAGCGGTGGCGGCGGGGGAGACCAACAGCGTGACCGCCCCAGGAAGAATGCAGCAGGAGGTGTCCGGTGTCCACGGCGTCAGGTGAGTGCTTTTCCAAACACCCGCTCCACCGAGGGAGCCTCAGCAATTTAAGCGCCTCCGGGCGCGCAGCTCGTTGGAACCAGGAAGTGGCACCGGGAACTCTGGGAGCTGTAGTCTCCCCCCACAGCGGCCAGTGGTAGCGGTGGCGGCGGGGGAGACCAACAGCGTGACCGCCCCAGGAAGAATGCAGCAGGAGGTGTCCGGTGTCCACGGCGTCAGGTGAGTGCTTTGCCCATCTGGGGAGTTGGGATAGGGGTAGGGGGGCCACATTGCTGTTAGGGGTGGGTGGAATTGGCGAAATTAAGTTTCGCAAATTATCGCGAAAATGTTTAAAATTATCGCAAACAAGCGGGAATATCGCAAGATGCGGAAGTTTTTTTCCGGCATGTTCGCGAGATTTTCTGCATGGTTGCGGGTCGCCAACTTACCCATGTGGTTGCTTGCGGGCGCGGCCATCTTGTTTTGAGTTGTCTCGCGGTGCATGATCGCGAGAAGAAAGACTTGATCGCGCGACGCATGACGTCACTCCGGGCGCGAACTGTCGCGAGACAGCGCAAATGGCTAAAAACAATACAACATCTCATGGAGAATGCGACCGGATCAAGAAAACTTGTCGGCGAACGCAGGGATTCAGGTAAGGCGATCGCGCGCACGCGAGAATTTATTATTTTACAGCACGAGCAAGAAACAAATTATCGCCAAGCTGCGGAAACCGGATATTTTGACATTTTCGCGCTCTCCGCAATGGTGGGCCCGTCTGTGGCCGTCCGAGACCGGAAGAGGCTGGACTGGGCCAGGGCTCTTGGTTGAACAACAGGTTTGAGGAGCGCCTGGAAAACCCTTTGGAAAACCTTCTGGTATAGCCAGCTTGTTGGGAGACGTTTCTACCAAAAGGTAAGAAGGGAAACGCAAAATAGTTATGACCTCTGTTAAGGTTCGTCCGTTAACCTCATCAATCACTAACTTTCTAACAACAGCAATGGGGGCAATAACAAGCGAGATAGAGTCTGTGGAGGAGAGACTAGGAGAAACCCAAAGAGCACTACAAAATGGCACTCCAACGGAGATCGTATATCAGCATGATAAAACATTAGAACATGTTGCACCTACTCGCCTGGATACAAGCAGAGATGAAGCTATTACTGGAACCATTCAGGAGGGGGGGGTTTCTTGACACTCTCTGCCCACCGCCATCAAACAAATCTAAGGCCTGTGGGAAAGCTAAGAAAGACACACTACCCATGGTAACATGCAAGAAAATCGCGGCACCTTCTCGAAAGCCAGTAACAAAGACTCAAACTTTGGATATTGTTACGGACCCTAGGAATACCGAGCCACTGGGGGATAGTGCGTTAGTTAAACATTTTACTAGCTCGGTGGAGGTCATTATTAAGTCAATTATTGGTCGTCTTCTTGGGGTGTTAAACAGCATTGATGTGTTGCTAAAGTCGGATACTAATTGGCTCCAGCGTCTCAAAGGTAACTTTAGGTATGGAAATTACGACTAATTGTATTCCCAAAGTTAATTTGGACTCTTCCCAGGCGTCACCCCCTTCCCTGATACCGTCAACTGTGGATTGTGTTACTAATAACACGCAGACTGTAATGCAATCAGTAAATCAGTTAGAAAAAGGACGGTGGGGCTCCACATCTGTGCCTGGGGGAAACAGTGGGTTTAACCCCACTGATAGCAATATAACTAACATTCAACTGGTACCCGTAAAAGTAATCAAAGATCACTCCATCTTCCCCCAGAAGCCACCCCCTATGTCATTGTCCTTAAAAATGTTCCCTCCCTGCCAACCAATAAGGAAGAAGATTGGAAACAGCTCAAATATAAAACAGTGGATTGGTCAGGAAGTGAGGCCTTGCATGATAAGAGAAATAATGTTGAATGTGTGTCATGGGCAAAAACTGAAACAGGTGATTGTATTGTTGTAAATTCTAGGGGCAGGACCGTACATTGGCTCATGGATAGACTCCCCTGGAGTAACAGCGCAGGGGCCCTATTGAAGCTGTACCATTAGGATATTTCTATAAGCTGTTGTTAAATAAAGGTATTGGTCTCATCCCCGCACACACTAAAATGTTCCCTCCGTTCACCGACCCAACTTTTAATTATTTTTCCCCTTTAGACTAGGTGGAATGACTGAACTATCGGCCTTTGAGGGTGCTCAGTGTTGAAAATTCAAACCTACCACACTCTTCTCCTGAAATAGAGAGTGTTAATTGTCATGCTCTAATAGCGATTCCATCACTACCTCTTAATATTAAATCTTCGAGAGAAGTCTCCCTGTCCAATTGGGGTGGTTTGGCAAATCTAATACATCTTATAGTGTCCAACCCAGTTGGCCCTATCTTTCATGTGATGTCAGTGCTCTTGCCAGCATTGCCTGACTTACCATCTCCGGGAGTGCTGGACTCCAATGTGTTAATAGACACAGTGATTGAGGGCGGTGGTGTTGCAGTCACTTGCTGCCTAGAGAGCGAGCACACTAGTCAGATCAGTGTAACCACATACAGCAGCCTCTTTTGGAATATTGCAGGACTGTCGAACAAACTAGCATAGCTTGTTTAAAGGAAACCTGGATGCATGATACAGCTCATATAAATGGCTTTTACTCCATTCATACACCAGCTAGTACCCCCCTAGGTGGCCATGATAAAGGAGGATTACTAACTCTGGTCTCAACAACATTAAATGGCAGAGTAAGGAAGATGCAGCTGGAGTCACGAGGGGGCATATTATCAAGACAGGCGATAAAATTATCGCCGCGTTAGCGGCAGAAAACTGCTGCTAAAACCACGATAATGGGTTTGATAATATGCTCTATGGATTTCCAATTGAAGCTCAGGATAGATGTCTTTCACTTCTAACATGGGCTTCTATTGGAATTCCATAGAGCATATTATCAAGCCCATTATCGCCGTTTTAGCGGCAGTTTTCTGCCGCTAAAGCGGCGATAATTTTATCGTCTCTATTGATAATATGCCCCCACATTTCCAGATCATTAACATCTCGTTTAGGAAAAACTTGATTTTGGTGGTTGTCAATTTCTATCACAATAATTTTAATAACATAAACATCACTATTGCTCATGAACTGGAAACTGCATTAATGAAAAATCTAGAAGAGATAACAACGGACTTTGTAGTGCTCTGGGGGAGTGATTTCAACTGTAAATTATGTTCCCTTTCCAAACGCGCCACATGTCACCGATTAGCGGGGGACACGGTGGGTGGTTGTCATTTTGAACATAACTCTTGTGGGAACATTTTTAATTCCTTGCTATTGAAATTTTCGTTATTTTTAACTTTAGATTTTATAGAACTGTTAAATTCTGATGTGGTAACATATGTTGGTAGAGGCCAAGGCACTTTGATCGATTTTATTGCTTTGTCTGATTATTTTAACTCACATTCTGTGATTTTTAAC
Organism: Triturus cristatus; assembly: GCF_964204655.1. Lineage (NCBI taxonomy): Eukaryota > Metazoa > Chordata > Amphibia > Caudata > Salamandridae > Triturus > Triturus cristatus. The sequence goes on along the minus strand of NC_140583.1, from coordinate 1,015,715,486 downwards.
ATATCTAAAATGTATTTTATTGATCATTATCCATTATCTTTAGAACTGGTGGTCCCTTCTGACGATTTAATCAGGCCAGCCAGAATATCCCCCTTGTCCTATGCCAAAAACAAGGGGTTAACTCCGAAGTGGTCCACTGTTAACCCAGATTTTGCCCTGGAGGAGATCATAAAAAAGAATCTCAGGCAAGTTCTGGACTGCCTGGAAGATAATATAAATGTGCAAGTTATGATCAAATCGTTCATGGCAATAACTGAGACAATTAAGGTGCTTTTAACCAAGAACCACAATGATAGACCAAAGAGTAATAAAAGGTGGTTCAACAAAGAATGTTCTCACCGCCACAATAAATTAATTAAGACTTTCAAAATCAAACCCCGTAATAAGATGGAAGTGAGACAGACACGTCTGGATTATAAGCATGCGTTGGAAAAACACAAGATGGAAATCAGGCAAGAAAAATGGGGCCAACTATATGTGGCATGCTAGAGCAAAGATTCTAGACTCTTTTAGCAAACTGTAAATCAAGAGTATGTTAGTGACACTAAAAATGGTAATATTGATGCAACAATCATGCTCGAGACCTGGGTGGATCACTTTGCTGGTCTCTATGGAACTGGTACTGACTTACACTGTTGTACCGACCTCCAATATGTGGCACTTACTTTGGAACCCCCGACCTTAGATGAGGTAAATAGGGCGCTGTCCCAGACCGTAATGAATAACGCTCCGGGGCCGGATGGTATATCCGCGGACCTATTTTTATCTAACACCCCCTTGTGGCTCCCGTCGCTAACTAATATATTGAGATGCTATGCGGCCCAGGGTCCCCCGGATTCCTGTAGATCGGTTACAACAATCCCCATATTTAACAAGCATTTGCAAAGGAAGTAGGTCTTGCATTTGTGAGTTAGAGCTATTGACATTGTAAATGGCAATTTTTTTACCTACACGTTTTATTTTTGGAGTGAATGTATGTATTGTGCAAAATCCCTTGGAAAGGACCAGCACTTCATAATAAATATATCGAAAAAGACGCAAAGTGTGGATGGTGTCAACAATTGGTTGGCACGTACCTCATGGGTGAAGTGTCGCAACACATGCACACCGTGGTGCTTTACTAGTGCGAAACTCATAAATAAAACTAATGCTTACAGACTAACCAACACAATCGGGATCGGAGCCTGTGAATCCGAATCCCGGCTTCTCTTTTATTTTCTAGACTATTTGACTCACTCTTCTGCATCTTGGTTATCCTCCAAACACTGGGAGGCAATAAAGTTTGCCAAGGGGGCAGTGGGCAGGGGTTGCTTCGGGGGTACATGAAAATGTATTCATTGCCTAGTTGTCAAAGGTCGACCGGTGCTACTAGTTAAAAGTGTGCAGATTTCATTAAGATATTAAGAGTAGTTTACTTGCATCTATGAGAAAATCGACATTAACTAAACAAAATGCCAGAATGCGTTGCAGTTTTCACAGTGTTTTAGACAGTACTGGTTGCTTAGTTTAATTGCATTAATTTTCGCTTACAAAGCCAAAACAGCGGAGATAAAACCAGCGGGTGCTAACATGCATAATCGCATGTTAGCACCCTTTTTCCCAACGCCCTTGCAAATATCGCTGATGTTTACATCGCAATATTTACAAGGTAGCCCACATGATTTTAGCACACATTAGATTTTGGCGAAAACTAACGTTTTCGCCAAAACCTAACGTCTGCTAAAATCCTGACTTAGCCATCCCTAACATAGGGGGTGGATTATGCTGATACAACCCTGTGGGTCGTATCAGCAAGGTCAGGGCGATAAATACCAGAGATAGCCTGCGATGATATAATTATCGCTGAGCATGGTCAGCGATAAATATCGCTGGCCGTTGTTAATATGCCCCGGAGTGTTTTCCAGTTGGGCAAATGTGTCCAAATTTAATTTTGGTAGTGCCATGGAATGATCAGCCAATGAGGTACTCGATGAGCAGATATTTAACTACAAGTTCCAAACGTATGGTATTGTGGCTATTGTTTGTTTGTACACAACCACCTCTCTAAATGTATTTAATAACACAGAGCTTCATCCACCAGACAGTGCTCACAGAGGGGCGACTAAAGCACAGAACAAAATGTATTCATTTATCCTGAGTGTGAAGGCACCCGGAAGGCTTAGGTGCCTGCCCGGAGAGGCTAGGGATCCCAGCGCTTCTACAGACTCTGCTGTGCTCCTCTGCACCAGCAGGGCGCAGCTCAGAATCTGCCGCTTCTGCTAAGAATAGGTGAGGGGGATGAGGTTGGGGCATGCGGAGTTGCTAGCAGATTTCCAGGTTATTGAAAGTGATGATTCTGACGTGAGGCAATGGAGACTGACTTTGTCTGTTTGTCTGCACCAGTCTATTTCTCTACCATCTACCGGGCTCACTGTCATGTATCCATTCATCTCTCTTTGTTACAGGTGAGCGAGCCAATATATTAATTAGCAGGTAGAGCCAGCCGGAGAAGAGCCAAGCGTATACGAGCCAGTGGGCGAGTCGTGAAAATGATCGGCATGTTAATAAATGTGCGATAATGTCTCCTCAGAATTCAAAATAGTTCATTTCTTTAGCGTGTCACCTCAGTACACAAGATTATAGCACTGAATTGAGAGGAAGTTATTAAAAGTGCTTGTTTTAAGCATGAGTTAAAACACTGCTGCTCCTACCGTCCAACAACAATGCCATTTGTGAACTAAGAGGCGTTAATTGCCATGCATACCCCGAATGTTGCCTAGAGTCTCATTATATTTAGAGTAACATTAAAATCTAGTTCATTAAACACGAGAAGTTTTTGTAGAGCACGCATCTTGAACTCGTATATTTCAAGGTGGCAATAATAAAGATGAAAACGGAAGTGACGGCAGGCAAGAAAAAACAAACAGAAGGGGGGTGGGGGAGGGTGAGAAGTCACAGACTGAGGGAGGAGGCGGTGGGGTGGGGAGACAGGAAAGAATATAGTGTTAGGAGTAAAGGGGCCAATAGCCATGGAAGGATACAAATGATGAATGAGGAGGGACTAACAAACCTCAAACCAATCAGAAGGCAGCATTTAAGACTGAGGAACTTCTATTTTCGATCACGATCGAATCGACCCGCCATTTTGTGGCCCGCCGCCATTTTGTGTTGCCATCACTCAGGCAGCACGGCGAACAAAGTCTATTCTGCTTTTTCTGTAGCCCGGTGTCGAAATACGTCCTCGGCCTCTATTTGCAAAGCTGGTGTTAGAACTAGCCGAGTACACTATTCCCTGTCTGGCTTTTCTAATCCACGTCTCAACTATCTGTTGGCTCACACTATTCTTTCCTGACTTTATCTTATCAACTGGCCTTCACTGTCTCCTGCTAGCATTCTCTCGTTTCACAACTGTCCTCCAACACACACAAACGTATCTCTCCACCTGCAAGTTAGTTATGAATCTGTTAATGTATTAGCTTGAGGGTGGGGTGACAAACACAGTTAGAGAAGAGGTCTCTTCGAGTCATCTGATATTTCTCTTTTGAAACCTTTCCTATTGGTTCCGCCTTGTTTTCCAACTTTCCTTATTGGCTCTTTCTTGTATGCTCTGGGAGTGCATTTTTTCAATAATTGTGCCATTGTATAGTATTTAACATGATGGCCACAGAGTGAAGTGGCAGTCTCCTGAGAACCTACTTTGTACTTCTAGGATAACTGTACTAGCTGCAGCTAAATAAATCCAATCTTCTAACGCCGACAGAGTGTCCCGTGTCTCTGTGTAGCGAAGCAGGAGAACTCCGGAGACTTTGGGCGTATCCTGCGCCGCCAGACCCAAAAGGTTCTGGTTCTTCAACTGGCGCCCAACGTGGGGCGGCTTCAGTGGTACCGGTTCTGCTCGAAGGTCGTGAGGAACCCCGCAAGAAAATTCCGGAGGGTTCGCGAGCCACACTAAGCGACCCCTGTATGTCAAAAGTGGTCCGAAGGTCTTTTGCAGCGCGGTTATTCCTTCCTGACGGCTACTGACGACCGCTGCCCTGACTGCCGCCCTGCTTTGGCCCTTCCCTTGATGATGTATGGTAAGGCGAGACGATAGACGGGCCTCTGTTGGTGGAAGAAGACGTCCTTAGTTAAGTATTTTCGTGGGTCGCGCCCACAATTTTTTGTTCTTTGATTGATTTCCTTGGGTTCTTAGATTTAACTTTTGCAAAAGTTAAAGCCGAGGGTAAGTGCATTTGTGCTGCGTAAACTGAGTTTTACTCCCTTGAAGTTTGTGAACAGACAAGAGACATCTCGAGATGCCTGGTCTGACTAAGTTTGGAAGAATTTGTTGTCTTGGTTGTAATAGGGATTCCCAACTTGAGGACTCTTGTCCGATTCCTTCGGTTGGAACTCCCACATATGAGCTCTATTCAAAACATGGTATCGGCCCCATTGCCTTTAACGAGACATGGACTTGATACACGAAGAAAAATGGTGTTCTCAAATGGCCAGAAAATGGTAGTTTTGATCCTGATGTGCTAGATAATTTGGAAGCAGTTTTGTTCAAAAGAAAAGCCCGGCCGGCAATGTTTGACTCTTTTCGCCTTTGGCGTAAGAAAGCCAAACAGAAAGAAATTAAACAAGCAAAACAAAATAGGAAAGCACAGGGTATGACAATTATGCAGGCTGCCCAACAGTTTAAAAATGATGAAGTTGATAATGCGGCTGAAATTTCAGGAAGACAACATCGTATGGCGATAGATAAATGCTATCCGGTGTTGCCTGTTTCTCCTTCTGATAATAAGAAAGATATAGAAGAAGATCCCCTAATGTCCCATTTATTAAGGTTGCCTCCGCCCTATGCACAACGTGCCAATGTACCTCAGCCGTTACAGCCTGTTCAGCCGCCAGTGGTACTTCCGCCTGTTCCGGCTCTTCCGCATTTGCCTCCTCCAGTATTACCGCCCTTGCCGGTTTTACCGATAGTCTCAAATTCTTTGCCCTCATCTCCTGATCCTAGATCTCCTTTGCCTTCTGCTCCTCCTGCAGTTATCCATTCTTCTCCTTTTAGTTCCCCTAATACTCTGTCTCCAATTCTTATGTCTAATTCTCTGTCGTGCGTAAGCGTCTCACAGACTCTGTCACTAGTATTCTATCTCCTTTCTTTGGAGCTTTAAATGTGTCTCCGGCTTTTGTTCGAAGACAATCTCGTAGTCAGTTCCCAGATTTGAGGAACGAGAAAAGTTAGACTCTCTGGCATGAAAATGGATCAAGAAGGGTCCGCAATACAGTGTGCTTGATATTATGCCTACCTTTTTACAATGGAATGCGCCTACGCAAAGATATGCTTTCAATGTAATGTGCGACATTCTCATTAAGGAATGGGAAGATGTGAGTTCGAGTCCGTTCTCACAAGATATGTTAAATATTCAGACTGATTTTGAAAAAGGACTTATTGTGGGTTCTAAGGTTGAGGAAGCTGTAAGGACACTTATCTCTTATAGATCCTTATTGTTTTCTCAGATTCTCCTTGATTCCGATCCGTCGGTTAAACTGACGTCGAAAAATAAACTCCCTGGGGCACCTTTGTCTGGCTTAACGAATGTTTCCGTAGGATTTTCTGGCGCCCCTGTTCGCAATCCAGTTTCTTGCCCTTTGCCTATTTCGGTTGGTCCTTATGATTTGGAAGCTCCACTTCTATTGACGAATGGTTGTGGTGAGAATCTGTTGGGTCTAGACCTATTGAAAAGAATGCATGCTACCAGATATTGTTCTCATTCTGGCGTGCATCTTACTCTAGGACAGAAATTGGTCTCCCCAATGTATTTGTCCAAAGATCAGTTTCCACCTGAATTACTTTCTCTTCCAACAGCACTTTGGGCCACGGGTCCGAACGATGTGGGTTGTCTTATGTTGTCACTCTCAAGCCCAATGTTGAATTACCACACATCCCACAATATAGAATTTCTGCAGAAGGTGAGAAAGCGCTTTTGGGAATCATTCATGACTTGATTCGGAAGGGTGTGGTTGAAGAAACAAGAGGTAATACATGCAATAGTCTTATTCTTCCTGTTCTTAAACGCACTGATCCTTCTCAGCCTCCTGTATACCGTTTTGTAATTGATCTGCGAGAAGTAAACAAAATTGTGATTCCACAATTTCCTGTTGTTCCAGATATCACTGCTTTGTTGACAATGATACCTTCCACAGCGACTTGGTTTTCTGTTATCAATCTAAAGAATGCCTTCTTTAGTATTCCCATTGCAGAAGAGAGTAGGGACATTTTTGGCTTCTCTCTTGGAGGCCGAAGCTTCCGGTTTAAGCGCGCACCTCAGGGCTATTGTGAAAGTCCCTCTATTTACAGCCAAGCTTTAAAATGTCATCTTGATACTTTTCACTTGCCGTCTGGTGCTGCTCTGCTCTTATCCAATATATGGATGAGTTATTAGTCGCCGCTGATTCAGAAAATATCTGCAAAGATGTCACTGTTGCTTTGTTACGCCACTTGTTTAAACTGAATCACAAGGTTTCACCTTCCAAACTACAATATGTTTGTCGAGAGGTTACCTACTTGGGTCATCTCCTATCAAAGGAGGGACGGCGATTGACACCAGAACGAATTCAAGCGATTTCGCGAATGTCTGTACCATCCACACAAAGGGAAGTGCGTGCCTTTCTGGGTATCACTTCCTATTGTAGACAGTGGATCCCTAACTTCTCTCTAATTGCCAAACCTTTGTTGGCACTCACTTTAAAAGATACGCCTCAGCCCCTTCCATGGACTGATGAGTGCCAAAAGAGTTTCACTGACTTATGTACCGCTCTGTGTTCTGCTCCTGTACTAGGCACTCCAGATTACACTAAGCCTTTTACGCTTTATGTGCATGAGAGAGAAGGTTGTGCATTGTCAGTTTTAGCGCAACAATTTGGAGACAAACAGCGGCCATATGCTTATTTTTCGGCTACGTTAGATCCTGTAGCTAAAGCATTGCCCAGTTGTCTCAAAGCGACAGCAGCAGCAGCAATTTCTATCCGACAGTCTGCTGGAATAGTGTTGGTTAACACTCTCATTGTCATGGTGCCACATGCAGTGGAAACTTTGCTAAACACAACGAAAACACAGCATCTTACGAGCGCTCGTCTAACTGGATACGAGCTGACGCTGTTGGCTAGTCACATACACATCAAACGATGTAATACCCTAAACCCAGCTACTTTGTTGCCCCTTCCGAATGAGGAGAATGTTGAGGACCAGCATGATTGTTTCTTCCGTACTGAGGAAGAGACAAAGGGAAGAATTGACCTGAGAGACACACCGCTAGAGAATCCGGATGGAACTCTATGGGTAGATGGTTCTTGCTTTAAAATGCCTAATGGAGATACGGTTTCAGCCTATGCTGTAACTACTTTACATACGATTGTGGAAACTGCACGCATTAGACACAATTCAGCGCAAGCAGCAGAATTGATAGCATTAACGAGAGCTTGTGTATTATCGAAAGGGAAAAGAGTGAACGTATACACTGACAGCCAATACGCTTTTGGTGTAGCGTTCAATTTTGGGCGTCTCTGGAAGGAGAGGGGTTTTCTCACTTCACCTGGCACCAAAATACAACATGGTCAGTTGGTGACTGATCTCCTCGAATCACTTGCCTTACCCACCCAAATAGAGATAGTGAAATGTAGTGCACACAAAAAGATTACGGATGATGTTGGTCGAGGAAATGCATTTGCAGACGAAATAGCAAAGAAAACAGCAAGAGATTCAACGAGTCGAATGTATGTGGCAGGTCCTGCGAATTGGGTCAGAGAGAGAGGAATGTGTGAGAATACAGTGGAAAGTGTAAAAGCAATTCAGAAAGAGGCTTCAGAGAGGGAGATGAGCAAGTAGAAAGAAAGTATGGGAATGTTAGATGAGATGGGTTGTTGGGTGGAACTATCTGAACATCAACGTTGGCTGTTACCTGATGCCTATGTTCTCCCAGTGGTTACTATGGCACATGGTCCAGCCCACTTAAGTGCAAAAGGCATTTGTAAACTTCTGGCTCCAGTGTGGCAGAATGAAAGTGTCCCAAAATGTGCAGACAATGTAGTAAAGCACTGTATTGTTTGTTTAATGTACAACCCGGGAAAGGGAACCCCAACTCCAGCAGGTCACTTTGCTCCTCCGACATATCCATTTGAGGTGTTGCAAATCGATTACATTCATATGGAGCGATGCAACAACCTCAAATATGTTCTGGTGGTAGTATGCGCCTTTTCGAGATGGATAGAAGCATACCCTCTAAAAGATAACACAGCCCTATCCACAGCTAAAATCCTTTTAAAAGAATTCTTCCCCAGGTTTGGTTTGCCGCGCATTGTCTGGAGTGACAATGGGAGCGAATTTGTTGGCCAAGTCATGCAGAAAGTTTGTGCAGGTCTTGGTATCAAGCAAAAGTTCCACGCGGCAAATCACCCACAGTCAGCGGGTTTAGTAGAATGTTACAACGGAACCTTGAAATTAAAGTTGGCAAAGGTTCAAGCAAGTACAGGACTCAATTGGCCTGATGCTTTGCCGTTAGCTCTGCTATCCACCAGAACTGCCGTACACTCTCGTTTGGGAGTTAGCCCATACGAGGTGGTGTTTGGCCGTCCGGCTAACGTATGGGGAATCCCTCGCCCTAAGTAATTCTCAGACTTGCCATATCCAATGTTGATTGATTATCTGCATGACCTTATGACTAAATTGCGTGTTCTTCATCAACAGGTTCAGAGTGCTCTGCCGGAGGCTTCCACAGACCCAGGTCATTTCATCCGACCAGGTGACTGGGTGTGCGTGAAGAATTTTCAGAGGTCCAGCAATTTGGAACCCAGATGGCGGGAGCCTCGAATGGTCCTCCTCACCACGAGAACAGCAGTTAAAGTCTAAGGAAAGAAAAATTGGATTCACGGTGTGCATTGTAAGAAAGTGCCTTTGCCTTACGATCAATGGGTACGCAGAGGTGTTGGTGACTGTGAAGGCGAAAGAGTTCCACGATTTGTACCCTTCAGCGATGCACACCTGAGTGGAACACTGTCTGAGAAAGAGGACGACGACATTTTACAGGAAGCAATTCCATCGCATCATCGCTTGGATACGACTGAACCACGAACATTGTTCTAAGACCAGAATGTTCCAGGGAAAGAACGATATGATTTAAGACCTAGACCAAAGAATATTTAAGACTCTTTTCTCTCTTGTGTAGTTTTCTGTCCCGGTTACAGGGTCACGGTAGGAGTCTAGGTCACGACCTGAGTAGTGGCAATAGGCCTGCAGGATCTTCAGTGTCATAGGACGGCAGTACATCGTGACTTGAGTGATCGAGGAAGATTGCCGTGAGCATCCATTAGTAAGATGGAAACTACACTAAGTAATAAAGAAAGAAGAGATGAAATGAAGAAAGCATCCTGTAAAATAATGTACAGTCGTTTTAGTATAACTTTATGTGTTATTATATCAATATGTATTGTTTTGGCGATTATTAGTTGGATAATTTATGCTTTGCAGCCAAAAGATGCCTCCCCTTCGTCCTCTTTGCCTTTTTCTACTATCTCTCCACACCTCTTTCATACTCTTCCTTCACATGAACTCGTCAGAAGAACTGAATATTATAATAATTCCTTTATCCAGCTATTACATCAGCACCAATTAGTGGTTAATACAACTGATTGTTGGGTGTGTGGTCTTATGCCACATACCACAGAGAAAGGAATGCCATATCTAGTTCTCCCTTTTTCTTATGAGGGTTCTGCTTGGGCTTACTTTGTCATTTTCTCTAATGCTTATCAAAGCAAATTCAGACGATCTGTTAGTTCACATATTAATTATCCGGATTTTAGTCATAGTTCTTTGATTAAAGGTATGGTAGTTATGGCTAAAATCATGGAGAATAGTAAAATCCCCATTGACGAAAGAAAAGCATACACTAATTGGAACGTCACCCAATATATGTCTAGTCTCAGTAGTAAGGTTGGAAAAGGAAAGTCCTCACCGATTTGGACTGTACCACATCAGGGTAACTTCTGCTTACAGATAAATGATCGCCCTTCTGACACTACACAAAGGAATAACTGCTCCTACACGAACGTTTATTCCTCTCAAAACTCACCTCCTCTAGTGCCGTCTCAAGGCACCTATTTCATCTGCTATAATAGAGCTTACACTTGGTTACCAACGGGTTTCTCTGGTACTTGTTATATAGCCTTTCTTCTTCCCCCTACTTGCACCGCTTCCGCAAATCATAACCGAATCCGATACGGCAGAGGGATTATTGATTCAAAGGACACAGCAGGGGGAGGAGATTTCCTTAAAGGTTTTCTTCCCTTCTGGGGTCCAATGGCTAACAGCAGAAATATAAGGCAATTGGTCCGTTTCGTAGAGACTACAATAGACATCACTGTAGGAGCCTTAAGTAACATCACGGCAGAACTACAGGCGGATCGCCTTATGACATTGCAAAATCGAATTGCCTTAGACTTTGTTCTTGCCGATCGAGGTGGAGTATGCAAATTGATCGGGTCAAGTTGCTGTATTTTCATACCTAATGACGCTCCGACAGTATACCAAGCTATCTCCAAGTTACACATAATCTCTGAGTCTATTCATCAGGACGAAGGAGATTGGTCTTTAACGGAATGGTTTTGGGGACTACTGTCCAAATGGGGTTGGAAAGCATTGACGTTCCTTGGTATAATCCTGACCATTATATTTTCCTGTTGCCTTTGTATGCACTGTGGTCCCGCTATCTGTGATCTTTGTGCTACTATGTGCATCCCAAAACCCAAACCACAAGTAACAGAAAACATAAGAATGATGTTACAGCAACAGCTCGATGACCTCATGGCTATTGACGTGGACTCAGATTAACATGAGTCTATCTTGCCTGAGTTCTGGCAAAAGGAGGGTCCGAGGAACTTCGATTTTCGATCACGATCGAGTCGACCCGCCATTTTGTGGCCCGCCGCCATTTTGTGTTGCCATCACTCAGGCAGCACGGCGAACAAAGTCTATTCTGCTTTTTCTGTAGCCCGGTGTCGAAATAGGCCCTCGGCCTCTATTTGCAAAGCTGGTGTTAGAACTAGCCGAGTACACTAATCCCTGTCTGGCTTTTCTAATCCACGTCTCAACTATCTGTTGGCTCACACTAGTCTTTCCTGACTTTATCTTATCGACTGGACTTCACTGTCTCCTGCTAGCATTCTCTCGTTTCACAACTGTCCTCCAACACACACAAACGTATCTCGCCACCTGCAAGTTAGTTATGAATCTGTTAATGTATTAGCTTGAGGGTGGGGTGACAAACACAGTTAGAGGAGAGGTCTCTTCGAGTCATCTGATATTTCTGTTTTCAAACCTTTTTATTGGTTCCGCTTCGTTTTCCAACTTTCCTTATTGGCTCTTTCTTGTATGCTCTGAGAGTGCATTTTGTCAATAATTGTGTCATTGTATAGTATTTAACATGATGCGCCACAGAGTGAAGTGGCAGTCTCCTGAGAACCTACTTTGTGTACTTCTAGGATAACTGTACTAGCTGCAGCTAAATAAATCCAATCTTCTAACGCCGACAGAGTGTCCCGTGTCTCTGTGTACCGAAGCAGGAGAACTCCGGAGACTTTGGCCGTACCCTGCGCCGCCAGACCCAAAAGGTTCTGGTTCTTCAAGACAAAAGCCAATGGGCAGAGAGTGGGCAAAGCTTCCACACTACAGTATATACTGCATGCCTCGCAAAGCGATCACAGCGCATTTTCGCTGCAAAGCTAGGCAAGACCTAAAAGAAAATAGTGTTAGGAGTAAAGGGGCCAATAGCCATGGAAGGATACAAATGATGAATGAGGAGGGACTAACAAGCCTCAAACCAATTGGAAGGCAGCATTTAAGACAAAAGCCAATTTTCAGAGAGTGGGCAGAGCTTCCATGAAGCTTCAACACTACAGTATATACTGCATGCCACGCAAAGTGATGGCAGCGCATTCCGCTGCAACGCTAGGCGAAACCTAAAAAGGGAGACAGGTCAGACCCCAAATGTTACCGACCGATATCTTTAATTGACTGCTCCTGTAAGATTATGGGACAAGTAATACTAGAGAGGTTGGAGACCTGGATAGCAGAAAATGGGAAGTTTTCCGATGTTCAATATGGCTTCAGGAAAGGCCTGGGCACGGTAGACCAGTGCTTCAATCTGCACCTGGTCATTGGCAAATACACAATGGGCTAAGTCTGGGTCTTTATACCTTGGGTTTATGGACTGGACTTCTGCCTTTGACTGGGTGCAGAGGGAGAGGCTCTGGGAGAAAATGCAGCTTATGGACATTGACCCACCTATTGTTCACTTTTTCAGGGAGTCACAGGGAGAGTGTGATATGGAGCAGACGGGGAACTCACCTTACCAATAAAGATGGACTAAGGGGTCCGCCAGGGATGTGTACTCGCCCCTTTTTTATTTTGTCTATACAAAATGACTTAGAAAGCCATATCAGAACTGGAAATGTAGATGCACCCCTGATAGGCCGTAGCGTATATTAGGGCCGTAGGTCCCTAATATACGCTGATGATTGTGTTTTAATGTCGAGAACTGGGGTGGGATTGCAAAGGCTTTGAACCAGTTTTAATAATTTTATAAATGACCTTGGCCTAAACACATATGACGCAAAATCACACGTTATGGTGGTGGGCAAATCCCCCACAAAAATAAAAACCTTCTACATAAAGAATGAAAAACTGCTCCAGGTGCCAACCTTTTCTTATTTAGGCATCCTTTTTAATGAAAAAATCCTTGGTCTCACTTAGTTGATGCAAGGATTGGAGGTTTTAATAAAAACGTTGAGGCCATTTTTAGATTCATAAAAAAACTCGGCTCTCGCACCATAAAAGCTATTATAGATATTTACAAAGCACGTACGTGCGCTGCTACTTTATATGGTGGTACAAAAGGGGGTGGTGATGGACGGAGCATCAGAACCAATCAAACACTCACACCCAGTCAACAGATCTGGGTTTGATCCATCACCGTTTTTTAGCCCACTCTGCCACACCAGTTCAGACATGGCCATATGCAAATCAGTCTGACCCTGTGCCTCATGGGAACAGTCCAGCCCGAACTGCGAAGCCATGCCTTCCCTGGACCGGAAAAAAGCTTCCTAGGACCGGTTTCTGGCATTTCAGCCGTCTTCAGCCAGGCTTGCTTGAATCCAGTGGCAAAGTGAGCAAGGGACTCACGTCTGAGCATACCCTGCCAACTTATGGCGAACAAAGCGGTACAAAAGGGGGTGGTGATGGACGGAGCATCAGAACCAATCAAACACTCACACCCAGTCAACAGATCTGGGTTTGATCCATCTCCGTTTTTTAGCCCACTCTGCCACCCCAGTTCAGACATGGCCATATGCAAATCAGTCTGACCCTGTGCCTCATGGGAACAGTCCAGCCCGAACTGCGAAGCCATGCCTTCCCTGGACCGGAAACAAGCTTCCTAGGACCGGTTTCTGGCATTTCAGCCGTCTTCAGCCAGGCTTGCTTGAATCCAGTGGCAAAGTGAGCAAGGGACTCACGTCTGAGCATACCCTGCCAACTTATGGCGAACAAAGCGGTACAAAAGGGGGTGGTGATGGACGGAGCATCAGAACCAATCAAACACTCACACCCAGTCAACAGATCTGGGTTTGATCCATCACCGTCTTTTAGCCCACTCTGCCACCCCAGTACAGACATGGCCATATGCAAATCAGTCTGACCCTGTGCCTCATGGGAACAGTCCAGCCCGAACTGCGAAGCCATGCCTTCCCTGGACCGGAAACAAGCTTCCTAGGACCGGTTTCTGGCATTTCAGCCGTCTTCAGCCAGGCTTGCTTGAATCCAGTGGAAAAGTGAGCAAGGGACTCACGTCTGAGCATACCCTGCCAACTTATGGCGAACAAAGCGGTACAAAAGGGGGTGGTGATGGACGGAGCATCAGAACCAATCAAACACTCACACCCAGTCAACAGATCTGGGTTTGATCCATCACCGTTTTTTAGCCCACTCTGCCACCCCAGTTCAGACATGGCCATATGCAAATCAGTCTGACCCTATGCCTCATGGGAACAGTCCAGCCCGAACTGCGAAGCCATGCCTTCCCTGGACCGGAAACAAGCTTCCTAGGACCGGTTTCTGGCATTTCAGCCGTCTTCAGCCAGGCTTGCTTGAATCCAGTGGCAAAGTGAGCAAGGGACTCACGTCTGAGCATACCCTGCCAACTTATGGCGAACAAAGCGGTACAAAAGGGGGTGGTGATGGACGGAGCATCAGAACCAATCAAACACTCACACCCTTTTGTACTGCTTTTTTTGCCATAAGTTGGCAGGGTATGCTCAGACGTGAGTCCCTTGCTCACTTTGCCACTGGATTCAAGCAAGCCTGGCTGAAGACGGCTGAAATGCCAGAAACCGGTCCTAGGAAGCATGTTTCTGGTCCAGGGAAGGCATGGCTTGGCAGTTCGGGCTGGACTGCTCCCTTGAGGCACAGGGTCAGACTGATTTGCATATGGCCATGTCTGAACTGGGGTGGCAGAGTGGGCTAAAAAATGGTGATGGATCAAACCCAGATCTGTTGACTGGGTGTGAGTGTTTGATTGGTTCTGATGCTCCGTCCATCACCGCCCCCTTTTGTACTGCTACTTTATATGGTGCCGGAGTCTGGTGTTGTTCTAACACTCGGGGCCTTCAGAGAGCAGAAAACATGTTCTTAAAACGTGTGCTGACAGTATCTAAAAGCACCCCCGTCACAATGAATTGGGTGTTAACTCCATTATTCATTCGTACACAATTATCACCTTTGATGCTATGGCATAACATTTGGGTAAAAGAGGAAACAGATCTGAACCGTGATATAATTTTGGACTGTTTGAAGCTGGATTTTGTGAAAAAAATTCCCTGGATTTCTTATGTACAAGAACAATTGGAGAAGTTGGGACTGCAGGATTGTTTTGGTACTCCCAGAAACATATCCGCAATCCCAAGAGTTAAGCTGAAAAGAGACTTTCTTTCTCACTTGAAGCATGCCACAGACAGTCAAGAGATGGTAAAAAAGAGTGTTGTAGAGCATTCATTGTTAGTCAACTCTCCAGGAATTGAATCCTACCTTTCTTTTCACTTTAATCATGCCAAAATGTTTTAACTGATTAGGTTTAGGATGGGCATTTCTCATTTCTTGGTCTCATATCCACGAGACGCACATTGGGAAGCCAAATTAGAATTGTGTCCATGTGATTCAGTTTCTGTACAGAGCACCTTGCACTTTATGTTTTTTTGCAAACGTTATCTTAACCCAAGGCGTGCCTTTTTAAAACCATTGTTAAGATTTTTAAACATTAGGGGGCCGATTCCAATTCCGGTCGCAAATCGTACCGCACGACACAGACCCGGGCCGGATACCGACCGACACGGACCAGCGCCGTACGACCCGTACAGTACGATGCAACACGTGTGAATTACAACCGACACGTACGGAATACAAGCCGTACGACCGAGCCGTGGGGAAAATAGTGAACCGACCGGAAAACCGACGTGATTTTCACCAACCGACACGAACCCGGAATGAACCCGACCGGCCCGTACCCGCGATGTCCGATCCGCGCAGTACGATGCAATGCGTGTAAAACCAGACCGACTCGCACGGAGACCAAGCCGCACGACCGACACGCACAGAAAACTGGGCACACAAGCAATAGAGACCTTCGCGACCGACACGTTTCAAACACAGAAGATAGGCAGCGTGAACGAGGTGGAGGAGCCCGCACGAGACAACAGCAGCGTCCGTTTCCGTCACATGAACGTCTCCTTCATTCCTACAAAACCCAAAGGAATAAAGACAAAAAAAGGACCAAACAAGCAATTACAAAGCCAATAAATACCAAATAAAAAAACATGGGACAAAGACACACCCACAACTCCAACTATATAAAGGACTACAATCACTACCATCATCCCTTGCAAACAGGAGACACAGCCAGCAGCAAACACCATTACACAGCAACCACAGACACCCTCACAACTCACACATCACACAACCCACACACCATCTGCACCTCATCCAAAAGCACACACACATACAGCCAGCAAAACCAACACCAACAAACCCTCACTTGCACCCTCAAACACACATCCCTCACCACCACCACCCATCACCATGCCCCCAAAGAAGAATCCAAAGTTCACAGATAGTGAGTTAGAAGTGCTGGTAGACAAGATCACCAGAGTAGAGCCACATTTGTTTGGTACATTGGTCCAAAGGACCCCCATGTCACAGAAAACAAAGATGTGGGCGAGGATTGTGGACAAGGTGAATGCACAAGCACCAGCAAGGCGCACAAAGGACAATATCCAGAACAGGTAGTATGACGTGCGCAGGAGGGTCAAGAAACTCATCGAAAAAGATCACGCCCTGAGTCAGTGCACCAGTGGTGGCCCTCCTGCCAAACCAGTCTACTTCAGGACCTGGGAGGAGAAGGTGCGGGACATCCTACCACCAGAGAGCGTCCATGGCCTAACAGACATCCCAGAGCCTGGTGAGTACACAAACAACATACCCAAGATTGTGTGGCAAGGGGACAGTGAAACCATGCACCGCATGCAAAGCTACAGTAACCAATAGATAATCAGCCCAAGATGTGTATGCCAGTCAGACAAACACAATACCTGCCATCTCATAGTGACTTGGAACTGTGTCATGACATGCACCAACCTACAAACAAATAGAGCAAGCCAGTAGCACAAAGCTAAATAGACACTGCCAGACAGTTTGCCACCACAAACACACTACCTCACAGTGCAGCTGACTGACAGGAAGGAATTGTGGGGATGCAGGTGAAGTGAGTGTATGCAATAGCATGATGGGGCCTGTAGTCACAGAGAATGCTCCCCCTCCTGATTGGCCCATCAAGACCTCACTGAAACATGCCCACATCACAGGGAGTGGAAAATGACTGACAAGATGGCTGACACTGGGTCCTGCTGTGGGGAGCACAAGGCCCTGCTAGGAGTTGTGTGCAAATCAGAAGCAGGACACCACTGACTGACATCCTGAAAGACAACTTGCATGCCCTACAATGGAAGCACGTTTCATGATGGGAAGCAGGACTGACAGCCATGACCATACTTACCAGCATGTGGAGACACACCCCCTCAAAACAAACTCCACACAACTCACTGGGTAGAATGCATTGACACACACCTCATTGAAATATCAGCAAAAGATACCCCATACTGGGTGCTGCTGTGTGAAGCACAGGGCTCTCTTTGGACTTGTAGCCAAACAAACACCAGGATTTTACAGTCAGCCATCTTGCCATTGCTGTCACACCCCTTCACAGGGAAGCAGAGTCAAGAGGAAGGAAGTATGTGCATGCTGAGAAGGGGGGTGTAGCCAAGAGTATGATGGGAGTCACAGTCACAGACAATCTACCCCCACCCACATGACCCAGCAAGCACACACTGAACCATACTCGCCTCACAGGGAGTGGGAAGGGACTGACAAGATGTCTGACACTGGGCTCTGTTGTGGGGAGCACAAGGCCATGCTGGGCAATGGCCAGCCACAAACATCAGGGCTGCACAGTCAGCCATCTTGCCATTGCTGTCACACCCCCTCACAGGGAATCAGAGTCAAGAGGAAGGAAGTATGTGCATGCTGGGAAGGGAGGTGTAGCCAAGAGTATGATAGGAGTCGCAGTCACAGACAATCTACACCCACCCACATGGCCCAGCAAGCTCACACTGAACCATACTCGCCTCACAGGGAGTGGGAAGGGACTGACAAGATGTCTGACACTGGGCTCTGTTGTGGGGAGCACAAGGTCATGCTGGGAAATGGCCAACAAAAATATCAAACTCTGTCCGTGACAAGCTGGAAAAAGCAGTGTACAGGTAGGCATCTGTTCTAAAAGTAGAAAATGTCATGTTTGTGAACCATCAATGCATGTAGAAACATAACTCACATCGTGTGTCTCTTCAAACACAGGTGGTGCTGGGCACCCAGCACCAAATTATGAGGATTCCCCAGCCCAGACTCTGGCGCACACTGAGCTCTCTGATCTGACTCTCTCTCTGTCCTCTTCAGATGACGACGACCAACCTGGCGCCTCCGGTGTGAGCCATCAAGCAGCACTAGCAGCATCAACATCTGCACCCCCTGTACCCACGCCTCAAGCATCTGGACACCGACAGGGCACCCCCACCAACACGGACAGACCAAGGCCAATGAACAACCACAGCACAGGGACACAGGACCCCCAGGAAGCTACAGCAAACACCACCAGCAACACCACCCAAGGGGTCCCAGTGTCACCTGTGCGTCCCGCCACTGGTCCTGCCTGTGTGGATAGGGGTGCTGGGAGGGGTGGGAGGCAGAGGGCGCGCCTTGCAGAGTGGTCTGGACTGCATGATGACCCCCATCTGGCACGCATCATAGATGCGTACCAGGATAGCACTGGAGGATTTGGCCAGGTAGTGGGGACCTCAAGGACATGCAACACGAGCAGGTCGCCCACCATGCCCGCATGGAGGCCAAGTGGGATGCCCTTACTGCGGTGCATCGGGGCATACTCCAATGGCTCCTCCAGATCAACACCAACCTGTCCACACCTCCCTGTGTGGCCACAACATCTGTCGCAACACCATCTGCCAGCGCCACAGGGAGGGAGGAGGACTCTGGCGGAGAGTCCCCTGCACCGCAGAGGCCTGCACCTGAGGATCCACCCCCCCGGAAGAAGAGGGGTCGTCCGAAGAAGGACATGTGAGAGGCAGATGTCCCAGCACATCCCCCAGGGACTCTAAACCTGTTCTGGACAATGTTCTTTGTGCGCAACCTGTTCACCTTGTCCAATTGCACACAGCTCGCCCACATGACATGGAGGGTTCATGTTGGGCCAATGTAGCAGATGACTGTGGACTCTACTCTGGACATTTCATCTACCAGCACTTCCTTTTTTTTTTTACTATTTTTTTATTTTATTAAGCCAAAAAAAAGAGGAGAAACAAACAAAAAAAAACAGTAGTCTCTACAGGCAGAAAAGGTCATGAAGGGAGATAAACGTTAGTCAAAAAATAAAATACAGATCCAATAATAGCATATCATTTTTTTACATCAGTGTTTGATCATTCCCAGCGAAGGCTAGACCAAATACGTTCAAACTTAACACAAGAAGTAAAAAACACCTAGCTTTAGCTAAAGCTAGTTCCATCTCATAGACCCCTCTCAATATTATTCGCATCTCCATAAGTGTCGGACATCTCGTATCAATCCAAGCCCTTGCAATACCTAGACGGCAGCAGGCCATAATAATGGAGAAAAGAGCATTAGATATTAAACCAGGGTTGTCTATTAGGCCCGTTAATATCTCTTTATCAGAAATGACAATATTCATACCTGCCCATTTACACAATTCCTCTGTTACCTGAGCCCAGTATATATTCAGTTTCGGACAGGTAATAAACATATGTCTAATGTCGGCTGCATATAGTGAGCATTTGGGACAATATAACTTGGATGACAAATAGTTAGTCGCCCATTTTGAAATAACTTCAGGTGTGTAATAAAGAAGAAACAAAATCCTATGATGTTGATGTTTTAAATTTATGGAGGTAACTGCTTTGTTGATAGTGGCCAGTGAATTATGTAGATCTTCTTTTCCCACATCGATCCCAAAAGCTCGATTTAATTTGACTATAACCTGGCCCGCATCATCCCTTAATTCCATCAGAAGATTCTTGTAAATCTTCCCTATACAGCCCCTGCCGGATACCTGTAATAGTGCGCAAGTAGCCTTACTGATTCCGCTGAGTGAAGCTAAGCCTTTTCCTTTAATGAGAAGGTCACGTATTTGCAAGAATTTGAAAAATGAATTATGCGGAACCCCAAATTCGCTTCTAAGAGAAGAAAAAGGTCTAAAGCCATCCAAGTCATATAGTTGCCCTAATTGAGTAATTCCACTGAGCAACCAGCTTCTCCAGACCGAGTCATCAAAGAGGGCTTCCAGTCGAGGGTTGCCCGCTAAATACGTGAGCTCATGTAATTCCGGTATGTTATAAGCACGCACAATATCGTGCCAAATCTGGACACCTTGTCCTATAATCTTAAAACTAACCCGTTTAAAGTAATTTGGGTCAGTCATCTTGCAAACTACAAACCTATACTCCGGTCCAAGCACCAGCTGGTATGCTAACCAAACTTGAGACATTCCAGTCCCCTGTAGTAGGCTCTACAGTGGAAGCGGATCAGAAATATAGCTTAAAATCTGGGAGTCCAAAACCTCCTCTCTCATAGGGAAGTTTAAAAAAATTAATGGAGCGTCTAGCCCTTTTGTAACCCCAAATAAAACTGCCAATAATGCTATCAAGTCTTTTGAAAAAAGAAAAAGGAACCCTCAAAGGGATAGCCCGGAAAAAGTATAAAAATGTTGGCAAAATGTTCATCTTTACGATGTTGCATCTCCCCCAAATCGTAAGGGGGAGTTGATGCCATTTATGCAAATCAGAAGCAACTCTCATAAACAGGGGTTCTTAATTAAGTTTTACTATTTTGTCAGTCTGGCTACTGATATTAACCCCCAGATACGTAGCTGTTTGAGTAACACCAAGAGGAAAAATACCGTAAGTGGTTTCGAAATAGTTATTATTTGAGTTTTACTGGTGTTAAGCTTGTACCCTGAAAAAGTCCCAAAACTATGGGCCGCCATAATCGTTTCCGCTATCGCCTCAATAGGATTAGTTGTACAGATCGCGATATCGTCCGCGTAAGCAGTTACTTTGAGAGATACATTATTAAGTGTAACCGGGATAATACCTGGGTTTTGTAGAAGATGACGGATAAAAGGCTCAATGTAAATCGCAAACAATAGAGGCGATAAAGGACACACCTGCCTCGTGCCCCTCTGGATATTAAAGGGTGATGAGGTTAGGCCATTAAGTCTAATTGTTGCCGTGGAGTTTGCGTATAATTCTTGAACTGCCGTAACAAACCTTTGACCAAGCCCTGCTTTCGCCATAATTAACCATAGAGACCCCCAAGTGACCCGGTCAAAGGCCTTCTCAGCGTCGAGCAGCATCATAGATATTTTGACCCCCATCTGACCGGCAACGTCAAAAGCAGAAATTGCAGTATTAATATGTGTCGTGGTATCACGTCCCAGAATAAAGCCGTGTTGTTGACCCGATACCATTAAATGTATAAGCGGTGCTAATCTAGAGGAAAGAACTTTAGAGAAAATGTTGGCGTCATAGTTAATGAGGGAGATCGGGCGGTAGGAACCTCTTTCCTCTGACGGTTTCCCTTTTTTAAGGAAAACAACTATATTGGTCAACTTCCAAGAGGACAGTGCTGCCCCACCTTCCAATATGCCGTTGACCAACTTTAGTAAAACTGGGTCGAGGATCTCCCCGAACGTCCTATAGAACGCAAGGGGAATAGTTTCCTCTCCTACTGCTTTTCCTAAGGGGTGGGCCCTGGTAGCTGCCCGTATCTCCCCTATATCCATGTCCCTATCCAGTAATGCCGTTATACATGGCTCCAGTGGGTTCATTTCACTGTCCCTGAGATAGTCTGCCGCTATGTTCTGATTAAAAGCTGAGATATCGCTGTAAAGATCAGTATAGAATTGTCTGAATTGTACCAAAATGTCCGTCGTCTGATTATAGATTAGACCGTTGCTTCCCCTGACACTTGTAATATGCGGATTGGCCCGCTGGTCGGCCAACTGGTATGCTAGAACACGCCCAATCCTCTCACCGTACTCATATTGTTGAGTTCTGAACTTAAAATACTGATTTGCCACCTTCTCCTTTAAGTTGCGAATCAAGTTGGCTCTAACCGATAATAACTGCTGGTAAATCTCAGTTTCGCCCATGTCCTTTTTAAAAATGGCACTAGCGTGCAATCGCTCTAAATCAGAGTATTCCCTGCGTTCAGACTCGAGCTTCCTGAATTTTTCTCTATTCTGTTCAAACAAGTATTGTTGGGTAATACCTCTAACAAAAGCTTTAAGACAATCCCAGACTGTGGCCCAGGGCGCAGTTAAGGAATTGTTATTGATAAACTCTACAAGTAGTCCCTGCACCCGCTGGACATAGTCTAAATCCTTCAGTAAGTATTTAGGAAATGAGAAAGGCCTAATAGGCCCTCTCGCACCAGCTTCGTATTGAATAGTAAATATTAAGGGATTGTGGTCTGAGGTGATTTTCTGACAAACCTCTATGCAAGATTCTTTGATTCTAGACTGATTGGCAAAAACCATATCAATCCTTGAATAGTGCCGATGCGGGTTGGAAAAGAAAGTATAACCAGGGATTGTCGGAAAAGCCACCCGCCATAAATCTACCAACTGATGAATATGCATTAAGTCCCTTATGGCTGCTCTGGTCTGAGGCATTCTAGATCGACCCGAGTGTTAGTAGTATCCAAGCTTTGATCCAGGATACAATTAAAATCACCCATGACAACAAGTTCCCCCTCCCACTCCAACAACTCGGAACACAAAAAAGAAACAACCTCAGGACAGTCGTTGTTAGGGCCGTAGATCATGCAAACCGTTAATTTTTTGCCATATACAAGGAATTGTGCAATCGCCCACCTACCCTTATTATCGCTTAATGTGCGAAGAGTCAAGGCTTTAAATGCTCTAGCTTTTAGAATAGCGACTCCTCGTATTGAGACAAGTTGTGAGGTACAAGTAATAATATCGAACCCCATTTTCTTAAGTAAACCATGATCTTTGAAAGCCAAGTGAGTCTCGGCTAGACCAATAATCTGTGGTTTATAAGCTTTTAATTCTTCTGAAACCAGTCGCCTCTTTGAAGAAGAATTCAGGCCAGCCACATTCCAGCTCATTAATTTTACTTTCACTTTAGACATAGTTGAGTATAGTAATCAACCAATTGTATCTGCCTTGGAGCTGCAGTGATCTCCCAATATGCCCTAACATAACCTTCTGACTCCGTTTAAAAAAATATTTTGGCAATTTTCTTTACCCCCCACTGACGTTCAAAGCTAGTTTAACCTTGTCAAATTCTCCTTCCAGACCCCCCCAACCCCTGACCCAGCACAACCCCATCACCCTCCCCCACACCCTTGTGACTTGGAAAAGGAATCACCCCAATCCCTGCTGTCAACATGACAGCTTTGAAACCAAAGGACACCCCTCCTCGGCTCCTCCCGGAGGGGCCACCACCCCGCCAGGACCCAGCCATAGCTAAGACAGATAAAGAGAGGCCATGTATAAATCATTGTCCACGCCTTAGTTAAAGTTACATATGGCCTTATTTTTTAGATACTTTTTGCCATTTTAGAAGAGAATTTCTGGCCTCTTGCTCGTTAAAGAAAAAATGAGCCTGCCCGTCCTTAATGACTTTAAGGCGGGCTGGATCCCGCAAGTGAACCTGTGAACCGGCTTCTTTAAAGGTATCCATCAACTTTCTAAGTTGCCATCTTCTGTCCATGGTGAGTTTACAAAAATCAGGAAGAACAGAGATAGACATTGAATCAAATTGAATTGGAGCCGTTGGGCGGGCTTTAAAAAAGATGGCCTGCCTAAGAAGAAAGTTCCCTATATATATCAGCATTGGTCGAGGAGAATTTAAGTTTCTTTGATTAGCCGCTCGCAGGCGTTGATTGTGTTGGGACTTTGTTCACCTTTGGCTTCACGGACACCAAGGACGCTTTGCCGCTTCGGAGGGGAACTTCCATCAACTTCAGTTGCACTCTCCCCCGGGACTGCGAGGACCAGGTAGCCCGGCGATAATCCACCCGCCCCACCTGATTCCTCTTCCCGGCGCCTCCCCCCTTGTCTACTTTACGCCTCGCGGCCCCCGCTTCGCGGGAGCCGCTCACAGGCGTTGATTGTGTTGGGACTTTGTTTACCTTTGGCTTCACGGACACCAAGGACGCTTTGCCGCTTCGGAGGGGAACTTCCATCAACTTCAGTTGCACTCTCCCCCGGGACTGCGAGGACCAGGTAGCCCAGCGATAATCCACCCGCCCCACCTGATTCCTCTTCCCGGCGCCTCCCCCCTTGTCTACTTTACGCCTCGCGGCCCCCGCTTCGCGGGAGCCGCTCGCAGGCGTTGATTGTGTTGGGACTTTGTTCACCTTTGGCTTCACGGACACCAAGGACGCTTTGCCGCTTCGGAGGGGAACTTCCATCAACTTCAGTTGCACTCTCCCCCGGGACTGTGAGGACCAGGTAGCCCGGCGATAATCCACCCGCCCCACCTGATTCCTCTTCCCGGCGCCTCCCCCCTTGTCTACTTTACGCCTCGCGGCCCCCGCTTCGCGGGAGCCGCTCGCAGGCGTTGATTGTGTTGGGACTTTGTTCACCTTTGGCTTAACGGACACCAAGGACGCTTTGCCGCTTCGGAGGGGAACTTCCATCAACTTTAGTTGCACTCTCCCCCGGGACTGCGAGGACCAGGTAGCCCGGCGATAATCCACCCGCCCCACCTGATTCCTCTTTCCGGCGCCTCCCCCTCCTGCCCATTGCTATATCACGTGGCTCAATCTGTACGCGCTAGCGGGACGCGCGCGGGTTGCAGCCCGGAGCGAAGACCGGGCAAAGAGCGGGCCGTTTGAGGCCGTTCGAGGACAGCCGAGGTAGGGCGGGGAAAACCTTTGTATTAATATTTGAACTGCCACACAACGAGGATGTCCACAAGAGAAACCAGAAGCAAAACTGCCCAGGCTACGCGCCCAGCTACAGGTACTCTGGACACATACTTTGCAAAGGCTGGGTCTTTACTAATTGACGAAATATCAATATTAGAAAGGCGTATCTCTCAAGAGATTGATTGGGTTAGAAGGTCCTCACTGGGCCCTATACAGCATGCCACAACCCCAGACCAATCCTTGAGGCACACTACGTTAATAGGGGGAGAGCACAATGTGTTACCCACTGCCAAAATTGATCATACTGTATCATGTAACACTAGTAACCTGATAACCGAGTGTGATACATCTGCTCATACTGAGCTTAGTTTATTACCCCTCCCGCTGCCCATTCCATCCAGAAACGTCAGCCAAAATAAACCTATACAACTAGATAGCGAACATCACCCTTTAGGGCCCAGCCAGCTCGTTTCTGTACAACATCACATTCGGGAAGGGGCTATCCCGAAAAGAAAAAAAGGGTCACTATTAGGAGGAGGTTGCAAACCTAAAAGTTCCAAGCGAAATTTTAGCTTTGCAACTAATCGACTAGGCACAGCAAAAAAGAACCCGAGCCATGTACATGAACAAAGGCCAATACTTCCAAATATTTTGCCCCAAACAGACCATACCTTAAACGTGGTAGCGGGGGAAGAGAGATTAACTTTGTTAAACATTGGTGCCCTCCTCAAAGATCTCCTTACTCCACTCATAAACAGCCTAGTTAATATAGAGAAAAGCTTAGCTAATATCCAGATGGGGACCATTAAACCGGCAGAGAGACCGTTGATACCTAACAACAGCTCTAGTGACATACTGCTTCCCACTGTCACGTTCCCTTCACCTGTAAAACCAACCAACAATGGCTTATCAAACTCAAAGGTGGCATTAATGCTGCAGCCAAACCTGGTATCTTCTGAATTCGCTAATCCTAACTATACACCAAACTCCCAAGGCTCAGACCAACAAGCGACGTCAGTTGAACCACAAAATGATGCCCAACGCAAAGATGTAAATTATAAATCTATTGACCTACCACCCGAGGCTATCCCCTACACTGTAATCCTCACGGGGATACCAGAACTCAACCCCCTTACTCGTGAACCGCAGGGGGCCTTGAAAAACAAGGTCATACATTGGCTTTCAGCTAATAGGCCCCTTCCAGAAGGAATCAACAGTGAGGTACTGATGGTAAGGCGCGTCCCTTGGATAGGGAACACCAGAAAGTCGACCCAAGGGGATTGTGTGCTGATTAACTTCAGAGACCCATGTACTGTTTCCCACATATGTAAATGGTCTCATCCTGGCCAAGGGACTTCTATCATTCCACGTCCCTTATCTTTCTTTTATCCACTTGATAACCAAGTACAGCTAGATGAGCGATGGGAACTAGTACCCAGTCGGCCGGGCAATCATGTCCCAAGGCCTACATGGATAAATCCCCTTCCTAGACCTTCGTGTCGAGATTATTTCTCAACCTATAACAGATTTTCTAGTTTAGATATGGTGGATTGACCACAAAAGGGGCAGGGGCAGGAGGTAATTTATAAATGTAGACCCACTCTTCCGAAGGAGTCCAGAGCTAAATGGGACTCCTTAGACATGGATAAAAGGGTTACGTCCCCTTTGGTTGTGCCTAACCTAAGTGAGGAAATTGTAACCCAACTACCAAATTTAGTCGCTGCTACCACATTAGAGCAGGGCGATGGGGAGGATATGGCTTCAAACTTACAGCTGGAGGAAAATAATTCTTCCTCCCTCAAGATTTTGTCCTGGAATGTGGCAGGTTTGGCAAATAAAATCACCTCCCCGGATTGGTGTACTTATATACAAGCCCAAGACATATGTCTATTTCAAGAAACATGGGCGAGAGATCATACTATCCACCCAGGCTTTGCATCATTTACCTCACAAGCAAAATGGAGTGGAACAGGCCGCCCCTCTGGGGGCTTGGCAATATGGGACCTGGGATGCAGGGCAACTGTTTGTCCGCAAAAATCAGAGGATATTCTGGTTGTTCGCCTTGAGTGGACAAATGCAAATAGACTCCTCTTGATTAATATATACTCCAGGCCAGTTAGCACCCCTCAGGTATCACGCACAATTGAGGAACTGGTGCAAGTCCTGGATGAAATTGTTCTGGGCACCCACATTCTAATTGGAGGAGACTTTAATTGCCAATATGAACCTCTCCCAGGCATTTTGGCGGACCTGGCTCAGGATGAGGACTTAGAGTGGTCCATACCTCCACTGAATGCACCGCCGCCAAGAGCATGGACACCATTGGCCACACAAATAACTTCCTTAACATTAAGATATGGTTTTCGGGCCTGTAATGGAAGGACAAACCTGGATAGCCCAGCTAACTTTACCTATAATAGGCCTGGCAGGATGTCGAGACTTGATTACATTCTTGTTCCATTAGCCTTGTGGCCGCATATCATTGGTTTCCGAGTGACACCTAGGGAAGATAGCGACCACAATGCTTTGGAACTCGAATACGACCATCCTGGCCTTAACCCCAGGGAAAAGCAAAGGATGTCACCCGAAGGGGGGCTCGTCCTAAATCATAACAGACGCAGAGTGAAATGGGAAAGTCTAACCTATGATCCAGACAATCTACCCAAACTTTATGCTAGAGTAATTCCCATATTCGAAAACATACAGACACTCCCGGCCGGGAGTTTATATACCCAGTTAGGGCAACTACATAAAGATCTCTCGAAATCACAATCCGAAATTCTCACTCGTCCCGTGAAACGGTCACATGGAAGTGTGGCAGGTCCGTCATGGTATAACAAGACCTGCCGCAATGCTAAAATTAGCTTATTAAATTCCATTAAGGCGAGATCGGGAACTGAGGTCATAAGGACTAAGAGATCACTGTACAAAACCCTATTGAACAATGCTAAAAAGGAATGGGAATGTGACAAATGGGAATCACTGACCATTGCACTAGCCTCTGGAGACTCTCATAAATTTTGGCGTACCGCCAATAATGGCTCAGGGAACCTGATGTCTGATGTGGAGCCAAATAACGTATGGTCAGATCATTTCGCTTCCTTATACCATCTGCCGGAAGGGAATTTGGTAGTCTCCCCATCAATGGCGGCCGAAAACTTCACTGATGTAGAGTACTTTACAACCAGTGAGGTCAGAGTAGCTATTGCTGGGTTGGCGTCTGGCAAGGCCCCAGGTTTGGATGGCCTACCAGGAGACCTTTTTAAACAGGAGCAGGACATTTGGGTACCCTATCTTGCTCTACTGTTTAATTCCATTTTGGGGGGTATGGAGGTTCCGGAGACGTGGCTGGGCGCGGAGATTGTCCCTATCTTTAAGAAGGGTTCGCCTCTGCTCCCTGCCAATTATAGACCAATCAGTCTAATTGATGTCTCACAAAAAATCTTCGGAAGACTGATATTAAATCGCCTCCAGCTCTGGATGGAGGAGAATGAAATCTTGAATCCATTCCAAGCGGGGTTCAGGAAAGGCGTATCAACGGTAGACCAGATTTTCCGCTTGAATATCCTCTACTGGAAGACTGTTTTAACTGAGGGTGGTAGTCTATATTCAGTATTTGTTGATCTGCGAGCAGCCTTTGACCTAGTCCCTAGAGACAGGTTATGGGCTGTTCTAACGGATCTAGGGGTACCATCGGAGCTTCTGGCACTCCTGAAGATACTACACCGGGGGAACTATGCTAGGGTAAGGTGTGGCAGAGGAGGAGTCCTTTCGGATCCTTTCCCCGTTGACAGGGGGGTCAGACAGGGCTGTGTGCTTGCACCGACCCTTTTCTGCCTCTTTGTCAACGGGGTCTTCGCCCACCTAAATGAGTTAAACAACATCGACTCTCCCAAGTTGGTTGGCACCAGGGTGCCCGCGATTATGTTCGACGTCGACACCCTGCTGCTTTCCAAATCCCCGATGGGTATTCAAAGGGTCCTGGAAGGCTTCGTGGACTTTTGTAGCAAACACGGTTTGGAGATCAATGCGGGAAAAACAAAATATATGATCTTCAACCCCCCCCCTCAACACGTCCGAGTCCATGCATAGGTCATGCCAGTTTGGAGAGGGTCAACACCTTTGAGTATTTGGGGATTACATTCAATCAGCACATGACTTGGGACTCACACCAAACAAAGGTAAAACTCAAGCTGACCCAGACAACTGGCGCAATTTGTAGAATGACAAAGGGCCTGAATTACAAGCCTTTAGGCCCCCGTCTCCACATTTATAAAACTCAGGCGAGGGCCGCTGGGCTTTATGGAGGAGAAATCTGGGGTTATACTCTAAATCAGGAACTCCGGGTCATAGAGAACAACCTTCTCAGGCATCTGACAGCCCTACCGCCCAGCACTCCCTTATTGCCATTGAGACTAGTTTTAGGTTTAAAACCTATCTCCGAGGAGCATGCCCTTAAACCAATTATCTATTGGCGCA
The DNA here is from genome assembly GCF_964204655.1 of Triturus cristatus. Lineage (NCBI taxonomy): Eukaryota > Metazoa > Chordata > Amphibia > Caudata > Salamandridae > Triturus > Triturus cristatus. The sequence goes on along the minus strand of NC_140583.1, from coordinate 1,015,686,403 downwards.
AATTATGGAGCTCACCCGATCTCCTGGGTTATAGAGCGGCACTCCAGGAGATTCTATGCCTTGTAAAAATTTCCCATGTGCCATGGTTAAAGTTTGTCAAACAGACATGTGAAAAGATAGGAAGACCAGATCTTTGGTCTGACCCAGCCAACACATGTTGCAAGATCTCACGCAAAACTCTCACATCAACTCTTCATGAGTATAATTTGCGCGTGGCTATTACGAGTGTACGGGTCGGATCTCTGTCTGATAAATTTTTGACCTTCAAAGATACCTATCATCGGGAACTTGTTTTAGATAACATAAGCCCTTCTTTAACAAGGAAACTCTATCTTCAATGGCGTTATGGCACTTTACCTCTCAGGGAATATATGGCTAATTGGTCTCATTCGCAACTTGCACCTCAATGCCCAGCGTGTGGTTACTCAATCGAGTCAGATTTGCACATTTTATTTTTCTGTCAAGCTTATCAGAGACCGAGAAAGTATTGGCTGGTACCTTTATTAAAAAATCTAGGATTCTCTCGACATCTCTCAGCATACAGAGTTTTAAAAACTGACTTAACAGCTTCTATAGTATTCGCAGTCGCGAAATTTTTAACAGCCATGTGGTTTACTCGCAATTACTACACCAAATTGAATAGCGTACCCGAATGCAGCTAATGATTTTTGCAATTTGTTGCATGGAATTTCATATGGTACTTGTGTACTTGCGTAGTTTTTATTTTAATAGCCACATGAAACAAACTGTAGTCTCTGTCCAAATTGGATATTTTGTATGCTATCTTTGAGAATTATGGCACATTTCTGGATATATTGTACTGCCTTGAATCTTGTGCATTTTATTGTATATAAAATTGTTTTATTCTTTTATGGTCCCAGTGACCGAAATAAAGATAATAATAATAATTAGCCAGAAAAGGAGGTAATCTGTGTGCCCGCTGAATTAAAGTATCCATGTCCCAGTCCGACAGATCAGGGAAGGCTTTTTGAAACAGGCTGACAATAAAAGCCCATGGGTCCGATCCTTCCCTTCCTTCAGGGACCCCGAACACCCTCAAGTTCTGGCGTCTTTGCCTGTTTTCTAGATCTTCGATCTTGGTTTGCATAGATGTCATCTGAAGATCATGAGCCTTAACAGAGTTGCAGGTTGAAACATTAGCTTCACCCACTTTGGCCACCCGTTGCTGTAAGTCCGAAACCTCAAGTGAGAGGTTTGTAACTTTAGTAGTCACCTCAGCCAAAGCCCGCTAAATCTCTTGGCTGTCTACTTTAGCGTGCTGAAAAAAGCTCTGTGTCTCTTTATGGTGTTTAGCTAAAACTTGCAGCACAGTAAATAATGTGGGTGTATCCTGGGGATTTTGCTCCCCTTGTAAGCTGTTATTTATGAGGTCATCATTAGCAGTAGTGGAGCAAGCAGGTGAAGAAAGAGAAGGTGCAGGGGCATACTGATTATTTGCAAAACCGATAGCCAGTGTATCTTCTTGGTTAGGTACGAGAGTAAAAGAACTGGCGTAGGGAGAAGTATCAGAAGAAGCCAACGCACCTGTCGAGGCGTTGAGCTCTGCCAAAGGTGTCTGGCTAGACTCGTACGTGGTTTTAGCAGCCATGTCTGACATTTTAGCTGAGACGTTAGAAATGTCTACACCTGCACTTAAGCTCTGGTTTGTTAAATCCATTTCGACTAATTCAGCCGCCGTGGGGGTTGGAGTGGTCTCCTGCCGCTCTAAGTGTGTTAAGGGTTTCAAGAGGCTAGATGTTCCTCCAATATTAGATAGACGAGCGACTAAAGTTTTTACCTCCCCCTTAGATGACACCCACTTCCGCAGTGGACTTGCTCTGGTGTCCAATTGAGAATTATTTTTAGCAGCTCTGTTAATTCCTTTAGTCCCATCTGCGCTTGATGCTGAGGCCTTCACTCCTCCACCCAAACCGCGACCTTTACTTTCTTTTCCAGCAGGGTTTTTAAACCCTTTACCTTTGATAGTTTTTTTTCCCCCTCTAGCACAGCAGCATTAAGTTTAGTCAGACCTCTTTTTATTCTGTCCTGCTTATCATGTAATTCAGGCATCTCGGGGGGATCGCCGAGCTCAGTAGTTGATACAGGGGCCATATTAAGCCCCAAAACAGAGCCGTTTCTTTGATTGCCACTACTGCAAATATCTGCGCCACCCGTAAGCCCAAAGTTCCCATCTATAGGACCAAACCCTCTAGTGCCAGAAGCATTCTCTCGGCTCTCAGCGCTCTCGACACCGCTCAAACCGGTCTGTGTTACCTCTCTGTCTTGCTCACCCTCCAGCAATTGTTCACCTGTAAACAGGACCGTCGTCGGTTCACAGCCCACGGTGATGTTAGTAGCAGAGCAGTCCGGCTGCCCCATCCCACACTCAATTGCTGCGTTCAGTACATCAACTAGATGGGAGCCCGGGGTGGATGGCTCAGAGCCGATAGCGCGTAGAAGGGACGAGGCTCCGCCAGATCTAAGAAAGTTCAGGATAGGACCGCCCACCCGGGAAGAGCCGTTACTGTCTGTGCTGGTTCCGTTGGTCTCTGGTCCGTGATTTTCCTTTTGCCGAGCAGCTCCCTCGCCGTCCGTCACCTCCAATGAGCCGCCAGAAGCAGCTACAGCCTCGGACCCCTCAGCCTGGGCGGCCCGCCCACGTCGAACACTTCGCGGTCGGGCCATTGCTTGTTCGGTTTTCTGCAACACCTTATCTCCTTTATCCCTTCTTCGCTGCTGCTGAGGACTGAGGTAGTTCCGCTGCAACTGCAGCTGAGATGGCCCGGATAGGTATGTATGGTGATTAAATAATATTAAACAAATCGAGGGAGGAGAGGGCTTGAAGAAATAACAATGAATTTTATTGTTATCAAGGTCCAGCATACATGCCCAAGCATTAGTGAAAACAAAAAGTATGCAGTTCCTAACGTTAAAGCAAGGTGTGACAAAATAACAAGAGGGTAACGCAGTGATGACAGGGAACTATGGTGAGAAACAGGAGTAAAGGTTACTCCTTATTTGGAAAAGAAGACCCTCACACACCCAACAAGCGGGTGTCTTGCTTCATCACCGGGTCTTTGCTCCTTATCGGGCCGGCGGGTGCAATGCCCGATCAGGCACCTAAAAGGGCCTTCCTAGCGGAGATCTTTTATTCCAACGCCGGTGAGTGATGTGTGTGTGGGGTTGAAAAGACAATATTAAGACATAGGTGAGTGTAGGTGCAAATGGGGTTAAAGTGAACCAATTAAAACAGGGGTAGGTGATCCACTAAATAATTTTAATAGTGTGGTCACCATCCTGGTTAAAAAAATATATACAGTCTGCACATGTGACACCAATAGTTAAGTGAGTGTATGTGCTGACGTGATCAATTGGTCAACATGTTTCTTGCCTTTGTATATAATAAATGGCAATTCATCAGGACCAGGGAATTAATGCGGCTACCTACACCTCTTTGGTGGTGCCCAATGTCTATAAGATACTGAGTAGTGAGCACGCATACAGCACCCTAAAAAAGTGTGGTACCGTAGTTAAAATGCACACCCTCCTGGGTTGTGCTGCATACAGGGCCGGGGGGAGTACACACTAAATTATAGTGTCGGTTCCGTTACTCCACAGACGCCGTCCACCTAGTGACGCGCCAGCCGCTGTAGACTGGTGATTAAATAAGCCTAAACACCATATAACAGAGCGGCTACCAAAAACCGCCCGCTGATTTGTGCAATACGGCACATGTGTATTTAGGCACGGAGCTGCCGGCTAACAATGGGCCCCGGGTTAAGTGGCATAGTAATCCTTCATAGGTGTATTTTGATGGCCAGTTTTCTTATTTCCTCATAAGTTTTCAGCCGCGGTGTAGAGCAGTGAAACGGTGGGGCCCCTCAAGAGGGAGAGGCACTAAGGAGCGTCCTTCAGCAGCGGATTCGAATCCGCCATCTTCCTTTTCCCTTCAGCCCATCTACCAGCACTTCCAACTCCAATGTGAACTTTGGATTCCAAAAACAATGTACAGCACCCACCATCCTGTGCACTTACCTCACACATGTTTGAAAATAAATTCACCAGTACACCATACTTGCCTCTGTTGTGATTCCAACTTGTCATGTTCAGGGAGATGTCGATCTGCTACACAACACAGTGCATGCCAAATACTGCAACAATGTGACCAACGTAAGGTGAGTCATGGTGATGTGACACATGTGAGGGAGACATACCACTATGGCACCACAACACATACTCACCATGGCCATGTTACTCATCCCACACAATGATGTTGACCTGAAACACATTGGCATGGACAGACACAACACCAACCCCAGTCAGTGGTAACAAGTCCACAGGTGAAAGAAGCAGATGTCACTCAGATGTGGGAAGACAGACAACGCACAAAACAAAGCGTAGCACAGGTTCATTACACATCAGCAACACGTTTATTCCACAATAGTTGCACAGTAATACTACGTAACAGTGGACACACGCTCACAAAGTGTTGGAGAATTGAAGTCCAGGGATGTGTGGTACATCAGTTGATGGGAATTGACAACTTCCACACTGGTGTTGGCTTCTGGGTGGTGGGGGTCAGTGTTGACCAAACAACAGGCAAAGTACCCTGGGAAGGACAGACTAAAGACACAGTCGAAAGCACAGCAGAACAGGACAGAAATGCAATACACATGTCCAAAACATGTCGCAAGAAACCTACACAAAAACAAGTTAGCAGTACTACCCTATTGTGGAGTACACACGACCTGAATGGACACATCACTGCACGCATCCAGTCAAGTGGCACACAAACACACTCAGACAGCAACAGAGCTGCCACAACACATTCCAGGCTACCTCCATACATTCACATAACAACACTTGAAACTCACATTCAGCTGAAGAATTTGTTGATGAGCTGTGAGCGGACGTCACCCTCATCCTCATCATCACTGGCATCTTGGCCCAGCCCGGGATCCTCTACAGGTGCTGGCGGTTGGTCATCATCATCGTCATCCTGGATGAGAGGCACCTCCTTCCGCACTGCCATGTTGTGTAGCATGCAGCATACAAGGATTATTTTGCACACCTTTGCTGGCTCATATGGGAGGGCCCCTCTGGTCTTGTCCAGGCAGCGAAAGCGGCTTTAAAGTAGGCCAAATGTCCGCTCAATCACCCTCCTGCTCTGACCATGTGCCTCATTGTAGCACAGCTCGGCTGGTGTCACAGGGTTCCTGAGGGGTGTCAGCAACCACGGCATGTTGGGGTATCCGGAGTCACCTACACACACAAAAATGAACAAGTAGCTGAGTATTGTAGGAGTGCGGAATACAACATTGACAAACACACACAATGAGAAACAGTCCGTACACACCGACAAGCCAGGCATGCTGAGCTGGCATCTGTGACATCAGCGTTGCAATTCGACTACTCCTCATAATATAGGCATCGTGCGCAGAACCAGGGAACCGTGCACACACATGTGTGATAGACATGTCAGCAAGACATACCACCAGAGCATTGATGGAGTGGTAGTGCTTCCTGTTCCGTTATGCCTGCTCATGTGCCTGTGGTGGTATCAGGGCCACATGTGTCCCATCAATAGATCCGATGACGTTCGGCATCCTCCCCAGTGTATAAAAGGCATCCTTTATCTCAGGGAGTTCAGCTGGGTAGGGAACTTGATGTAAAGGTCTAGGAAATGCAACATCCCCTCCAAGACATCGCGTAGCACCCGACTAAACATTGTTTGCAACATACCACCAGCAGTAGCCACAGTGTACTGGAAGGTACCAGTAGCAAAGAAGTGCAGGGCTGCCATCACCTTCACCTCTGCTGTAGGGTATGTCCGGCCTGGTAGCAGATGTGGCGCCAACTGTTCCGCCAACTCCTCAATCGGTGTCCTGGTGAAGCAGTACCGTCTGAAGCAGTTCCTGCATGGTTGCAAGGTCTGGGAACGGTCAATGGACAGCTGGTGCCCTGCAGTACAGAGATGCACAAAAGAAGATTGTCACTTCATCCACCCATGTGGCCATGACCAGGCTCAATCGCACATGATAGATCATGACATCACACAATGTACTGAGGTGTGTGCTGTTGTGCATGGACACATATGTCACCTACATGACCACCACCTCACATCTAAATTCCACATGTCCACATGAGTCCCATGTAGTGCAATGGCCAATCATCTGGCTGTGTCACCCAACCTATGTACTGCTGCAACGTTCCAAACACACCCCAAAGTGACTAGTGAGGCCTGATGTCTCCCAGGCATCACAGACCTTTGCCATGCAGAAACCCAGGGTCCCTGTATTGCCACATCGACACAAGCGTAAGTCCCACAGGTAGTGGCCACTGTTGTTCCTGCCGGCCCTACATGTACGTCTCTTAAAACACACACACACCATCAAGGTTGATGCATATACCACATGGATGTGGAGACTGGCACCCATTTGGCACATTTGATCAGACACAACATGCACACAGACTGTGGGTGCACATCAGTATTGTGGCTACAGGTCTCACTGTGACGTACATGCCATCACCCCCTGAACTCAGGGTGTATGTGACATGCCCCAAACATATCCAACATGAAACTGTGTCCGTGACTCATTCCCATTACTGTACAATTGCACATCACATTGGCAATGTGCACAACACACAAAGGATTCTGCCCCCATGTACACGTGCACAGCCTGGAAGTGGCTGTACAAAAGTGCCACCCAACAAACCATATGTGGCCACCCCCAAACACCCAGGGAATGCAGCCTTACATGCCATGGGACACTGTGTGGCCAATGCTGTAGTGTGGTAGGTGTGCACAGGTGTCCCTGGCCAGTAAATGTGTGTTGCATCCGTAGAATAGTCACACCAATGAGGTCCGACGCGGGTGACAATGCGTACGCATTGCACGGTTCATGACCGAGCCATGCGTATGCTTTGTCATTGAATGCAATGAGGTCCGACGCGGGTGACAAAGCTAACGCCATGCGCGGTTCATGTCCGAGCCGTGCGTACGCTTTGTCATTGAATGCAATGAGGTCCGACGCAGGTGACAATGCGTACGCATTGCACAGTTCATGACCGAGCCGGGCGTACGCTTTGCCATTGACTGCAATGAGGTCCAAAGCGGGTGACAATGCGTACGCATTTCACGGTTCAGGACCGAGCCGTGCGTACGCTTTGTCATTGAATGCAATGAGGTCTGACACAGGTGACAATGCGTACGCATTGCACAGTTCATGACCGAGCCGGGCGTACGCTTTGCCATTGACTGCAATGAGGTCCGAAGCGGGCGACAATGCATACGCATTTCACGGTTCAGGAACGAGCCGTGCGTATGCTTTGTCATTGAATGCAATGAGGTCCGACGCGGGTGACTATCATGCATACGCATCGGGCAGGCATGGTCCGAGTCAGGCGTACACCTAGGCCATTGAATCGTATGGAGACGGGTGCATGTGCATTTCCAAAATACGCGTTGTACAGTCAGTAGAACGAGCCAGGCGCACCCATTGGCTCCGGACTGTCATGGAGACGGATGCAGATTCAAAACTTGTACGAGTTGTGTACTGGAAATTCAGTTGGATGCCTACAAAAATGTTGCAATTTCAAGTGTTTCATGAAGGAGAAGATTTGGACGATGCGGAAGGCGTGTACGAGTCTTACATTTAAATGGATTGGCCAGATTCATAGAATGCAACCGTGTTGGACCTATCACTTTAGACACATGGCACAGATTCTGCCTCTGCAGCACAGATATAAGACTGGCTGGCCCCCAGGGAGCTCACTTGCCTGCACTACATTCTACTGGACCACATCCCTGCTACCACTGCTGCTGTCTCTGCATCCTCTGGCTCCTGCTATGACACATACTCTGGAGAGCACCCCAGCCTTCACTGAGGAGGAGAACCAGGCCCTGCTGGATGGGCTCTTTCCATAGTACAGCAAGCTCTATGGGAAACCAGGGGAGCAGGTGAGTGTGCAGTCTACTGCCTTCCTAATTATACATGTTGTCTGACTAGCAGGACTAGCAGTGTGTACACACGTGGCAAGCATTCTCGCTGACTACTTTCATGGCCCAAAGTGTGTAGGTACATGTAATGAATACGTGTCCTGCTGCTAAAGTGCATTAGTGCAAGCTTAAACTATCCAGGCATTGTTAAAATGTCAGACATGCAGGTGATTTTTCCTTCCCAATGGTTGCACTACCTGTGTAACTCATTTCCCTTTGTGATGATGGCATGTATATCCAAATGTGTGCTGCACAATTCTGGGGCAAGTGTGTTAATATACTTTTCACTTTGTCATCCTCACGGGTTGATGCCCACCAGAAGCAGGAGATATGGCTGACCATCGCCCAGGCTGTTCGTTCGGTGGGGGTCTACAAGCGCTGAATCCGCAACTGCCAGAAGAGGTGGCAGGACCTTCGGGGCCGGACCCTGAGGATAGCTAGAGTCCAGCTGAAGCTGTCACCTCCACGCAGGAGGGGTGGACACCGGACCCTGACCCCACACATGCTCCGGATACTGGCGGTGGTCTTCCCGGACCTGGATAGGCAGATGAATGCCAGACAGCAGCAGGAAGGGGGTAAGTCCATGCCTAATCTGTGTACTATGTCTGACATGCCAATTGCAGTCTTTTGGCCTGGTCACACTTCCACATTACGTAGGTCTTGTAGTCCAATACTCAGGTCCCTCAATTGTGTGATGCACCTCCTCATCTGTTCCACAGGTGTGGCCCCTACAGTCTGTTGCTTGTGTCACTAGGGCACTGTGTCCCTGCAGTCAGCTATGCTTCATCTACCAGACAGCATCTGTTCCCGTGACTCTGGGGTGTGTTTCATGGGTGGGTCAATTGTTTACCCAATGCCGGAGATCTGACATGTGATCTGTGTGTGCCATTGAGATGTGTTCCAATTGCTGGTCTGACTCGCCACATGTGGGTGGGGTGTTCCAAACAAACCCATGCAGCAATACTCCAATTTTGGGGCCTCAGGAGTATGTATATCAAGGATGTCACACTTGCTTAGCCACCTGACTACTGTCCAGCGCCAAACACTGTTTCATGTAGACCTGGCCAGTCATGGCTCCTCAAGGGCATTTAGAAACTCTCTGTAATCCCACTCCTGTGTATCAAATAACAGGTTGTGCTTAGTGACATGTGCCCTCAGGTGTCTGCCTCTGTGTCATTAGGGTGTGGCTTGTTATTACGTACAACTGGGGTGTCCATGATTCAGAGGGTCAGCATGACAACTGAGATGTGACTGTGAGAGACAAGACCTGTGTGACATATAGGTGTGTGATCATCTGACAGCGCACACTGGTGTATGCAACTGTGTCCTTCATGCAGCTGGGTTACATGCATGGTAGACTGTGATGTGTTAATGTACAGGGAGTTGTGTTTGCAGAGACTCATATGTCTGATTTGCATGATGTGGGGTCTTCTGGGTCCTGTATATGTTGTTTGCAGGGGATGGGCAAGTGTGCCGGTCATCTGCAGAGTTAGCTTTACCCCTGAGCTAGGATTGTGAATCAGTGCATATTGTTGTTGTCTGGATGCCCTGCCCCTGTGACAGGAGACAGTGTTGACTGACTTTCTGGGCATCCCAGTGCCATGGCATTTAACTTGCTATGAGTGATCCTGCATTGTGTCCAAGTGTGCACCATGCACCCCATTGTGGCATTGCCCATCAGGTCATGAGAACATCATAGTGAGTGTTGCTGGCATGCATCACAAGCATGTGAAATGAGTCTCTGCCCATCCCTTCATCCGGACACCTGTACTGAGTCAGTAGCAAGAGATGTGCTGTGTGTATAGTGACATACTCCTACATGTTCACTTGCATGTCCAAATGAGGTGTGGGTGGTGCATGTCGGCACATTGGGGTGTTAGCATCCAACATGCAACAGACATATGTGTGAAAGTAAAGGAGGGATATGTGTGCCATGGTTGAGGTTGAGAATGACAATTGGCTTATTCTAAACAGTGTTGGCACTTTGAGTTGTGTTCAGCTGATGATGCCAGGGCTTGCCCTGTGATGAACTTACTATGGTGTGTGCAGTCGGTGCAGGTGACTGATGTTGTTCTCTTACTTCCTATTCCTATCCAGATACACCCACGGCCACAGGAGGGGACAGCTCCACGGACCAGGAGGAGCCACAGAGCCTGACAGGGACAGAAGGAGAGAAGTCGGGGGACCCAGTGGCACGGAGGGCGAGTGGAGCCACACAGAAGAGTCGTCAGCACCATCACCCCCAGCTGAGGGCCACAGCAGCTCTGAGGATGACTCCCTTGTGGAGGCGAGTGTCAGCAGCCACCAAACCCCAGCTAGTGAGGCTGTCCCCGCCACCACCACCACCCTCCCATCGGCTCCCATCCCAGAGGTCCCTGTAGGCTCCCGTGTTCGTGAGCATGTCTCCTTTGTGCCAGGCACTGCACCCCCTGCCCCCGGTCCCCTGCTGCCCTGAGTGAGGAGTCTGTGGACTTACTTAGACAGATCCATGTAGGGCAGACGTCGATGCTGAAGGTCCTCCATGCACACACAAGTCTGTTGACACAACTGGTGTCGTTCATGGAGGGCATTTCATCGGGCATGTCTGCCCTACAGAGGACCAATCAGTCCATGGCCTCCTCCCTGACGGCACCAGTGTCCCTCCTCGAACAGTCCCGTACCCCTCCTACCCCTGCACCACCCATGATTCCTAGAAGCCTACCTGTCCCAAGCACACAAACACCCAAACCAAGGTCTAGACGTGCAAATAAGCAAGCACAGGGGACTGATACCACACTCACAGGGGTGGTTTGCAGACACACACACACAGTCATCCACAACCACTCCGCAGTCCTCCCAGACCTCTCCGTCCCAGCCCCCTTCCCTTGCATCACCTGAAACCCCATCTCCCCAGAAGCTCTTCCTCTTTGACCTTGGCCTCTTCCCCACCGACCCAGCAGATGCTGATTACAAGGGGAAGAGGAAGTCCCCACAAACAGACGGGAGTGCCCCTCACACCCGGACACCCTCGCCCAGGCACAGTCAGACTGAGACCCCCACCCGCAAGTCCCCCCGGAGCCAGAAGAGAAAGACCCCCCCGCCACCACGCAGCTCCAAGGCAAAGTCTCAGTCCTCCATTCCCCAGGCCACCACTCCAGAGGTTCCCCCGCCACTCCCTTCCCCGGGTTCCCCCACTCACAGATACACCATCCCCAAAATGCTAAGGCCATCCCCCCTACCACTTGCTCCTCCACACCTGGTCAGACGGTTAGTGCCACTGTTGTGGGGACCGTGTCCCCCCCTGTCCTGCTGACCTCACCTGCCCCCCATTCTGCTCCCATGGATGTAGGCACTGCAGTGGAGTCCACGACCACCCCGTCTGACTTGGGCACTGCAGTGGGGACCCAATCCACTCCATCTGACCTGCCCACTGGAGTTGTGCCGGCACCCACCCCATCTGACTTGTGCCCCACAGTTGTGACAGCACCCACCATTTCAGTCAGCTCCACTGCAGTTGCAAGTGTCTCGCCTGCATCCACCACCTCTTCACTGCCTCCTTCTGCTGTGCCCTGATCCTGTCCCTGCTGTGCCTGGCCTGCCCCCATGTATGCCCCTCCGAGGGGATGACCCCGGTCCTTAGCAGTGCAGACAAGCAACTTGTGACAGTTGTCACTCTATTTCACTCCTTGGCATTTGGACATGGGCTGGCCATTGGCCTTTTGTTTGAACGGACGTTTAACTTTTAATATGCTGAATAAAGCTTTTTTCTTTATCCCTGTGAACTTGATTTAGCTGTACATTATGTTGATGATGTTTAACATGCCCTTGCACCTGTAATGCTTGGTTTCCAATGTTGAATACTGATGTGTTGCTGTGAGGTACTCCATGTGGTCCATGAGATATGTATCCTATTCTGGTGGGTATCCATGTCATCCTTTGCAGATACCTGGGTGTTTCATGATCAACTATTTGTGGACATCTCTGTGAACATTTAATTTGCATGGTCACATCACTGGCCTGCACCCATGCACATATGATGTGCTTCCCATTGTCCAATTTGTCAATTTCACAAACTTTGTGCGCATCACCACTGGACCTACAGGTGTGGGCATCATTGGTATAGGAGCAACTGGGTCCTCTGTGCAACTTGCTAGACATATGTTTTGAGTATGTGCAGATGACTTAGGGGAGACTCACGTACCCAGGCTGTTGTGACCAAAGCCTTCATTGTGTGGTAACTGATGGCTGACTGACCAAGTGTTCTGCAGACATGAGTGAGAGGTGTTGTGAATATGTTTGGCACAGCTGGACTTCCACAGGAGTTGGGTCCCCTCAAGTAAGTGTGTTGTCCCGTGACATAGCCTGGGCCCATGGTTTGTGTTGTATGAGCATGTGTTTGTGTCCACATCCCTGTTCATACACAGGAAGTGTTCCCTTGATATGTTCCTGTTGTTGATGCTTGCTGAGTGATACTGGGTTCATCCCACTACTTTGCCATGGGCTACGAGATGTGTGGGTGCATGACACACTACTGTTAATTGGTGTATCATCATTGGGATTTGTCAGTTCTGAGTGGTGATGATGTTGTCAGACACAGATGGGACACAGTCAGGGTTCCCCAAGGCACTTGTTTATTTGCAAAATCATGTAGTTGTCCCTAGGTGGTACCTTTTAGGGATTGACACATTTGTATGTGTGTGTGACTGCTCGAACTAATCGGGTTCATGGCTGCAATGTTGGCAGGTGTCAGCATGTGTGCCTTGTGGTTCTCCTTGGCTTCTGCATTGTCCTTGGACTGTGGCAGGGATTCTGAAGGTTACGTGAGCTTTGAAGTCATGGCCATTTACCGCATACTGTGCAGTATGTCTGTCATTCCCCAGGGTTGTAAACTGTCCTTTTGTGATGTGTTGTGCACCTTAGTTCCTCCCAACATTCCTGTGTTTGTCATGGGTGCATGTGCAATGTCGCCTGTCCATGTGGGCTTCACAGATGCACATTGTTGCAGTTCAGGGTGTTTGGTGTTGAGGCTGGACTGATGTAAATGTTTGCATGGATGGTCCCCTAGCTCCCGTTTGTCCATGGATGAGGGGCCATGCTGAGTGATTTGTGTTTGTGTATGTGTGATGCACGTTTGTGGAACAGGACACATGTCTGGGTTTCCCAGTTTTGTACGACATCTGCCTTTGTCATCACAGTGGAGGTGTCATGCATGCTTGTGTCACCCCAATGTCTGGTCCCTGGGGGTAGTGCTGTTGTGTGTCAGTCTCTTACTGTGTTAGTTGGTGTTCATTCCAGCTTGTGTCACACGTGTCTTTTGTGCTCCCTCTCATCTCACAATGCCTGATTGCCCACTAAGGGTGTCCCAATGATGGTTTACTTTTGTATGGCACTGTGTCCACATCTGTGTCACTGTGGTTCAGCCACCCTCATGTGTTGTGTAGTTGCCTGGGGATACTGTGACACACACTGACATGCTGTGTCAGATGTGCAGTGTGAGGTTGCCTGTTTGTGTTTGTGCATCTGCATCAGTGCATTGGTATTGCTGTTGTAGGCCTTTGTCTGGATGCTGTTTCTGTGATTTTCTCTGCTGTCCCTCTGAGTCATATCACGTCATTGTGCACATTCATCCTGATTGTTAGGTGCCATTGCTGACATTGAATTGGAGTTTGTGACCTGACACCTACAGTCTAAACAGGTTGTTTTGATTAGTGTGTCTATTTTCGAGATGTGTGTATGCTTGGTGATGGTCACTTCTGCTCTTGTCATTGTACACTGTATGCATTGTCAGCCCCCATGTGTGGTGCTTGTCTGCACATGGCCGAGAGTGTGTTAGGTTTTCACAGCACTGTTAGCCTCACCACATCTCTGTGGGAATAGGGCACAATCACTAGTTTGCCACAGAAGTGTTTAATCTGTTGGGAGCAGGGATCATACATCCTGTTTGTTATTTGCAGCTTTGACCATGATGACACGTACCTTTTGGTCACTGTGATGAGGGGGGTTTAGACCCCATCACCACAATGCTCAACATCTGCTGCAGTTTGGAAGACCACACTTAACTTCTGTTCTACTCAGTGAGGGGGTGTTCTTTTTACATTGCCACAGTGCTATGGTGATGCTTGCCTTGTGTAGGGCACACTTATTTGTTGGTCACACATGTGCTATTAGTTACATTGTATGTTCGAAGTCATAATCACTGTTGTGGGCATTTGTCACAGACTACACACTGTTTTCATGATGTTAGGGGGGATGTATTTTGCTAACATACCTAATGTTGGAGTATGATGGATGTGTGGCGCATCACCCATCCTATGACAGGGGGTGGCAGGGGTGATGGGCAACAGGTCCCCTATGAGTGGGGGTGGCAGTAGTGATGGGCAACATGTGCCCTATGAGTGGGGGTGGCAGTAGTGATGGGCAACATGTCCCCTATGAGTGGGGGTGGCAGGAGTGATGAGCAACATTAGCCCTATGGCTGGGGGTGGCAGGGGTGATGGACAACAGGTCCCCTATGAGTGGGGGTGGCAGGGGTGATGGGAAACATTAGCCCTATGGCTGGGGGTAGCAGGGGCGATGGGCAACAGGTCCCCTATGAGTGGGGGTGGCAGTAGTGATGGGCAACAGGTCCCCTATGAGTGGGAGTGGCAGTAGTGATGGGCAAAAGGTTCCCTATGAGTGGGTGTGGCAGGGGTGATGGGCAACATAAGCCCTATGAGTGGGGGTGGCAGGGGTGATGGGCAACAGGTCCCCTAGGGGTGGGGGTGGCAGTAGTGATGGGCAACAGTTCCCCTATGAGTGGGGGTGGAAGTAGTGATGGGCAACAGGTCCCCTATGGCTGGGGGTGGCAGGGGTGATGGGCAACATTAGCCCTATGGCTGGGGGTGGCAGGGGTGATGGGCAACAGGTCCCCTATGAGTGGAGGTGGCAGTAGTGATGGGCAACAGGTCCCCTAGGGGTGGGTGTGGCAGTAGCGATGGGCAACAGGTCCCCTATGAGTGGGGGTGGCAGTAGTGATGGGCAACAGGTTCCCTATGAGTGGGGGTGGCAGGAGTGATGGACAACATTAGCCCTATGGCTGGGGGTGGCAGGGGGATGGGCAACAGGTCCCCTATGAGTGGGGGTGGCAGTAGTGAGGGGAAACAGGTCCCCTATGAGTGGGGTGGCAGTAGTGATGGGCAACAGGTCCCCTATGAGTGGGGGTGGCAGGGGTGATGGGCAACATAAGCCCTATGAGTGAGGGTGGAAGGGGTGATGGGCAACAGGTCCCCTAGGGGTGGGGGTGGCAGTAGTGCTGGACAACAGGTCCCCTAGGGGTGGGGGGGCAGTAGTACTGGGCAACATAAGCCCTATGAGTGGGGGTGGCAGGGGTGATTGGCAACAGGTCCCCTAGGGCTGGGGGTGGCAGTAGTGCTGGGCAACATAAGCCCTATGAGTAGGGGTGGCAGGGGTGATGGGCAACAGGTCCCCTAGGGGTGGGGGTGGCAGTAGTGCTGGGCAACAGGTCCCCTAGGGTTGGGGGTGGCAGTAGTGCTGGGAACCATAAGCCCTATGAGTGGGGGTGGCAGGGGTGATGGGCAGCAGGTTCCCTAGGGGTGGGGGTGGCAGTAGTGCTGGGCAACAGGTCCCCTAGGTGTGGGGGTGTCAGTAGTGCTGGGCAACAGGTCCCCTATGAGTGGGGGTGGCAGGGGGGGTGGGCGACAGGTCCCCTATGGGTGGGTGTGGCAGGAGTGATGAGCAACATTAGCCCTATGGCTGAGGGTGGCAGGGGCGATGGGCAACAGGTCCCCTATGAGTGGGGGTGGCAGTAGTGATGAGCAACAGGTCCCCTATGAGTGGGGGTGGCAGTAGTGATGGGCAACAGGTCCCCTATGGGTGGGGGTGGCAGGAGTGATGGGAAACAGGTCCCCTATGAGCGGGGTGGCAGGGGTGCTGGGGAACATAAGCCCTATGGGTGGGGGTGGTAGTGGTGCTGGCCATGCAACCCCTAAGGTGGCCTGCTGTTAGTGGCCAGGATGTGGATCCCCTGTGTGTGTGTACCATTTTGCGATTACGTGTCGTTTGTTTATGTGGTAGGTGTCTGACTTACGTCCTGCGCCATCAGCGTCGGTTCCTGAGCCGGTCATAGATGTAGAGTACTGGTATGACCTGCGCGATGGGATTCATGATGTGTTCGTGTCGTACACGCTGCTTGTTGCTCCGTCTCATACCCGCTGCAAGCTGGTCCATCTCGTAGCCGTGGATTGAGTTGTGGCGCGAATCGTAGCTGATATGCTTGTTTTCCGGATGCTGTGATGTGCCGTACGTGGCGACCCGTCCGGCACGTAGGAACTACGCATCGTACTTGTCAGGCCGGAAACTGCTATGGATACTGCTTCCGGGCGACTCGGTTCAGCGTTGGGAGTTACGGCTCGGACGGAGAATGGAGCTTAAATCACAGCCTACATGTCGGTCAGGTTTTTGGCAGTTATGCGCATCGTACTTCCTCTGCAGGACGGACCGGCTACGGGTACATGTCGGTCGCACGGTAAGGCTACAGACAGCTCTCGGAGAGCTGTCCGACCCGGTATCCGAATCGACCCCTAAGTATATAGGATCGTCTTTAAATCTCACAAATGCCATAGGTCTCTGGCAATTGAATCTTCCATTTTCTTGCTTTCAGCTAATGCTAAACAAAGCAGCCATAAAGCACTCGTTAATGGAGGGTAAAACAATTTTAAGCAAGCGATCCCATGCATGGATGGTCCTGCAATCATAAACCAACCTGCACTCTGCAATGTATTTAGGTCAGACATATGCCCCGCATCTAAAAACAAAGTTTATTGCTCTAGGCCTTGGCTCAATTCCATCAAATGCCAACCAACCAAGCTGAAAATACAAAGGCACGAAAGCATGTAGCTTATGCGGAGCACTGAAGCAGGATCTAAATTCACCTAATTTGCGTCTGCCCAATTTTAAAACCATATCGCTTCCTGCTATTGAAAAAACATTTTAATATAAATGGTATTCTCACCTGTAGAGCAACAATATTAAAATGTCTTGATCCAAATGAACCAGAGCTCAACTGTTAGCTGGTGAAATGTTTAACTCTGTATGAAAAATTAGTAAAGTACGGCCTGAGGGGAGCTACGTAATAGCAACTTGGAGTTCATATGAATTACAATGTCTCTTATTCGCCCTGATTCGCTGTTATGGTTTTACATCAAAATGTTATAAAGTATAATGAACTGAGGTGAGACTGTGTTTCACAAAACAGACTACTTTTTTCCATATTTTTGTCACTTTTACCTCTAATTGGGCTATGTAACCGCTGCACTCTGAATCAATTGATGATGGCCTTCAGACTCAACTCCAGAGCTCTTAATTGTGGCCCGTTATAAACACTGTTTACAACAAACCTAGATTGAGAGCTTTAACATTGAGCGTAAGGGCACTCTTGGTTTTTAGCAGTGCCTGTCAGTGGGTCAAAATATTTTCCCCACCACTTACACTTGTCAGCAGCCTCCTCCAAGCACAGCAGTGCTGCTTCCTGGCAGATTATCCACAGGTCTAGAAGTGTACTGAAGAGTTGGTGTCTGAGGTCAAATATGTATACCTGTTGCCCTCCCTCTGGAAGAAGCTTCTAGAGGTTTACCTTTGAAGTCCTCAGGCATCTTTCCTTCCCTGCCTGTCCTAGCAGCAGACTAACTACAGGGGAATGCAGCCCTATCTGTCAAGGCAAGACACAGCTTATTCCAGGGTAAGTAGGACTGTGCCCAGCTCCGTTCCCCTTCCTTCCATCCAGGCACATCTAAGATCTCTATTGTTTTTGGCGGTCTAGAAAGAATACAAAAAGCCCAACTCTTGGCTACGCCCAGTCACGTGACCCAGGGACAGGCTACAGGCACTAAATGGCTAAGGCAGAAAAATGCCAACTCTCTAAAAGTGGCATTTTCAAAACTGTAATTTATAATCTGACCTCACTCATTACAATTCCAAAGAAACCAAACATGAACTGGTGACTTGCTTCTATTTGGACATTACAGGTAATTAAATGTAATAAGATACCGCCAATATTATTCCATGGGACAGGTAGGCCTTGCAGTAGTGAAACACGGGTTTTTCACTACCAGGACATGTAAAATTTAAAATTACATGTCTTGCTTCTTTAATACATCACACCCTACCCTGTGGGCTGTTTAGGGCCTACCTTTGGCATGACATCAATATTAAAAAGGAAGGTTTGGGGCTGGCAGAAAGGTTTATTTTGCCAGGTTGAAATAGCAGTTAAAAACACTTCACACACAATGCAGGCCTGAGTCATGTTTGAAAGGGCTACATAAGTAAGTGGTACAACCAATACTGCACGCCCTCCAGTAGCATTTAATTTACAGGCCCTTGGTACATGTAGTACCCCTTTACTAGGCACGTACAAGTAAATTATATATGCCAATTGGGAATGGGCCAATGTTACCATATTTTAGGGAGTGAGCACATGCACTTTACCACTGGTTAGCAGTTGTAAAGTGTACAGAGTTCTAAGGCAAGCAAAATCAAGATCAGCAAATAAATGGAGGAAGGCAAAAAGTTTGGGGGGAGACCACACTAAGGCTGACAGGTCTAACATGAGTCCCCCTCAGCTGAAAATGGGAGAACTAACTAACCTCTTGGGAGTTATCATCACTAAGGCAGAACAACCTGGACTTGCAATCAGCAATGGCATGGTCTGAACCAGGACAGTGTTCCACTAGGATGTCCATTTCCTGTAGGGAGATGGACCACCTCAACAGGTTGGGATTTTCACCCCTCATTTCCATGAGCCAATTGAGGGGCCTGTGGCCTGTCTAAACCCAGAACTGAGTCCCAACAGGTATGGTCTCAGCTTCTTCAATGTCCAGACCACAGCAAATGCTTCCCTTTCAACCACACTCAACTATGTTTCTGGGGAAGTAACCTACCGCTAATGTAGGCTAGCGGTTGGTCTAGGCTCTCTTCATTTAACTGTGCTAATAAAGCCCCTATGCCATGCTCCGAAGCATCTGTCTGCACTATAAACTCCTTGGAAAAGGCAGGAGCCTTGAGCATGGGTTCTGTACACATGGCCTCCTTGAGGGTGTCAAAGGCTTTCTTACAGGCCTCTGTCCAGATCACCTTCCTAGGTGGCTTCTTGGAAGTCTGCTCTGTTAAGGGGGCAACAGTGGTGTCATATCATTTCCATTAACAAACCTACTGTAGTATCCTGTGAGACCAAGGAAGGCCCTCCCTCAGTCTCCATTTTAGGAGGTTACCAGGCCATGATAGTCTCAATCTTTGCCTGGAAGGGCTTGTAGTGAGGATATGGACACACCTGCGGACATTGCTAAGTTTCCATAAGTTAGTATATGCTTGGCCGCCATTTTGACGCTTTTTGCTCACGTTACTACATGCCACATTTCTCAGAAACACTTTGCTTGCTCGCTTTCACATGAGAACTGTCTGCATTTCACATATTTAGTTGAACACTCTGCTCCTCGTCTGTACAGCGTGTTCAAGGTCGAAAAACAATGAGCTTTGTTGATTTCCTTTGGTCAGTCTCACGTCCCTAGCCATAACATAGAACACATCTGCAAACCTGGAAATCTGGTGCTTTTAATGTTACCTTGCATGCATGTTAACACACTTGGAGAAACGCTTTCCAGGATAGAAGAGCTGTGCTCGTCCGGTGACGTAAATTCCTGCATCTGAACTCGGAGGTATTGGGTCCTCCTGACAAAGACTGGAGGTCTTCTATCGTTATAATAAACTAGCTTCTAGCACGGGGAGGGTGGCAAGGCGCTATAGTCCTGTTTCCACCATCATTATAATATGATTTCCCCTTTTGTACTATATGGAATTGTAACAATGCTGATTTGTTTGATCTTATGCATATTGCTGCTAGTATTGGCTTGTGTACTGCATTATAGAGCTCGTTAGTTAAAATAAACCTTTTAAACTATTCCTTGACTCTATTTACTCATGTTGTGGACAAGTATGAGAGTTTGAACGTAAGAGTGTTCTTGTTCCCACGTATCCTGAAAGGGACGGAGTAGCACGTTCTAGGATGTCTAATCATTGGTAGCTTCACTGTAGCATGGAGAATGACTGAGACACTATAGCTAGTCCGATTGGGGTTCTGGGTAAGGCTGGGCGTCGTGCTACTCTTCGCCCACGGAGTGCACGTAGCGCTGCCTGCTTCGCCGTTTATGAAGTAGGCATAGCAGGCAGCGCTATGCACACGCTGCTGCGAAGCGGAGCTGCCCGCCACCCGCCGCCCGCCCGCCCTCATTTTAAAATACTTTAAAGAATGTAAAATGTAAATAAATGACCTTACCTGCAGTGCGGTGTCCCGGGGCTTCCTCTTCCTGCTTGCCGGCAACTTCTTCACACAAATGCGCATGCGCGGACGCCCGCGCATGCGCATTTCTCACGATAAATGTGCATGCGCGGGCGTCTGCGCATGTGCATTTTTGGGAACAAGTTGCCCGTAAGCAGGAAGAAGGAGCCCTGGGACGCCGCACTGCAGGTAAGGTCATTTATTTACTTTTTACATTCTTTAAAGTATTTTAAAATGAGGGCGGGCGGGGGGCGGGCGGCACGTAGTGGGGCTACGCAGGGCGTGCGTAGATTTTGCCACACTACGCGCTGCTCCACGTAGCCCCACTACGCCCACTATGCCCAGGGTTAGTTCTGGGCACCGAGATGGGTATTTTGGTACACCACTACACACTGAGGTCCTGGTTATCTGTGCATAGTTCTGTATATGTGCAGAATCCCTACAACATGGTGCACCTAACGTTTGGTCTGGTTCTTATTTACAAGGCACTTTAGTAGTTCCTGTGCTTGTCTATGATACCCTCACTTCTGTTTTCTGGTAAACAGCTGTGACGGCATAACCTACCTATATTGATGTTTTTATAGGTTTCTGTTCAAGCTTGGGAGATTAAATGGTTTTATAGTTCTTTTGAATGACTACAATATTCGCTGCCATGCATCAAGTTCCTATTTTCTACTCGATATGGCTGAGGTAGATATTGCGGGGTGCTCCATCATCATCTGATTACTTTTGGAGTGCCCGACGCAGGTATCTCACTTATTTTTGTGGTAGGGGCTAATCCAGCTCACCACTTTGATGTGTTTTATTCTTGGGTAACCTTTCCGGCAGTGAATGGAGATGATAACTTGTTCCATACATACTCTCCCACTGCAACACCTGTAGCGTATTGGCCATACATGACTCTTGAGGTTCTGATTTCTGCATGGCAACACCGTATTTGGTTTAATGGCGCCCTAACCCACACCGTTACCCCGATCCGGTTAGGCCCTCTATCGATTTCAGGGGCCGCTTGGCCAGTTACTCACCACATCCACGTTATCTAGTAGTCTCTGTAGACAAGTTACGCGTCTTACACACCTCCATTATCGAGGTACACATGGCTCTAGTACAATACGTCTCAAGCAATCTACAGGTAGGAGCACCTGGGGTTGCTGTGCAACCAGCTGGACCTGTGGGACCAACTATTAGTCCGGTTATGGTTAATTCGGTCATGTTCAAGCGTCCCCAGAATAAGGAAGATTTACCTTACTGGCTTGCAGAGAAATTTGAACAGCTGGAAGCAGTATTTCCAAATACAACTCCTGTTGAGAAACACAGGATTCTCACTATTAGTTTACAGAAAGACTTAATACCCGAAGTAACTGATTGTGAAAATCGGGGTAAAGTGTTTGCGGCGGTGTATGCGAAATGTTATGGCACACCATCTATGACTGTGCTCCCCTCCGTGATTAAGCATGTTCAGGATGAACACGGACCGGAGTTGGCTGTGGAGTTGGGGACGAGGTTGGTTGGAGTGTTTGTCGTAGTTGCTGATCTGATCCTTACTGATGTCAAGGGAGATGCGGTTAATTTTCAAGTGTCTAATGTTTTGCACCTTGTCCGGGAAAAGGAGACACCCCCCGAGTTTCCAATAATAATTGCAGAAGCTTATAGGACAATTGGGCGCAATAGTTTGGGTGTTAAGCCTTTCGCTAGAATACCAGCACAACAGCAAACACAGAGGGCAAAGTCTGCTAAAGACGACCGTCAAAACTTTCCTAAAAGGAATTTGAAAAATAAGAAACAGGGGAAGCAACAACAAACACAAGGGTCGCGTGCTGCGTCACCAGTTCCCAAACCCTCTGAGCACACTTATGATTTGCGTGACCGTGCGAGAATTAGGCCTCCTGACAGGTTTCAGGTTCCTGATCAGCGTTCTCCTCGTTCTTCACAGGCAACATCAGGCAACAAGCCGGTGGAGGGGAACACCAGGATTGCGGCAGAGGTCGAGGTGCCCCGCAAGGTCGTGAGCAGCCTCGTCAGACAGAAAGCAAAAAGAAACAAGACAATTTTCTTCATCTGCAACCACCTTTTCAGAAAAAGAAAGTTGCTGCTTCAACAGTGAGATATGCCACAGACGGTAAGAACCCTGCTCCGGAAAATAACATGGGCAGTAACGCTGCTAGACAGAAGCGGAGGTTACAGTAGTGCGGCAAGCACTGCGTCCATTTCTGGAGGCGACAGCAACTGAAACCTACATCACAGTTGAAACGGCTGACACCCGAGTGGCTCCCCCTGACAGATTATATGACATAGTTCTTCTAATTGAAGGTGACATACAACTTAAAATAAAAGGGATTTTTGGGGAAAATCTGACTTCTTCATACTTTTGGCAGAGCAAGATTGGCCACCACCTTTTGTTCTAGCCGTTCCCTGGGGTGAGGAGGTTATACTCCCCAGTTTTTCAAATAACGTCTCCAAGGAGCAAGCAAAGGCTTTTGCAGAAGAATGGGCTTCGGTACTTGCACCGGCTCTGTACTGTACTCAGGTGGGCTGGGATAAAGTTTCTCCCCCGCATGAGATGCCATTACGGTCTATGCCACAGCCACAACCCCAATATCCCCTCCGGCGGGAGGCAAAAGTTCCCGTTGCAAATATTCTGGATCAACTAGAGTATCAAGGAGTAATTGAATCATGTGTGTCACCGATGAATAATCCTCTATTTACAGTAGCAAAACCCGATGGGTCATACCGCTTAGTGTTGGATTACCGACATTTGAACTCACATTGTCAGACTTGTGTGGTGCAGAATACCCATAGTTCTGCTTTAGTCGACAGTCTTATTCGTAAAAAACTAGACATTTCCAACTGCTTTTTCACACAAAATCTTTCACCTGAAAGCAGTCAATGGACAGCCTTCACAGCAGGCGGAAAACAAAAAAAAATTACGCGTTTGGCAATGGGCTACAAAAATAGCTCTGGTGTTTTTGGCGCCCGTATTGTCTCTTTGATAGACAGCATAGACGAAGACGCATACACATACGTTGATGATATCTATCTAACAGACGACGAGTTATGGCTGCATCTTTGTCGCGTGGATCGCATCATAGTTTTGTTTGCTGACCACGGTTACAAATGTAACTTTGCAAAATCGCACATTGCAGAGTACACAGTGTTGTTTTTGGGCTACGAGCTCAACAATGAAGGAAGAGGTTTGATGCCTCACTTCTTGGAAAAATGCTCACATTTGCGCTCGCCGACTACACTGAAAAAATTACAGTCTTTGCTAGGTTTTTTGAATTTCGGTCGAACATACATTCCTGATTATGCCCAGAGTATTAAGCCTTTGTATGCTTTGATACAACCTACTTTTTCAAAAGCCTGCTGGCTTCCGGAACATTCTACTATACTGCAATCTTTGCTGTCTGATCTTATTAAATCAAAATTCTTGTTGACTCGTGATAACCATACAAGCCTGGTGATACAAATCGCCCCTGGCCATGTGGGTCTCACTTACTTGACGTTCAATGAAGGTGACAGTACCAATTGCTTACAAATAACATTTGTACACTTCAGCAGAATTGTTTTCCTCTATTGAAAAAGGTTTGACAGCTGTCCAGATGGCGATCCTAAAGGAACGCGCACTGGCAAAAGAGAAACGGATTTTGGTTGTAACACTATGTCCCGCTCTGGAAGCGGTGACAAAGGCGAGTGTACCAAACTCTAAGGCTTTGTATCCCCGTTGGATACAATGGGCCACAACGTTGACATCTCCAGATGTCACGTTTATTTTTGACTCGTCATTGCGTACACAAGAGTTCTTGCAGTACGAATTTGTTCATCTTCCTCCTCTGTCAATGCGCCCCCTTGAGCAGTACCAATGTATCATTTACACTGACGGTTCAGCGCAACCAGCAACCGGGTCGAAACATTCTTACTCGGCGTCCTGTGCTATTGTGGCTGGTACCATAGTGAACGGAGAGTTCAAGTCCAATGTTGTCCATACACAGGCACTAGGAGACTGTACAGCTCAATTAGTAGGGCTGCGCGCTTTGGTACTAGCTCTGGAATTGCAGATCCAAATGTGACTACTTTAATTGTAAGCGATTCATATTACTGTGTTCAGTCTTTCAATGACAACTTATTCTTTTGGTCTTTCGGGATTCTAAAGGCAGCGCAACTAAACATAAAATGCTTTGGGTTCGAGTCAAAGATCTTAAAGACCGTCTGCCTCTCACACAGGTAATTCACACTCTTGGTCATCAGCGTGTAGGAGTACACGCAGTTGGCAACAGTTTGGCAGATGAAGCTGCCAAATCAGCAGTAGCCACGTGTTCAGTTGCAGCAGATACAAGATCCATGAATAAGATTGATAATGACATTTTGGTAACAATAGCTGCTACAGAGAGGGGTGATAATTACCCACAGGGTTTCCCTTCCAAATACTTTTATCATTTGAGTCCCGATAATATTCCATATGTGAGAATTAACAACGTTGGTGACAGGTTGATTCCCAACGCAGGCCTTCACTGATAACAGCCGCACATGAAGGCATGACTTCGGCACATGCTGTGGTGTCTACGACTGTTTCTATCTTGCAGCAGCATTACTGGTGGCGCGGCTTATATAAACAAACCTGTAATTACGTTCTTTCATGTGACATTTGTCAGCAGATTAAGCCGTCTATGGCAACGCACCCACCACAAACGCAGCTATGCATTTCTAATAAACCTTTCAGTCGTGTTTATTTAGATCACTTTGGTCCTTTTTCTTCAAATACTGCTTATAAGTTTATCTTAGTTGCAGTAGATTTGTGCACACGCTTTCTATGGGTTCAGTACTGACGAACGAACTGTCATCAGAGATTTGCGTGTCTTTGTGGGAAGTTTTGCATGTGGCACCTTCCATTCGGACCAGGGTCCAGCATTCGCCTTTAAGGCATATAAGGATACCATGAGGTCTTTGGGGGTGCAGGTCAAATTTTCATCTTCATACAGGCCTGATGGCAATTCGGTTGTGGAGCGAATGAACCGTGACTTAAAGCAATCCTTGACAGCTAGGGTCATAGGGATTGGCAGGAACTGGTTTGCTCATTTGTATAGTGTACAGCGTGCACTAAATAATCTCCCTAGAAGATCTCTGGGTGGGCCGACCCCATACAAAATGCTCTTCGGCATGAAAATGTTTGTGCCAGACCTTGATGGTCTAGACATGGCGGCTTCAGCCGCGTCCTTTGATGTAGATAATCATTCTGCTGTATTACAGAAACCACAAGAGACCCGTGACAGTCTTGCAAAGGAACATTTACTCTCACCCACTGATGCTGCACTGCAGATTCCGGTAGTTGGCTGGCTACCCAAAATCAGAGATCTGGTCAGAGAGAAGGTGGAGAACAAGAAAGAGTTTGGCCATTCTTATTGTGCACCTGTTCCAGTGCTTGGAGTGAAGGGTACTCATACAGTCATTTTACCACCACTTCCTGGTCAAAAAGACAACAGATACATCTCAGTGGACAATGTCAAACTACAACATCTGGCCGATCCTGAATAGCATCACGCCAGTGGTCTCTAAAACAACTGCATCAAGAGATCCAGGCTTACCCGCTACTAACAACACGCAGGATGACACCGCCATTGAGCTAGACTCTGTTAACATTCCTTTGCTGCTCCCGCCTGCTTCCACTCATGATGAACGAACTAAATATGCTTATCCCACTACCGTGTCATTACCTGGTTTGCAACCTGAGGCCATCAATGAATCAAGTTTTTCCTTTGATTCACATTCCACATCATCAATGGCCTCTTCCAAATTTTCTATTTTTGTCGTCTGATTTAAACAAACTTATTTGGTTCCTCCTTGGACATACATCTGGTTGGTACTCATTGTAATTTTTTTGTTCATGTCCATTGGCTTTGTGACATTTTTTTTCCTTCTAATTAATGGTCACTACCTTCCTGAACGCTTTGCTGTTAAACTGGTAGATGGAACTTTGGCTCTGCACTCTTCTTCTCACATAATGAAAAGAGACCAGACTGTTGTTAACATCACCGTCTGGCCAGTTATAGACGGCATAGTTTGGGATGCTGTCGATTTTCAAATCCATGGCCCTACGGAGATAATTAATGTGCCAAATGTGCTTCGTGTTTCAATGGGTGATGTTGTGAAACATAACATATGGTCTAATGATTGGGATGTACAAGCCGTACAATCCTTTCAGATTTGAAATACTATGCTGCCTTTGATGAGGAAGAATTGTATTTGAATACTCCAAATTATGCGGATTTTTATTGCTATCAACACTATGGTCGTCATTATCTGCATAAAGCTAACACGTCTAAAACTGTTTTTAATTATACACAATAGGAACATTGCCAGGCTCCTTTGGAAGGCAGCTCTAAAACATTTTTTAAAAAATTCACATATTTTACCAATTTTGATAAATCAAACCCCAGGTCATTCTATTTTAAATTAGAAGTTTCATCAAATTCTAAAGTAATGCTCACCCACACTAAATTATTATATTCTGAGTCCTTTATTGATAAATTGTCAGTGGGCGGCTATGATCTGTGGAAGTCCACAATTGATCTTAAATCAGTTTGGGGTTCTAAATCCTGGCAAGTGCGAGGCACAGAAGCGTTACACCGCGCGTGCCTCATACCATCACAGATTCTATTTTTAAAGGAATCGATTGATCAAACTACCTATTTTGGATTGGCAACTTCTAAGCAAATGAATGCCCCTGCTATTCCTGTCCTAGCTGCATATCAGAAATGGAGCAATTGTACTAATTATTCCATGGCTGAATTAAAATTTCTTTTTAACAATGACACCTTTAATTTTTCTAGTTTGAACCCCCTAGGTTGGTTAGTTTGGCAAACTAATTCGGATGCTTGCCTACTTCATTTCCATGACAAGGCTCCTGGTTACACACAGGATAAGCCTGATCCTCGTTTTGCTAACTCCCATTCAGTTACTACATATTCTGTTGGAAGTTATATTAAAATTGGTTGCAAGACTCGACTTTAACTTCAGTGAAACAACATTTGTCGTTCTTATTAGGTGACACTGATTTGACAGATTTTATAAAAGGACCTCCGGGTCCAAGATCAAAAAGATTTATTTATGCAGCTTATAATGAAATCTGGAAGGTATCCCAAATTGAAGCAGCTTCACGTTTAAGGGCAATTGATCAAGCTAATCTTGAAAAAGTGCTTACTGTTGTTGATAATAGTATTAACACACTTTCTTCCTGCATTTACAAATTGGACAATATTGTTTCATCTGTTGTTCACATTGTGCAAGAGGATGTTTCTGTTTTGTATCATGGTCAAAATCTATTGCGTTCAGTTATGCAATTTGCGTGGACTCTACAGATTCTTAAGATGGGGAAAGTTCATCGTAATTTTTACCCTTTAACTTGCAAACAAAACAGCAGTTTATGTCCATGAAAGTTGCCACGTATTCTCTTTTGCATATTGAAAAGTTAGATCCGTTACCATTCTCTGTGGCAGAAACAGACTCAGCTGTCTGGCTCATCCATGGGGTGATAACTCTCCCATTTTCCTTATTTAAATTTACCTCATGCATGAAACACTATCCACTAGGCTGCTTCGAACCCTTAGGCAGTCCATTTCTACACGAAGTTTGGTCATTACCATTCACATACAAATGCCTACGGGATGAAAAAAACGTATACCTAACTGGGGAATCATGTGATACCATGATAGGTCATTCTCTTGTTTGTTAGAACATCCGGTTACATGGCGCCTGTAACCTTATGGCCCTGAATCTTGCATGTGTTTTAAAAGGTATACCCGTACCAGCTATTACACCCACTTTCACTCTGCTTGCAAACGGTAGTTATTTGCGTTTAAATAATTAAGAATGCTGCGGAATGCTAGCTGGCATCCCTTTCATTGTAAGGGTTTCACAGCATGTGGTTTGCTGTAAAAATGTGCTTTTCCCACCCCCACACGGGAGGCTCGATAACTCGATTTGGCCTTACGTTCCGACCTTGAAGGAAGACTTCAACAAGTTGAGCAGAATAAGAGCATTGTTATCCCAAAAAGAAGTTTCCCTCACATCTGTCCATGAGACATTCATCCTTCACGTGGCTAACACCCGTACAGAGGTACAAGCGCTTCTTAATACTGACCTCCCACTACATTTCAGTGCGTTGAATCACACTATCTTCAATGCTTCTAACACTACAGGCATTGCCCAATTTTTTTAAAGCTGTGGGCTCTGGCCTTGTGACCTCTTTCCAAACTATAGTTGGTGTGATATCAGCATTTATCCATTCTATTTTTTCCAGCTTCTTCGGTGGCTTGCCACTATTACTTGCCTTAGCCGATGGGATTTTGCTGTTACTTTGCCTGCTACAAAATTAATGCTCTTCCTGTGGTCCTGCACAGCCAGTACCGGCTGCAGATGCTCCGTAGCCATATGCTTGAATGCTACGGTACTCTGCCCCTGGCCACACTCAGCGTGGCTTATAGATTATCTTTTCGCTTTGCCTAATACACTTGCATGCAACCTGTCTTCAACTGCTTGAATTGTTCCTTTCAATGGGCATTGGATCTTTTCCTCTCCAATACGGAATTTATCCACCAGATTTTGAACTGCTAATGAGTCCCTTAGTGGCCCATGAGCAATAATGTTCCGCTATTGGAATTATGGCCTGCGCAGCTGCGCTTGGAGTTCTAGCTGAATGGGATATATGTGCAGCAGCACAGGATTTCCTACAACGGAGTTATATCGAATATCACGCAATTTGTCTTTTGACGGTGCTGGAAGCACCCATTGTTGAGGAAAATATATGTTCATTCACTCTGCTTGATTGGGTGGCATCACTTTTTTCTGATAATAACAATGACATCCTCTTGGAGGCTATTGCAACCTACTGTTCGTACACCTTGCTGGATTGACTCAGCCACATTATCCTTGCTGGATTTATATTTTATTTTTTTTGTGTGCTTTTTTTTTACACAAACTTTTTTATTGTTTCTCTTCTCACATTCCCCGCAAATCTGAGGCATCATTGATACAAATGCTCTTGATTCTTGCTCAGACTTTGTTTGAAAGCTGTGTTCTCTTTAAGACCACTGTCCGATAGACTGACCAAGGGGAGGTTGTAGTAAGGACATAGACACACCCGCGGACATTGCTAAGTTAGCATAAGTTAGTATATACTTGGCCACCATTTTGTCAGGCCTTACTTTCCCTTTTGCATACACAGTGGGCACGCCTGTGGTAGGTCCCGGGTAACCCCTGGGCAGGCTGCAGTGTAAGTAAAAGGCAGGACATATACTGAGGTGTGTGTTATGTCCTGACAGTGAAAAACACTCCATTTCGTTTTTTACTAGTGAAAGGCCATTCTGCCCATAGGACAGAATGGGGGAGGCTGGGTATTGTGTTTGTTAGCTTAGTTTCCTATAAGTTTAAAATGGAGAGGTGAAGTTTTGTATGTATGAACTCACAGTGTCATAACACATCTTTCTATGAAAGTGGTTTTGTCACTGTGTGTTCAGAAACCACTCTTAGAAAGTGGCTGAGTTTTGCGCTTTAAGCATTTCTGTGTGTATCAGTTGAATGTGGATTGACTGTCAGGATCTGAGAGGTGCGAGGAGCTGGGAGAGGTCCTGACCCAGGGAGGGGTTGAGATGGCACCAGGCTGCCCTGCATCTGCAGAGTAGAGAGAGGAGAAGCCCGGGAGGTGAAAAGGATTGGGCTGGTGCTATAAAAGAATTGACCCATCTCCCGCTGAGTGATTAAGGATCCAGACCCACAGTATGAAAGAGAGAAAGGTGACACTGGGAGGGAGACACCCAAAACTGATTTAGGCAGGGGTCAGGGACCTCCGAGCAAAATTCAAAGACATTTAGGGTTATAACTTTGAGAGCTGAGGCCCCTGAACGTTGGAATAGAAATGGATTGAGACTGAAAAGGTTTAGACCCATTTAGTGGTCAAGAGGAACCTCTGTTAAGGAAGAAACAACTGAAGAGACTGCTGAGAAGGACCAACCCTTGCTTCGTGATCTGGGGCTGGTCTGCAGTTTGCTGTTTTAACCAAGGAAGAGGCTGTTGGGACTGTGCTGTGTGCGCTGGGTCCCCCTGCTTGAAGAAGACTGTGCTTTGTGCTGTGACTTGTAACCCCAAGGGCCCGAGGTGAGCTGGCTCTTTGTTTGGAAACACAGGAACATAAAAGTTTCTGTAGAAGTTTCAAGCAAAGCGGTGGGTGCGTGTTGTGGCAGCTTGAGACCCTCGGAAGGTGTGCCCTGTGATATTGGACACATGTAAGAAAATGAGACTCAGACGCGCTGGGTGCGTGTTGTTGTGCACAGGAGGCACTGGTGAAGAGCGCCTACTCAATGTGTGCACCAAAGGAGAAGTGAGTCTCGGACGCGCAGGGTGAGTGTCATGGTGCACCGCAATTGAATATAATGGGAAACCCAATCTACCCTTGAGGGCTTGGGCAAATCAAATGAACGGGTAAAAGGCGCCTTCAAGGGATTTATTTGGAATACTCTTTTCTATTGCTTTTCATATATATTTTTAACTGCAAGAATTATTGATAAACTTGCCAGAGAGATATTATTCAAATGTATTTTAACTAAGAAATATTTTTGTTCCTTGTGAGGACATAAGAACCAATAAACCAATCACAAAACAATAAATATTTAAAACACAGGTATATATAGAAAAAGGTTTTCTCTTTTGAAATTTATCAAGGGTACTACACAGTTATACAAACAATGTAACAAGAGGAAAATAAATACAATTGTATAGTCCTTCAATGTCACTATTGTAAACACTTCTTCTCATTGTACATTATTTTCCAGAAGAGAGTGTGAATGTCGACGTTTCAGTCTCTATGCATTTGTCCATGAGACCATCTTCAAAACTATCATAAACTTGACAGTTGACCCCTAGTGAAAAACGAAATAAATAATAATTACCATGCGTGAATTTAAACTATACATTCCATAATTTACAGAAAATGATTGATACACCCGTGCAAAAAAATTATCATTTCTCAATTCACAAAATTTCACATCAATGAAGTTAAGAATATCTCAAGATGCATACATTCTGTAACATCCTTAGAACTCATAAAGAGATTTCTATCCACAAGAGCACAGACATTGATTCTAAT
Source organism: Triturus cristatus (assembly GCF_964204655.1). Taxonomy (NCBI): domain Eukaryota; kingdom Metazoa; phylum Chordata; class Amphibia; order Caudata; family Salamandridae; genus Triturus; species Triturus cristatus. The sequence goes on along the minus strand of NC_140583.1, from coordinate 1,015,654,963 downwards.
GTGTCTGATTTTATCTTATAATTCATCAACTACAAATTCAAACAGCCACATCGTATATTTCTAAAGTCTTTTATAAAAGAGTTATGTTGCGGAGCCAGAGCAATGGTGAACTATTCCTTGATTCTCCATGAATATATAAATAGCAATCCTCAATAAGTTTCATTATAAGAGTGATATTTAGCCATCCTTACTGATCTGGTATTATAGACTGCCTAACTAGTTACATGAGAGCTACTCATAATAACCATCAGTTTTTTAACATGTTTACAAATGCCCCTAGTTGTATTGTCCATTTTACTAATTAAAATATGGACCTATACTTTCTGTTATAACAATTGTGACTTAATCAGAAAGGAAACAAATACCTGAATGTTGTTTCCAAAGATTCAAGAATTATAGAATACAATTGATACGTATATGTCAAATCGATCGTCGTTCAGTAGCTCTATTAATAAAAAGACAACACATCAATTGGAGTTTATTTATCTTTGTCCATATATGTATTAGTCATTTAATCTCCTTACCTACTTTGTTTAAGGTGAATAATCGTCAAAAGATACAGGTAAGTGAACTCTGGTGCTTTTTGGACGGTGTAATAAAATTTCCAGTTCCCAGCAACTTCTCAATTGAAGAAATTTGTTCTAAAAAAATTACATGTAATTTGAGTCAATAATAAATTTACATTGATACCAGGCACTGAGTATAAATGGCCCTATCTTTTCTAAGTGATACCTGTTACGTTTTGTAGCGCAGCGGATTAGTATCAGCCCGACTGCCGGTTTGAGCTAGTGATGCAGCGTGGAATCCAAAATCCTCCCTTTGTCACAGACCAAATGTCTCGCTAACACTTTCAATCAATACATTCATTGGTGGGGCCCATAACACCAACACTCACACTTCATTGATCTGTCTTTCTCAGGAGATGATTGTTCCAAACGCTGACATGAAAGGAATACCTTATAAGCTAAAGAACAATATATTCACATAACTTTGCTCAAATATTCATAATCCAACGAATCCTATACCTAATATTCTAATTATCCCTTCCATGGGACTCAACGGATCTGTTAGTTGCTGGTGAGGTGATTTTCTAACTCCCTAGTTTACATTTTAATTCAAAACATTCCCTATGAATAAACAACCCAACTCGTTTTAAAATGATCAGTGACAAGCTTTATCTCAATTAGTGCAGATTAAAATGAACCATTATTCAAATTGCAGATCATCATATTGACCTATTCTGGCTTAATGTCGTCCTCTAAGTCAATCCGTTCGTCCTGCAGCACGCTACAGTTCCATAGATTGGGTTGAGACCATAAGCGCGTACCAGTCAATCTATGCCCATTTAATTGGAAAGTTCAGTTCATCAGGAAATTGGGCAGCAATTCAGTCCGTCAAAGATTCAGGGAAACAGCTGTCCTGCAGCGTCACCGTCCTCTCCGTCAGCATAACGTCAGGAAAACAAAGAGCGATTGCGAACCAACCTCACTAGTCTATCATTTTCTATAAGAAAATCACTGCCAAAAAGTAACAAATATTGGTTTTCGGCCATCCTGATTGGAGGATTTAGGGTCGTCCGGTAAAGTTCTCACATAGCTCAGTCCATTAAGTCATCACACTTGCTGGTTCCGGTTTTAAAGAAAGTCCTTTGTCTGCCATTCTGGCACTTTTCCCAGGATGTCCTTTGTGGGTACAGTTTGGCTAGGGTCAAGATGAGGTCACTGTTGCTGGCGTTTGCGCAGGCGCACTTCACCCAAAACCTCATGGAGTGCATTCAGTCACGTTGAGTGTAAGAGGCGGCCATTTTGTGGCAGGCCCCAAATGGTCAACTTAAGCAAAACAAATACAAAACGTAATTAATACGTAGAAATGGCTAATAAATTGTTAAACCCTCACTAATTCCCCTATGTGTATGTAATTATCTAGCATGATAGCAACATTCAAAGCGTTTATACTCACTTTTGAATGCAACTTATAATTACGTCACAAAAGCAACATATAACATGCAATATTCTAATTTTGCAATATTAGTATGCATACATAATTTAGTTTACGTATTAATTAGGCCATGCAAATGCAAATCCCACGTATAATTCATATATTAGTAAAAATTTATTAATTAATCACTTCAAACTCTTAATACGGTTATAATTAATTGATTATTCTAATTAGTATGAACATGCACATTGGGGAGGGTATACAAAATTTTGCATTACCCGCTCCAGTTATCCCCCCTTTGGTGATTTTATCACCACACCATCAAAATGTTGTATTTTCTTTTACGGAAATTTGAAAATGTTTTCTTGCTCTTAATTACAATTCAGTTTCCCCTATTTCTTCTCTTTTTGCCGAATTGTACATACTCTCCTTTAACTCTTCTAATTCTATCTCATCAAATTCCCTTTCTTTTTTCTTGTCTTTTCTTCTTAGATTTTCTCTTTTGAACCTTTTCTGATTTTTATTCTTTTTACAACAAATACAGCCTAATCTTATCACTAATATTATGAAAATTACACATGTTAATGGAAATAAGACTTTACCTAGAAATGTACTACCTATTTTTACTAAGAAATCTTTGATAGCTGATATCTTCTTTCCGATCTTTTCCCAAACACCGTCAACCTCCAGTGGTACAATTTCGTCATGCAATTCCGTAATATTTCTAATGTAAATTTTCAGATCTTTACTTTCATCAGGAATGTAAGTACAACAATGTTGAACTTTCAACATTCCACAGACTCCACCCTCTTTTGCCTATAATATATTAAGGGCAAGTCGATTTTGCATTACCATAGCACGCATGGCAACCATTTCAGTGTTTACCAATAAGAATCCTCCAGCGGTGCTTGTTGACAAGCGATCCACTACTGTTGATAATTTTCTAATTTTGTTTGCATTCAGAGATATTCCCACTGCTGGTATCAATGCTCCAAAAATGTCACCCACAATTTCTGTCCAAGATTCTCTCTTACTACGTACTAAATAATTACCTAAACTATGTACACCATCTTCTCCTCTATCCATGTGAAATATTTTCAGGAAAACCAGGCCTACGTAACATGTGCCATACCAATGGTCTGTCAAACGATAATTTGCCCTGTTCCCACAAATAAAATATAGTCCAGGGAAAACTGGATCTCTTCCACCTTTAAATTCCCATCCACCCATGATTCGGTATGTATCATGGCACTCACTGTTATCTAAAAAGTAAGTATCATATACAGTTTGATTCCTTCTAATACACAATTTCCCTTTCTGAGGCCAATCTAAAGCCATAGTTGGACTAGCTTCGCCTTTCAAGTGTTTTTCCATTTCTACATCCCAGACTGTCTTCTCCACCTTTCCTTCAGATGCCTTTCTTTGCATTTTCAGTCTCCTTTCTTCAACCATGTCTAAGAATGTCTTTTCCTCTTTCTTCAAACTGCAAGTCAATTTGTTTTTAAATATGTATTCTAATGTTAGTTCTTTAGTTTCTAAGAAAAATTCACCTAATTCCTTAGCAGGTTTTACTTTATTTAGTTTGTTAATTGCAGGTACTTGTGCGAAAATGTTATCTACATCTGAAAAATAGTATTCTAATGTTCCTGTTTGATAAAATAAACTAGCTATTACACTACATGTTATTCCATATGTTACGGGAAGGTGATGATAAGCCACTCCTTCTGAAACAGAGGCAGGTAACTGCATGCAAACGTAGCAGTCCCTTACATCCATTGTCTTTACATGTTCATACAATAATTTTGAAAACACATTGTTAGACAAGTCAGTTATAGACCTATCTTTATGTAAATAATTTTTATCTATCACAGTTGGTACTACTTTTGGAATTTCCCTACATTAGTTTTGTTTTCACTATGTCCTTTTAGTGTATCTAAATTAACCTTAAAAGAAATCAGAAGAGCAAGTATGCTCCACAGAAGCATTAATAATCCTGTACAACAACAACACATCTTACACCACCTCTTCATGAATGTACATTTACCTTTGCTACTATCTATGTTAGCCATCTTTGCTAAAATGGACCGTGTCTTTTGACTTAGCCTCTTCTACTTTACAACTAGTTTTCTAACCCAAGGCTCTAAACCTACTTGGTTCTACCAGGTTTATCTTTTTGTCTTGTTCTATTGTTTCTTCATCAGTGGCTCTCTTGATCTATTCAGTTTGGCATCTCATCATCTTTTGCCTTCTTTTCGTGATCCAAATACAAATTTCCTGAACTTCTGTTTCTTCTTCCCCAATGTCGGCCAAGAGAACTCTCAGGATTTCTGATTCTTCCTCTTCTTCAACCACTTTCAGTACAGTCTCCTCTGGATTTCCTTGACTATCTGCCTCTTCTCCTCTTTCAGGCAGAGCCACGTACGTCCATTCCGGTGGCTTATACTTCTGGTTAGGTCTTCTTGTTCTTTTGCTTTCTTTAATTACATTTGTCTCTTCGTCTTTTAATTTCTCCTGACTTGTCGCTTCATTCACCTGCTCAGCCCTTGGTGAGTTGACTCGTGTTAGCCGATACCTCAATTTCTTTATTTTATTCGGCCAAACGTCGTCTTTTGCAGCTCTCTTTAACTTGCCTTTGTCGTTCTTTTCATTTCTCAAACTCTCTTTCTTAGAACTCGACCTTCAGGTTTTTCATCTTCGCTTTCTTCAGATTCTGTTCCACCTTGCTTTTTACTCTCACCACTTTCTTTTTCCACCACTTGTTTTGTTTTCCCTACTTCTGTCCCTCCTCGAGCCTCCGACACGCAATCTTCCTGCTGACCACTTGTCCCTTCACCTAACTGGATGTTGCTGTTCCCTACACCTCCTCAGGGGTCTTCCGCAGAAATCTGTCCCTCTCTCTCTGTACCTGTCCCTTGTTCACTTAAATTGCTTATTTCAGGTGGAATTTCTCTCAATCTTTCATCTGGCACTTCCTTTTCACTAATTCCTTTTATTGTCTCTTCATTGTCCTTTTCTCTGATCTTTCTATGTTCTTTTCTGGGACATTGCGTTCCTTGTTCGTTTTCAGAATCTGAACTGGTATCAGAAATCTGCAATCTTCTTCTCAGAGAGCTACTTCTGGAGACTAATGTTAGACTTGGTTCTGTTTCCCCCCTTTCAGAGTTTTCTTTTGTTTCATCAAAATATTCTTTTTCTTTGCTGTCCACTGGATTTGGAATTCTCAATGTATGACTTGCGTGGATCCAATTTTTCAGTCCAGCACACTTTACAGTTGTTGTCGTGGTCAGTATGACTTGTCTTGGTTTTCCCCACCATGGAACCAAACAATTTCTTTTTCTGTGGACCTTTATCCTTACCCAGTCCCCTGGGCTCAGATCATGGGCTTGCTTCTTTTCAAGTGTGGTGGCATCCGCTCCAACCTGACGAAACACAGAATGAACTGCGTCAGCCAGGCTTTTACAGTATTCCAACACCATGTCATCAGTTATAGTCATCAGCTTGTTGACTGGTATAAACACGTGTCGCATGGTGCGTCCCATGATGATTTCATGGGGGCTTAACCCTGTAGTTATGTCTGGAATTTATCTAATAGTCATGAGTACCAGATGCAAGACATCAGGCCATTTCATACCTGTGGCTAAACACATTTCCCTATTCTATTTTTGATAGTACCATTCATTTTTTCAACCACACCAGAAGCCTCTGGTCGGTAGGCACAATGTAGTTTCTGTTGTACATTCAATGCTTCACAAATCAATTTTATGATCTCATTATGGAAGTGTCCTCCTCGGTCTGATTCAATTGTCACTGGGAACCCAAATCTAGGGATGAATTCTCTCAAAAGTAGCTTTGCCAATGTCATCCCATCATTTCTTCTTGTTGGAAATGCTTCCACCCATCTAGAGAATAGGCAAACCATAACCAAAACATACCTCAATCTGTTACAGGGAGGCATCTCAATGAAATCTACTTGCATTCTGGTAAAAGGCCCACCTTCTCGGCCTATTGTTCCTAGAATCACTACTGTCTTTCTCCCAGGATTGAATTGCTGACATATTAGGCATCTTTGGCACAAACTTTCTGCTACAAGTCTGAACTTTGCATTGTACCAGGTCTGTTTAAATGACCTGATCATAGCATCTCTCCCTATGTGTCCCTGGCCATGATACATCCGTGCCATGGTAGACATCATGCTATCAGGCATAACTAGTCTTCCATCTCGATAAACCCACACATGATCTTTCTCTCTTGGTGCACATCCTGCTTTTATCCACTGTTTCTTTTCCTCATCTCCTGCTTCTTCCTGCAACTGTCTTACTTCTTCCCATGTTCCCACAATGTTAGTAAATATCAAGGAGCAAGAAGACATTTCCCTTTCCTTAGCCCCATTGATAGAATTCTGATTGTGTGCACAATATTGTGCCATGTCATTTGCATACCTGTTTCCTGTGGTGATATAATGACCACCGTGACTATGAGCAGCACATTTCACAACAGCCAATTGCCTAGGCAGCTGTATCGCCTCAAGCAATTTTCCAACCACTTCAGCATTCTTAATAGGAGTTCCACTCGAGGTTAGGAAACCTCTTTGTAGCCATAGTTGGCCAAAATCATGGACAACTCCAAAGCCGTACTGACTGTCAGTTATCACAGTCACTCTCACACTCTTCCCAATCTTGCCTGCTCTAGTTAGGGCCACTAACTCTGCTACTTGGGCTGATTGTACTCCTTTCAGATAGGATGCTTCCAGTACTGCTGCGACTGTGCATACTTCATATGCTGCACTCAGCACTCCTTCATCTGTTCTCAAACAAGACCCATCAACAAACATCACAAAATCACTGTCTGGTAAAGGTACATCTTTTATGTCTGGTCGTGGTTTTGTGCAAAAATCAAGTACATCCAAACAATCATCATCTCTGACTTCCACATTTTCAGCATCAGGCAACAATGTTGCAGGATTCACATTCAAACATCTTACAAGGCTTACATTAGTTGCACCTAATATGACCTTTTCATACTTAGTCAGCTGACTATGTGTCATATACTGAGTACGACTCCTTGTTAAAAGGATCGCAACATCATGAGGTACAAACACTTTCAATGGATATCCCATCACAATTCCCTCACTCTGCTCCAAACTTCGGCATGTAGCAGCTACTGCTTTCAAACACCCAGGTAATGCTAGAGCTACTGGGTCAAGCATTGATGAAAAATATGCAATTGGTCTCCTCATTTTCCCATGCTTCTGTATCAACACAGAAAGTGCACATCCATTTCTTTCACTGCAATACAACTCAAATTCCTTCTCATAGTCAGGCATACCTAATGCAGGTGCTTCACACAATCCATCTCTCAATCGTTTAAATGCTGCCAATTCTTCCTTGTTCAATTCAATGGGATCTTTCACATCACTTCTCGTCAGTCGCACCAAAGGTTTTGCAATTAAAGAAAAATTACTGATCCACTGACGACAATATCCAACCATTCCCAGAAACATTCTCACCTCTCTTTGGGTCATTGGAGCTCTCATTCCTTTTATGATTCTGATTCTGTCTATCGATATTTTTCTTAGTCCTTTCTCAATGTTATGCCCTAAGTACTGCACTTCCTTCTTACAAAACTCTAATTTTGTTGGTGACACCTTCAGTCCTCCATCTGCCAAATGATTTAGCAATGCTATAGTGTCTACTTCGCACGCTTCTCGTGTTTTCGACGCCACAAGGAGATCATCGATGTATTGAACCAATACTGAATTTTCGGGCATTTCTAGACTTTCCAAAGACTTTTTTAATAACTGATTAAATATTGAGGAGCTTTCTGTATACCCCTGTGGGATTCGGCACCAGGCCAAAATATGCTCACCGAAACGAAATGCAAATATTTGCTGACTGTCATGGTGCAATGGGATAGAAAAGAAAGCATGGCATAGATCTATCACTGTATACCATTCTGCATCATGGGGAATCTGATATAAAATCACTGATGGATTTGGTACAATGGAACAACATGACACAACAATTTTATTCACTTTTCTCAGATCTTGTACTATTCTGAATTTCCCATTAGGCTTTTTCAGTCCCATTATTGGTGAATTACATGGACTACTCATTATTTCTCTCAAAATTCCTTGTCTGATCATTTTCTCTATTACAGGAGTTACTCCTTCAATTATTTCAGGTGTCAATTTATATTGAGGGACATTTGGATAGCTTACTCCTTCTTTTACCGTTATTTTTACTGGATCTACATGTCTCATTAGCCCTACATCTTCTCCAGTGAAATCCCAAACTTCTGCTTTTACAGACTGTTTAAATTCATTAGGTAATTCATCAAGGTTGAATACAGCATAGGTTTCAACAACCTCATTTTCTCTGTTAGCTATTGTCATCTTATACAGTACATCCTCATCTGGTGTTTCAAATGCTATTCCATCCGGAGTACAAAATATCGTGCAATTCATTTTGCACAATAAATCCCTACCTAAAAAAATCACAGGACTGGTATCGCACACGACAAAGAGGTGCATTTCCGAAAATTTCCCAGTGCTAACTTTCACTGGTTCTGTTAAGTAAGTTTTAATCTGTCTGTTAGATACACCAACTACTTGGATTGTTTCATCCGAGAGAGGAAGATTCTTAACATCAGCTGATCTAACAGTTGATCGAGTAGCACCAGTGTCAACTAGGAAAGTAATATTTTCGTCATTAAGCTTCCCATCCACAAATGGGCCTGTCTGGTCTACTTCTAGAGTTGCGCCAAGTACGCACTCTTCTTCCTCCCTTCGGCACCGTCAATAGCTTTCTTCTGTGTCACTTTCATCGCGTTGTAGCCAATAATGCGAGACAGCGCTAGCGCGTGGCAGCTTATTTACCTGTTCTTCATCGTAGAATCCCGTTTCACTACTACACTTCTGAGAGTTTCTGCTCTGTGGAAAAGCCAGTTTTGGCACCTAATTCTGTGGTGTAACAACCTGCTGCTGTTGCTGCAGTTGACCACTCACCTCGTTCTGCACCTGTGGATTCAATGATGGATTTCCATTGTTATTACTTGGGGGAAATTTACACTCGGATTTCCAATGCCCTACCCTACCGCAATTATGGCATGGTAACTTCTTTTTAGCTTCTTCTATATTTCCTTTTCCTTTCCCAGGACCACATTTTTGTCTTGTTCCTATATTATTTGCTTGTTCTGCTAATTGAGCTTCCTGCCTTTCTGCTACCTTTACCTGTGCCCACATAGCCTTTTCTTTCAATTTTCGCTGTTTTGCCTCAATCTCATCACTAAAGTATTTAGCATGTCTTAATACTTCATCTATTTTCTTATTTTGCCAATCAACAGTATGTTGTTTTATCATTTCACTAATTTCTGGACATAGACCATATACAAATCTGTATATAAAATGACTCAATTCCTTTTCACTCAAATTCTCATCTCCACTAAACTGTTTAAAAGCTAGTATTACACTTTCATAATATGCATGCACTGACTCTTTACTTTCTTGATGTGTCCGGTCAATTTTTACCCAGTCTGTCTCTTTAGAAGGTACCTTGTTTTTCAGAAATGCAATAACCTGTTCATATTTCTTCATTACCTCAGGGTCTGGAGCTCCTGTTTTTGGATCCCAGGGTATTACTGAGTTGGCCAATTTATCATTAATTTACACTCTGTCCATAAATCTGCTGGTACTATTATGTCAAATAGACTATTCAGATCAATCCATAATACTTTAGACAATTTTACAAATCTATCCACCTGCCTGTACCACTCGACAGGCTTTTCGCGCAGTCGAGGGAGATCATTTGTAAAAGACAAAATGTCCTGTCTTGTCCATGGGACATGTACATATCCACCTCCTGGAATTTCTCTCATATGACATTCTGTTACTACCTTTTCCTTTTCTCTTACAGGAAATGCTGCAAATATCTTATCTGAGGCATCATCACATCTCTCCATTTTCTCAACAAGACAATTATTTCCTTAATCTGACTTATCCGTCCTGTGGTATTCAAATTTTCGATATCTTTTTCAGTGAAATAAATTCGATGGGATTTTTGCAAAGCTTTCACCTTTTCAATGTCTATTCCCATTTCATTTGCCACTTCTTCTAACCTCTCATGTAGATTTTTTGCTCTCAATGTCACACTTTTGCACAAAAATAGTAATTCCTCATCTTGGTAAGTTTTTAATTTTTACGTAGGGATAGTTCCTACTATTAACTCTTCTAATACCATTCGTAACTTGGCCACATCTATTGATTGGGATTCTTTGTCTTTTCTCTGTAAACTTCTTAACCATTCACTTAATTCTTCTGTAGATGGTCCTACTGGTTTTTCTATGCTACCTTGTTCCGGATTCTTTTGTGCTTCTAATATTGACTCTCCTGTTGTTGAATTCTGACTTATGAAAGGATTGTTTGAAACATTTGGTTCGATCATACTTATTGTCTGTCTCCATGGATTCTCATTCTGGCTCAGTTTTTGCTGTACAACCTGTTTATGGCTCTTATAAGGAACTGTTAAACAATGTTCGCTCTCTTTTTGTTTATCAAACATGGGCATTACTGGACCTATTGTTACTGGAACAGTCACAGCTTCCAAATGTTTAGTCAATTCTCTTATTTTCTCTGTTAATTCTAAAGTGGTTTTTGCCAACTCCGCTGAATTTTTACCATTTATTCTATTCTCTGTCTTCTTTTCTACCTCTCTAATGGAGTTACTCTTCTCTAAATCTTGCGACATTGGTTCTGTCTTAATAATTCGTAAGGTTTCTCTCATTGGGGCACTTGGTGTTAATATTTCTGGTTCTGGTCGATACGGTGGTGGATTTTTATAAAACATCTCATCAAGAACATCATCCTCTGATTCATTCACTCCATACCCTCTTGATTCTACATTATGTCTTTTCTCTGTGCATTTTCGTCCTCCGTTATACTCTGCAGTTCGTACCGGAAACAAACCTTCAGTCATACTAGCATTCCGCCATCTTCTCATCCGATCATCATGACTTTCATGTCCATACTGTCTACCAAACATGTACCTATATCTTCCACCATTCCTCTGTCTCTCTCGATCATGCATCTCATCTTCCCATTCTGTCAATGCCTCAAACTGTGTCGGTCTAGGTCTTGGTTCTAAATTCATCATTTTCTCTCTCAAGTTTCTCAGAACTGCAAAATTAAATGAACCATGTTCTGGGAATGCCAAAACTCCGTCCTTTTCTGTATATTTTACCCAATTGTCTAACCAAATACAAGTATGATATCCATATTTCGCAACCATAAAGGATGCAGGGGTTGTCACAATGTCACAATCGGTTTGTCCTTTTTAAACCACGTTTAATTTTTCCAAACCAAGACTTTTTCTCCTTTTCTGGTGAATCGTAATACATTTTCCTGTCTTCCGTGTATCGCTAGTCTCTCCTTACAACTGTACTATTATTCTGTCCAATCGTAGCGCGACTCACACTAACGCACCAATCTGGAGCGTCTGCGTCACCTCTGTGATTCTCCAATCCCAGTGCGACTCTCACTAACGCACCAATCAGGAGCATCTACGTCACCCTGTATTCTTCCAATCCTAGCGCAGCGTACACTAGTGCACCAATCAGGAGAGTCTACGCCTCCCGCCAACTGGCCAATCCCAGCGCGGTCTTTTTTTTACGTCAACAGCCGCTGCTCCTGCTCCTGCTTCTACTGAACCCTCCTTTACAAAATTTCTTGGTAAGCTTCCAAAACCTTTTTAAATTTACAAAGCTGTTAGTAACTACATAAAAACACCACCATTGTCCACTTCGCTAACCAAAGCATCGTAAAATAAAAAGACCCTTTTCACAATAATTCCGTCTTTCCCGAGAGAAACGCTTGCCTCTGCCCTACTACGGAATCGTTACTTCCATTGATAAAGTAGCACATCCCTCTACTTCACCCTTCAAACAAGCATTAGCTAGCCGCTTCTCTAGAATTAAGACACCTAGTTGGAGACCCAGTGCTCCTAAGAAATAAAACCAGAGTTTCGCAATTAACCGGAATGCCTTTCCATTCGCACACTTTCACATGGTAGAATTGTAGTACATTCACACAGAATTCTGTCTTTCCCGAGAACAGCGAACAATCTGTCTTGTTACAGATTTATAACACTCGTTAACAAATTAGCGCTTCCCTCTACTCTGTCCTTCTAGCAAGCTCAGAGAATACCTTCTACCTTTTTAGTGATAAGCGTTATCAGAGTACCTTCTGGCCTCCTGGTACCTAAGACCAAAATCTTCACAGGTAACCTTCGCTATCACGCACACTTCTTTCATACAGAAAATGTCTCTAATGGCAACACACGACGTTCACGTTACATGTTTCCCCTGTGTACCTACAGGGCAACAACAATTCCGTCTTTCCCGAGAGCAGCGCTTACCTCTGCTCTACTCCGGAACTGCTACAACCTTCCAACTTCCTACATCCCAGAAGCCGTGCAAACAACATAGAACTCGACGCGACTCAACATAAAGTGTTAATACATAAACCAATACCAATCAATAATCAATAAGCAATGTACAAGCAATAATGACCAAACCAAAACAATAACTAACCATAACTCTGCTACCAGAAAAACTGATGCAGCGTGGGATCCAAAATCCTCCCTTTGTCACAGACCAAATGTCTCGCTAACACATTCAATCAATACATTCATTGGTGGGGCCCATAACACCAACACTCACACTTCATTGATCTGTCTTTCTCAGGAGATGATTGCTCCAAATGCTGACATGAAAGGAATACCTTATAAGCTAAAGAACAATATATTCACATAACTTGGCTCAAATATTCATAATCCAACGTATCCTATACCTAATATTCTAATCATCCCATCCATTTGACGCGACTGATCTGTTAGTTGCTGGTGAGGTGATTTTCTAACTCCCTAGTTTACATTTTAATTAAAAACATTCCCTATGAATAAACAACCCAACTCGTTTTAAAATGATCAGTGACAAGCTTTATCTCAATTAGTGCAGATTAAAATGAACCATTATTGAAATTGCAGATCATCATATTTACCTATTCTGGCTAAATGTCATCCTCTAAGTCAATCCGTTCGTCCTGCAGCACGCTACAGTCCCATAGATTGGGTTGAGACCATAAGCGCGTACCAGTCAATCTATGCCCATTTAATTGGAAAGTTCAGGTCATCAGGAAATTGGGCAGCAATTCAGTCCGTCAAAGATTCAGGGAAACAGCTGTCCTGCAGCGTCACCGTCCTCTCCGTCAGCATAACGTCAGGAAAACAAAGAGCGATTGCGAACCAACCTCACTATTCTATCATCTTTTATAAGAAAATCACTGCCAAAAAGTAACAAATATTGGTTTTCGGCCATCCTGATTGGAGGATTTAGGGTCGTCCGGTAAAGTTCTCACATAGCTCAGTCCATTAAGTCATCACACTTGCTGGTTCCGGTTTTAAAGAAAGTCCTTTGTCTGCTATTCTGGCACTTTTCCCAGGATCTCCTTGGAGGCTACAGTTTGGCTAGGGTCAAGACGAGGTCACTGTTGCTGGCGTTGGCGTTGGCGCAGGCGCACTTCACCCAAAACCTCGTGGAGTGCAGTCAGTCACGTCGAGTGTAAGAGGCGGCCATTTTGTGGCAGGCCCCAAATTGTCAACTTAAGCAAAACAAACACAAAACGTAATTAATACATAGAAATGGCTAATAAATTGTAAAACCCTCACTAAATCCCCTATGTGTAAGTAATTATCTAGCATGATAGCAACATTCAAAACGTTTAATCTCCCTATTTAATGCAACTTACAATTACGCCACAAAAGCAACATATAACATGCAATATTCTAATTTTCTAATATTAGTATGCGTACATAATTTAGTTTACGTATTAATTAGGCCATGCAAATGCAAATCCCAAGTATAATTCAGATATTAGTAAAATTGATAAATTAATCACTTCAAACTCTTAATACGGTTATAATTAATATTAATTGATTATTCTAATTAGTATGAACATGCAAATTGGGGAGGGTATGCAAAATTTTGCATTACCCGCTCCAACACTAGCATTTATACTTTGTTTGGAGCTCAAAAGAGGACTAGCCTCATGCATCTCCTTAGTAATGGATCTCACTGTGGCAGCCATCTTGAACACCCTTTTTCCTATTGGTATAATACTGTTTATATACAGAGTGTCTATTCTTATTAAGTTATGGGGCAATTTGGCATGAATTATATCCTCAACTTTTATACTTGACGATAGAAATAATTTTAAACTGCTATCAGTATATGTTACTTGTGTACAGTATGAATATGTCTTATTTTTCTCATCTTTTAATGTGATTAAAACGTGAGTTATACAATGATTATAGCCACTTAAAGAACACATTAAATATACACGTAATGAAATCATTCAAAATAATCAACCCACATACATTAGAGACACTATGGCAGTTATTAACTGGAGAGAAGGTCAGGACTTTGATCCCACCATTGAATTTCTTGTCTCCATGGACTTAGAAAGTCTGTCCAATAATATTCCCCAACAAGAGGGTCTCTCTATTTTCAATACTATGTTGGAATCGAGACCTCGACCACACAGGGTACCAAATGACTTTATTGTGGAATGTGTGCGAATCTCTCTATGTGAGAACTTCTTTTTGTTTGAAAGCGATTTTTACCAGCAACAGAAAGGAGTCGCTATGGGGGCAGTTTACGCTCCGGACATAGCTATTATTTATGTTTCAGCTTTTGAAAATGAATATATTCTCCAAGCGTCTAATCCTTACTCAGCCAATATCACACAATGGCTGAGATATATAGACGATGTCTTTCTTATATGGCGAGGTTCTAAAGAACTATTACAGGCTTTACATGTGTGGCTAAATGCAATAAGTCTACATCTGCAGTTCACGCTTGAATCTGACACTGATAAAATGAACTTTCTAGATATTACAATCAAGAATGATGCGACTAACCATCTATATACCACGCTATATACAAAACCGACATCCAGAAATACGTTGTTAAATTACAAAAGTCACCATCCACAGGCGCTAAAAGACGGATTGCCATTTGGACAGTTCCTACGTTTGCGTAGGAATTGTACTTTTAAAGATGACTATTTCTTCGAGGTGAAGAAATTAACAGATAAACTCAAAGCACGGGGCTATCCGTCTAAATTACTAAAAAGATCTATGAAACGAGCATGGTATAATGATCGAGAAGCCCTGTTAACTGTTAAGGATCCCCCAAAGGACCCTCAATTGGTGTGTGTATCAACATTTGACACCCATACCAATTCCATTAAAAGATTGTCACTAAGCATTGGAGTCTACTAAAAGGTGTCTCAGGACTTGAGCAAAAACCCACGTTCTCTTTTAAAAGAGGTATGAACTTACAAGACCACCTAGTTCATGCATATAGTGAGAACAAAGAGAATAAAGTAGACAACATGAGACAACTGACACCTTTAATAGGGCATCACAGATGCAATATGTGTTTGGTGTGCAATACCACCCAAACGGTTAAAACATGTGTGATTAATGATATTTCGATCACATCAAAGACGTTCTCCAACTGTAACACATCTAATGTTATTTATTGTATCCAATGTCCATGTGGGTTACATTATATTGGTAAAACAATACAGGCAGTGAAAAAACGCATCCTTCAACATCAGTCCCGCATTAGGTGTGGTGTAGATAATGCCCCACTGGTAGATCATTATCGAAGAACCGGACATTCAGAAAAGGATATGCGTTAGTGGGTAATTGAAGTAGTGAAACCCACAAGGAGACAAAACAATGTAGAGCAAACATTGTCAATAAAAGAAGGCAGATGGATCTGTCGCACTGACTTGGTTAATAGAGTCCTCAACTCCGCTTCGTAATGGCATGCGTTAGCATGTATTAAGTGAAATATGTGTCAGAAATTTCTTATGCTATGAATTGTGTGGGCTCACACATATGCCATTAGATAAAGAGAATTGAGGTCCTTGCGAATGATTCCGAGAGATAACATCAGTCTAAAATAAATGAAACACTGTTGGTACAATCGGTTCTTTATTTCCTTCTGGGGATAAATAACGATGAGAAATGCAACAAACTGATAATTCATTATGTACTATAGATCAGTTTAGATAACAGCTATTCTTAAAAGGATTATATGTTAATAGATGTTAATGTCAGCCAAGTTGAAGAAAAGACATTAGACTGTTAAGAAAAGTCACGAAAATGTAATGATTTTTAGTATGTTATATGCTTTATGATATCTAGTTGAATGTATAACATTGTGCACCTTTGTCTGATCTAATGATTGAAAAGCTGTACATTTTTAAAATCACAAGCTAAGTTTTGTGTAGAATAAAACTCATAATCATAGTGGTGATTTATATGAAACAATTTAGTAATTTTTAAATTGACGGATCATGTATCTATAAATAAGCGGATATACACATGATCTGATTGATGTAAATATATGAGTGATTTGTAAGATTAAAATATGCATTTGTATAAAAAATGTTGGGTATCTGTAGCGATATAAAGGATGTACATTGCATGGATTAATTTAAACATATAATTTATTCACAATAATGTTTTTTTTATTTTTTTTTTATTTGAAATGTGAATGTTAATACTATATGATTATTTTGAATGATTTCAGTAATTGTATATTTAATGTGTTCCTTAAGTGGCTATAATCATTGTATAACTCACGTTTGAATCACATTACAAGATGAGAAATATAAGACATATTCATACTATATACAAGTAACATATACTAATAGTAGTTTAAAATTATTTCTATCGTCAAGTATAAAAGTTGAGGATATAATTTACGCCAAATTGCCCCATAACTTAATAAGAATAGACACTCTGGGGCCGATTCCGATCCTGGAAAAATATTCCCCGTACAAATCGTATCTGGAGTTTTTTCCGACCGAATCGTACAAGTCCCGCACAAACTGGCAAGTACGATTCGTATGAGAAAAAGTCCATACGAATCGCATTGGGAAAATTCCCCCACACGTCCTCGGGTCGGGAAAAGTCTCCGACACGTCCCCGGACATTTTTACGTACAAATGGGAAAACTGAAGTCCGAATGCGCAAGTACGATCCGTCCCATCCGTCCGATTGTACAACTGTATGGAAAAAAGACCGCCCGGAGCGAACTCCCATAACAACCATGGAGATGTCCAAACAGGTGCCGGGTATGCGCCGAACACCCCCCCAGCCCCCTCCTGTGTGTACGTGCCGTACCCCCAGCCCCCCGTATGTACGGAGCGGACCCCCAGCCCCGTATGTACGGAGCGGACCCCCAGCCCCCTGTATGTACGAAGCGTACCCCCACCCCGTATGTACGGAGCGGACCCCCAGCTCCCCGTATGTACGGAGCGTACCCCCACCCCCGTATGTACGGTGCGGACCCCCAGCGCGTAGCGTACATACGGGGGGCTGGGGGTACGCTCCGTACATACGGGGGCTGGGGGTACGCTCCGTACATACGGGGGTGGGGGTACGGCGCGTCCATCCGCGGGGGGGCTGGGGGTCCAGCACGTACTTACGGGGGGGCTAGGGGGGTGTTCGGCACGTCCCGGGCCCCCTTTTCCTCACGCTTCGCGGCGTACTTCGCTTTTCCGGCACTTTTTGGGTGCCATAAAAATATTGCCGTCCGGAGTGCTGTCGGTACGAATCGTACTTGCTGGTACCTAAAAAGCTGCCAAACTCCGTCCGGACGTCACGTCCGCGTTGTCCCGGATCACATTTGTATGTATTTTTCTGTCGGTCGGTCTTTTTTCCGATTTGTACGGAAATGGTGTTTCCGTACGAATCGTACTTGCAAGTTTGTAGGGTTAATTTCCCGGGGACGAGTCGGACGGAGAAAACGCTCCGACCGACAGTTTGTACCCGGTTTTTCCAGGATCGGAATCGGCCCCTCTGTATATAAACAGTATTATACCAATAGGAAAAAGGATGTTCAAGATGGCCGCCACAGTGAGATCCATTACTAAGGAGATGCATGAGGCTAGTCCTCTTTTGAGCTCCAAACAAAGTATAAATGCTAGCTCAAACCGGCAGTTGGGTTGATACTAATCTGACTGCAGACTGCCGAATTTTCTCTGCGCTACAAAACTTAACAGGTATGACTTAGAAAAGATAGGGCCATTTATACTCAGTGCCTGGTATCAATGTAAATTTAATATTGACTCAAATTACATGTAGTTTTTTTAGAACATACTTCTTCAATTGAGAAGTTGCTGGGAACTGGAAATTTAATTACACCATCCAAAAAGCACCAGAGTTCACTTACCTGTATCTTTTGAAGATTATTCACCTTAAACAAAGTAGGTAAGGAGATTAAATGACTAATACATATATGGACAAAGATAAATAAACTCCAATTGATGTATTGTCTTTTTATTAATGGATCTACAGAACGACGATCGATTTGACATATAAGTATCAATTGTATTCTATAATTCTTGAATCTTTGGAAACGCCATTCAGGTATTTGTTTCCTTTGTGATTAAGTCACAATTGTTATAACAGAAAGTATAGGTCCATATTTTAATGAGTAAAATGGACAATACAACTAGGGGCATTTGTAAACAGGCTAAAGAACTGATAGTTATTATGAGTGGCTCTCATGTAACTATTTAGGCAGTCTATAATACCAGATCAGTAAGGATGGCTAAATATTACTCTTATAATGAAACTTATTGAGGATTGCTATTTATATATTCATGGAGAATCAAGGAATAGGTCTTCCAAGTAATCCAAAATAATGCCAAGGCATTTTAAGATGTTAGTGAGACATGTGTATTCACCATTGCTCTGGCTCCACAACATAACTCTTTTATAAAAGACTTTAGAAATATACGATGTGGCTGTTTGAATTTGTAGTTGAAGAATTATAAGATAAGATGACTTTTAATAATATATTCTCTTTGCTTCATGTGCAATTCAATCTCAAAATATTTTAAATGCAATTCCATGATGTTTGGCTCTAGATTAAACCACAGTGCCTAATTAGAAAAGATCTATGAAAATCATGGTTTTGATAAAATCAGACACATTAGAATCAATGCCTGTGCTCTTGTGGATAGAAATCTCTTTATGAGTTCTAAGGATGTTACAGAATATATGCATCTTGAGATATTCTTAACTTCATTGATGTGAAATTTTGTGAATTGAGAAATTATAATTCTTTTGCACGGGTGTATCAATCATTTTCTGTAAATTCTGGAATGTATAGTTTAAATTCACGCATGGTAATTATTATTTATTTCATGTTTCACTAGGGGTCAACTGTTAAATTTATGATAGTCCTGAAGATGGTCTCATGGACAAATGCATAGAGACTGAAACGTCGACATTCACACTCTCTTCTGGAAAATAATGTACAATGAGAAGAAGTGTTCACAATAGTGACATTGAAGGACTATACAATTGTATTTATTTTCCTCTTGTTACATTGTTTGTATAACTGTGAAGTACCCTTAATAATTTTCAAAAGATAAATCCTTTTTCTATATATACCCGTGTTTTAAATATTCATTGTTTTGTGATTGGTTCATTGGTTCTTATTTCCTCACAAGGAACAAAAATATTTCTTAGTTAAAATACATTTGAATAATATCTCTCTGGCAAGTTTATCAATAATTCTTGCAGTTAAAAATATATATGAAAAGCAATAGAACAGAGTATTCCAAATAAATCCCTTGAAGGCGCCTTTTACCCGTTCATGGTGCACCGCAGGCATTGATGAAGAGAGCTTGATCAGCATGTGCATTGGTGGTGAAGTGAGACTCGGACACGCAGGGTGTGTGTCGTTGTGCACCGCAGACATTGGTGAAGAGCGCCCGGTCGGCGCTTTCATCGAAGGAGAAGTGAGTCTCGGGCGCGCATGGTGCGTGTCATGGTGCACCGGAGGCGCTGGTGAAGAGCGCCTGGCCAGCGTGTGCATCGAAGGAGGAGTGAGTCTCGGAAGCGCAGGGTGCGTGTCGGGATGCACCGGAGGCGCTGGTGAGGAGTGCCTGGTCATCAAGTGCACGGGAGGAGGAGTGAGGCTCTCACACGGTGAGCGTGTCAAAGTGCGGACGGAGGCGTTGGTAAAGAGCACCTGGATATCGGAGCACCAGAGTTGGAGTAAGTCTCAGTGAAGCAGTGTGTGTGCTTTGGTGCAACCTGGGACTGTGGAGGTGATCAGCTAATCATCGTGTGCACCGGAAGAAAGTGAGTTTCTGCAGCGCGGTGTGCATGTCTTGGTATCCACTGAGACAGCAGGAAGGAGTGCCTGGTAAATGTGCATGCGGAGTCAATGTAAGGACTCATTAGAATTGTGTGTGTGGCTTAGAAGAGACCCAGATGGTGCTGTGGTGAACATGCACCCGGAGAATCTTAATCTTTGGGGTGTGTGGTACGTGTGCCCTGCGGCCACCTGAGACCTTCGTAACAGTCACGGCCCAGACCGGCAGCCCCGGAGGAGCTGAGCTGCCCAGCCGAGCCGCTGAGGCCCATTGAGGAAGTTCTGCATGGAAGTCCCAGTCCTTTAAACGAGGAGAGGAGAGTGGGGTCAAGTCCCCAGGTATTGTGACACACTGCGTGAGTGGGGTGTGGACTCGGATAGACACACTCTCGGCCTCTCAGTCCTTCTGGCGATGTGAGCCTTTGCTTCGGCTCAAAGTGGGGCCCGTACTGACCAAAGGAGGGGCAGTACTGGCGCCTGAGTGAGAAGCTGTGATTTATTTCATCGTTGATCTGTGTGGGGGCAACTGTTATTGAAGAGGCTGACTGTCATAATACACATTGCCAATATTGCTGCTAACAAACTGTCGGACTGTCTTATGACACCTGACAGTATTTCTGCATAACAAAGTACACAATTGTAGTGCTACGCATTGCATTATTTTCCCCTTGCAAAGTACAGGATTGCAGCGGCCCACATTGCATTATTTCTTCATTGCAAAATACATGATTGTAGCTACGCATTGCATTATTTCTTAATTGAAAAGTACATGATTGTAGCGGTGCGCATTGCATTATTTCTTCATTGCAAAGTACGTGATTGGGGTGTGACGCATTGCATTATTCCTTCATTGTGCAGTACATGTTTGGAGCAGTTCGCATTGCATTATTTCTCCCATTGCTCAGCACAGGATTGAATCGTTACGCAGTGCACTATTGTCTGTCCATTGAAATGTGTGTGATTCTAGCATTACGACCAGCATAGCATTTTGAAAGTGGTGGTTGGGATTTGAACCTACCAACCAGCCGGGAAAAATATTACCCTTCACTATATGTTGATTTTTGTATTGCGTGGTCTGATCGTATATCTTTTTATATATATAAAGTGTATACTCGTTTTATTAAACTCGTGTGGAGTCCATTTGTGGTGTCACCAGTGGGTTGCTGTGCTCATGGTTGCACATACTATACACTTTTGCCTTTGAGAAAGGCCTGGCTGCTCGTGCCAAGCTACCAAGGGGTGAGCAGGGCTATCTCAAACGGTGTCCTTACTTGCCCTAATGTTGAGTGGGGAGTCCAGTGTCGCGCATTTGGTGACAGTATTGCGGGACTGGGACTCAGGCTTCCAACATCAGGCCAGCCTTGTGCAGGCCCAAAAGCACCTTCTGGAGGTGGTACAGGTGTCCCTCGCAGCTGGAGCTGTATATAGCTATTTCATCCAGGTAGGTGGCATGGAATGCCTCCTTCCTAGTCAGTTTCCTGTTGACCAATCTCTGAAAGGAGGCAAGGGCATTCTTTAAGCCAAAGGGCATCATCCTAAACTGGACGTGACCCTCAGGGGTTGAGACTGCAGACCATTCTTTCTCCCCCTCAGTCAGAGCAATCTGTGAGTAGCCTGATGTAAGATCAAAGGTACTTAGAAACTTGACAGCGCCTGCTTGTCGATGAGCTCATCAGATCAGAGGTTGGGCTTTGCATGAGTCTTCGTGATGCAATTGAGTCCCCTGTAGTCCACACAGAATGTAAGTTCTGAATTTTTGCCTGATGGGGCAGCTTTGGGTACCAGCACCACGGGGCTGGACCACGGGCTGTAGGAGGGCTCAATCAACCCTAACATCAGCATTTTGGAGAACTCTTCCTTGATACTGGCTCTCACCTGTGCCTGACAGCTTCAAAATGTTATTTTTAACAGGCGGACTGTCTCTAGTGTCGATGTCATGGGTACACAAATGTGTAAGCCCTGAGGTGAGGGAGAACAGAGAGGAAAACTGGCAACAGATGCTGTTTTAGGGTCAGAGTGGGGGGAGATTGACACCCTGTGCTGACTCGTGCTTTTGGGCAGAAAGAAGGCCATGGAGAGACTTTCTCTCCTCCTCCACCCCTTTGTCTGTCACCAAGAACATATTTACTTTTTGACCTCTCAAAGTGCGGTTTGAGGCAGTTCACACCCCTTAAGGGTCTTGAGATCCACCAGGTAGGTAGACACCTACCTGGTGCTCCTTTATTTCATATCGGCCTTCCAGAGATACTGGAGAGCCCTGGGCTCCACAGGCTCTATAACACACATTCTAGACAGGTTGAAACTCTACCAGAGTGGCTTTCTGGTTATGCCAGAGTTTCATGACTTCCTGACTGGCCTCCACATTGCTTTTTCCCTTTTTCTAGAAGCATTGCATCTGGTTGCAGAGTGCCAGCATGTATCTGACCACATTCTGAGGGGGTTTCCTGGGAGTGTGGTCCCACCCCTTGCTGACAAGGCCAAGAGGTCTCCTAACAAGGCCGCCATAGAGGAGTTTTCAGGGGCTAAACCCAACTTCCTTCTGTGGCATGTCCTTGTAGGCCAACAGAAGACATAGCAGGAGGGCGTGCCACTTATGCCTAAATGGCTCTGATAAGCCTATTAGCATGCCTTTGAGGGTCTTGTTGAATCTTTCAACAAGTTTGTTTGTTTGGGGGTGATACGATGTGGAGAACTTGTAAGTCACTCCACACTCATCCAAAAAGGATTTCAAATATGCTGACATGAAATTAGTGTCTCTGTCAACCACTGCCTCTTTGGGAAACCCTGATGGGTAGAACTCCCCATCATGGCATTGGCCACCGCGGATGCAGTCATGGACCTCAGAGGAATGGCCTCTGCGTGTCGAGTTGCTTGGTCCCCCAAGACCTGAATTAACCTGTTGCCGTATGGTGTCTTGGGGTCCAAGGGACCAACAATGTTAATGGGCACCCTATCAAAGGTAGTGCTAATGGCAGGTAATGGAGGTCAGGGGAGCCTTGAGCATTTACCTTGACTTCCCACTGGTCCCACATGTAGGACAGGTCTTACAGACTGCATCTGAAATTATCTTCATTCGGGGCCAGTAGAAGTGGGCAACAAGCACGGCGAAGATCTTACCTTGCCCCTGATGTCCTGCCAGGGGAATGTCATCAGCCGAACCCCAGTAGAAAGGTCCTGTAGCCCTGGGGGACCACCAGAACACAGGCTGCCCTAGGTCCAGGAAATTTAGATTAGCTACATAGGAGTTCATTCTCCGAATCAATAGGGCGGTTTCCAGAGGTATCACCTGCTGCCTGGGCCTCAGCTTGCCACCTCAAGCCCTCTTGAATGGGGCACTCTTTCTGCTCCTTGCAGAATTCCTTTTTGGTGGTCCTACCCTCAATTTGCCATACAGCAAGCTCAGGCAGATCACCCAAGGCGCTAATGTCCTCCCCGGTAGGCTCCGAAGCATCCTCCTCAAGTACCCCATCAACCTAGACCGGGCAAACTTCAGGTGCTGATTTCCTACGCCCCTTTAGGACAAACTTCTACTTGCATATGCCAGAATGTGTCTGGAGTATTTGGGTCTCTGCTGTACTGTGCATAGATTGCGCCTAACCCGATGGAGCTAGCATCAACACAAACCTCAGTATGAAGATTTGGATCAAAGTAGGCCATTTCAGTGGCGTTCGCAATAGCTTGTTTGATTTGCTCGCATTCATGTGACCAATGAACCAAAACATTCTTCTTCATTAAGTCTCTTAATGGAGCACTCACGGTGGCAAAGTCTTGTATATATTTCGAACAATAGCTGTCCATGCCAAGGAATGAGAGTAAAATAGAAAAATCTTTTGGGGGACTGGCAGTTGACAACACTTGCACTTTAGCTGGATCGGGTTTCATGCCCCTATCAGAAAAGATATGGCCAAAGACTTTTAACTTTATTTTTACAACTCACATTTCTCAGCATTAAAAGTTAAACCTGCATCACTGAGCAAATGACACACTTGCATTAGAACTTTATCATGTTCCTTCTGTGTAGCTCCAAAAACCAAAATGTAATCACTATAATTGAATGCATTCATGACATGCAGTATGATACATCAAATGACATCTTGAAAAATGTCTGCAGCTGATGACCCACAAAACCTAGCAATTTATAAAGGAGCTGACCAATATGTATAGAAAAGGTTGTAATGCACCCGCAATTCTCCTCGAGTTCAAATTGATGATATCCTTTATTCAAATCAAGGCGAGAGAATACCTTCACACCATTCAATTGTGTTATTATGTCAGCAATGTGCGGACCTGGATGTTGTTCTCTTTCAATTGCCTTGTTCACTTGACGCATATCCACCCAGATACGTACAGCTCCTTCATTGTCCTTTTTGGGTACTATCACTATGGGAGAAACCCATGCCGTTTGACCAGTGGAATTCTCAATCATATGTTTTGGTAAGAATTCAAGTTCTTTTTCAAAATATTCCTGTAAGTGAAATGAGTGTCTTTGAGCAATGGGATGGACATCCTCATTAATGTACACTCGTACTTTCAGAGTCTTGAGTTTTCCTTACCCATAAAACAATTAAAGGAATTGGCTTACTATTTCATGATGAGCATTTTTGTATAGTTCACTAATATCAGTCCCATATCAACAGCTGTGCTGAAGCTGAGCAAACAGGCTCCTGACGCCATACCCTGAAGTACATGAATGGGTGCTCGCACTTTTGTTTTCTTTGTGTTTCATCATCGCTTTAAATAAACCTTGCCTTTTTAATGGTGTCGGTGCAGCCTAGGTATACGCTTTAGTTTTCAATGGTGTAAATCAGGGCAATGGAGATAGTTCATTGTATTTCTCCTCAGGCATAATATTTATCGATGCACCACTGTCAAAATTAAAAGGAATTGAGCAACCATTAGTGTAATCTTCGGACAATGCTTGATTGACTTTGGTGCTTTGTCATATTGATTTTTCTTTGACCTGTATTTTTCCTCACAGGCAGCCAGTCCAACTTGTGCATATTTCTGTGAGGTAACCATCGACATTGCAAAAGCATCATCATCACTTTCACTTGACATGAATACTGAAGAATCGTTTGACGAAAATTTAGATGACGATCGACTTCGTTTGGTGTAGACTTGCCTCAGATGGTGTTGTTGCTTGTCCTTGTGGGCCTGTGTCACTTCTGGAATGTTCAGGGGTAATTTTGTCTTTCTGTAGTGACGCACTTACTTTTCCTTTACCCTGCAGACCATTATGAAATGGTTCTCTTTCCCTCAGCCTTTACATATCTGTCCAATGGCGGGACATTTATCTTTGTGTGGAAATGAAAATCCCCACCTGAAGCACTACTTTCCATGGAGACATCACTCTATGTTCCCTTGTTTTGGGCTTTGGCTTACTGTTCATGTTCAGGACTGACTCACTCTGGGCACCTTGAGCCTCCATGTCTGCGGCTTGTAGATTGGTATGTTCTTCAGCTCTGGCAGCCATGAGAGCTCACTCTAGACTTAGAGTTTCTCTCAGCATTCATTGTCTGAAAGAATCTGATTGGCATCCGCCAATTACTCTGAGATGTATAGCATCCTAATCATTAAATTAATTGAACTTACAGTGTTTGATTAGCATCTCCAGTCTCTCAACAAATGCGTTGATAGTTTCACTAACATTTTGTTGTTCTTGTTCTTGACTGAAAATCTACCTTTCATAATCTGCATTTGGTGTCAGATTAAACTTGAGATTCAAAGGTTTTTTTGATTTGACAGTATGTATTTTGTCAACTCACTGCAATTTTTATCTTTTCTTTTACACCTTCACCATCTAGATTCTTAAGGTATTTGATAATCTCTTGTTTTCTGTTTCTTCTAGCGCATCAATGAAGTCATCAAATTTCTCTAACCAAACAGTCCATCTGTTGCCAATGTTTTGCTTTTTGGTAGTATCGAATGGTGGTAGTAGCTTCAAGAAGGTGGTGGCACTGTAACCATTTATGAGATTGGTTGACACTGAGTGTGACATTCTCTCCAACACTGTCTGCTGTCCCTTAAGACCTGCTTCATCCATACCATCTCTAAGGTGCTTTGCTGAGTGCGCCTCTGGGTAATCTCGGACAGTTTGTTGCACCTTGATCTCCCTATTGGCCTACATGGGAGCCCTTTACTTTTATGAAGACCTTTGGAGTTTTTCTGTGCCACCACGCAGCAGATTTGATGGTCTGCCACCTTCGGTATAGACGGCTTTGTCAACACAATCCTGGGCACTTCTTTACCCAATGCTGTCATATGACGAATCTCATTAATCAATTCTGGTAAGCAGATGACTGTTTCTTTTATCTGGTTTGCTTTGCTTTTTGGCGTCTATGTGTACTATCTGACACATGGTTGATCTCTGCAGCACAGCCCTTCGATTCACAGCATTATCTTACAATTTGCTGTTGTTGTTTTCTGCTCTTTCAAACTCTGGTTGCATCCGCCTTAAGCGTTATGATGTATCGCTTTAGATGACATAGTAGCACAATACCTCTCTTTACGGCCTTGCCGGCAGGCTTTTGGCCAATGATGTGTACACTTCTCAGTACTGTGTCCATCCTTGTGTTTACTGACTTCTTAGTGTAGCTTTCGTTATCTTCAAATGCTTTACATGCACCTGGGCTTTGTTTTGACTCCTCATACACCAAAATTTGATTCTGCACTTCGAAACAGGCACACGTGGCATGCATGACCAGTTTGCTGGACTACAGCAAACTCTCTGGGAGAACACTGTTGAGCTTCGGATTACTTATTCCCCTATCTCATCGGCAATTGTAACTTCCTCCCAGCCTGGGTACTGGTCAATGACTACGCCACAAATGGAGCTTAGTAGAACACGTCTTTATCTGTCCGTGTGTAACCGCAAATTCAACATTCTAAACCTACATACACTTCGCTATGCTCTAACGCTTACATCACAGTTTTACAGAGTCCATTAGGAGCCACAAGGGTTCCATCATTGCTAACTCACACAACTTTTATACCAGGGACACTAAGGTAGCCCCTGTCTGCTTCCCAAAACTAACTGGGACCACCTCCTCCGCAAGTGCTGCACTTGCCAACACAGGTGTCTGCCCACCAGTGGGGGGCTGTACCCTCTTGGGACAAACGGTGTCTCTTTTGGAGTGCCATTTTTTTAACACTCAGTACATTGGGGGACACACCTCCCTCTCTGTCCATCAAAGAGTCCCATATTTTGGGGTTCAGATTGAGATTTGTTACCAGTGTTCCCTTGAGAAATATTTTGGGGACCTTTTGAGAACTCCTTACTTCTAAGATTGGTCCCCCTTCTTTCTTCTGGTGGGAACTCTGACCACACTTTGGGGAGTCCCTCCAGATGCCTTTTGAACACTTTGGTGCTGATCAAGAGGTATACTCCTCAGCAAACTTCCTGGGGTCAGTCAGTGTACTGTCCACTAGGTGCGGGCGGACCTCTGTAAGAAAAGTATTGAGCATGTTCTCTCTGAGAATCATGTTGTACAGCCCATTGTAATAATTAACTCTTCTGCCCCTCGCCCAGTGATTCACGTCCTCATTGATGAGGCCCCTTGTGTCACTTTTGTGCCACTGGAACATCATTTTTGACATTCCTGTGGCAAAATGTGCTGCAGCATATTTACAAGGCCATGTAAAACCAATTTATGTGGCTTTTTATGGCCTTGTGAATATGTGCTCCTTACATGCAGAACACTGCTTGAAATGGTCGTTCTATGAGTGTTTCTGTGGGTGTTCCCAGGCAACACTCTTGGAATCTGAAGCATTCCTGTGAATCTCCAGAATCTAACGCCACCCCATGGGTGGCGTTAGTGAGGTGCAACAAGGAGAAATGTTTTCATTTCTCCTCGCTTTTTCTGTTTTCTATGTGTGTTGCATTCTGCAGCTCACAAAGAAAGAGGAAATTGCTTGCATTGATTGATATCTTTCTGCACAATATCAATCAGCCCGCAAGTCAGGCACCCTTGAACCATGGTGCAAGGGTGCCTGCATTGGTGCATGGCAACCCATTGTGCGCTGCGCAGGGGAAACGTTTTTGTATATAACAATAGGAGTATAACTCATAAACCACGTTGAGATTAGGGTAGGTAAAAAAAGAAAAAACAGTATCCCAACTGGTAGCACTATAGAGGACAATTAGACATGTATGTATAATACATTACGTGGAAAAGAAAGCGGGAGACTCTGAAATGGTTTTGAAATGTGCACATGGCATCATATAATTATGTTCAAAATTAAAAGGTACAGTTGTAGCAGCACTGTAAGCAAATAATGCGTGAAACAACACAAATTGGACTTGGTGCTCAATTGTGTACGTGACACAAGCAGGTGGCGACGCAAGTGACAATTGTGATATCAGCAAAAAAGGCGCAAAGTGTGGATAGGTATTAAAAATGAAGGTTTGGGCCTGGCAAAAGTTTATTTTGAAATGACATTAAAAAAAACTGCACACACAGGCTGCAATAGCACGCCTGAGATATGTTTGAAAGGGCTACTTAAGTGGGTAAGATAACCAGTGCTGAAAGACCACTAGTAGCTTTTTATTAACAGGCCCTTGATTCATGTAGTACCACTTCATTAGGGATTTATCAGTAATTTAAATATGCCAATTGGATAGAAGCCAATGTTACATGTTTTAAGATGTGAGGACATGCATTTTACCACTGATTAGCAGTGGTAAACTGTGCAGAGTCTTAAGGCCAGCAGAACGAGATCAGCAAAATATTGGAGTAAGAAGGCAAAATGTTTCAGGGAAGACCACCCTAGGCTGTCAGATGCAACAGTAGTCATGGTAATCTTTGAAACTTTCCACAAACTTACTAAGTGGTCATCAACGAAGCGAGAGCATTGACTCTTTAATTAAAATGCCCTACAGACAAGACTGTCTCAGACTCACAAACTTCAGATGCTCACAAGCAACATCAAATTATTTCTGTGGTTGCAACCAATTAAACTAAACCATCGTTGGCTCGCATACCCTATCACTTGCTTCCAAAATCCATTGTCGGCTGAAAAATCGGTCAGATCATGAATCTCATCATCTGCTTAATTTATTTACGACTATAGCATTTATGAGTGTGTTTTGAAATAACGGCTTCTCTGGAAATATGATGGTAGATCTTAGCAGGCATCCGCTCAAACAAATCTTCCAGGTCATGGATATGTGCTACCTTAGCAGGCTTTTACCTCCTTTACTGAGCCCCAGGGGCCTTTCCACCATAATTCCTGCTCATGTTTCGCTTGGGATGATAGGATTTCAGTTTCATGGAGGAGAAGAAAAAGATAAAATGTTAACCATAAAGTCCTGTTGAAAGGGAAAATAAATGGAGCTTCTGCCTTGAATTTTGGGTTACAACTAGAACAAGGAGAATTTGATTTCTACTGTCCGAAGCATGAAAGAAGATAGGACCTGTAATAGTTCCAGGTTTTTGCATTAAGGCCACACCACTTTAAAAATGAATACATCAATGGAATAATCCACAAAGGAATGATTGAGGGAATGTGTGAGTGAGTTAAATAATGAATGAATATATGAACTGAAACAATGACTGAACAAATGAATGAATTAATAAATGTTTTTGTATAGTGCAGCATTCACTTGAAATTATTACCTCAATATTGGTCAATAGGGTGCACTATGGGATTTTTTGTTTCTTTTTTGAAGATAAACTGGTTTACCAGATTGCTGTTTTTCTTAAATATCTGTTTCTGTGCATCACAGTCTTGGACTGTGAAGTTTTTATACCAGTTTGATCTACAGTTTTGTCTCAGAAGGAGGTGAAAAATGAAGCCAATTTATCAAGATTACTGGAAAAACTGAAATTATATTGCTAAAAAGTGGGTTATTAGTAGTGCTAAATATGCATCTACCACTAGCAATAGGGCCACATACACAGTCTAGAGCTCAGTACAGGTCTCAGTAAATTATTCCCATGCTCAAACCTGGGTAGCTTGGCTGCAAGCAGGCAGGCCTAACTTAGGAGACAGGTATGTAATGCATTTAAAAACACCAACTCCGTGAATAATTAAGACACAACACACAATATAAATCCAACACCAATTTATGAAAATGGGATATATATTTTTATCTTTAAAACAACACCAAATGGACAAACATACAATGTAGGGAACCAGAGATATGAATTTTTAAAGATTTAAAACTTTGTAACACTTAGAGACCTATAGCAGCAATCTGAGACATCTAATTGTATTTGACCTGGACAAAGGTGAAGTTTTAGGCAGACCACAATGGAGCTCTGCTCGCATACCCCTCGCATTAGACCTCTGTCCAAATTTTACTTTCGGACTTAGAATGTTTTCTGGAGCTTTTTCCGCCGGGGTTCCTTCACTAGGCCGGATTTGTGACGGGTCACCGGCTTGATTTTGAGGGAGCTCCCAGTCAAACTCTGAAAGTGGGACCTCAAGAGATTTTCAGCGGAACAAACTAACAGGTCAGGCTAGCTCACTTTGAAGGTGGCCGACTTGACTCTCGCGTATGAGTCAGTTCCCTTGTGGAGGTTTTTTCCAAAGTTGCTCCAAACTACTGGAACTTCTTCCCGAACCTCCTCTTGAAGGTCAAAAGTGTTCAAAACACAATCCAGGGGTCTGGAAGCTCCAAGACATCCCTTGGAAGGTTGGGACCACAATTCTTACAATGCACCCGGACAAAACATTTACAAAGTCATTGGAACCACTTCAGACAGGGGATTCTTGGTGGTGATGGTCCATGTGATTTATCTTAACCTGCAGCTTTCAGGGAGTCCACTCTTTATTTCTTTTCAAGCAAGGTACAGCCACAGGGCTGTCATTCCAGATAATGAAGCAGGCACAGTCAGTCAGAATGCAGGGCCTGATGGTGCAAATCAAATTTCTAGCTTGCCAACCTTTGTTCTTCAGTTTCAAGCAGCAGATCTGAGAGGCTCTGCTCCTCTTACATATTTGTTCAGTGTTCTCTAGGGTCAAGCAGGAGACAACTCCTGTCCAATGAAGTGCAAGGCAACATCCTAGAGCATCCTAGAGCATGACCACTTCCTCCAAAGTGTGGCACTATTCTTCCAAAATTCAGTATGGCTGAAATCTCAGTAGAGGAGTAAGAATTAGTTAAACAAACCTCCAGTATGGTTCATTTCCATAGCTCTCCTCCCCCTGACATCTGCAGATTTCCTCCTTAAGCCTCCCATTTGGCTGGGTCAGAGGGGATGGGTATAGCTGGACCGGGCTTTCTCTGCCTGTCCTATTCTTCCTTGAAGCTTATGCTTTTCGACCCCTCCCTTCTGCTCTGACATTCCTGTGCAGCAGAGCTCTCTCCAACAGATAGCCTCTCTCTGGGTGGGCTACTTATCACTTCATCAAAGCAGCCCGGCTAATCCTGTTAACTCCGAACAATCAGGGAAGACCACAGGAAGGTTGAATTTTGGCTTACAGTCAAGAAAGTCGTATAACTTATTTTCTATATATTTTAGGATACATCCAACAATAGCATATTGAATGTATTCATCAACACAAGTCTCCTAAGCTCTTAAATGATATTTTGTTTGATTCCTAGCAATATTTACACATTCATAAACTATTACAATGTTATCCTACGTGGCTGGGGATCTCCAATAGGGAAAATGAAATGTGCAATTTCTCCAACACCAAGGCATATAAAACATATTTTATAAGGACCCTGATTAGAGTAACAGACTCTCCTCCCCTTCCCTCCCCTCCCCCCCCGGGACACCTAGGGGAGACCTTGGAGGTTCTGAATATGCAAAAATAATGTAAATCCACACTCCACAGTATTCTGACTATGCAAAACTAATGTAAATCCACACTCCACAGTGCTCACAGCAGTCTGAATATGCAAAGCTAATGTAAATCCACACTCCATAGTGCTCATAGCACCAAAGTTGATTTTGGGAGGCACTTTACTGCAATAGGGGAAGTGAAATGTGAATTTCTCTAGCCCCAGGGCATTTAACCCCTTCGGTGCTCATGACGGAACGGTTCCGTCATGAGCCACGGTTGAGCTGTGCTCATGACGGAACCGTTCCGTCATGACCACGCCCGCGCAAGAAACCGTCAGCACAGCGGCGGAATTTGCGCAGCATGGAAGGGGTTAAAATATCTTTTATAAGGGCCCACCTTATATGTACATGAACCCACACCCCTGAGACACCGAGGAGAGACATTGAGGGTTCTGAAAATGTATATTATCACTTTTTAAGTGCCCTTACCACCAAAGTCGAGTTTGCAGTGAATTTACTTTTAAAAGCAGTGACCTCAGGCCTCAGCCTTGCACACAGTCAAGTGTAGAATGGGCTGCTGGCCTCTAGCCTGCAATGCCCTATTAGTAGTTGTAACAACCCCACCCTATTATCTACTAGGGAATTATAGGACAGGCCATTCCAATTGTAAGTGTACTAATGCATGTGTGTGTTTTCACTTGTGTTTTCAAAATAGCACTGGCCCTGGGCCTGGTTAGGCAGTGTCCAGGGAGAGTCAGTGTCAGTTGCCACCAGTACCAGTCAGCAAAAAATGGGGGAGCACAAGGCACACAGGATGACTTTGCAACATATATCACAAGCATAATGACCCCTTTTACATCACATGGAATTACATCACTCTGCCTTTTTACTCTGCAGGCAGGTATATATTGTTTAAACAATTTCAATTTAAAGTGAAATAAATATCCATGTTAATAAATAGAGATCAATAGAACCACAAGAAGCAGCTTTCATTAAACATAAATGCCCAAGGCAGTCATTCTTGTAAAGTGTCAGAAGGCACCAAATTGAGGTTGCAAAGCAGCACAGTTGTGCTGGGGCTTTCCACCCTAGCTTGCCACCATTGCAAGCAATCTTGCATATAGGGACCACTAATATAACCATAGTGTCACAACTACAACACTAATATTATTAGTAGCTCAGGATGGTTTTTGCTGAATATAAGTAGTTGTTTTTACAGAACAAGATGGATAATCTTGCTTTGGAGGTTGCCATCCTCACCATATCGAGATATCTAAATGCCTGCTCCCTAGACAATTCAACTGAGTCACTGACATAGTCTTTTCATGTCCCGAACTGTATTTAATATAACACAATCGGAAAGATACTGGCACTCTAACTCTTGTTTCAAAATGTTACATACACATGCAGTCAAAAACACGCACAAGCTCATCTCTCTTTTAAAGGTCTTAAAAAATGAGTATCCCTCTCAATCTGCACTCCTCTCCTTTCCTACTGCTCCTTAACCCCCCTTCCTGCCTGGCTTCTCATATAATGTATTTTAACCAGTGTGAGTGCTGAGAAATTTGAAGCTTACATCCCCCCAATCCTACTGCACAAGCTACACCCCTTATTGGACTCTGAAGAGTCCTTGCACAGTTTAGAAAGAAGCACATGTACCTTTTCTTGCCCTCTTTCAATCTCAATATAGACTACCTGTTGAATATCTAGCAAGTAAATAAGAGAAATCTGTCTGTTCTGGCAGAGGTGCCTCCATCATTCTCATCTTGATCACAGACACACTAAGCATACGCTTTCAGTAGAATGCGTTGAAAGGGGAATGCTGCTAACTAGACACGTTGTGATAGCCCCGCTAAGTCATTGAGAGCAGTCAAAACAATGTGAGCTAATTGTTTTCTGCTAATTACGGCTAATTATCACTCAAGGAGGTGGAGGATCCATCCGCAGTAAAAAGGATACTAAAATGACAATCTCATTTCCATGGGAATTCATTTTCCCATAAAGTAATTTCTGAAATTTCTTCACACCTCAGGGTAGTTCTTGTTTACACTCCTCAGTTTACACAGGCAGCTGACACCAGAGATCAAGTATTGGGGAGCACCATGGTCAACACCAACCTAAAAAGGGTAACTTCTCAAGTGTTATCCGGCAGCAACTCTGAGCCAATTATTCATATCATTTTATCAGCTGAGGAAGACTTAATGAAGCCTGTCAAATGAGTCCATGAGATGTGTGCCTGAAGCAAAGACTTGTTGGAGCCTGCTGGTTGCATTTACAATCGCAGGGAGGTTGAATGACTCTGTCATCCTTCCAAGGTTGCTAAATAGTGTACAACTAAGATAAATAGCATCTAGAGTAAAGTTATTTATCAGTGCACAAACATACTTTTTCAGTTTTTATAGATTATAATTGTATATGACAAGACTGCAAATTGATCCATAATCCAGTGCTACATTTACAATGACCTGTACATGTAAAGGTGTCTTATTAAAGTAAGTACTGATTAATGATGGACAGCGCACAGAGGCCGGCATGGGTGTAAGTAAAGAAGAATGGATGGTTGAATGGATGGACAAATCAGCATATAAGTGAATCTTATAAGACGTTTTTCTACCTCAAGAATTGTGAGCTAAAATTATTTGTGTGTTTTGTTTTAATATCAAACTCACAAAGAAACAACTTGATAAAATGTAATAAGTAAGGATGCTTTCTTGTTAGACCTGGCATACTTGGCGTGGTGTACCCTGATTTTTGCCCGCTGGCCTCCTGTTTTGATGACTTCATTTTTGCATGCTTTAGGATTCTGGGCACTATACCACTGATATCCAGTGCTAAAGTGCACATGCTATGTACCCTTAACATACTAACATTTGCTTATCCACAATTGGCATATTTAATTTACTTTTAAGTCCCTATGAAATTGTACTTTATGTATCCAGGGCCTAAAAAATTAAATGCTGCTAATGGGCTGCAGCCCTGATGGCGCCACCTTCTCCAGTCAGTAGCCCTTTAAACATGACTCAGGCGTACCATTGCAGAGCCTTTGTGTGCAGTTTTAAACTGACATTTCGACCTGGCAAGTTAACCTATTAGTCAGGTCCAAACCTTCCTTTTTATTACAAGGGGGTCACCCCTAACACAGGCCGTAGGGTGCAGTGTATTCAAAAGTAGGACATGTACTTTTAAATTTTAGATGTCCTGCTAGTGATTTACTCTTGAATTCATTTTTCACTACTGCAAGACCTATCTCTACCATAGTTTAACACTGGGATTCCCGTGAACTCCTTTTCAGTGTAACTTCCAATTGGGAGCAGATTGAAATTTGGAGTTTGGTGTCTCTGGACTCACAATTAAAAATCACAACTGATGGTGAAATTAGATTTTAAATTGTAAGTCTGAAAATGACACTCTTAGAAAGTTTGCATTATCTAACTTTGCCCATTCGTTGCCCCTGCCTGTCTCTGAATACATGTCTGGGTTGGGTGACAGCTGGACTTTGTGCATTACCTCTAGACAGTCACACAATGGGAGAAGGGGTGTGACATTTGCATCCTGGTTCCCATCACCAGGCTGATTGGCTTTCCTGAGGTAGATTGCATGGGAGGAGCTGACAATTGCGCCTGAATAGGGCTGTGCCTGTCCCCACACAAAGAGCTGCACACACCCCTGTTGTGTGTCTGGAGCCAGGGCAGGAAAGGCAGAGCTGTGCTGTAGGAGAGACTTCCACTTTGCTGACTGCATTTATGTGTTGGCTTGCTGCCTGCTAATTGCTGTGTTGTAGAAGGAACTGCCACTTTGCTACCTGCTCTTCTAGTTGGACCTGCTGCCTGCTGCTTCCTGCCTGGGAGTCAGAGGGACTGGACCTGCTCTCTACATCCTTGAACCCAAGTTAATCCAAGGGCATGCTGGCTTGCCTCCTGTTTTCTGAAGACTCAGGGACCCAAGGATTTCTTGCAACTCTGCTGGTGCTGCTGTACTCTGTCATCTGTGAGTCCTACCCATACCTGAGGTGCTCCCTCCAGTCCTGGGCCTCATAAGTTGGTTTCCCAGCTGTTTACTTAAACAATCAATGCAGTGTCCCCTTTGAGCCAATAGGAACCAACGCAGTGTCGTCCGACACTGCAGTGTCGATTCGACAACAAAGCGGTTTAAGACTGCGAGGTTCGACAATAACACAGCATCGATCCTTCGTCACCGTCTGCGAGGCTTGATAATGACGCAGCGCTGATCCTTTTAAACCTCCTGCGAGGCTTGACTTGCGATGCATCAACCTGACTGCCTGGAAAAGATGTTGCATTGATGAATACAGGCCCCAGCTAGGCCCGCAGGACACAAGGGTTCGCTCTCCTGCAATGGAATCTATAAGGAAGTTGGCACGGAAACTGCAAAGTACAAAGACAAGGTTTATTAACCCTTAAGGGTGGTCCTACAATCCATACAATACCCTTCAGTATTGCATAGAGTAGCACAAAGAACTTGCGTACACAGTCCCCTTTTATACACAACAGAGGGGCTCATAAGTGGGAGGATACAACATGAGGCAAGGAATGTTACCTTTTATGGACATTTTCGATACAAGATCAATATGTGGGCGGAGCTGACATACTCCTTGAGCCCGCGAAAACATGGTCAAGCAAGGACTAACTGATAACAGATGTGGTCAAGCCTGGGCATGCGCCAGGCGGACAAAGGAACTATTTATAGACTGTTACTAGGCAGATTACAAGAGCAACTAACATTTCTTGCAAGAAATGCGCATACGCGGGCTTCCGCGCATGCGCATTAGTCAGAAGAAGTTTGAAATGGAAGAGGGAGCCCCGGAGACGCCGCGTTTCAGGTAAGTTTATTTAATTTAATATTTATTGAAATTGCGGGGGTTTGATTTAAAAGGAGGGCGGGCGGGAGGCGGGTGGCAGCGGCAGGCAGCTACGCTTCGCCCTGGGTGTGCGTAGCGCTAGCCTGCTTCGCCTACTTCGAAAACTGCGAAGCAGGCAGCGCTACTTACACTACGTGGGCGAAGCGTAGTGTCTCGCCCAGGGTTAGTTAGGATAATCATCGTATATGTCAATTGTCATCATTTCTTCTACTTCTTTAGCTAAACGTTTCTGGTAAGTGACATTGGCAATAGCTTTCTTATCGGGAATACAGAATGATACACATAAGGAACAGAGCAAAGGACCACATTGGACACAGATGCAGCAAGAAAACAGAACTGCTATAATTATACAGAGACCAGTTAAAACCTTCCAACCCCAAGCAGTGATCAATGCCCAAAACCATCCAGAAAAGGACCAAGTGCCGTTTTCTGTATGGATTTCAGCTGCAATTTTATGCAACCTGTTGATTGCATTATAGACTGACGGTGTGTGGTCAGGGATAAACACACAGCAACTACTCCCGATAATTTTACAAGCTCCACCTCGATCAGCTAACATAACATCTAACACCATACGATTCTGCAATGCAACAATTCGGGTAATTTGCAATTCTTCCGTAAGATTCCCAAGAGTAGCAGCGGTTTGGTTTGTCACAGCCTCTACCACTCTTGTTAATCTTCGAACTTTCCTACTATTTAGGGCAGCTCCAACGAAGAAAAACAATCCTAAATTAAAATCAATGTACTGCTGCAGACTGGTGTCAGTCTGATCCACATCATCAATTGATAGAGTACGTTTATACCTATTTACAGTCACATTATTTAACAACTTCAAATCCTTATGATAGGATGCAGGTGCCAAAAATACAGGAGGCAATAGAAATGCTACATAACATACTCCGGACCAACCGGCTGGCAAACGGTAATAACCTTTATTTCCGCATACGAAGTATGTATTATGGGATGCTAAGAAGGTACTGTTATTCAACCCGTCGATGTTTAATATGGTAATACAATCACTAACACCAACAGGAATATAACCCACACTCTGGACACACAGGTCCGCTTGAGCTTGTGCCACTTGAATCACAAATCTGTCTTTTCCCACAGTGTCCCTGGTGTTCGTGAAAACATAAGGAATCGATTCATTGTCTGGTCGATACTCTTCCCATTCCCAAATTGTCCCATTCGCTTGCGGATATCCATCTTTATCCTGATGACATTCTTTATTGAGTCTGAAGAGTAATCGTCCCACTGTGGGTTTCCGGGTGGCAAAAAGCAAAGTGTACCATGCTCTACAAGAGCCATTATGAGAGAAAGGAAGAGGTATGAATGGCGTTCCTCCTTTCTTCTGATGAGCTGGCATCATACCACATATCCAACAGTTCCTGGCATTCGTGGCAACGTGGGTATGATGCAACATCTGGATGAAAGTGTTATTCAAATAAGACTGACGATGCTTCAATTCTTGATACGGAAGGGTATAGAAGTAGTGCTCCTCAGGCACTGGAGTGGTCAACACAAGTAACTCTCGAGCAGGAGTCACATCCTCCACAAACCATGTGGTTATCCCAACAATAGCTACTGTGAGCATAAAACCTGTTGCACAAAGGATCTTCTTTTTCTCCATGTCAAGATAAAGAATCAATATCTTCCTGAAACTAAAAAGGTTTGTCAGAACTCTTCCCCTTAGGCAGCGGTCGATTTCTTCACCAACGGGCCAAGATGGGTGTCGCTACACTAATGCAGGGCTGATCCCCCCCCCCTTGCCTCATTGGCTCTCCGTTTCACTGACCCAAGGGCCATTCTGACAACATGTCCCGATACTGAAGGATTCACTTTCTTGGCCTCAGATGATATCGCTTTCCTCCAGGAGTCGCGTGGTCCAGAAAGAGCTCCTCAGCGTCGTTCGATTCCACAGCACGGCCTTTCTCTGTGGTCAGAATCTCTCGTTGATCGGTCAATACAGCAGGCTCCACCAATCCGGGCGGTACTTTGCGGCAGTGCAGGGAATGGATCCAATTCTTTCTGTTGGAAACTCGCACAGCCGTCCTCGTTGCAAGTAAGACTTGCTCAGGACCAACCCATCTCGGCTCCAGGCTGTTCGTCCTGTCAAAGATTTTTATCATAACATGGTCGCCAGGCCGGAGACTATGTCCTTCACCGGTGGACCGATCAGGGAGCGCCTTCCGGACCTGTTGATGAATAGAAACCAAGTTATCCGTTAACTGCGCCAGATAATCATTCATCATTACACAAGGTACATCATACACAGTCTTAGGTTTTGGTGGACCCCAAATATTCATTGGGCGTCCAAAGACAATCTCGTACGGTGTAAGACCGGTTCGAGAGTGCGGTACCGACCTAATTGACAATAACGCCAGTGGTAAAGCATCTGGCCAAGTCAAAGACGTCGAAGCTTGGATTTTAGCGATCTTGAGCTTCAGTGTACCATTATACTTCTCGACTAGTCCTGCAGATTGAGGGTGAAATACTGCGTGGAACTTCTGGGTGATGCCCAGACCCTTCAAAACATACTTTATAACATCCGCTATAAAGTGGGGTCCGTTATCACTCCACAGAAGTCTACAAACGCCATATCGAGGGAAGAACTCCTTCAACAGCATCTTGGCGGTAGTCATTGCAGTATTGTCTTTCGTAGGGTATGCCTCAACCCATTTGCTAAAGGCACAAACCACTACTAGAACATACTTCAAATTGTTACAGAGCTCAAGCTGGATGTAATCCATCTGCAGAACCTCAAAGGGTGCAGTAGGTGTTACAAATCCTCCTGCTGGGGTTCGAGTACCCTTTCCTGGGTTGTACCTCAGGCAGATCATACAGGTCTGCACCACCCTCTTTGCCGTGCTAGCAATCTCTGGATGCTCCCAGACTTG
The DNA here is from genome assembly GCF_964204655.1 of Triturus cristatus. Classification (NCBI taxonomy): domain Eukaryota; kingdom Metazoa; phylum Chordata; class Amphibia; order Caudata; family Salamandridae; genus Triturus; species Triturus cristatus. The sequence goes on along the minus strand of NC_140583.1, from coordinate 1,015,615,280 downwards.
GGTAAGCAATTTTACAATTGCGGAAGCTCCAACATGTGCTAGCCCATGTGCCATCTGAACCATAGGTTGTACAAAAGCCGTGGGTAATTTCCATCTATCCATCTGCTTATTTCTCCAGCAACCCTCATCATCCAATTCTCCCTCACTGTACCATTGCTCCCATTCTTTATCAGAAGCGGTCCTCTGTATTTCTCGCACTTCTTCCTTCGCATCATGCCATCTTTCTACTTGCGACTTCACTACATACATGGCAGTAGCACCAGGCTGCATCGCAGTCTCCCGTGCCACCCGGTCTGCTAACGCATTCCCTTCTCCAACTTTATTGACTACTTTCCTATGGGCGCTACATTTAATGATGGCAATTTTCTTCGGATATGTCAATGCAGTTAAAAGATTATGAACTAACTCCCCATGCATTATTTGTACTCCATGTGACGTTAAAAACCCTCTCTCCTTCCAGAGCAGGCCGAAATCGTGTGCTACTCCGAAGGCATACCGGCTATCTGTATAAATATTCACACACAATCCTGTACTGAGCTCACATGCTCGTGTTAATGCTATCAGTTCCGCTGCTTGAGCTGATTTCTGTGGTATGCGTGCTGCCTCCACTATTGTTTGCAATGTGGTAATTGCATACGCTGCTGAAGTCGTACCATCTGGTAGCTTCAGGCAGGACCCGTCCACCCACAGTTCTCCATCTACATCTGGAAAGGGCGTATCCTGGAGATCAATACGACCCTTTGTTTGTTCCTCAGTCACAAGAATACAATCATGTGCTTTCCGTGCTTCAGACTGAGTCTCAAGGTATGGCAACAATGTGGCCGGATTTAACGTCACGCACCTCTTTAACGTAATATGAGGAGCCAAAAGCGTCAGCTCATATCCCGTTAAACGGGCACTGGTCAAATGCTGCGTCTTTGTCTGATTAAGCAGGGCATCAACAGCATGGGGGGCTAATACCAACAGCTTATGAGATAACACAATTCCCTCGCTTTGGCGTATTGACACAGCTGTCGCCGCAACCGAGCGAAAACAACCAGGCAATGCTCGGGCAACAGGATCAAGTACAGCCGAAAAATATGCACAAGGGCGCTGCTTGTCGCCGTGCATCTGCACTAAAACTGATAATGCACATCCATCTTTCTCATGCACATACAGCGAAAAAGGTTTGGTATAATCAGGAGTCCCTAACACTGGTGCTGAACAGAGAGCCTGTCGCAATTTCTGAAAGGCAGTGTCACACTCATTCGTCCAAGGAAGCGGAATAGGTGTGTCTTTTGTCAAAAGGGCTAACAATGGCTTAGCTATGTGTGAAAACCCTAGTATCCATTGCCTACAAAACGAAACGAGACCCAAAAATGCACGCACGTCCTTCTGCGTGGACGGCGTCGGCGTGTCCAGAATTACTTGGACACGATCTGGTGTGAGTGCACGCCCCTCCTTAGACAAAAGGTGACCCAGATAAGTCACCTTTGGTCTACAGAATTGCAACTTTTTCCGAGATACTTTGTGATTGTGGGATGCCAAAAAAGAAAGCAAAGACAACGTACTCGTTTCACACAACTCCGGAGTGTCGGCCGCCAGCAAGATGTCATCGACATATTGAATGAGGGCGACACCCTCGGGCAGAACAAAGGAGTCCAATTGTCTTTTCAAAGCTTGACTATAAATGCTAGGGCTTTCCGTGTAACCCTGAGGGATTCTACAAAATCGGTAAGACCTATTATTTAGAGTGAAACCAAAGAGGTATCGACTATCGGGATGAATAGGAATTGAAAAGAAGGCATTTTTCAAATCAATAACTGAAAACGTGGTCGCCGTAGGCGGGACCAAAGTAAGCAACGTCGTGATATCAGAAACCACTGGGTACTGAGGTATCACGATCTTGTTCACTTCTCTCAAGTCAATTATAAACCGATAGACTTTGGCATCCGTATCCTTTTTCAAAATGGGTAAAATCGGGCTATTACAGACGTTATAGGGAACTTCTTCCACTACTCCCACCTTAATCAAATCCTGCACTATCTGTATAAGAGCCTCTTCCCCCTCCTGCGAAATACGATACTGTGGAAGGCGTGGTAACACCGCCCCCTCCTGGACACTAATGTGAACAGGCGGAATCACCATCTGTCCCACATCAGTATCCGAGGTGGCCCACAGAGCACAAGGGAGGGTAGCCAACACAGCATCTTCTGCAACCACACACATCCGTTCAGACAGGGGGTAATTGTCATTCAATATCACCCGCACTCCAGCAGGGGAACAGCGGATCGTAGTTCTGAAGTGCTTCAGCATATCAAGGCCCATAATATTGTCCGGCGTGTTCGGGGCAAGCAAAAATGGACAGGGTGCAGAAAAAGAATCAACCTGAAATGTGAGGGGCCGTGAAAGAGGGCTTCGGGAGAGTGTACCATCAAACCCTACCGATGTAACCATTAAGCCAGATGGGGGAGCCCTCGGAACCAATTGTTTAGACAGCGCACTACGAGTCGCTCCTGTATCCACTAGGAACTGATCAGTAGAACCCAAAACCTCATCTGATACGTAAGGACCCTTCTGATCAACCGGCACCTCAACTGATTCTAACCCCCATCCAACGCATTCCTATGCATGCTGAGAATCATGGTACCCAGAACGGTCAATCCCCGACACTTGATACTGGTGTTGTCGATCGAAAACATTAGGCCTATCTCGTTGCTGCCTGGCAGGGTCAAAACGAGCGTGATCGTTAGAATTCCCTCTAAAATTCGAGAAACCCCCTCTACCTCTCGGACCACCCTGAGTGTGTCCCTGACGCGAAGCATGCAACGCCGGGCAATCTCTGGCCCAGTGTCCCGATTGCTTACAATACGCACATTGATTCCTGTTCAAATCAGATCGGCCCGAGGGAGGACCATAAAATCCTCCCCTACCTCTATTTACACCCCGTCGGGGCGGACCATATACTTGTGCTAACATCACCTTCGTTTTTAAATCCTTCGATTTCTTCTCCTCCTGCCCCTTCGCTTCTTGCTCCTGGCGCTCATAGTACTGAGCTATAGTCAGGAGGTGTCATGGTCTGGGATGTAACGAGAACCACTGACCTGAAAGCCGGATACAGCAGGAACGATGCTAGGTAATCTCCTCCCCTAAGAAGTGACACCTGCGCGTAGCGTATTATTTACGGCACAAATGGCACCCCTACCGGGGAAGGGAAAAAAGGGACAAAGGAAACAAAAACAGCGTTGTCGCCTGTACTTCGGCCCCGCTTGACGGGAAGGGTGCTCTCTCTTGTCTGTGTATACCACTATGCCCTGTAACGAGAGTAGAACATACATTCAGAGACAGAAACAATCATGCGCTTCCTCACCCCCTCCCACTCCGCAGGTTGGCACTTACTAGAGGTAATGACAAGGCAGAGGTCGTAGCTACAGGCGAGTTCACCAAACAATAATACCTCTAATGTCTTGAAGTAAATATCACAGTCTCGGAAAATAGAGGTAAAGGATACTTATCCTCCTGTCGCGTGCAGGTCTGTGCAGCTTCTACAACGTCTGATTCAAGCTGAAATCCAGCGCTATCATAAGCGCGCCAAGAGATTCGTAGGCAGGGTTTCACGTATGTCCAGCGCTATCATAAGCGCACCATGAGATTCGTAGGCCGGTTGCCACGGATGTCCAGCGCTATCATAAGCGTAATGTTTATTATGAATCCCGGTGAAGGTATTCCGACAACGGAAGGGGTGACTGGACACAGGGAGCTGGGTCGAAAAGGAGTTGTTCTTAAGCGACTGAACTCAGGGACACCTGGGTCTTGTAGTCCTCCCAGGAGCCTGGAATCCCCGCGGTTGCGGTGGAAGTGCAACGCGGTGGGTAGGCTCGTCGGGAAGAGTACTCAGCTCCCGCCCTTCTTCCGCAGCAAGGAATGGTAGGTTTACGAAGGAAGGGGGGATGCAGGTTTGGTGTAGCGCTCTTCGTCCGCGCGAAGAGTTCGAGTCGGTTCCTGGAGGCAAGGAGGTGTTGCGAAGGTTGGTCCCGCAAGGACTCCTTGAACTTGTTTCCAGCCCGTAACGGCTGGGGAACGCTGCGAGCGTCGCGGTGCTTCCGCGCTGAGGAACGTCACGGATTCCTTCGTATGGTAGGGTTTAAACGGGTATCTCCGCATGGGAGCTGGGAAATACGTAGCTTCTCTTCAGGTATCAGGTACTTGAGTGACAAGCACCTGATTTCGTGGGGGAGGGGCTTTTATAGGGATGGCAGATCTACCCCATTGCATCTTGGGGACTGTAGTTCCAAAGCCCTTCTGATCCATGCTCATACCGTGCCTGCTCTACGGCGCCCCCTCTGTTGGGCCATGACAGTACCCCCCTCTCAATGTCCGCCGTCTCGGCGGACCTCCTGGTTTGGATGGGTGTTGGATATGAAAACGTCTCACCAGACTGGGACAGTGTAGATTGCCCTTAGGTTCCCAAGATCTATCTTCCGGCCCATACCCCTTCCAAGCTACCAAGTAGTGTAGTTGACCTCGTAGTACTTTGGAATCCAAAATAGCTTGAACCTCATACTCTTCCTCCCCTTCTACGTCTAGTGCTGAGGGTCTAGAGGGAAGGCGCGCACTGGCGCGGCAAGGCTTCAGAAGGGACACATGGAACACTGGGTGGATACGCCACCGGGGTGGCAATGTCAGTTTCATGGCTACTGGATTGATGATTTTCTCAACTAGATATGGACCTATATACTTAGGTTGTAGCCTAGTGTTTCCTTTGAGTCTCAAGTGTTTTGTGCTCAGCCAGACCTTATCACCTACTGCGTATGTGGGTTCGGGATTCCGTTTCTTATCGGCCTGTGCCTTAACCCTGGCTTGAGCTTCGTCTAGATGTACCTTAGCCGTGTCTAACACATGTTTGAGGTGTGCTTGGTGCTCTTGAATGGAGGGGAGTTTCGATGTGATGGGAGTATCGAAAGGTAGCATGTTGGGATGGAACCCTAAAAGGCAGAAGAACGGGGAGCATCCCAAGGAAGAATGGGTGGCGTTGTTATATGCGAACTCAGCAGTCCATAAAAGTGTACTCCATTCTTCAGCATGCATCAGGGTGAAACATCTGAGGTATTGCTCTAAGGTCTGATTGAGTCTTTCCGTCTTCCCATCAGTTTGGGGATGATAGCTGGACGAGAGTCGAGCATCCACTTTCATTATTTTGCACAGTTCTTTCCAAAATCTAGACGTAAATTGGGTCCCTCTGTCTGTGATGATAACGGCTGGTACTCCATGCAACCTAACCACCTGTTGTAGGAAAATCGAGGTGACTTCTGCGGCCGTGGGTAACTTGGGGAGTGCAATGAAATGCCCTATCTTGGTTAGATGGTCGGTGAGTACCAGAATCATGTTGTTCTTACGGCTAGGCGGCATTTCCACTATAAAATCCATGGCGATGGTATGCCAGGGAGCCGGCGGCGTGGGAATAGGCCTAAGGAGACCACTTGGTTTTTGGTGGGAGGCCTTAGCCTGAGTGCAGATGGCGCAATCTGCCACATAGGTGGCGGTGTCTTGTCGCACGGTGTCCCACCAGAAATAGCGTAACATCGCTTGTTCGTTTTTTTGTCTTCCGCCATGACCAGCTAGAGTCGTGTCGTGAACCCAGTGTAAGGCTTGGTCTTGCAACGGCTTGCTGGGAACGTACAACTTATTGTCGTCAAACAGTAGCCCGTCTTGGTGTGTTTTCCGAGGAGGCCCTTCTTGGACCCAGGTTGTCACGTCCATAGTCTTCACGTGTCTTTTGACTTCGTCAAGAAAGAGTTGGGTGGATAATGAGGCCGTTGTTTGAGAAGGGAAGGTGGCCTTCTGCAGAATCCTAGGAGGTTCTTCTTCAGTCTCTGATACGGGAGAACCCTCGCACACTGGCCTTGACAAGGCATCTGCCTTCCCATTTTGTGGTCCCGGTCGATATTTAATGATAAAATCGAAATCTGCAAAAAACAGGGACCATCTGAGTTGTCGAGGTGTTAGGGCCCGGGCACTCTTTAAGAACAGGAGGTTTCTATGGTCTGTATAGATTTCGACGGTGTGCCTCGCCCCCAACAGATGGTGTCTCCACTCTTCGCAGGCACGCTTTATGGCCAATAGCTCTTTGTCAGAGGTGCTGTAATTTATTTCGCAACTCGTCAGTTTCTTCGAAAAGAAGGCAACAGGGTGGAGCTGTCCGGTGTCCGGGTGTCGCTGAGAGAGGATGCCTCCTAAAGCGTAATAGGAAGCGTCCGTTTCCAACACGAAGGGCAAGGAGGCGTCAGGATGTCTTAATATCGGTGCTCCAGAGAAACACCTCTTCAGGTCTTGAAAGGCTTCCTCTGCTTCCGCTGTCCACTTGAAGGTGGCTCCCTTCTTCAGCAGATATGTCATGGGTTGGATGCGGGAGGAGAAGTGTTGTATAAACCTCCTATAGAAGTTCGCAAACCCCAGGAAGCTCTGGAGGGATTTGACACTAGAAGGCGACTTCCACTCCTGGATGGCTTGCGTTTTCTTAGTATCCATGCACACCCCATGGGGACCGATGACGTACCCCAAGAACTCGACCTCTCGCGTGTGAAAGAAGCATTTCTCCAGTTTTGCGTAAAGAGAATACCTCTGGAGCCTCTCCAGTACTGCAGCGACATGATTTGTGTGTTCCTCTAATGACGAGGAGTAAATTAAAATGTCATCGATGTATACGATGCATGATACATCTAGTAGGCCCCTCAGTACCTCGTCCATGAAGTACTGCAAGGCGGCAGGGGCATTACAAAGACCGAAGGGCATAACTTGGTACTCAAACAAGCCAAACTTTGTTCTAAAAGCCGTCTTCCACTCATCCCCCTGCCGCACTCGGACCAGATGGTATGCTCCCCGGAGATCCAATTTCGTGAAGTAACTGGCTCCCTTCAATTGATCCAGCATTACCGGGATGAGAGGAAGAGGATACCGGTTCTTCTTGGTGACTCTGTTTAGGGCTCTATAGTCTATACAGGCCCGCAATCCTCCTTCACGCTTTGGTATGAAGAATAACGGAGATGAAGCCGGAGAGGAAGAATGTCGAATGAATCCGTTGGCCAGTAATGTGCTGAGATATTGCTGTAGATATGTAGTTTCTGCTTCTGTGAGGGCATAGACGCGGCTACAAGGGATACTGGCCCCTGGATCTAAGTCGATCACGCAATCGTAAGCTCTGTGCGGGGGAAGTTTGTTGGCTTCCTGTTCATTGAACACGTCTTGATACTGCTGGTATTCGGGGGGTAACTGAGACGTACAGCCTATGTTCGTGGAGCATCGTCCACTGGCCAAGAACGTCGCGGGGTTGTCTTTCTTCGATAGCTCTTCCTTTCGAACATGAGCGCAGTGTTCCTTGCAATACGCCGAATTCAAGGATATCGTTCGTGCCGCCCATTGAATGAGAGGGTCATGGAGGGTTAACCATGGCATCCCCAATATCAAGGTAAACTGTGGGGCATCAATCAGATCAAAGCGGATGGATTCACGGTGGTTCCCACCAATGGTCATCGTGAGGTCTTGCGTGTGATATTCTACGGGTCCCGACGTTAAATCGGTGCCATCCACCGCTTTCACCATCTCGGGTACAGCCTTCTTTTCTGTTTGGAACCCTGTTTCCTTAGCATAGGTCTGATCCATAAAGTTACCGGTAGCACCGGAATCGAGTAAGGCATGTACCGTGATCACCCCGACTTCTGTAGTTGCTAATTCCACACATACGTTGATATGGGCCACCGCACTCTGGATTGTATTAACAAGGGCAGGACAGACCTCTTTTTTCCTGGGCCTCAAACAAGGGGTCTGGTTCTTGTCTGGGCTCTCTAGTTTTCCGACGGCTCCAACAGGGTGTCTGTGAGGTTCGCTGCTTGCGGGCCTTTTACGTCTTTGTATGGTGCCCGGGTTCGGGCCTTACATTCTTTTATAAAATGCCCTGATTTTCCACAATAAAGGCATAAGCGTAACTTCCTCCGTCGTTCCCGTTCTTCTTGATTCAGTGGGCCGCGTATCCCGCTAATTTGGATGGGTTCTACGCCGT